>NC_081825.1:55671500-56371000 GCF_030867095.1 Alligator mississippiensis | reverse complement strand
CCTTGACTGTGAGGGATTGCCGAATAAGAAGAGGGATAGCAACGTATTAATGGCATTGTATGAAACACTGGTGTAACCTCATCTGGAATGAAGTGTGTGATTCTGCTCACCAATGTTCATGAAAAATAACTAAAACAAGAACAGGAGCAAGGTGGCTGGATTGATCAGAGAAATGGAGATCCTGTCATGCAAATATATGCTAAGAGTTTAGCTTGTTTTGTCCAGCAAAATAAGCTTGAGCAAGGAATGTGATTGTTGTTTATATAAATAAAAAACAGGGCTGTCCAATTTATCAGCTCCTGGGGCTGCACCAGCAGGGGCCACATTAGGTGAGCCACGAACCAGTGGGCTGCATGGTGCATGGATGCTCCCCTGAAATTAACTGCAAATTAACCACTTGTGGGCTTCACATGGCTCACAGGCTGACAGTTGGACAGCCCTATTTTAAACTAAAACAATGCTGGCACAAGAATGTACGTGTGTGTGTGTGTGTGTGTGTGGTGGGGTGCGGTGAGAGCTCTGTTCATTAATAAATTTAAGTTGGGAACTAGAATAAGTTTATTAACCATAAGAATAGTGAGGTTCTGGGACTGCCTTCTGATTGGTGCAATGAGGAAAAAATAACTGTTTTTAAGATTGAGCTTGATGTAGTTAGGAAGGAGGTTATATGCTGTGGTCACTGGGCAATGTTTCCTCTAAGGAGTAGCTGTTCGTGAGCGTGCCGCTTTGGTCCCGCCTCCCCCTTTCACTGTGGCATGAGACACTTACCGAAGGTAAGCTCCTCACTCCTCACCCAGGGCAGGCAGTGGGGGGCTGGGGCCTGGGGGCTGGCATGGGCTCTGCCAGCTCCGGGACACTGCTCCACTCCCCTGCATCACCTCAGGGAGCGAGAAGGCATGTGGCATCAGGCCTGGGGAGTGGAGCACTTCCCTGGAGCTAGCGGAGCCTGCGGAGCAGTTCCCCAGAGCCAGCAGAGCCCGCTCCAGCCCCAGCCTCCATTCCTGCCTTGCCTCACCTCAGGGAGGAGCAGCTGCCTGCCCTGAGCAAGGCTCTGCTGGCTCCCGGGAACTGCTCCACTGGTTCTGCCGGATCCAGAGAAGTGCTCCACTCTCCGGCCCTGATGCCATGTGCCTCCTTGCTCCCTGAGGCGATGCAGAGGAGTGGAACAGTGTCCCGGAGCCAGTGCAGCCCGTGCCAGGCCCCTGTCCCCGCCTTGTCTCGGAGCTTACCTTCAGTTCCTCTCCCAGTGCCTGGCCTTGAAAAATTGGTGTGTGGCCAGACTTTTAGTTGTGCATAGCCGTGCATGCACGCACTTTAGAGGGAACCTTGTCACTGGGATAACAGGGAAGAAGACTCAGTGATAAAGATGTTTCTTTGTTCCTGTGTTGAACTCAATGGAATTATGCTTCTTGTCACACAAACAAGTATTAGGACACAAATGTGTGGATCAGAGTTTTTGGTTCAGGCTCATTTCTACTTTGAATGAACACTTGGAAAATTAAAACTACCGAGTTTTCTATAGCTCTACTGCAAAGCTGGTGCTCTGTCAACTTTAATTCAGAAGCCATGGCTGTAATGGAAATAATATATATTGTTAAAACCTGAGAAATGGAACTGAGTTTCCTTTCTCATGTCCTTGTCACAAGGTATTTAGCAGAAATCACAGATTCATTGGAATCTGACATGGCCACACTGTGAGCACTTCTGCTATGGCTTCACACTCTTGACCTCTGGGCATCCAGCTACTCACCTCAGTGTCCACACCACTGGAGCAGAATATGGAACTGACATCCTTATTTATAGTATTCTAAGAATAAATCCTCTTTTTTTTTAAGCAAAATCAATATTTTTGCATGAAAAAGCTCAAATTTTTAGAATCTGCCTTTTTTCTTGGTATATCATTTTGATGGGAAATTTCTGATCTACTCTACAAATGAGAAACGTTTCTGTGAAGTAGGAAGGTCTTTAGAATACTCACTTTTTTATTTAAAATAATCCATGCAGTAGCTTTGATTGTTAACAAAGTGTTCTGCATTAAAAAGGGATGATTATTCTCCTGAGAAATGATTCATAAACCTTGCTGGCACATATAACTTTACAATTAAATTAAGCACACTGCATAGGAGCTGTGTATTAAAGAAAGAAGTAAAACCTGGCAAGAGTCACAGTAGCCCTAATACTGATGCTCTTTATTGCTCAGAGCAATAGGACTGATTATAGATGTAGAAGGTTGGAAAAGAAGGAGCGTTGGAGCTCAATATTGCTTCCTTGAGTAGTCGCTGGAGGAATTCTCATATGCTGCAACTGGAACAGGGTCTTATCCCATGTCTTTGAATGCTATTAAAAACAAAAACAAAGAAAACCTCAAGATAAACAACACTGGCTGCATATACACAAGATGCTGACTGTGCAGTCATTTAGCACTTGTATAAACTGGAGTCACTGTGCAGTAGTGCCAAACAGCTTTTTCACAATGCTGACTGCGCTGTAGCCCAGACTACTGTGCAGTAGTGTCGCTTCACGCTTTTTGCTGCACGATGCTACTGCACAGTAGTCGCAGGCTACTGCATAGTCAGTGTCCCATGTAGACATGGCCACTGTGTACCTGGATGCAGTTTAATGTTCTAATACATAGCCAACATCCAACTGGTAGTCCACAGGCTGTGACGTGTTCAGCTGTGGTTCCCAGGCTCCTGCCCAGCCACTGCTCCCCCCATTGCTCTGATTACAATAGTAGTGACGGTCTATGGGCTTCCTCTCTCTTCCAGCTTCCACTGCCTGTCCCCACCCCAGTGCAAAGAACTGAGGGTGACCCTGGGGCATATAATGCAGTGTGTGTGTGTGTGTGTGTGTGTGTGTGTAAGTTAAGGGTTACAGGTACACAATGCAGCTGTGGGGGGAGGATCATAGGGAGTGGTGACAGAATCTGTGGAGTGTGCAGCCCATGTGGACTATGGCTCACCCTGGTGCAGGCTGCCGCAGGTGCAGCTTTGGGCTGTGCAGTTCCTGGCTGCTTGGAAGTTGGCCAGCCTAATCTTAGCCCATCGTCATTACTCTGTTAACTTTTCATATTTATGTGCTTCATAATAGCAACAGGTCCTTGGTTTCTTTCTTGATGGTTAGTTGATCAAAGCCTGACTTCATTCTTGTGTTTTTCAGCTGGTCTCCCAGGGTGGGAGAAGATTTCTATTGACTTCATTAGTATTTGGATTAAATTTTAATTGGCAGGCATTACTTTCCTTCCTCTTTGTAAATGCTTACTTGTCTGAGATTCACTAATTTGTATGTTGAGGTCTGAATATCATCCTTTTGATTTATATGGAAGATAGAAAAAATAAAATTAATAACTTTTAGTTTTTGCTAATTTGGAATTCTCTGTGTGGATTAGATAAAAATAAGTAGCTAAATAAGATTCTACCACTTTGGTTCTTGTGGATGTATTATTTTCCTTTCCAACTTGCTTAACAATGCATTTTCTTATACACGCAGATTTAATGCTATGATTCCACTTGCAGATTCACTTTTTAACTTTCATCTTTTTAACTTTCATATATTGCTTGGGCAAGGGTTAAATTAATGAGGCTGATATGCAAATGAGATGAAGTCAAGTCTATCTGCAAGTGACTATGTTGCATTTAGACCTTGAGCATCTACAATGAGAACAAGGTATTCAAAATCCTAAGAAGAATCAAAGGGAGAGGAGTGCTTAGGTATTTAATTAAAGGTGCTGTATTCTCTCTTCTGAGGGCATATGTACATGGCACAATGCAGTCCAGTTGTATTAATGCAGCATTCCATTCTAGGATAATATACTTTGCTTCTCAACAGGGCTAAATTAGCCCAGGTGGAGCTAATGTGGATATATTGCTTCTTGTTCCTGAATCAGCTTGTTCAGAGCTAGCTCAGGTATCTCTATGTTTTACTGCATCATGCCACTTAGACATACCTTTTGTGCTTTTCCATGCTGCATCTTTGGTATGATTATTATCTACTGAAAGATCAATGGTTTCTTTAGGTATACATGAAAAGATACTTATTCTTCTTTGCTTCTTGTGCCTGAATCAGCTTGTTTAGAGCTAGCTCAGGTATCTCTATGTTTCACTGCATCATGCCATTTGGCTGGATGATTTTTTTGAGTTTTTTTGAGCTTTTGGATTAAGTTAGTTCAGGTGTGTGCAGCCTCGTTACAATAACTACCCCTTCCCCCCCAGTTGGTTGTAGACACATATCCCACAATTCTTCATGCTGCAGTAGTTTCATCTTCATTCTTGATTCTCAGTAAATTTTGGGAGAATTTGCCTGCCCTTCTGAGCTTCTTGGGAAATCATTGTAGGATCAGCAGTCAAGTGATTTATTCTGAATCCTCCCTGCAAAATTAGTGGGTTAACCAGCAAGTGAAAGCAGATTCAGGCTGTAACACAAACTACTACCCACATCAGCTCAGCTCAGCATCAATGAACTCAAGTGAGATTTGAAATGTATTAGAAAGTGTACATTTGAGAATGTCTAACATGGGTGGCTTGGAGCAAGTTATTCTGTTGCACAGAGGCTCATATTAGGCAATACTCATCAGCTAGAACTCACTCACTGAATAGAGCAGACTGATTTTTATCAAACTTCTTAGTTTTGAGTGATTAACATGGTAAACAGCAAAAGTGAAATGAACTAAGTATCTTGAGTTGAAGAGAACAGAGAAGCTAAAAGCTTCACCAGAATAGAACATTTTCAGAAATGTAGAGGATAACCTGCAAACAACATGTAACCACTTCAATCTGTATCCACAACCAATGAATGCCAGCAAAAAGAAAAGCAATCATTAGTAGCTTAAATTCTCATAGTAACTTGTTCTGAAGCACTTGATGTCTTATTTTTAGTTAATGCAGAAAGGGATGGCTAACTACAAAAAGCAATTGCAAAGTACATACATAGTATGAACAAAGGGGATGACAACAGTAACATCAATTCCAAATATATTCTATGAAGACAGGGTCACTGCAAAATGTTGCAGCAGGAGATGCGTGGGCAAGAAAAACAGAACAGTTTTATTAATTTTAAGACCCTTAGTGCACAAGCCAGTGCAGTGCCAGAAATAATTATACTAGCACTGAAAGAAAATTCACAGACCTGAAAAAGGATGATTGCGTTGCTAGAAACTGACATCAGAATCAGTGGAAATGCACAGATATACCAAGGGAAAGGTAAGAGAAAACAAAAAAGCTCAATATGATTTTGGTTCCCAAGAGCCAGTTAGAACCAGGCGTACTGTTCAAGAGCTTATGTAAGGCCAATCAGAACTCAGGCAGTGAGGGAAGCAGATCTATCTTAGAGTCTGTGATTCTGAATAATTACTGAACAATTGGGAGGGGGGGAGGAGGAGGAGGAGGGGTAACACCTAGTGAAAGATCCTGGTTTAATTCTGCAGCAAAAGCACCCTCTTGTACTTGAATTCACAAAAATTAATTTGACTTGGGTTTATTGGAGTTGTTTTCATAGGGCTAGAGCAGGGAAAATTCAGAATGGCATCTGCTTCTCAATTTTGGTGAGGCTCTATTATATCCACACTTTCTGTTTCGAGACAGATATGTAGATGTCAAAATGACTTCCCAAGGGACAAGAAATGCCTCTCCCTGGACTAGAAACACCAGTTCCGCTGTCACACCACCCCCTGACTTAATTCTGGCATTATTTTAGCTTTTGTTTTAATTTGTCATTTTTGTTCTGATCCGTCTTGGAGTTGGATGAGGTATTAGTTTTGTTGTTGTTGCTGATGCTTTCTACATGCATTGCACTGTGTAAGATGATGATAATGAACGCTGTTGTGCTCCTGGGAGAGATTTCTCCATATGAGGTTTCTATCCCTAGCCCTGTTTTCTTGCAGAATGCTAAACTGTATAAGATCAGATGGGTCACCTTTGAGATGCACGTAGGGGGAGTTGAAACATTTTGTTCTGTGCTGACCTGGAAATGGGGGAGAAAGAGCCTCATAAAAATTATTTTTACAGAATGCCTTTCAAGCTTATGGTATAAAAGCATTTTGAATTAATGAGACAAATACTGCTAGAGCAGCTGTGTTCACAAGAGCTAAGCTATTAAATACTTACTCAGCAGTAACACTCTCATCCTTTGGTACTGTTTGCTTTTACTGCAGAGAGGAAAACCACCAAGCCCTATAGTATTGTATTGAATATAAATAGTAAAAAGAATGGGTCAGAGCTTCCAGATAAGAACTGCCATTAACTGGGTCAGACACAAGTCCAGCTTGCCCAGTATCCTGTGTCACACAGTGGATGCTGAAAGAGAGAGTGAATAGCATCTGACCAGTGTTTTGTGATTTTCCCTGTCCCTCTCCCACTTGCAGTCTCCAGAATTTAAAGTTAAATTAGAAGGTGCTGATTCAGAGACTGTATCCTTCACTTCCAAGCTCAGTAACTACAGCTCATCCTGAAGAGTTGAGAGCAGTGTTAAGACAGACTCCTGCTTTGTCTGACTCAGGCAAAACTTCTATAATGCAAGTGGGAAATTTGCCTAACTAAATATTTAAACTTCTGACTATAGGGTATATCCATACTCCTCCCTGCTTCCAATCTAAATGTACTACAAGTCACAAGAGATGGATGAGGTACATGAAGCAAAGGCCTGGAGGTGGGAATTAGCCACTTGCTATTTCTTTAGACTACCAGAATATAAAAGTGAAAGCTGCCATCTCTCATGTTTCCAATATACTCTTGATGTGGTGTTACATCTGGGCCAGCGTACAAAGGTGCTTGTTGTATATTACCAGTGCAGTTTTAAGAGCTTTGATGTGAAATTCTTTTTGTAGTCTTTCTCACTTAGGGTGTGGACAGATGTAACAATTGAACCATTCCAAAAATGTCACTGATTGGGAACCAGATCACAGTTGTTCCTGCATGGAGGTGTCTGCATGTACACTGCTAAGTAGAACCCTCACATCTTAGGGATTGTGCTACTGCCATCCATGACAAGGAGGTGGTAGACCATCACAATCTCTCAGACTATTATGTCTTCCAGGGGTCAATGTCCAGAGTTTTCCCAGGATTCCCCTGGGGGAGAGGGAGGAAGACTGGCATTTGTTGGACAATAAGAGAGGGAGACATCATTGCCCACAATTCCTATTTTCTGAATCCCTTCTAAAAAACATTGAGTTAAAAGGACTGAGTATAATGAAGAACCTTATTGCTGTCGACCACAACCTGTGTGGTTGACTGCAGGTGCACAGGTATGTGTGTGGGAGGGAATAGCCTGGACTCCATTATAGCAAATGCGCCCACTCAGTGGGGTCCCAGGCTCATTTGCAGCAGGAGCAACGTGAAGGTCAGAAGGGGTTACTAGGCATGGGGGTGAGGACTATGTGACCCCCTCTGCTTGTGGTACCTGGGGGACTGAGTGCTCCAGGGGTACCCTAAGATGTCTGCTTTTTTCTTTCTGCAAGACTTGGAGATGAAGTGGCTTTCCAGAGCAGGGGCTGGAAAAGCCAGGGCTGCCTTGGTGGGGATGATGAGGGGCATAGGCAACTGGTAGGGGTGGCACGTACCCGCCCTGACAGGGCCATCCCCTGCTACTGCCAGTGGCTTCCGTGGCTGCTCACCAGCCCCATCCCTGCCACCACTGCCAGCTTCAGTGGGTGCCCCCCCAGACTCAGGAGGCACCAGTTGCCCATGATGAGGCACAAGGCCCATCAAACAGTTCCACCCTACCACCTGGCTTCCCATCCCCTGCCCCAAATGACCCTGGGATCCCTGGGATCATTTGGGTCCTAGAAGGGAAGTGAATCTGACACTGAAATTTTCCGCTTTCCCACCCCTACAGGCGGTGGTGTTTTCTGTGGGCAGTAGAGTCCTGCCTGCTTTACAGAATATCCCTGAATTAATAATGAGGCTGGTATGCAAATGAGTTTGGCCTGAATGAGTTTGTGGGGGAGGTAAAGAGTGGCATAGTTTGGGATGCCTGGAGGGCTGCCCAGACATTAGGTATGGAATGCTCTGTGTCTGCACATAACAGTGATGAACCAGGTCAAAATAGTACTTGATTTTCCCAGTATGCTTTTGAAACAGTCTAGAAAGTTTAAACTGGTCATAAGTGTTGTGCATGTCCAGACTCACAGTGCAGGCTGCTGTGTGTTGAGGCCTCTTTTGCTCCAGGTGAAGCACAAAATGTACAAATCTGAGTGCTACCAAAGTGATTTTTAAAGATTGAGGTGCCTCATTTCTGAGTTTTCTTGTGTATGCTGTGGAAGAGCACTTAGCTTTACTCCACTGTTTTGCTAAACAGCTTATTCTCTCATTAAAAAATCCTCCAGCAATATCTTTCTCTGGGCATATTTTTTAAAGAATCATGTCTGAGTGATTCAATCTCAAGGTTGCCATGGCAATTATTTTAGTTGCTTAAGAAGAGGTAGTCGTCTTGTGCTGGCATTGGTGAACTATGACAATTCCAGAAGGATTTGGAGGTTGTTTTATATTTAAACCTTCTGAAAGTCAAATATGGCTCTTCAGATTTCTCACAGCTTATTTTTAAGACTGCATATAAATAGTCATTTTGCATCCTGTCTGTTTCTGTCAGGGTACAAAGGATAATTCTAGAAAGAGCATCCCCATGTGGTTTCTCACAAGCAGCATGATTTAAATATTAATCTGCCTATATAATGATTTAACATTATACATAAAGAGTTTACAAGCTTGATGCAGATTTTTTATGGAAAACTTACTGTAGTTTTCCACAAATGAAGCAATTTGCCTAGAAATGCATGCTTCATGCTTAATACATATCGCTGACACTGAGTATTTAGAAAAGAAAGCAAGGTATTTTTAGAGCAATGATAATAAAACACATTGTTTCATTTTAACAGCAGCAAAGGCACCAGTCGCAGGGCTCAAGTGCCTATATACTAATGCTAGGAGCATGGGGAACAAGCAGCATGAACTAGCGCTCCTGCTTGCACAAAATACCTATGACTTAGTAGGGCTAATGGAAACCTGGTGGGATTCGTCCCACGACTGGGCAGTACATATTGAGGGTTATAGATTGTACAGAAAGGACAGGGTGGGGAAAAAAGGGGGAGGGGTTGCGCTCTATGTCAATGAGCAATATACATCAACCCTCATCAAGACGGAATCAAAGGATGAGGAAGTAGAAGCATCGTGGGTTAGGCTACATGGGGGGCAAGGAGAAAGGGATTTGGTGGTAGGGGTCTGCTACAGACCCCCACACCAAGGGGAAGAAATAGATTCAGGGCTCCTGAGGCAGCTCTCGGAGACCATAAATCTAAGGAGGCGGTAGTTATGGGGGACCTAAACTACCCAGACATCTGCTGGGAGACGCAGACGGCAAAGTCCCATCGTTCACGCAGGTTTTTAACCTGTGTACAGGACCTCCACCTGACACAGGAGGTACACGGTTCCACTAGGGGGAATGCCATACTGGATCTGGTATTGGCAATGGGGGATGACATGGTAGGGGACCTACAGATCGGTAGTCATCTGGGGGACAGTGATCACCTAATAATAGAATTCACCATAAGACGTCGAGTGGGTAAGGTAACTAGTAGGGTGAAAGTGCTAGACTTTAGGAAAGCTGATTTCAATGAACTCAGGTGATTAGTCAAGGATGCACTGCAGAGTAGGAGTTTTGAAGTGATGGGAGCCCAAGAAGGGTGGCTGTGCCTTAAGGAAATGATCCTTCGGGCACAAAGCGAGACGATCCCGATGTGAGGAAAAAGAGGGAAAGGGGCCAGGAGACTTCCTTGGCTGACCAGAGAAATCCAGGGCAGCCTAAGGGCCAAAAGGGGAGCACATAAAAAGTGGAAACAGGGAGAGATCACCAAAGAGGAGTATATCTCCTCTGCTCGTGCTTGTAGGGAGGCAGTTAGACGGGCCAAAGCTACCACGGAGCTGAGGATGGCATCCCAAGTAAAGGACAACAAGAAATTCTTTTTTAGATATATAGGGAGTAAAAGGAAGGCCCAGGGAGGAATAGGACCCCTGCTAAATGGGCAGAAGCAATTGGTGACAGACAGGGGGGACAAGGCTGAACTCCTCAACGAGTTCTTTGCCTCAGTGTTCCTAAGTGAGGGGCGCGACAAGTCTCTCACTGGGGTTGTAGAGAGGCAGCAGAAAGGCGACAGACTACCATGCGTAGACCCTGAGATGGTGCAGAGTCACTTGGAAGAACTGGATGCTTTTAAGTTGGCAGGCCCGGATGAGCTCCATCCGAGGGTGCTGAAGGCACTGGCCGACATCATTGCAGAGCCACTGGCAGGAATATTTGAACGCTCGTGGTGCACGGGCCAAGTCCCGGAGGACTGGAAAAGGGCCAGTGTGGTTCCCATTTTCAAGAAGGGGAGGAAGGAGGACCCGGGCAACTATAGGCCAGTCAGTCTCACCTCCATCCTTGGCAAACTCTTTGAAAAAATTATCAAGGCTCACATTTGTGAGAGCCCGGCAGGACAAATTATGCTGAGGGGAAACCAGCACGGGTTCGTAGCAGGAAGATCATGCCTGACTAATCTAGTTTCTTTTTATGACCGGGTTACGAAACGCCTGGACACAGGAGGAGGGGTGGATGTCGTATACTTAGACTTCAGGAAGGCCTTCGATACGGTATCCCATCCCATACTGGTAAACAAGTTAAGAGGCTGTGACTTGGATGACTACACAGTCCGGTGAGTGGTGAATTGGCTAGAGGGTCGCACCCAGAGAGTCGTGGTGGATGGGTCAGTTTCGACCTGGAAGGGTGTGGGCAGTGGGGTCCTGCAGGGCTTGGTCCTTGGACCGATACTCTTTAATGTCTTCATCAGCGACTTGGACGAGGGAGCAAAATGTACTCTGTCCAAGTTTGCAGATGACACAAAGCTATGGGGAGAAGTGGACACGCCGGAGGGCATGGAACAGCTGCAAGCAGATCTGGATAGATTGGACAAGTGGGCAGAAAACAACAGAATGCAGTTCAACAAGGAGAAATGCAAAGTGCTGCACCTAGGGAGGAAAAATGTCCAGCACACCTACAGCCTAGGAAATGACCTGCTGGGTGGCACGGAAGTGGAAAAGGATCTTGGAGTCCTAGTGGACTCCAAGATGAACATGAGTCAGCAGCGTGACGAAGCCATCAGAAAAGCCAATGGCACTTTATCGTGCATCAGCAGATGCATGATGAATAGATCCAAGGAGGTGATACTTCCCCTCTATCGGGCGCTGGTCAGACCACAGTTGGAGTACTGCGTGCAGTTCTGGGCGCCGCACTTCAAGAGGGATGCAGATAACCTGGAGAGGGTCCAGAGAAGGGCCACGCGTATGGTTAAGGGCCTGCAGAACAAGCCCTACAAGGAGAGACTAGAGAACCTGGACCTTTTCAGTCTCCGCAAGAGAAGGTTGAGAGGCGACCTTGTGGCTGCCTATAAGTTCATCATGGGGGCACAGAAGGGAATTGGTGAGGTTTTATTCACCAAAGCGCCCCCGTGGGTTACAAGAAAAAATGGCCACAAGCTAGCAGAGAGCAGATTTAGATTGGACATTAGGAAGAACTTCTTCACAGTTCGAGTGGCCAAGGTCTGGAACGGGCTCCCAAGGGAGGTGGTGCTCTCCCCTACCCTGGGGGTCTTCAAGAGGAGGTTAGATAAGCATCTAGCTGGGGTCATCTAGACCCAGCACTCTTTCCTGCCTATGCAGGGGGTCGGACTCGATGATCTATTGAGGTCCCTTCTGACCCTAACATCTATGAATCTATAACTTGGGAAGAGCATAACCAAACTGTGTAACTAATTGAATTGGCCAGTTTAATATGATTAATTCTAATAAAATACTACTAATCCAGCATCATTGTCAGTCTTAGATAAGTCCTCATTTCAAAGCATTTTTCCAGTGTCTGGGCATTTTAAGAGTGATATTAACAAACAAGAGCAATAGAAAAGTCAGCTAGCTGTTTGAAAGTGTCTGGCAATACTTCTGGTAATGCACATGGCAAGAAAAAATAGTGGACTATACATAAGAGACAGACTGTATATACAACAATTTATAATGTAACAATATATAGATTTTTTAAGGTCAGAAGGGACAATTATGATTATTCTTTGTATAACACAAGCAGAAGGTGTCCCTTTTTAAATTCCTTTTGAACTATAGCATGTTTTTCAGAAAAACGTCTAGCCTTCATTTAAACAGTTCTAGTGGTGGAGCATCTACCATATTGCTTCATAGTTTGTTCTACTAATTCATTACCTTCACATTATATGCTAGTCTGTACTTCTTACTTCCAGGGTTATAGATTAACACATTCTAACTCAATTTGTACTCTAAATGTTTTATCTTGCTCCAAAGAAAAATGTTTGTAGTAAAGTGGCCATCACAGGTTCCCAGAAAATTATGGAATAGAACTTTGCTCCATTTCCCTTACTTTGTTGGTCAGCAGGAATTTCCCATACTACTCTTCTTGCTTCTGATGTAATTAAAATGAAGTGGCAGGTTCATTGAAGTACTGTACGTCCAGTCTATTTGTCTGGCACTGAGTAGTCCCTTTACAAAACTAGTGGTGATAAAAATTATAATGGCAGTTTCTGGGGAATCTGAGGGAATCTGTGGTGAATCTTTTTATTTGAATAATATAGTGGGACACTATTTTCTTGCAAATGAGAATATAGATAGAGACTAACAAATTATTTTTTCTTAGTACCTGTAGCAGATCAGTGTTCCCTGTCTTCAGGGATTTTCAGCCTCAGAAATTAGGAGATAAAATTTAGAAGGCCTGCAAGAGGTCTTAATAGGCCATCACACATACAAGCCAAACATTTTAACATTTTCATGTCATGTTCAAGGTAACATGTAGTGGATTGTGTGTTAGACCTAAAAAACCCCCAAGCAGAACATTTTTCATTGGCAAATATCTAAAAGAACATGCTGTAGCATGGACCAGTTGTATTAACATTGGGAGAATTCAATCACAGATGCTGTCAGGAGGGAATTTACCCTGGCCCTGAGCATCAGAATTAGCCACAGCAGTACAGAATTGCTAGGATAGGATTTACACATACAATTCGAGGAAGATGAGACTGGTTCCATAAATGCAATGCAAAGCCAGTTGGGTTTCAGGTATGAAGGGATCTCATTTTGCATCAGTTTGTGAAATATAAAACGGCTCGGCGTCAGAAATACCTCAAAATAGGATGTTTAGGTAATATCTATAGTCCCTGCCTGCTGGGACCACTGCTAAGGAAATAAATCCTGCCTACTTACTACTTTTTCATGTGCGCTCAGTCCTGGCAAGTAAACAGTGTAAATAGCTTAGTGTCATCCTAAGTGCCTGTCCCAACGCTGCTCTGAGCATCTGAAAGCAATGATATAGCTCAGGCTTGGGACCACTCTTAGCTACTCATGCTGCCTAACTGCTGGGCTTGGGCATGCATTGAGCAGAAGTGAATGTGTGGGACAGGCTGCTATACAAGTAGCCCTGTACTTGGCAAGGAGGCTGTATAGACAATGGTCTTTGCTAGAAAATGCAAAGGTGACTTTCAGTCAGGAGCTGAAGTCCAGAAGGGGTAACCTCAAAGCATCAAGGGGAAACAGAGCAAGTAGCGGGCTTTTTATTGGAGGGAGTGGAAGATAAAGAAGAGGAGGTACACACTTCATACTGTCCAAAAGGGAAGGAAAAAAAAATCAGTAGTGATGGAAACAGATATAAGATCTGAAGCAGCTGTAATCTGACTGTTAGTATCAGCAGTGAAAGCAGAACTGAGCTTATTCATGAACGTAGGACTGATTCTTTGTCCCCATACATGAAAAGACCAAAAATGGGCCAGGTTTACTAGTAGGGAATGGATGGTGTTCTTGGCTTTGACTAGCTAATGGTTCAGTGGTTAGGGCATTCTTCTGGGATGTGGACAAAGTTTGTTTAAACTCCCCATGGTTGAGGGGAACCTAGAACCTGGGTCTTCCACTAGTACCTTTACTACTAGGATATTGGGCTAATGGGTAGGAAGGAGGCCCTCTTTTTCCTTCTTTTTTTTTCTGTGCCTTCCGGGGGGTGGGAGGGTGGAGAATGGAGAGGGGAGAGCAGTTGGCTCTAGACCTAAAATTCCAGTTGTAAAATGACATTAGGATCATATCAGTTTGTGGAGTCAGGTGTGGGCTCTAGAGTCCTTGCCTTTAGTTTATGACCAGCTTCAACACCAACGGTAAGAGAAAGACAATTTTGCTGGGAAGGCTGAAGTTGTGTGTTTAGTAGGGGTGTGCAAAGCTTTGGTCCACAATTCGAATCCCTTTCAGGTTCAGGCTTGAGAGACTGGAGACAGAGTAGTTCTTCTGTGAGAAATGTGCCCCCACAGGAAGTTGGGGTTTCTTGTCTTTGATTTATTCTGGTGCAGTTTGTGAGGGTACTGGAGATATGTTGGCAGGTTTTGTGTTTTGAGCTGTGGGAAGTTGGCTTCTGGTGATCAGGTTAGCAAGTTTTGGTGCTTGTTTGAATTTACAAACCACTTTTCACGGATGAGCCTATGAACTGCACTTCATCAACCTCCTAGGTACAGAAACTCATGGATTCAATATAGACATTGGAATTCTGACACACTGCGACCTGCTAGACATCTGACTCCTCCGGTACCTCTCTACTTTTACCTGCCACATCACTCTTCACCCCTACCCCAGCCTGTCCCTCACCCCCTGATACCTCCATTTCCATTTTCACTGACCGACTTTCTTGCCTGCATTGCATGCCAGCCTCTGGCTTCTTTACTATTCCTTCCATCCAGGAAGAGAACACACACACACGCCAACTGCAAGTGCTTCCTCAGCCTGATGAAGGGTTTTTCAACACAAAAGCTTGCTAAGATATATTTCTCTAACTATTCAGTTGGTCTACTAAAAGATACCAGATCGAACCAAATAACCTTGTCTGCCAGTGCCATGTCCTTAGCCAAACACCCCTAGCACCTGTTCCCGGTCAGCTGACCAGAAGGATGCAGGGCCCTGGGCACATCTAAGCCCCAGGGCTGGGGCTGGCAGGGAGACTTCTCTGGCAGCTGCTGGAGAAGGAGCTCTTGCAGGAAAGGAAAGAAAGGCTCTGTGACAGTTTGGCAGTCTGAGATGCTGCTAGTGCTAATGTGCTGCAGTGCACTGCTTACCTGTTATTTAAAGTGGTGGACCAGACTGAGACTGTAGGGGAGGAGGAGGCCTCAATGGGGCACACTACTGTGTCATGTAGACGCCCCAGTGCCAGTGAAGATGCACGTTAATACACATAGTGTCACATGTCACACATTTTGTTTGTCAGCAGCCTGAGGTGCAGTTTTTCAGAAACCCCTGCACCTATCTCCTTGAAACTTGGCAGACCTCATGCCCTTAGAAGGGGCTACCATCTCTGCTGTTTTCATCCAAACCTGCCTTAACACACACACAACATGAGTTTAGATTTCAGCAGTTTGAGGTGCAGTTTCTCAGAAATCCCTGCATCTATCTCCTTGAAACTTGGCAGGCTTCATGCTCTCAGAAGTTGCTACCATCCCTGCAATTTTTATCCAAATCAGCCAAAAAACAACAAAGGTATTTCAGTGATTCCCCATTATAGTCTGTGGCCCAATCTCTCTGAATCAGTGCCAAATCTTCCAGAGCCGATTCAGCTAAATTGATTTGGGACAGTGATCCAAATCTCCGAATCAAATCGCTGCCCTCTGAATCAGCCGAATCTGAATTGAATATTTCCCTATTTGCACAGACTTAATGTCTAGTCTCTGTTCCAGATATCTTTCCAGCTGTTCTGGAGATGTCATGTCCCCTTAGAGAGAAGTGACCCAGTTACTTAAGGCTATAAGTGTGTTGTGAATTAAGAGAGAAGGGATGTAGGGCAGTGGTTAGAATGTGGTTAACTAGGTGACTCAGATTTTTATGGAAAGAAGCCATATTCCAACCCTCAATTCCTATTTGTTCAGTGGAAGTTTCACTCTCACTCTTGTTCTGTTCATGATATAAGTAAAGCAAAACAATGCATTCTCTGCAGTAGTGCGAATGTAAGTTTGGGGCTTTTTTGGGGGTAGAACTGAGCAACACCTTCACAAAACAGTTCTCACTCTCTCTAAGTGATTTGACTTTCTGCTGTATCCATGGTAGGAAAAGGCTTTTTCTTGCCACGTGTTATCTAACACATAGTAGGTAACAGGCTACAAAATCCTAGGCATGACAACGAAGTTGCAGTTCTCATGCATATTAGCAGCTGAAGGTAAATATAAATAGGGGGCCTAGCATATTATGCATAAGTGTGTTAAAAGTACAGCTACTTTGTAACACAATGATGTTGGCTAACAGGAGGTAAAAACTATACCATGTTTGTTACCAGGAGGTAAATACTACACTTATTTTTGAGTGAAGACCAGGGCATAGGGAAGGGTCAGAAATCAGGTAGAGGTAGGGTGGTAGATACTGTGGAGCCTGCAGGATAAAGATTGTTTTTAGACATCCATGGGAACATTCAGATATAACTTGTCCACTGTAGTGTAAAAGAATTCCAGTGAAGTCCAGGGTAAGCCTGGGAGCAATTGGGAGTAATTTTGTTATATTTATTAATGTTAAAAACCAACCAGTATATTAAAACCCAGTGTTAGCTGTTGCTCTATAGCTTCACTGACTGGAGACTACTAGTTCAGAAAGGATGACATGCAATAGCCTCTCACATATACATGAGTCATTTCAGTTAAGTTTGGAAACAGCCATTTATTTTTGTTGTCTTTGTGCCACCATAAACATTGTCACAAAGATGGTGTCACAAAGGCCAAGCAAGCAGATATCCATGCCACTTGTGATGCTGCAAACACCAACAATTTGTGGCCATGGCAAAGGTGGTATTAATTTGTGCTTCTGTTTAGTGGTGGACCTCTATTTGCAGGTGCTCCAGGGGGCTTGAGGAGGCCTGATTTTGTGCAATCCAGAAATTTTTATGCAGGATTAGGCCCATCAAGCCCTGAGAATGTCTGCATGGCTTTCCCTGATAATGCAGACACACACCTGGGATCTCTGGGGCATTCTTGCTTGCAGAAATACCCCTTGAGATTTCCTAAGGTGCCACTCTGAGATGGGAAAACCAGGCAGGTGATCTTGATGCTAGACAGGCCTGATCCTGTGTAGGAATTTCCAGGGCACACAGGACTAGACCCCTCAAATCCTGAGACAACACATCATCTGTTGTCCTTCGAGATCAGTAAGTGGGACAATGTGAAACTTGTGAAGTGGGCTGGCTTTGCTGGAACGCATCCTGGCACAACTGACCCGTTTCATTTGGCAGCTACTGCTAGCTTTAGATCAACTGCAGATTACTATAGCAAGATACCATTCAAATAATCATTTTTAAATGAGCAAACATTATTATATCTAATTCTCCAATAAGGAAATAGAGCCCAGAAGTGAGCTGGGTGACAAGTCATAGATCATGAACCAAGCTACTGGTACAGCTAGGTGTTGAACCCAGCTCTTCTGTCTTTCTGGTGCCTTACTTGCAACATTGTACTGATTATCTTTAATATTTTCCTAGTATTGTCATATGCACTATTTAGAACAGCAAGAATACTCTGCAGTTAATGTGTTAACTAGATTCATTTGTCTTTATTTATTTTTCTCTTGTAAGGGAAAATAAGTCTGTAAGAATAAGATTTGGGTTAAATTTTTGCAAGGAAAGTCAGACTTAGGAGTAATGTTTGTATCTTAGTTCATCTCATAGTGATGACTACAGAATGCCAAGACACTGCTGAGATGCTTCTTATGATGCCACTAGTTGAAGACAGATTATAGGCTTTCCAGTATATTTTTTTTCTTTAAATCTTAGTTTCCTGTATTTTGTTATCAGCATATTCTATCATTAATTTCTCAGTTGAAATGAATTCAGTAATTCCTGGGGTGCTCTCAAATAGAAATGCCCCCCACCTCACTGTATCCTAAAAATATTGTGCCATGGAGTGTTAAGTACAGTTAGGTTCCAGTGACCCATTGCCTGAAGATGACTATTTATAAAGAAGACATGGGTTTAGGGCATCATGGATGCTTTATGCAATATAGGTCAAAGGTATTATTACAATATATTGAGTCAGTGAGTAGCTCGGGATCCTGTATTAATCCTGTTTACCTTTGAGTAGGTTTAAGAAGGGGTGGAGGCTTGAGGGCTTCACTTCCCAAAGATGACCCTGGTAAATAGGATGTATGTATGTGAATCTGAGGATAAATGAGGACAAGGTACAGCTCAGCAGGGAACCATGCAATATAAAGTACATACTCTTTTTCCTTCCCCTTTCCTGGGTATGATATATCATGTGGCTAGTTGGCTGCTGTTGAGTATCTAAAGCTTCTGGGGGACAATTTACTTGGAACAGAGCTGATCCTGGGGCTGCAGTAGAAATAATAGGAGGTATGTGAGAAGGTGAATCCCTTCTACTTCTTCTTCCTAGAAAAAGGGCTGATTCAAACACTCCAGTTTGAAAGTTTCAGATTTTGCCTTAGGAATCATACTTTTAGTTTGCAATCAAATAATAATTAATTCCTTAATTATAAGGGACACAGAAGTAGCTCGGGGTAGACGGGGCTGATATTAAAATATAAAAACTGTCTATAAAAGCACAACGTTCAGTGTTTACAGAACCAATCTATTTGTAAGAGCATTCTATGAGGGTTTTCTGATGGAGCCCTTTGAAAATTTGTATGAGGGTATGTTGAAGTGAGTTGGTCTCTGAAAAATGGAAAAGAATGAAATAGGAGCAGTGATCAAGTATCTCCATAAGGAAGGCTTGGTACCAAAGGAAATCCAAGAGGATATGATGGCAACATGTGGCAGGATGTCCATTGTCCAACATAAAAGTGGAAAGCTAAACATGGGCACCTTGGTTCTTCCACCCTTCCCTCCCCTTTGATTCCTGTTCCACCCAGTTTAAAACAAACTGCTTGGTAGGCAGAGCCACTTTGCTACGTAAGTGGAGCTGAGGGAGTCAGTCACCTTGATGGCTCATTATTTACTTGCTTCCTGATAACCTCTTCATGCCACAGGTGTTAACAATCCTTGATCTTCCATTAATCAAGCTCTTCTTTCTTTTACAGTCATTCTGTCTGCTATCTGTTTCTGGTAATGTTTCTCTGATCACCCCATAATATGTTGAATAAAGGTGTGCAGCTACTATAAATCTGTACTGAGTAGCCTTGCTCTTATTTTAGGAGATTTGAACCCACAAAAATTAGGCAGGGGCAAGGCTGGCAGCAGGCTGAGTTGTGCAGTATCACAGCAAAGGTGATTCAAAGAGGTAAATGACTGCAGTGACTCTTTCCTGGGTTGTTTGTTGCGGCAGATGTTGGAGGCTGCTCAATCCAGGTGGCATAAAGCCAGATACGGAAGGATGCACAGTGTTTGGTCTCCCTGGGGATGGGCACTATAAGTGGCTGAAGTGAGTCCTTCTCCTCTCCCCTCCAAGAGGCACAGTTATCCTCCAATTCACTCTTCAATCCTCCCCAGTCACCCCTCTGTATTACATTTAAGACTAGTTGCATGCTTAAGAGAAGGTGTTTGTATAAGATCAAATCAAGCACATGATACTTTAAAAACATTTATTGTCCTCATTAAGGTATTTTTTAATCCCTGTGATGTCTTTACCAATAATCTAAATACTTATCAAATAGCCTGCATTTGGAGACCTAATGTTGCTCTCCTAAAGTAAAGAAGTGCAGTCAATGTGGAGAGAGATTATTTGACAGAAATATTTTTTTCTTGTACATTAAATTTGGTAAAGATGCCAGAGAATCAAAGACATCGGCTTTGGTTTTCATTTAAATACTTTATTTAGATTACAGTTAGGATTTTCCAGTTTGAATCTTTTTATCTGGTTTGCTGTTTAGTTTTTCACTCATCTACTAGCAAAGCTTTCTGTAGCTGTAACAGAAGAGTAATAAATGTACCAAACTACCCAGTAATATATTTTCATGACTGATTTTACCTGATATTAACACCTTTAGGTATGTCAGGGTAGCTATAAATATGTCCTCTGGAGATTAAATGTTGACAACCAATAAACATAAAGCTAATAAATGTAAGAAGGTACTTTCCAATTGTTCCATTCCTTTTTTTTCTAGATTTCAATCACACTTTGTTGTAATGACAAGGTATCTTTTTGAAAAAGTCCTTTGAAAAATTTAGAGCTGGGTTGGCAGTTTGCAATTTTGCTCCATTTAGGGGAAGTGCATGGTTATGCTGTCTGGAGGAGGGAGATTCTGGAGCCTGTGCAGACTGCAGTAGCAATTCCTGTGTACAAATCATGGACAATTAGGGTTGGAAGGGATCTCAGGAGGTCATCTAGTCCAACCCCATGCTCAAAACAGGACCGTCCCCAATTAGATCATCCCAGCCAGGACTTTGTTGAGCCAGGCCTTAAAAACCTCCAAGAATTAAGATATCACCGCCTCTCTAGGAAACCCTTTGCAGTGCTTCAACACCCTCCTAGTGAGAAAGATTTTCCTAATACCCAGCTTAAACTTCCCTTGCTGCAACTTGAAACCATTTCTCCTTGTTCTGTCATCTGGCACCACTGAGAACAGCTTAATCTAGCTCCATCCTCTGTGGAACCACCCTTTAGGTAGTTAAAGGCTGCTATCAAATCCCCTGTCAGTTTGCCTGGAAACTTCTCTTCTGCAGACTTAATAAGCCCAGTTCTCTTCATAAGTCGTGTGCCCCAGCCCTCAAACTGTTTTTGTTGCTCTCAACTGTTCTCTCTCCAACTTGCTCACATCCTTTCTAAAGTGGGGGGTCCAAAACTGGACACAGTAATCCATATTTGGCCTCACTAGTGCAGAATAGAGCAGAATAGTTACTTTCCTTTATCTGCTGACAACACTCCTACTACTGGAGCCCGTTATGCTGTTAGCCTTCTAGGCATCAAAGGCACACTGATTTATATCCAGCTTATTGTTCACTGTAACCCCCAGGTCCTTTTGTGAAGAGCTGGTGCTTAGCTAGTTGGTCCCTGTAGCTGTGCATGGGATTCTTCCATCCTAAGAGCAGGATTTTGTACTTGTCGTTGCTGAACCTCCTGAGATTTCTTGTGGCCCAATCCTCCAATTTGTCTTGGTCACTCTCAATCCTAACCCTACCCTCCAGCATATCTATTGCTTCCCTCACCTTGGTGTCATCTGTGAACTTGCTGAGGGTGCAAACCATCCCATCTTCCAGATCGTTAATGAAGATATTGAACAAAACTGGCTCCAGGACCAACCCCTTGGGCACTCCACTTGATACTGGCTGCCAACTAGATGTGAAGTTATTGATCATTACTTGTTGAGTCTGATGATGCAGCTAGTTTTCTTTCCGCCTTATAGTCCATTTATCCTACCCATGCTTCCTTAGCTTGCTTGCCAGAATACTTTAGCCTTGCTAAAGTCAAAGTATATTATGTCCACTACTTTCCCCACATCCACAGAGCCAGTTATCTCATTATAGAAGGCAATCAGGTTGGTCAGGCATGACTTGCCACTGGTGAATCATGCTGGTTGTTCCTGATCACTTTCTTCTCTTCCAAGTGCTTAGAAATGGATCCCTTGAGAACCTGCTCCAGGATTTTATGGGGACTGGGGTGAAGCTGACTGGGCTGTAGTCCCCTGGATCCTCCTTCTTCCCTTTCTTAAAGATGGGCACTATATTTGCCCTTTTCAAATAATCTGGGCTATCTCCTGATCACCACGAGTTTTCAAAGATGGCCAGTGGCTCTGCCATCACATCAGCCAACTCCCTCTGCTCCCTTGGATGCATTGCGTTCAGCTTTTCTAAATAGTTGTGAACCTGTTCTTTCACTACTCATGGCTGCTCATCTTCTTCTCAACTGTGCTGCCCAGTGTCGTAGTCTGGGAGCTGACCATGCCTGTGAAGACTGAGGTAAAAAAAGGCATTGAGCACTTCAGCCGCTTCTTCATCATCTGTCACTAGATTGCCTCCCTCAATCAGTAAGGGACTCACACTTTCCATAACCTTTCTGTTGCTGCTAACGTACTTGTAGAAACCCTTCTTGTTACCCTTCATGTCCCTTGCTAGCTGCAACTCCAATTGTGCTTTGGACTTCCTGATTTAATCCCTGCATACCCAAGCAATGCTCTTATACTCCTCCCTAGTCATCTATCCGAGCTTCCACTTCTTGTAAGCTTCCTTTTTGTGTTTAACCTAATTGAAGCAATCACTGAGAAATAGATAGGAAAGAAGCTGTGCTGTCTCTTCTGCCTGCCTGCTCTGCCCTCACAAATAGCAGGGGCACAAAGGGCAAATATAGCAGGGGGAGCAATGTGTGCAGTTCTGATAGATGAAAAATAGCTCTCACCCCTTGTTCACTGAGTTTACAAGGGAAAATGCAGTGGTATAACTGAGGTAGGGCAGCTACCCTGAGCACTGCCTTGAGGGGCTGGGGGAAGATCAGAAAAAAAAGAAATTCTGATGCCACAGCCTCATCATTGCACCAGCAGTGGTGGCAACCAGATATTGCTCTGTGTGTGACAGCTGTACTGGGCACCTGACTATGTTATTACACCACTGGCAAAATGTGATAAACAATAATAGAAGGAATACTGATGTATATGTTTTAGGGTTTATGCCCTATCTCTAGTTATTAGAGATAAGAATTTGATGTACTGCTGGGGCCTCTTGGAGTCTTCTTCTGAGGTATCTGGTGTTGGCCACCATTGGAGATAAGGTACGGGACTAGCAAAGCTAAGGGCCTTGTTACATCTTATGCTGAAAACTGCACAGATATGGAGCAGCTTAGTGGAGCAGTTGCACCTTAAGGCAATAAACTATCTCTGACACTCCTTCACCTGCACAGCTGTGATTTGCCATTAGAGGCTTGGTGAGCAGGGGCAGGACTAGGAGATGGGGCAGGACTGGCTCACTGCTCCCACCAGGCAGAACAAGTGCCGCAACCCCAGAGTGCTCGGCAGCTGTGGTGCCTCTCACCACTGCTCAGATCAGCTTGCTGCTCCCACTGGGCAGAGCAAGCTGGTTTGAGTGGAGGCAGGAGGCACCATGACCACTGGGTGCTCTGGGGCTGTGGTGCTCACTTTGCCCAATGGGAGCTACGAGCTGGTTCGAGCAGCAGCAAGAAGCACCACCCCCCTGCTGCCGCTTGAACCAGTTTGTTCTCCCTGGCAGGAACAGAGCCAGTCTGAGTGATGGCAGGAGGCACTGCAGCCCCCAGGCACTCTGGTGCTGCAGCACATGCTCTGCCTGATGTAGCTGGGGGTGAGGTGCCATGCCCATCCCCACTTGCCCTGACTCAGGAGGAGCCACTGCACCCTGGGATGCTGGAGGACTTCAATTTGGTGGAGAGCCTTAATGGAACAGGAGCAAAATTAGGCAGATTAGAGACAATCCTGTCCTGGAGTGGCATAATTTTAAAACAAATAATGAATGCTTTAAGCCACTGAAAAGGTGATAATATGTAGCCAATCCAGGAGTTAAGAGCTTCAGAAGCCACCTAAAATTACCATGCAACAAGGCCCTCAGTCTGATTCACTGTGACAGCTCCTATGTTCAAAAGAAAGCCAAATGTGTATTAGGACATGGATCTCATTGTCTTAGAAACAAAATCATAATAACAAAACAGCCAATGCTGCAGTGAAGCTGTCCTTAAGCAGTGAAGCATTCTGTAGACCCTCAAGAGCTCCACAGCTTTTGACAGAACAGTGTGTATAACTTAACATACACAGTCTTAGTGAGAACAGAGCAGTTTCAGTTATGTCAAAATGAAATTCTGCAGGCTTTGCCTGGAAACTGCTATGATGCATGCTGTAACAGCACCTGCTGCAGTAGCCTGACAGGGGTATTAACCTTGTGTAGCTAATGACCTATGGCAAGTGTCTGGCCACAAATAAAGTTCTTAGGGTCAGCATTCCTGAATATTGCACCTCAAAATCTGGGGTAAGGTCTTCATGACAGGGAGATGGAAAATTAAATTGTTTTATAAAGGATTATTGTATTCTATTTTCTTTTAGACAAATAATATTCCATACTACTACTACTATATTTTAAAATATTCTTTGCTTTTTTTAAGTTCTGTATGTGGAGATGACTTCTTAAAACATGTGAATTTTATTTTCTTGAAACAGAAATGTAGGTTCAATAGTAGATATTGGCGCCATCTTAGATAGAATTCTTAATTTTCTCCCCAAACCTAGCACCTGGGAAAATCACTATGGTTACAGTTCCCAGAACTAGCAATGAACCCAGGATTTAAGCTCTATTCCTTCTGGTAGAGTAGGCATTTATGACACTGCCAGCTATTTAGAAGGGTGTTTGCAAGCGCTAAACAGACACAGACATTCTCCGATAATTCTAGAGCAGCATTTTGGTTCAGAGACTGAATAGTTTTGCATCATTGAATAAAATGCTTACATAAGGATGAAAAGAATTTAAGATTTATTTTAAACCCAGCTCTCAATGGCTGCTCTTCAGTCAGAAATCAGCAAATTAATCACCAAGCTGGTTAACAGTGTGTGTCAGCTTTTCATGGCAGCCAAGAAATAATTGAAATCTGATACTGGTCCAACAGCAAATTGGGGTTGGTAGCAATTTTCAGACTTTATGAAAGCTGTAAATTGAAAGAAAGCTACATCCCACAACTTTGCCCCAGGTGGATGGTATTTTAGTTCACTGTCAGATCACAGGTCTGAGTCAGTTGTAACTAACCCATTTCTTTCCTGATGGGGTGAATTGGGTGGTCCTAATGTCATCTTTCAAGGAGCAGGTGCTCATATACAAAGTACAATTCAGGTCCATCACATATATTGGCTATCCTAGCAGACAGTTCAAGGACTAAAATGACATAAACCCTGGTTGTGGAAGGTACACTTAAGCATATGAAGAATTCCATTGACTTCAGTAGAACTGTTCATGTGCTTAAATTCATACATGCACTTAAGTCCCTGAAGTGCCATAAATTAAACTTTGGGTCAGCACCACAGCTGGTATAACACACTATGGGTCCATTGTAGTGGATGGAACCAGACAAAATTTTCTGGGGCTCCATCCTAGAGGATGCCAAGTACCCTGACCCTGATCCAGTAAATCATTTAAACAGTCTAATTTTAAAATTCATATATATGTATTTTCACTGAAGTCAATGGGGCTACTACTAATGAGCTAAAACTATGTGGACACTTCAGTATTCTGCTTGACTGGGGCCATTGTGTTTAACACTTGCAGGATCAAACACCAATGAGGATCTGGCTCAGATTAAATAATTTTTTCATACCTATTGATGACCCTTTCTGATCATGGTTGAGACATAGCAGTAATGTTCTGTGCAAAAATTCACTTCTGTAAGTTAAGCTGTTTTATTCTTTGCATTAACAGGGGAATACAGTAATGCTTAGCTCCTATTCTTAAGAGAAAAAAGGGAAAAATTAAGCTAGGGCAATATGAACATTTAAGTTCACAACTGTAAATACAGTACTTAATGATGATTAAGTGATTTTTATAATTAGCTAATATTTTTTCACTGGATTTCCCGTGGTATTATTTTCCAGTCTTTCTGGTTTTTGTCTTTCATTTTCTTCTGTATTATTCACATCTTTTTGTTTTCTGAGTAAAGAAATTAAACTGTTGATGCACATGTTTATAAAACCACACAGTCTTTTTGGATGTTATAGTTGACAATGACACTTATTTCTACAGCATGCTATTTTTTATTTCTACATATAAATTGTATTGAATTAAGTTTGGCTTTATATAACTTTCAAGCAAGGGAAAAATAATTGTTGCATGCATTTTACAGAAGTTTTTCTACTCTAATCTCTTCACTTTAGTGTTTCTACATATGTATTGCTTCTGTCCTGAAAAAAGTCTGTAAATATAATATTGAATAGTGACTGAATTCTTAAGACAGCAAGTCTTGGGGACTTTATAACCAAGTATAACTGGGTCTCAATCAGCTACTTCAGGAAACATTTGCTGTGCTATTTTTGGATCTGTGAATTAGCAGGCTGCAGATGATGATGGTGTCCCTGGACTGGTAGATTAAAGGATACATTGGAAAGGTTTCCTTTCAAATGAAGCCTTTTTTGTATCTCACACTAGAAGGGAATATAATGATTTTCCCCTCTTCACCCTTAACTGCTGTTGATTTGTTTTGTTCAGAGTAGTGTTAGGGATGAGGTTAATTGATTTTTAAGGCCATAAGAAACACATTTGGAGGTAAATGGAAAATGGTATAAAATGCAATAAAATTTAACAAAGGGAAGTTATACCAGACTAACCTGTTTTTATGGCGATTTGTTTTGGGGTATTTTTGTTTTATTATTGCTGCATTTCCTTTATCTGGATTTCAGTAAGAAAATTGATATTAGGTTACATGGGAAATTATTAGTTAAAATGGAGAAGAAGGGATTACTAAAAGAACTGTGATGTGGCTAAGGAGCTGGCTAAAGGGGAGACAACAATGGGTTATGTTAAAAAGCATAGAGTCAGTCTGAAGAGAGTTTATTAATGAGATTGCTCTTGGGACTGACCCTATATAATATTTTCATTAATGATCTTGGAGCAAAAAGTGGAAGATTGGTTGTCAGTAAATTTAATTAATCAGTTAAGGAGTCAGTGCAGAGGAGGAGCAGAATATCACACAGGAACAATAGCATGACTTTCAGAGCTGGAGTAAGAGAACTAGACTGAAATTTAATAGCACAAAATGTAGAAGTAATCGCCTTGGGCCCCATAACCAGAACAGTTTGGTATAGGTTGTGAGGTCAATCACCTGGAAACAGAGGAGGAGAAGGACCTGGGTGTATTTGTTAATACCAGGTTGGCTATGAGGCATCAATAAGATGCAGCTTTGGAAAAGGAAATCTGGGTTAAGTCATTTGTGGAGCCTCATCTTGCAATTTCATACTTATGTGAAAATTCCCATGAAAGCAAGTGAGACTTCTTGCAGCAGTCAGGATCAGCCCATATGACTTGACAGAATCTCTTTCAGTGCTGATATGGAAAAACATTAAAAATAATCTTTTACTGAATACCTAATCAGACTGTGTTAGGGAATTAAAAAACTAACCTCACTGTTTAGTAAGAGTTGTTTCAATTAAGCAGTTTAATATTTTCAGCTGTAGCAGTCTGTTGTGTGTGCTGCGTTTTATGATAAACATTGGAGTTACAGCTGAGTCAATTCGGAGCTGCCTGTTCTAAAGCTGTAGCCCATGTGGGACATACTTATGCTGTTGATTAAAAAAACCCAAACCAGTGTATTCCTTTCCAAAACTCAAATGGTTCATCAGTTATTATAGCAGCAATGCTTTCGGCCATGTCTATACTGCTTCCCTCCCCACCTCAGATCCATTGCCAAGGAAATAAAGCTCACCCACTTGTTCCTGTTGGAACACAACAGAGACTGGTTGTGAACAGCATCAAGAAACCTGAGAGCTCCCCTCTTCTGCTTCAGGAGAGACTGAGCAGGACTCAAGGAGGAAGGAGCTGCTCAGGCCTGGTCCCAAGCCATCCTCACTGCACAATTGCCTGTCTGTGTTATGCTTGAGTTGGATGGGACTTTTTTCCTCAGGAAAAACCTTGGGTCAGGAAGGAAGCAGTACAGACATCTTGAGAAGCCCAACTAAGCTCTGGATTCTATTGTGCTGGCCTCTATACAAGTAGAATGTGGAAAACCCTTGCACTGACATGATTGCAGTTTGAAGGAACTAACAGACAGATGGCTAATGGGAGGGTTATGAAAACATGTATGCACATGTATGTGCACGTGCACACACTCTCTAGGTCAAACAAAGTGTTTTAATAAACTAAATTTGTAAACAACATTTTGATAGTAAAACATTTAAATTTGAAAGTGTTGGACACCCTTTTTGTTTGTTTGACTGCAAATAGCTTTTTTTTTTTTTGCAGAAAACATGTTGAGCGAGGTAAAGAAGGGACTGTGGAAGAGAGGAAACGTTTTCAGTGATGGGGAAGAATGGAATGTGAATGTAGGAAAAGATATTAAAAAAAAGACTGAGCTAAGTTGAAATGAAAATTTGAGTCTTTAGCAGAAGCATTTCAAAACCATTATTAATATAAATTTATGAATGACATGGTATTGCACAATTTATTGTCACGTGAAAGACTACTCTTATGTTGTTTCAGCCTCATACATGGAGGATATTGCTTTTGTTTCCATCAGAAATATATGAAATATTTGGTAATTTTCTATCAAGCTTGATAGTTTAAACTGTCATACCGTACCGTGACAGTATGCGAGTGGTGGTTCTCAGTAATGGATCTATCACAGATCCCTTTGTGGTTAAGATTGGAGTTAAGGCTGTATCATCGCTGCAACACTCCTCTGGGTATTCCTTACCATGATGCTACATCTTACCATGAGCAAGCAGGCAGTCGGAGTGGAGCTAAGATACTGAATGGATGGTAAACCGTTTAATCTCAGCTAACTCCAAGCCAAAACCAAGACTATCCCAACTGAAGTCATTGAGCTCCAATACGCGGCTGCAGCATGTGCTCACTCAGAAGTAGATCTTCAGGCAATCATAAACATCTTTACTGAGGAATACAAGAAAATTGAACTGACACGTAACATTCAGGGGACTAAGATCCTCCATCAACAACTCTTAATGAGCAGTCCCCAGCTCTGGTAATACAGATTCATGGTGAAACTCTAGAGAATGTTGAATATTTCACATGTTAGAAGCCATCTTTTGCAGAAGGCTGACATAGATGAAGAAATCCAACATTACCTCAAATGTAAAAGTGCAGCCTTCAGATGCATGAGGGAAATGGGTGTTTGAATATTGAGACAGCAGATTGGGAACCAAGCTTATCAAGCAGTCATAATCCCTGCCTTACTGTACAGAGCTGAGACATAGACAACATATAGGAGACACCTCAATGCTGCCTGTGAAAGATCCTTCAAATCCAGTGGGAAAACAGACACACAAATGTTAGTATCCTCTCACAAGGGAACACCACAAACATCAAGACAACGATCATCTGGCATCAACTTCACTGAGCCAGCCACATCATCTGGATGTCCATCTTCAGACTTCCAGAGCAAGTTTTATTCTCCCAGCTCAGTTAAGGTGTAAGCTCAAGAGGAGGGCTGAGAAAGTATTTCAAGGATGTCCTCAAGGCTAATTTGAAAAAATGCAACATCAACATCAACTTGTGGGAGACTATCACCCAGGATTGCCCTAAATGGAGGAATAATCTAATGCAAGAATCTCATTATTTTGAAACCTCATGATGACAACAGGTAATGGAAATGTGGGAGTGGCAGAAACAGCATACTGGATGGTGTGCTGCCAGCAGCAGGCTGCTGGTTCAGCCCTGAGTGCCTGAGCAAAAATGGAGTCTGCTCAGCTCGCTCTTCCAATAGCATGGCCCTCACCAGGTCATGTGACTACCTCACCAGGGCTGGCTTGCACCTGCTGCCTGCCCTGCTGACACTCAGAGTCCTTAAAGTAACAAGCACCAAAGGTGCTCAGTCACACTGTTGATCCTGGATTGGCCTTGTCAGCCATCTTTGGATCCACAGATAATGTAATCATGGAAAACAATTGTCCTTGACTGAGGGCTTGCTGCTGCTACTGCTGCTAGTTTAAAAACAAAAGCAAACAAATGACATATACAATTGATTGTCTTATTTAGCTCTTGTAGGTCACAGCACCACAGTGCCTGAGAGTCCTCTTGCCAGTAAGGCACGCAGTAAAAAGAAGGGGCACCTTTGATCCTTCTGGTATATCAATAATACAATAACTGTAAATCAGTACTTTGTGTGCATGTAATTTTATAGGGCATTCAGACAAAACAACAGTCATTGAAATACCAGATTGATTACTCCAAAGAAACTATGTAGCTTAGCTATTTTTTTCCTCTGTGTGAGCCCTATGAACACAATGGTATCCAGAAATCAGGTAATTGGTTAAAAAACATTGATGACTCAATGTAACCTGGAACTAAATAGGGAATAAATTGCAGGTGTACATAGTTCACAAGAGGAGGTACATATAGTAGGGCTGCTTATAAAGTCAAATTATCTATGTGACAGGAGGCCAACTCAGGACCTAGTCTCATCTTCAGCCCAACCACTTGTCTGGGGCAGTCTGCCCTGTCTTTCCTGCCATGACTTGTTGTATATATATCTGGTGTAAAAATGTGGGAGGCTGCCCATTTAGTGCCCTAATGCCTAGGGCATTATACATGGCTCCAATCTTCCCTATACTGTGTCCCATGCCTCATAGATGGCATCCACTATGTGCCTTCAGCTCCACACTGGGTCCCAAAGTCTGGTGTTCAGACCCCAACTAGATCCCTCCTAATCAGGACTGAATCCCTGCCATCATGCGGGGCTGTCAGCTCCCTAGACCTCTTTCCCTCTTGGGCATGGCAACCACTCTGGGACCTTTGACCACACAGGCCCTGGCCTATCTCTAGGCCATTCAGAATCCCAGGCCCCCTGGCTCTGGGGATGGGAGGGGTGTCCCTCGCGGTGGGCACTTTAGCCCTTTTGACCATCCTGGTCCTGGCCCCAGCATTGATCAGTTAAGGGTTTTGTCTAGGCTCTTGCTCTGCTTACCTAATCCCTCACATGTAGGTTTGCCTTCTCGGTCCCCTGCCTGTCCCTACTACCGGATTTACTCACCAGGTTGTGGGGACTGGGGCTATAAGATGCTCCATACTTGCCTTTCTCTAGGGAGGCAACTGGTGTGGCATTCTCTGGGGACCACCTTGCCATAGGTGAACCCACCACGCTATCATACCCTAGGAGGATGTAGTTTTCAGTCGTTTCCCGGGACCAAGAACCTACTGCCATCCCCAGTAGTTCTCGCCCTGTACCTCCAAGGTGGTGTAAGCAGCAGGTCCAGCCTGGCAGTGTTCTGTCCACTATAGCCAACAAACTGCTGGCTCCCCTGCTCAGACCTGCTCTTATTGTGAGCAGCTGAGCCCTCTTCCCCAATCAGTCCCCTGCTGGCCATGTAACTCCTGACTGGGGAGTGTGGCCACCTGTACGCTGTTTTGCTGCTAGCTCCAAACCCTTAAAGTCTGATTGTAAATTCCATGACACCTAATGCTCCCTAGGTGATTTCTGTCCAGGCCTTTGACTTATTCTCCATATCAGCAATAGTGTGAAGCCTTTATTTGATGGAAAACTTCCACATCCTGACACTGCAACTTAAGTCCTCAGCATTGTGTTTCTTCATTTCTTTGAAAGAATTTAAAGGTGATGGGATCTCATTTAATTACTTTTTTCTGTAGTGATTTATTACTTCTGATCATTGTGACCATTGCTGGGCATAGCAAAATTGTTCTGGTCAGACCTGTGCCTATTCACTCTGCAAGTCTGCAAATATTGCAACTACCAGGGAATATAGATGTAGTATAGACATTGGCAAACCACAGAATTGTTGTCATAACAGCTGTACCGTGGGACCCACAATGCTCCTTGAGTAATGAAAACCAGTGTGCCAGGACTGAAAGAAAAAAATCAGTAAAAGCAGGTGGTACCCTTTGAAAACTTCTGCTCACTTCTGACAAGCAATATAGACTTCTGACAAATCCATTAATTTGATGACATACTAGATCAGTGTTTTAATTAAAGCAGCCTGTATTCCTTATTTTAGCTGCTTTATACCAGTCTTTCTGTTGCCACTACATATGGCAAAATGTAGCTTTCTGTTTAGCTACTACAAGTATCATTCAAATATCTTAGGGAGTGATAAGACTGGGCAGACTCCTTGAGCTATTGCTACAGAATCCAAATCTAATAAAGCCTGTATTTACAACCTTGAGCCTGTAGACATCTGTTGTGTATTTTTTCTCTGTAGTAGTGTAAATGGATATTCCCTGCATAATTTTTTTCTTAAAATCTATTTTATATTTCCATATAGGAATTCATGCTGATTCTTCAAGAATTCCTATTTGTGTGACCTCTGTCCAGTCAGAACTAAGTACCCCAACATTTCAAACATTCAGATTAATATTAATTGTTTAAATTCATGAGTATTTTGGGATAATGAATACTCTACAGTGAATGTTAATACACACAATATATGGAGAGAGAAAATGGGGTAGAATGTCCTAAGTATTTTGTTTACAACAAATTAACCACAAAACTACAGTCCTATAGCTAAATGGGAACTGTTACATAGGAACAAAAATCATGTTAAATCCAGAAATGTGCTCAGTGCCCACTCTGACCAGGCTATAAAGGACAATTGTGGGGGAAAACTGTGTCAATTCAATATGCCATTACATTACATATGTTGCATTATATTTCCCAGGACTACTCTTCATTGGCTATATTAGCTCCTGCAAAAACTGTAATATAGGCATTTTTTATTTATGATGCACATTTCTGTGTTTTTCTTATTTGTCTCCAGTGGATGCAAAATAATAGTCAATATTTTGCTGAAGAATCCTCGGATAAAATATTAATTTTTGCTTGATACTTCCTGCAGCTGGTAGAAAGTATTTATAAAACAGAATAATCAGTTAATATAAACAGGAAAATCATGTTATTTTGAAGAGGTGAGGCTTTTTGTGGGTGATCACTTTTATTGGATCAACTGCATGGTTGGCATAGATTTAGACAAGTTTTCAAATGCACTACATTCTTGGCTTTTGCATATATCCTGCACCATCATGTCTACAACATCACTCCAATGCTACCATATTGTTATATGGCTTAGTTATGAAAGACAATGAAAAAAGTTGGAGTAAGTTTATGGAAGGGATACAGAAAAGGGAGTTCTGGTTGTCCAGCGAGAGAGTGTGATGTGTAGATTTATGTTTGCTTTCCACAGGTTGTAGAGAAGAATGGAAAGTTTTTGGATTTCCCATGCTTTCCAAGCTTTCCTGGTTGCCACATGGGGAAGAAGGAATTTTTTTACCTTCCTGTTGCTACATGTGTCAGGGTTGTTGTTGTTGGGTTTTTTTTTCTTTGCCTTCCTCAGGAACATTGGTTGTTGGCTACAGCCAAGGCTAGGGATTTGGATTGGGGTATGGGGGATTTTGACTGGGGTGTGCCATTGCTCCTGCTAGGTCTAAAACCTGGAGGTTTCTGGTTAGTGTCATGCCCTTCCACTCAGGGCCCCTACATGTGCATGGCAGGAGACGAGATTGTGGGATCATGAATCAGATCCCATTATACCTTATTGCCAGTGTAGGGGAAGCCTGATCCTGAACTTCCTCTGTACAGGCAAACTCCTGTGGTTGGGAGCCCCCTCAGCCAACAGGGCACTCAGCTGCTAGAGTGTACCATGCTCTCCCACAGCTGGATACCCCATCAGCTGACTCAGTACATCACCTGTCAGTTGTGGTCTCCCAGCTGCGGGTGCCCCTGGCTTCACGTTCAGTTAACAGTGTGATAGGAAGCAGCCACAAAGTTAGTCTGAATATTTTGTGGACTAACTTTGTAGCTTGCTCCTCTTTTTATCATGCCATTAATTGAAGGAGCATGTGGCTGGTTGACCATTTTAAGGTGTGATTAACTGGTTAATTACACCTTAAGTGTAAAGTGTAGATAGGGCTTTCAGGTCAGACCAATTGCTCCACCTGGGCCAGGAACAAATTTTACTCCATGGGCAAATTGGTATGGAAGTGTTTGATTTCCAATCAAGCTGGGGACATGGGCCTCCTTGGAGATTTCATGTATTTTAACATTCCTTGCAGTGGAGGGACAATGACAGTCCTCATTCCCGTGCTTTATCTGTGGCAGGTTAGAGTTGTTTTGAACAATATGTCTCATAGTTGTGCGACAGGGTTGATTGTATAGTTTTAGGAATGGGTTAGACAAGGATTTGTATAGGACAGTGTGGATAGGGTTGATCCTGCCTTGGTTATGCAGTTAAACTAGATGAACCCAGGAGGTCCATTCCAGCTCTGCTTTTCTATAATTCTGTGATTAAAAACAGAGTTTTGCAGTTTACTTTAAGCTACTCATAAATAAATTAAGAGGCTGTGACTTAGATGTTTACATGGTCCGGTGGGTGGCAATTGGCTTGGGGGTCACACCCAAAGAGTGGTAGTAGACGGGTTGGTATCAACGTGGAAGGATGTGGGTAGTGGGGTCCCTTAGGGCTTAGTCCTTGGACCTGTACTCTTCAATGTCTTCATCAGTGACTTGGATGTCAGTGTGAAGTGTACTCTGTCCAAGATGGCAGATGATACTAAATTGTGGGGTGAAGTGAACTCTCCCGAGGGTAGGGAACAATTGCAGGCAGACCTGGATAGGTTGGAAAAGTGCGCAGGACACAATGGGATTCAGTACAACAAGAACAAATGCAGAGTACTGCATCTAGGGTGTAAAATTATCCAGCACATTTACTGTCTAGAAAGTGACCCTCTCAGCAACACAGAAGTGGAAAGGGATCTCGGAGTCAAAGTGGACTCCAAGATGAACACGAGTTGTCAGTGTGATGAAATCATCAGCAAAGCTAACTGCACTTTATCATGACAAATAGAACCAAGGAGGTGATACTTCCCCTCTATGCAGCATTGGTCAGACTGCAGTTGGAGTACTTTGTCCAGTTTTCAGTGCTGTACTTTAAGTAGGATGTGGATAGCCTTGAGAGAGAGGGTCCAGAGGAGGGCCACTAATATAGTTAAGGGTTCACAAGCCAAGCCCTACGACGAGAGACTAAGGGACCTGGACTTCTTCACCCTCCGCAAGAGAAGGCTGAAAGGTGATTTTGTGGCTACCTACAAAGTCATTAGAGGGGGCACAGTAAGGTATCAGAGATGCTCTGTTCACCAGGGCGCCTCTTGGGGTAAGAAGGAACAATGGTCACAAACTGACAGAGAGCAGATTTAGGCTAGACATCTAGAAGAACTTCTTCACAGTGAGGGTGGACAAAATTTGGAATGGGCTTCCAAGGGAGGTGGTGCTCTCCCCTACCTTGGGGGGGTCTTTAAAAGAAGGCTGGATAGGCATCTGGCTGGAGTCATCTGACCCCAGCACTCTTTCCTGCCCAGGCAAGGTGTCTGACTTGATGATCTGTTGAGGTTCCTTCTGACCCTAGCATCTATGAATCCATGAAACTACTGTATTCTCTCAGGAATACAATTGCAAGTAACTGAAGCTATTTGCACTTTGTACTGAATTTGGTGCATAATTTTAGCCAATTAAATAAACTAAAAATTCAGAAAATTAATTTATTCTGACATTTTCAAGTGTTTAGTTTCAAAATTATGCTTTCATTTGAAAATTTTAAATGGGATAAAAAACTGAAAATAAACCATTTGATTTTGAGTTGAATTAAATGTTTCAGGGTGACTCAAACCAATTTGTTTTGTTCATCACAGGAATTAGTAGAGTTGTGATTGATCAGAGCAATTTATGTGGCTTGTGATACTGCAATAATGTATTCTGGTGTATCTTGAATAAACCAAGAAGCACATGGGAAATGCTTAAAAACTTCTCTCTTGAATTTATGCTGCTTTTGTTTTGCAAATGTCTTTTAAAAAAAGCAACACCAGCTGGGGACAGTCTGGTTTATAAGGGAGCTGGCCTATATTTCTGGGTTTAACATTCATTTTTCTTCTATTACACCTTGTGTGAGTCACTTCTACATAACAATGACTTTTTTTAATGAAGCTTAATTATGAACAGACTAAACTATTTTCATAGAGCAGAAAAACTGTCATTATGTTGCAGAAAAAATTCCCAATAAGCATGAATACATGAATGTGTTTTCCAAGGCAGTATGAGGGTTTTATGTAAAGAGTAGAGTATTATGGGACATTGGTTAAAAGGATTAGAAATGGGTCACTATCCTTCTCTGTTATTTTAGCCATTCCCTCCCCACCAGTGGATCTACCAGTTCCCTACTGATTTACTATCATATTTGAAAAATGTTGTTCATATACAAATGTATCAGCCATGAAGCAGAATAGAACATTTCATTTTTATTTTGTGGGGATATTTTTATGATAAATACTAATCCGATTGCTTAGCAAGATTCTTAGGATTTTAGTCACTCTTGGTTCCAGATTTAATTTTCTCTGAATTCCTTTCTCTCCTCTTTTTTTCAAATTTCACTTCCTATGTAAAGACTCAGTCAAATGGCGTGAATCTCTGTCTTTTACTATCTGTGTTAAATGAGCACATTTAGACTATCATAGTGGTTGTTGTCTTCTAGGCAATGAAGCTGATCATCAAATATATAGTTTTGTCAAGCATATAGTTTTGTCAAGTTGCTTCATAGTGACTTGCCTTGTTGGCATGACAGGTATTAGGAAGAAAAAAGGAGATCAAGGAGTAGGAGCTGTTTTAAAGTTCTGAACCAAGAAAACAGAACTCCAGCACAGAGACAGACTGAGAGGATGATACAGCATAAGCACAGGAAACTGAACCCTTCCCCAGAAAAACACTCTTTCTGCTGCACTGTTTCTGAAAGGATTTATACTATTTATATACAATACTATCCTGCAGAAAAACTTCTCTTCATTGACAAATCACATAACATTGGACCTTTAAAACACTTTTAAGAATGTATCTTTTATCACTGTTGGATATTCCTTATGTAAAATTTCAGTATCTCAAAAAATTGAAGAGAGTTGGTTGTGATTAAATGTGGCTGGAAATTGATTAGAGAAGGTTAAAATATTGTATATTTAAATTATATAAAAATGGGCAAATAAAATGAGTTTCATAAAAAAGGTTTTTCCAGTGTTTTCAACCAGGGCTAGTAATGTTTAATCCTTTGTTCAGAAAGGGAGTCACAATCTAATGTCCAGATCCCAAAGGTATTTACGTGCTTAAAAACAGACAGTGCTACACCTAAATATCTTTGGGGTGCTGAGCCAAAGAGGTTGTACAAGTCCAACAAGGCATTGCTTATGAGGTCATTAGCAGCCAATTTCTACTTTGAAGATGTACAACATTAGCCCAGTAATGTTAAGAGGACTAAGCACCAAAGTTAAACTACCCTTTGTGCTCTTATTCTGTCTCCTGAATTGTCTTCGCTTAACTTCAGGGGATTATTTCAACACTTGTAGTGTTAGAAGGAAAAACAACACCAACATTAGCTATGCCTTACCTTAAACAAATAATTAGGTGACACTAATAATACTGTAAAGTTAGGTAATTCTAATTTCCATTTACCTTCCTGTCTCTCCTCTTCAACAGCCATTGTAGTGACACAGAGATCCACTAAGGTCCAAGAGCCATGCTCTGAACTAATATTCCATCAATTAATGTCCAGTTGGAAGTCAAGGTATTACTTCTAACTATAAAGCTTGAAATGGTTTGGGTCCTGAAAGTCTGCATTTCACCAAATGGTGCACTACTGCAACTGAGATCAGCAAAACTGCTTAAACAGGCTAAAACTGAAGCCTTCTTGATAGAAAATGAGAAAGAGCTGCTGTGAGGACTCTAAGTTTTGGTCTAACATAGTTCTGGATTTTAACCTTTTGGGCACATTGCAAAATGTATCTTCCCTCTGGATATGGTGGAGACACTGGGCTAGAGACTGGAGTGTAGTTTAGTTATGGGTACCACTGGCTATTGCTTTGTGTGTGGGGAGCAGTGGGACAGGCTCCTGTGACACAGCATGGGTATGTATATTTTATAAATTGTAGTAAATAATGAAAGCATCAGATTGTAACTGTGCAGCTTTTGCAAACCCTTGGAAGATGTGAATCACTGCTTTCATGTTTGCAGGGCACCCAGGTGGCACAGGGCTACCTAGTAATACATATTCGGGCTGTTCAAAGCTTCGGTTTCTGATTCGATTCAGAGGAGATTCGCCCCGATTCAGTGGCCAAATCTCCAAATCCAAATTGAATTAAGAGACCATTAATCCCTCCAAATTGAATTGGAAGCCTCCAAATCGATTCAGAGAGATTCGAGGATTTACCCACAGACAGAGCTCTATATATTTTTTCTATATACCGCAGGGTACCAGGCGTGGCTTGTGAACTCTGAGATGGTGGGGCAGATGGAGCGTCCCATGGGAGGGGGGCAGGGGTTTCTTGCGTGCTTGGCAGTGGACCCAGAAGTGGACAAGAAGCACTTCTGGTCCACTTTTGGGTCTGCCACGGAGCACACGGGGGATCCCCTGGCCACCTAGCTCAGTGATTGGTGCCTCCTGGGTCGGGGGGGCACCCGAGGTCCCCCCATGGCTGATCACTGAGCTGGGAGCTATGCAGGGGGGTCCACCACCGAGCACACAGGGGACACCTTCCCCCATGATCCTGTGAGGCACTCCATCTGCTCCACCATCTCAGCTTTCATGAGCCACATCTGGTACCTCGAGGTATGTAGAAAAAACACATAAAGCTGTGTCTATGGCCAAGTCACTGATTCTCTAAATCAGGATCGAATCTTTATATTCAGATTTGGCTGAATTGAATCGGGACAGTGATCCGAATTAGCGAATCAAATCATTGCCCCCCAAATCGGGCTGAATCTGAACCAAATACTGCCCACATTGCATATCCCTAAAAGAGCCCCGGTGCCCAAAGCAGGGCCCGGGAAAGGGAAGGACCCCCAAGGTGAGACTGGGGAACCAGAGGCAGTAAGGGCTCAGCTCCCATAGGAGCACCCTGGGTGCCCAGTGTGGGGCACCAGCCCATCAAGAGGAGCCAGAGGTGCCACTGGAGAGAGGCCCTTTTGGGACTAGCCACCAGGGGACAAGCCTTGGCTGCTTTGGAGTGGGAAGTGGGTCCCACAGGGAAGACGGGCTTGGGAGAGGAGGGTCTGCAGCCTCCACCTCCTCCATTGTGGGAGGGGGCATGTCCACATCCTGGAGCCCTAAAGGGGTGGGGCTCCAGGAAACACCCCGTGGGATGCTGAGTGCACCCCAAATTCTGTGATTGATGTTGCTTCATACTGTAGAGGGTAATATAATTATGGGTACTTCTTAAGGGGGTTTACATGGGTTTACCTATCTTCATTACCTATACGTGTTTCCTGCTTATTCTCAGAATATTGCATTTCTAACTCAATTTACCTGGGTTTATCTAAGTTGATGCTTATATGTATTTATTGTGTGGATGCCTTGACTTACCTGTTTATTTATCTGGCTAGCTGTAGAGTGTGCTAGAGGTGCCAATCCTCTGATTATTCTAAAACAAAACCTGACATTTTTGTTTAAATCATTCATCAGCCCCATTGTGTAAATCTTCATTATAGCCTTCTCAAAAGGATACATTTCTAAACAGAACTCTACAACCAACCTCACCAGGGATCCAGCATATGGGGCAAACCTTCCATTTGGATAAACATCTTGTGCAAAGAGACTTGAATTTTATTCCAACCACTTTGATTAGGAAATGGAGACTAAAGAAAAAGATCCCTCAAAACCAGCCTGATACCACATTTGGTTCTGTCAATTTAATGCTCTTTACATCAGCATACTGCAGAATCTTATGCTGTCTTTCATTGTGGTTTTGATTATTTTTTTAATAACTCAGAGTAACTAATAAATCACTTTCACCTCATACAGATTTCCAGACCCCAGATTGGGACTAAAATGCTTTGGGTACTGACATTTTTCCAAAGGGAAAATGTTGAAATATACACCTACTAGAGGAAAATCACTACCCCATTTCACTCTTCAATTCCCTCCCCAACTTTCTCTATCAATTCAGATTGGGATGCAGTCAAAACTGAAAACATTCTTTAGAGAGAGGACAGTTGGCAGTGCAGAACCTAGTTAATGTGACAGCACTTTGAATCAAATATCAGCAGTCAAATGTTTGGTGAAGGATATTTGCAGAATACATAGATCCCTTTTGTCAGTGAATGAGGAGGCAGGAAACTCCCTCCCCTTGGATCTGTGCCACCTAGGTGACTTGTAGTCATGAAACTGTAGTCTCATGACTACAAGTAGTCATGAAAGTCATGTAGTTTCACCTAAAAGTCCGTAGGAGACTCTCTAATCACGTAGTGATAAGAGATCAGGAAAAGCCAGACTGGCCTCTAAATACTGCTCTGGTGTGGAGGTGGTATTAGAAGAGCAAATGACAGTGCAGCAGCAGTAGTGATTTGAGTGTTTCGTTTGTTTCTGAGGGAGGGAGAGAAAAGAAGGCTTTTTAATTTATTTGGGGTAGGAAAGGAAAGATTTTTACTATTCAAATTTTCTCTGTATATTGTCCAGAGATGACTTAATGGGATCCTGGTCAATGCTTAAAGTTCCTAAGACCTATAGCAGGGGTGGGCGGGCAATTATTTTGGGTGGAGGGCAGCTTACTGAGTTTTGGCAAGCTGTTGAGAGCCACATTAGTAGCCCTGCCCCTTGACAGGTGCCCTGCACCCTGAGTGCCATCTTATGACCAGAAGTCCCACCTTCTAACCCCCAACCTTTGCCACCAGAAGTCCCTCCCCTTGCCCCTCCAAACTTTGCCACCAGAAGTCCCTCCCCTTGACTCCGGAAATACTCCTTTTAACAAGGGGTTTTGCCATCTCAGAACCAGAAAAATACCAAATTATATTCTAAAATCGAAGATCTACAATGTTCATAATTTGATTTAAAAAATATTTTTGTCCTAACTTACATGTGTTTGTGTAGTGTACATAGGGGTGATTGCACAATAACTTAAAATGAAGTCTTATGCTTGTATATTGTGGGGCGGGGCTTGGGCAGCATAGAGGGGTGGGTATGGGTTTTTGCAGGGCTGTGGGTCTGTGGGGTGTGGGTGTGTCTTTGGGGGGATAGGTGTGGGGGAGTGGGTGTGAGTTGAGGGAGCATGTGGGGTTGTGTGTGGATATGTGGGGTGTGGCTGAGTATGGGGTTTGTGTGTGGGAGGAGGGTGGCTGGGGTGTGTGAGGAGGTGTGGGCGTCTTTATGTATGGCAGTGCGAGGAGGGTGTGGGTGCATGTATATGGTGGGGTGTGCATGTGGGACTCGCTCTATGAAGATGAACACATGCACATTGCTTTCTCTGTTTCTCTCTCCCCCTCCCACATAGCAAGGACACGTACACACACACATTATTGCTTCTAATCATTAACATTATAATTCTGCATAAAAATAAATCAGCAAGATTTATTTGCTGATGAAGAAAATAAAGCAAGGTCTTCCAAGGTGGGCCAGGGCATTTAATAAGAGAAGAGAGGAGAGGAGGGAGGAAAATGGATACTAGGGCAAATATATTTTTAAATGCAACTTTTAAAAGAACAGGAGAAGGCTGAGAGTTACGAAAGGGATTTTTCAGCCAGCAGAAGAATAGGTTTTTGTGGCAAGAAGAGAAAGATTGTCAGAAGAGACTGAGGAAACAGGTGGTGGTTCCAGAAGGTGGGCTGCAGCAAACCACCAAAAAGGTCTTACCCACAGGAAGATATTTCTGAATATTCATTTATTACATATTTTGTTTAATGACAATCCTACAAAAGTCTAGGGTGGGAAATAGCCAGTAAACATAAAATAACTGAACAAAAAAGATTTCATAATAATTTGTTTGTTTTCTCAGAGAGCAGTATTGACTGCCAGTGAAACATTTTCCATAACCTTTAATAGCAAAGTTAATAGCTGATTGATAGTAGATAGGGGTTTCTGTCACAATTCTGGACTGGAACCTCCCCTTCCCCTGCCGACAGACACACTCCCAAACACAGGAAAAATTGAGATCTGACTGACTTAATGGGAGCTGGGTGTATTTGGCACTTTTAAAAAATCAGGTAATTGGTTTCTAGAATGTAATATGGGCTTAGGCTAAATCTTTCAATGAAAGGTGTGTTAGCAATCATGTTTTAGCTTCCATTTATCACAGTATAACAACATGCACACGGGCACTTACCTTGGAATAATGGTACCATGGAGTATAGTGACCTGCAGTAAAGCCCCACCTGCTCTTGCTCTAAGGTAAACTGTTTGCCCTCTAAATTGTAGACATCTGCATTTTAGGCTCCAGAGTTTCAAAATCTTGGGCTCCCTTTTAATTTAGAAAACATTTCTGTCTGTGCTGGAAGATACACTTTGTCCCCTGTAGTAGTTACTCTTGGATTGGAAGCAGTTTGGGGCAGAGCCTATCTTGCATTATGTGTTTGTGCATAGTGTAAAGCATGCAGGGAGCCAAGCACTAACTGTAGCTTCTAAGCACCACTTCAGAACAAATCAATAATACTTCCTTTATTTTTGTTGTGTTCATCATTGGCAAGGTATTTGGCACCTCACATGTATTAGACTGGGGTTATGCTCACAACACTTCACAGAGATAGAGAAGTTGCCTTAGAAACAATGGTTGCCATGTCAACCAGATACTGGACCCTATGACAACTTAGAGCTGTTTTGAGAAAGGACATTCATTTACTTTATTATTTTCTGTATTAGTACAGAATTCTGTATTAGTCTCAGTAATATAATGTAGGAGATAATATATTTAATTATTTAATTAGCAAATAACGAATCCTTGTCATTATATTGCAGTGACATTTTTTATAGATGAAGTCTTTATTCTTACTTATTTAACATGGAGCTGAGGGTCTAAGGCCACGTCAGTGCTGCCTCTCTGCTGAGCCTGAGATCCCCAATGAGAAATAAGTCCCTTCTATCTTCTCCTGCTCCATGTGTGTCTACACCTGGCAGTTATACAGCATAGGAAAATGTTGCTGCCTGGTTGTCAGGATTAGAGATGCATGGAAATGGACTGAGTGGATTGGATTTGTTTTCCAGTGGTAGTCTTGGTCTTAGCCTAAAGGCAGTAGAAATGTAGCCCAAGAGAACCTGTCAGAATCAGAGCTGCAGGATCATATTCATAAGAACAGTCCACTGATGAAGGACTATTCATGTAATGAAAGGTTGTAGGGGTGACTCCAGTCTGAACAAGCCTCTCCAGACTGCTCTGGTACTGCATTTGCTTTTATTACCAGGCCATTTGAATTCATGCCTCACCTGGGTAGAGACTGAGACTCAAGAGGGATTTTGTGTGAGAGGGAGAAATGGGGACACACAACAATATGCAAAACTATAAAATGTCGGCGAGACCAAAATCATAACTAGGCACTTTGATGCTTATTTTAGTTGCTGTGGATTTCATTTAAAGTTCTTCAGAGGTGACAGATATGATTTCAAAAGGCTTTGGAGAAGACCTGTGGACTTTTCACACCCTTGTCCATGCACGAATACCCTTCCAGTGGAGTAAGGGTGTTCACCTGCTGCCCATGGCAAAAATCTTATCTTTCCCACTGATTGAATGGAGCACAATCTATATGGGAAAATGTAATTGAGCCATGTAGTTGGAGAAGATACACATTCCTCTGTTTTTCTTCCACAGAGCTCATTATGGAACTGTAATGCAACTGCTATACTACAAAATTTTAATAGAACCCTGTCATGTTTAAGTAGAGTAAGTTTCCAGGGGCTGGGAATGTATGATAGCCCCAGGACAAGCCAGTGTAAAATCACATTGTAGATTTTCTTTAGAGATAATGATGCAGATGCATGTTATTTTGGGGTGTGTAGTAGAGGTGCTATGACACATTCCAACCCTGGATGCAGCCAAGGGTGTTTCTAAGAATCACTTCTGGGATACTCTCACATCTGCAGGGGTATCCTTCAGCCCCAAGCCCCTTCTTGCTGCTTGACCACTGAAAGTCAGCTTAGATGTGCCAGGGCCCAACTTCTTGGCCTGTGGTACCTTACCTCAGCTGTACTGGTCTCACCTAGGTCTTGCTAGCTAAAAAAATTGCACCTTTCTCGGGTCATGCACTCAGAAAAGATTGGTCTCCCCTTGTGGAGAAGAGGCCTGCCTGTATGGTAAGATACTCTGAAATCACACTTACTCTGACTATAAGTAAGATATAAAAGATAACAAAAGGATTTATTTTAAAAACAAAAGCAAACATAAGAAATCAGTAACCATACATTCTGATACAGACAGAAATGTAAGAATAAAAAAAAAAAGAAAATATGAGAACAATAATCTGATTTTACCCTGTATCTTAACAAATGCAGCTTTTACCCAGCTCAACTGGTTAGAAAACAGCCCTTGCCTCTGACCTTTTGCCTTGATCCTTCTGTTTGTCCTATCAGCCAGAATACTCAGCCTGCTTTTCTCATTGCCTGGGAAAACTGAAAGACTAAGACTTGCTCTCAAGGCAAAGCTTAATTATGGTTAAGTATGGTTTCTTATCTGGTCATTTACTTACTTTACCCATTGGATTCCTGGGGAGCCTGCACTTTTCCAATAACTTCCTGCCCCTCCCCAAAATGTATATGTTTACCAGAGAAGAAGTCTTTCCTAATCTAATTAAGATTAGGAGAATATTTGCATCCCTTCAGACATGAAGATTACTAATCAAATATCCAAACCTGCACAGCCAGGTGATAGTCTTATGGGTCTCTTCCGTTAAAATAGGAAATCCTCATTGTCTAGAAGGCTTGGCTATTCAACATATCCGTGTTGGATACCGATTTTCAGTGACTACCTTTCCAACCATTTAAGCTTTGAGCTGCTCTTGGGAATAAAACTCATTATGCAATCCTGACCCTATTATACTAAGAAATACATTTACCATATTTACTTGAAAAGAAGATGAGGTTTTTTTTCCCCCCAGTCAGCATGGAGGAAAAAAACCCCTTGTCTTCTATTTGCATATGAAGCAAAGTGGGGAGCAGGTGGCTGCTGCAGCTTTGACTCTGGTCTTGAGCATATATTAGTGCATATATACTTGAAAGTCAGACCAGTTCACCTATTATTTGAAACACTCTGTTAGATTATTCACTGAACCAAGAATCACAATGCTATTCAGCTTGTCTTAATGTGGATTTTTTTTGGCCCAGTTTTGACATTTAGTAGAAAAATAGTGTTTAGAACTTTTTAACAGAGACAAAAAACAACAGGATTTCCAACCCATCATTTCACATACACCTTATCCATTCTCCACATCAGGTTGCAAAACAGTTCAGTGGCAGAAGTGCAGATTCTTTTGAAATGCCTTGTTAAAATTGAGTATTATTTAAAAAGTGCTGTATTCTGTAAGTGGTTGACGGTTATAGAAAGGGCATTGCTTGCAGCATGGCATAAATGCCATCTCAAGATGCATCATAATCTGCTGACAGCTTGATCCCAATTCAGGAAAGCATGTGACTTGAATACGTGCTAAAAATTAAGCATATGTATAATGATTGTTACTGAATTGGGACCTATAACAGTAATATTTCTTCCAATCTCTCCTTAAGACCCACTTAATAGTTTGGGTATTGGTGATGTGTATTTATTTACCACTAAATAAATAATAGAAATAAAAACTGCACATCTATCATATATTGCTTGTCTCCTTACACTGCAAGTTCCTTGCCAGAATCTTCCCATGTGTATGGGTGTTGTCTAACACAGGGCTGACCAAACTGTGGCATAGGTACAACAAGTGGCATAGGCAGCCTCTCTGTGTGGCCTGCAGCAGATTAAGGGGACAGACAGCACAGCAGCAGCTAGATAAGAACAGAAAACAAAGTAGCAATTTTGGCAGGGAGCACAAGGAAGGAAGCAGAAAGCCAAGCAACAGATCATGCAAGGAGCACAGAGCTGCGAGCAGAAAGCAAGAAGCAGATTGGGTAGGGGAAAGGGATCAAAATGGCCCGTGTGTGCTAATTTGTGGTGCACATGCCAAAAAGGTTGGCCCCTGCTGGTCTAACGTGTTATGGGTATGTGACCAAAAAGGCTAAGTAGGCTGATTTCTAGCCTTCAGTTCTGGTGGGAACACTTTGGGGGGCTCAGTGTGAGCATGCTGTGCTATAAGTCGTTGCAGGGGAAATGGCAGATTGGTTTTCCATAACTTTATGCCTCATTTGATTCCATAACTTTATGCCTCAGTTGACTGTAGTTTTATAACAGTTTTGTTTTAAGTCTAGCTGGCTGTGCTGGCAGGCAGCGGGTGTGTGTGTGTGGGGGGGGGGTGAGTGAGGCTCTGTGAGAGTTGGGATAAGAAAGGATAGTCTCAGGGGACAGAGCGTTGTCCAAGGAAGGACAGAGGGAACTGCAGTAGTACAATAAAGACTGTTTGGATATGAGCAGTCTTTTGTGCTGTTTGGGATGTTGGCACTTTGACCCCTTTTGTAGAAGAGAATACACCTTCTTCCCAGGAAGACTAAAAATAAGCTCTCTGAGGTGGGGATGCTACAGATCACTTGGGAAGCCAGGAACTGAGAAGAGCCAAGGTATCAAAGCCAAAGACTTGACCCTTGTGAAGCCCTACCAGAATTGATTCCAGGGGTCCTTTAGGAGGGGGAAACCAAAAGAGGCTTCTTGGGGAGTCCCAAGGCAAAGCTTCCTCTGAAAACAGTGAGATCCGCAACTAGGTGCTACCAGAATACTAATAAATACAATTGCACTGGTAGTACCTTCTCTCTGAATATCTCAAAGAGCTTTACCAATATTAATGAATTTCACAACAACCATGTGATTCTGATATTTATCATTTTTACAGAGAAGGAAGCTGAAGCACTGAGTGATTAACTGACTTGCCTGTGATCATCACGCAAGGAGTCTATTGCAGAGCCAGGAATATAACCTAGATTGCTTGATATGCAGTCCAGTGTTCTGTCCAGAAGATTATTTTCCGTACTTAGGAGCTTTTTTACATGCTTTTTAGAGAATAAAGGATTTTTTAAGTGTGCATACATACTATCTGACATGATGAAATAAAGAAAATGATTTCCATTAAGGTTTCGTATAGTGGGATATCTTTTTGAGAAATGATGCAATTGACATTGAAAGCATCTGATAACAGCCAACAAACTTTATCTGGATGAAATTCACATCCATAACTGGATTAAAAACATCTTGTTCCTGTAGAAATTACAAATACGTTGCTCAGATTGTGATCTCAGCCATTCCCCATGCAACTAAGTTTCTCTTGGTCCATACTCTTAGCTAGTGTGCCTTTCTTGAGTACATCCCTGTTACAATTCTGTTGCACTGTTGTGTCGGGAATTTTCTCATTTAATTAACTGAAGCTAAATAATCTTCATTTAATTTTTTAACCTGGTCTAAGATTGTTATATTGACTACCAACCCTCAGCTGATTGACATATGGTCCTCCTAATGTGTTGCAGACTAATTTCTGCAGTATTGGAGCTGATATTATTTTCTCTTTTTGATATTCTGTTTATATATCAATTTAAGGAATTAAAGTTTTCTTTGCATAAAGACACTTCCATTCAGATAATATCATAGTCAAAATCTTTCTGTCAAAATGTTTTTATTGAAAAAACAGACTCTTTGCTAAATAGATTTTTGTTTATTGATCATTTCTGAAGAGTGCAAAATATTCACATGTAACCAAAATCTGAAAACTCAAAAAAGGAAAACTCCAGTGAAAACACATTTTCATTTGTATCAACTTTAATTTTTTTTCAGTCCAAAACACATTTCGTATTAAATTTTCCCTCATTTTTAAGTAAGACCATTACTAATAGATTTACAGATATTCAGTCTCTCTGAAATACTGTTATTTTAGTGATTTTTATTATTCATCAAATTATGTTTGCCGAGCTGTAGCTGTGGATCATGAACTATATTCCATATATACTAACTGCCTGTTCTTAATGCAACTCTTATTTTTAGAAGCTTGTCACACTTTTTCATTACTCTCTTCTAAATTGTCATGACTGAATCAAATATATAGGGAGGATGAAGAAGGCACCGGGAAACGTGGGGCCCCTGCAAGATATGCTGGGCAGTTGGTGGTTGCGCCAGAGAAGAAAGCAGACCTCTTTAACAAATTCTTCACCTCCGTTTTCTTGTGCAGGGACTGGGACTCCCCCACCGTGATTCAAGATGGACTCGAGGGGAACGCCTCCAGACCTAAGGTTGAGGAGGACCAGGTTAGAGTGCTTCTGGAGGGGCTGGACGTGTTCAAATCAGCAGGTTCAGATACTCACCACCCCAGGGTGTTGAGGGAGCTAGCAGGGGTTATTGCAGGGCCCTTGGCATGGCTTTACGAGCGCTCATGGTGCTCGGGACAGGTGCCAGATGATTGGAAGATAGCCAATGTGGTCCCCATCTTTAAAAAAGGGAGGAGGGAGGACCCAGGCAACTATAGGCCCGTCAGTCTTACCTCAATCCTGGGGAAACTTTTTGAGAAGATTATCATGGAGCACATCTGTGATGAGCCGGCATCGGGGATTGCTCAAGGGCAACCAGCACGGTTTCATTAGGGGCAGGTCATGTCAGACCAACCTGATTGCCTTTTATGATCAGGTCACAAAAGCATTGGATGCAGGTGTTGCCGTGGATGTAGTCTTTCTGGACTTCAGCAAGGCCTTTGACACTGTTGACCACCCCATCCTCATTAAAAAAACTAGGCGACTGTGGCATTGATGCCTACACAGTCAGATGGATTGCAAATTGGCTGAAGGGTCGTACTCAGAGGGTGGTGGTGGATGGGTCATATTCGACCTGGGGGGAAGTGGGCAGCGGAGTCCCCCAGGGCTCAGTCCTTGGGCCCGCACTGTTCAATTTCTTTATCAGCGATATGGACGACGGGGTGAAAAGCAACCTGTTCAAATTTGCTGATGATACCAAAATTTGGGATGAGGTGGGCACGTTGGCAGGGAGGGAAAGACTGCAGCAAGACTTGGATAGGTTGCAGGGGTGGGCTAACAAAAACAGGATGCGTTTCAATACGGACAAGTGCAGGGTGTTGCACTTGGGCAGTAGTAACCAGCAGCACACTTATAAGATGGGAAACTCCCTTCTTGAGAGCACAGAGGCTGAAAGGGATCTTGGAGTCATTATTGACTCCAAGATGAACATGGGCTGACAATGCGAGGTCACGGTCGGCAGGGCCAACCAGACCCTATCGTGCATCCACAGGTGCATCTCAAGAAGGGCCAAGGTGATCCTCCCTCTCTATGTGACACTGGTCAGGCCACAGCTGGAGTACTGTGTCCAGTTCTGGGCACCCCACTTCAAGAGGGATGTGGACAACATTGAGAGGGTCCAGAGGAGGGCCACCCGCATGATCCGGGGACAGCAGGGCAGACCCTACAATGAGAGTCTACGGGATCTGAACCTGTTTAGCCTTCACAAGAGAAGGCTGAGGGGGGACCTGGTGACCATCTATAAACTCACTAGGGGGGACCAGAACGGTTTGGGGGAGACCTTGTTTCCCCTAGCGCTCCCCGGGATAACAAGGAATAACAGCCACAAGTTGTTGGAGAATAGGTTTAGATTAGACATCCGTAAGAACTACTTCACAGTCAGGGCGGCTAGGATCTGGAACCAACTTCCAAGGGAAGTGGTGCTGGCTCCTACCCTGGGGGTCTTTAAGAAGTGGTTTGATGCCTATCTGGCTGGGGTCATTTGAGCCCAGTTTTCCTCCTGCCCAGGGCAGGGGGTCAGACTTGAAGATCTACAAGGTCCCTTCCGACCCTACTTCTATGATTCTATGAATAGATGACCAATGGCCTGTTTCAGTGCCTACAGAAGCCAAAATGAGTCATTTTAATATTTAATGGATGAAAATTATGCTCCATACGAGCACCATGTATTGACCTTTCCTTTAGTTACACTGCAATTTCATTTTGATGAGTCAAAGAAGAATTTGTTAGAATTCCTTTCTGCTTAGGATCTGGGCTTATAATGTGCTTTGCTGTCTGGTAATGAGAGCTGATGGAAATACTTAATATCCATTTTGAATGCAGTAGCTTAGTTCTGACAATGCTTTTGATTTTGTCTGATATTTGTCTATTCAATGTTGTAGACATACAAACCTATGAGCTTTGTATCTGCAAAGAGGTTTGATGGTTCCTTGTTACTCTTTCATTCCTATTCTTTGCCTGAGCTCACTTTACAAATGAATAAGGCATTATCACAGGGGAATACTGATATCTATGTTAAATGTGATATCTGCTGAAAATTTCAATGAACACTGCAACCTTTATAGAACTAGTTTTCAGGTGATTGTGGATATTCTGGAGGAAGTGGCAAGAGTGCAAAAGCCTAGAAGATTGATGCATGTAGTAAATATACAATTAGACAAGTGAGGTTATTTAAACTGAGAAAAAGATTCTGATCTTGGAACTCATCAAATGAAATTACTATTTCCTGAGTCATGGAAAATTAACTAAGGATTAGTTACTCTCTAAGGCATCTGTTTCTGGGAAATTCCATCAGCTTTCATGTATTTTCACTATTACCAGTTGTTAATTAAGATAATATTTTTCTAAAATTATCTTTAAAAGTCCTTTCAACTGTCCAAGAATGCTGATACAATTTTAAAAGCAATATACACTAGACACAAACACTTTTACATTCCAGCCTTAGTTTGGTCAGAGATCTTTTTGACTCTTTTCTTCGTTTCAATACCTTATTCTAGACAGACAATATAGGATTCTTGTCAGACAATATACAATTCAGCAAAAATATATTGTTAAAATATGTTAGGATTATCTTTTTAGTTGGGCAGGCTGTCTAGTCGTATGGCATTCTATTATTCTCCTTGGCTGGTATTTTCAGAAGCATTTGCTACTTTTGTATACCTCAATTTCAGGATGCTCCTCCTGAGATATCATGTGTCTGACATTCAGGGATGATAAGGGCCCAAATCTCCAACTGAAAGCAATGGGAGTGATGAGTCATGAACATCACTCAGCAGTCTCAAAAATTAGCAAAAACTTCTGAGCATCTCACTGCATATTAATTGTTGACTGGATATAAATGATAGAACCTTACAATGTTAATGCAAAGCAAAGACAGCTGTAAGGTTGTTTTGGATACTCTCTAATGTTCTTCTTGCCATTCACATCTCTGTACCTTAAATTATTCAGCACTAACATGTGGATAGTAATAATCTCATTAATCTTGCAAGACTTTTTATGAGATTTAGTTAATCTCTGTAAAGAGCTATAGTTATTAAAATATGTAAATATAAAATGTTACACACAAATATTAAAACAATTAAGTCCAACTAACTGTATGTGGGAGGAGATGAGCATATTGTATTTCTTTTCCACAGTTCACAAGTTTCTTAAGTATTTGCAAGGACTACTTAATGGTGTGTCTGGAGAATTAGAACAATTATTATTGGTGAGTATTTCATATGAGTCATTTAAAGCCAACATAGTAAAGTTTAAAGAACTGTTTAAGGCCCCAAATAGGTATATCATCATTATAAACGGGATGGAAATCCAAATACTGGAACCATGCAACTAATCCATGATTTCAAGAGTCAATAACTGTGGAGCTAATTCCAGATGTTTAGGTTGCCACAGACATGTTTTTATATGTCCCTGATGGGAAGATGTGGCTTTTCCCCCCCATCTTGCTATACCTTTTACCAATGAAAAACTAGCTTATTGCAACAAATTCTAGATGGAGCTGTGTTCTGAGACCACTTGGACACTGAAATTAGGGTTGAATGGATCTGTGGTGCTTTGGTCTCTTTGTGAAGTGGTGCTTCACCAAAGAGACCATGTCATACCAGTCCTTTGTACTTGGCACAGTCTTAGCTGCACAATCTTATTAGATTCCATACCTCTAAATGTTTTGGGACCTGGTTACCTGAGAAATCTCTGTGTGATATTACTTGCAGGTGCAATTAATGACAAACTAACATCTCTTCAATTTAAGGAAGAGAAGGTTGAATAGAAACTACTTGTAAGCTTCAACAAGTGGAAAGCTGGCAAAATCAGTACATTGGGAATGAAGTGGAGTGGGCATGTGGAGTAGGCTGAGGTGATCTTCTCCAGGAAGTCCCAGCTGGCATATTGCCTTGGGAGGTTTTACCTGAAGGACTTATGGCATCTATAGTAGGCATGGCAAGGGATATTACTCCTGTATGTTTTTTTTCTTTAAATCAAGCAAACACTACAAACACTCACTTATAACCATTTGTTTGAATGTTTAAATTTATTAATTTGGATGGTGATTGTACCCTTTTTATATTTGATTTCTGTAAAGGTACCATAAGTTTACTCACAACAGTGAATTATAAAAAGGTTATTTTGCAAAATATTTACAGAGATTTGTAATGAGTGTTCAGAGGGAAAAATGTGATGCTGAAGGTAATACTCAACCTGTCAGCAAACAGAAATGTATCATGTGACCAGGTCACGTGGTCCAGTGATCTATTTGAAAATTTATAACTGAAGTAACTGAATATAGAACTCAAGCTTGCAACAAACAGTTTGCAAGAAATATGTGGTCTCATATTTGACAGGCTGTGTTAATAATAAGTTAGTAGAAATGGCCACCTGACTGTGGATAAGCCACAAACAGGAAACATAAGCCACAAACAGGAAACATAAGGAATTAATTTTCTCAGTAAGAGCCCACCCAATTCTGGCACTCTTTGTTGAGTATCATTTGAAATGGAGAATACACACAAAAGTTATGGATGACATCAAGCCTGGGATGCCTTACTAGTACTTCTAAGGGGAAAAAAACAGAATAATCAAAATAATCTTGACACATTGAAGAAGTGTTCTGAAATAACATAATTTGTAAACAGAAACAAAAAGTACACTTAGAAAAGATAAATTCACAAATACAGATGCAAAATGGGGAATATCTGGCTAGGCAGCAGTATAGCAGGAAACAATCTTGGTTATAATGGATTGTAAACTAAATATGAGTCAGCAATGGGGCACTGTTTAAAAACAGGTGAATCTCATTCTGGGAGAGATTTACAGGAGTGTTGTATATAAGACACAGGAAATAACTAATCTTCTTTACTTGGTGCTAAGGAGGCCTCAGCTGGAATGCTGTGTCCCATTTAACACACCACAATTTAAAAATAATAGCATCCAGGGGAGAGGTCCATGAATGTTAAGGAGTTCAGAAAACATAAGGAATATTTGACAACATTTGGATTTACTTTTTTGAGAGGGGAATACATCCTTAAATACAGAAAAGTTGTTATAAATTAGTGATCAGATGTTCTCTATAGCGTTTGCTAGGCCAGTAGGGGGCGCTCCTGCGCTGAGCCACTCACTTCACTGTGCCTCCCTTGGGGTGCCTATGTATGGCCAACCCCATTCCTGGAGCACATCCGCAAGCCTGGCGTACTGTTACCACCACCCAGACTCCAGTCTTTGTCTAGGCCCTGTACTGCCTGGAATACACAGGCCCTGTAGACCTTGGGATCTTGGAGTGTTTCTATTATCCTGAAGCATAGAAAGTAGCCTTCCTTAGTTAGCTGAGTGAAGGGAGCAAAAAAAACCATGCCCAAACTCTCTCAAGCATGTACCACAAGGCTGGCCAACGGATAGCTTTATTGGTTAGAGAGGGCAGGCTTGGGGATAGGTACAAGTCAGAGAAGTATCAAAAAAACCCCCACAGAGAAAACAGAAATGGCTTAGTAGCCCTTTGATACATTTCTAGATCACTTCATCCTACATTACTAGCTAAAACTCAGGTAAGTTACTCACAAGTATCATCCAGAGGCTGATTGAAGATGTGCCTCTGGAGGCAGGCACATCTTTGTGTGTGTGAGTTCCAAGATGTCTCTCCATCCCCCCAAGATGGAGACACCCTTAAATAACCTTTCTGACCTCATCCTTCGGGCCCAAACATAAACCAGTATCCTCAGACCATGGCTGATGCTGGTTGGTTAGTTTAAAAAATGTCATCACCCTCAGGTGCAAGTTTAAGGTTACACAGGACAGAGGATGAACAAGTCCCTCCCCCCCCCCCTCAGGAATGTACAACCCTGTTACCTAGGAGACCAGGTACATCCAGCAGCTAGATTTTGTAACCAGAGTGGTGGGGGGTGGGGTTTGGGGCTGTAGCCCTACATCAGTGAGACAGGCAGGCAGAGAGGTTGATTCTTCCACAGTAGCTACTAAGGGAAGAACAAGAAGAAATCAGCTTAAATTTGTAGAAAAGAATATCTTAGTTAAATATTAGGAACAACTTTCATTAGAGTTGTTTAAAGTGTGGGACAGACTATCTACAGGAGAGGATCCAGGATTTTGCAAAGGTGGGTGTAGGAACAGTGACTGGGGCTTCACCCTCCATTCCCAGCCTCCTTATGCTCTCCAAAGCAGGGTGGGCAGACTGTATCAGAGGAGCAGAAGTCAGGGGCTATTTAAAGTCCTCAAAGCAGGTAAAATTTTCACACTCCCCCCTCTGCTCAGAGGCAAGTCCCTCTCCTTCTCCCCTCCTGCTGCTGCCACTGTCTTGTGGGTGAGGAGCACTCCAGAGCTGCTACTGCCCACTCCAGCTGGGCTGAATGGGAGCCAGGCTCAGCCTGGGACAGCAGTAACAGCAGGAGGGCTTTCCACTCCCCATGCCTGATCCCCGGCTAGCAGGGAACACCCGGGTGGGTGGTGGGGTGGACCAGGCCAGGAGAGGGAACTCACTCACTACTGCTGCTGCCATCCTGGGCGGAGCCCAGACCCTGTGCAGTCCAGTTGGAGCAGGCAGGAGTGGCTTTTGAGCTCCCCTTACCCACAGATCAGTGGGATGGCAGCAGCAGTGGGTGAGGGAGTAGACATGCCTCTGAGCATGGAGAAGCAGGGACAGGGTGAATTTGTACCTGCATGAGGGATTTAAGAAGTCCCCAAGTGCTGTTCCTGTAGTGAGGGCAGAAAGGAGGGTGTGGCTATGCCACTGAACATCCTCTGGATTGGCCCCTAACTAGCCATGGCTTACTGTGATATTTTCTATATTGGTGCCTTTTAAGATGGTCAGAAATGTTTTAAATATACTTAATCATCCTTCATAGCAAAGGGCTGATCTAGATCATTTCTTGTGATCGAAGGTCTATATTTTACATTGTTCTATGATTCTACAGATGACAGGCTCCAAAACTGAGAAACACATACTCAGTGGAAACCTTTTCAAGTAAGAATGCTCAACCATATTTGTGAGATTATATGAATGTGTTAATTCTGTACATGTGAATCTAAAGTTACTTTCTGTTAAATCTGCTAATGCCAATGCAGGTATGGTTTTACTTTGTTTCCAATATCTTCTGTACCCACCAGTTTAGCAGTCTTTTCTCTCTCATGTGTGGGCTGGAGTCATTTATTTATGAAGGCTCTGGGACAAACATAAAAATACTGCATGTTGGGAGACACACCATAGGAGATGTTTTCTCAAACAAGTTGGATTGGTATTGGTCTATAGCAGGGATTGGCAACCTATAGCCCATGGACTGATTACAGCTTGTGGAGCCTTTCTAACTTAGGGACTTGGGAATTTGGTGGCATTTGGTGGTGGAGGGCTTTGGCAGCAATTACTGGTACTTTCAGCAACAGGTACTTTCCTCATACCACCACTGGAAGAAGCAGTGGTGGTGGTTGGGTCTCTGACCTCTGATCTAAACTGGGTCCAGCCTGCAGCCCTAAAAGGTTGCTGCCTTCTGTTATGCAGCAAGGATGAATGTGCAAAGAAATTTTGTTACTAATGCAAGATTACAAATGTTTATTGAAATTTACATGACACTGAAAAAAGTCCAATGAAGAATAAATTAATATTAAGTCAGATAATGTGTATAAAAATATATTCCAGCATCAGCACATATGTTCATATAGAAAAATCTCGGCTAGGTTGTGTGGTTAATGAAATATACTTTAATATAACCCATTTACTCTGAGTAGGAAATTTTGTAGGATTTGATGTGTTTACAGTTCGTTCCCAAAACAAAAATAATCTGGATGCCATGGTAAGATTTACAATCAATTAAATAAAATTCTGGTGGTGCGCAAATTATTGGAAGGCCTTGCATCTCCAAATATAATGCAGGTGAGACAGCAGTTGCAACTGATGAAATAGCCTATGTTATAGGCTAACAAAAAAGAACAGTATGTTCAGTAATAGTGAGTAGTAGTAGCAGTGAGAAGTTGATCTAAAAATGTGGTGGATAATAGGACATGACTAAGAAATAATTCTATATACTTAAATAAGAAAAACCCAAGGATGAATAAAAAGTAATTAATAACTCTTGAGGTATGTAACAACTCTGTTTTCTTTGAACTCTTTCTTCTTCCTGTAATATTGTCCCTGAGGAAAACAGGGCAAAAAATTGTAAACAGCTTATTCAGATACAATATCATTTGTCTCTGTAGTTTGCAAGAAAGAGAAATTCAAAATACAAGAGATTATGAAAAGGATATTAACTTATTTTACCATATGCCAACAGCTTTTAAAAAAAGATTGAATTTATTTGATGTGGAGAAGGTGGGCTTATTCTATCATCTGATGAACGATCAAATGGCCTGTGTGAAGCGGCTAGTATTCACTTCAGATTTGGATTCGGCTGATTTGGGGGGCAGTGATTTGATTTGGCGACTTCAATCACTGCCCCGAATCGATTTGGCTGACTTTGACTTGGAGATTCGGCTCCTGCCGAATCCCTGAATCTCCAAATCAGCCAGGCCCATCCCCTGCCCACTCTCCCAGCCCAGCAATAGCTACCTTGCCCGCCTCAGCTAGCAGCACCTTGAAAAAAAAGCCCCAACTCACCAGGTGCTGATGGATGAGGGAGTGTGTGTGTGGTGATACCCACTGCCCCACACTGCATGGGGGGCTCTGCATGAGCCCCTTAACCTCCCTGCTCCCTCAGCCCCCTCCATGACTGCCCCGCCCACCATGGTTCTGGCCCTTTAAGAAAAAAATAAACCAAGAAAAAAACCCACACTCACCATTCCTGCTGGTGGGGAGGGGGGTGATCCCTGCTGCCCTCTGCTGTCCTGTGCCATGTGGGGGGCTCTGCATGAGCCCCGTGAAGCCCTGAGGCTGCTGCAGAAGCAGTGAGTCCCAGGGCTTTTCTTGGATTTAATTTTTTCTTAAAGGGCCAGGAGTTGGGTTGGGCAGGGGTTGGGGGGCTCATGGCTGAGCCTCCTATGCAGCATGGGGCAGTGCGGGGAAGTAGGGATCACCACCCCGCCTTGCTGCACCCAGTGAGTGGGGCTTTCTTTTAAAGCACCAGGAGCTGGGGCAGGCAGAGCAGCTGTGGGGTAGGCTGGGTGAGTGGGTGGGGGATGGGGCCTGGTAGGGGTCCCCCCCATGGTCCCCTCCCTCTTCCAAAGATTCAGAGAGCTTTGAATTGATTTGGACCTTTTAATTGGTCCACTGATTTGATTCGGATTCAGCAATTTGGCCACTGAATTGGGCCAAATCTCCTCCAAATCAAATCACCACCCAAAGCTTTGCACAGCCCTAATGAATATGTGACTTAGTTATTAAGGTTGACAGACAGCTATTGATGAAGGCTGAATATACAGCAGGGCAAGTTTTCAAGTCTAGAGATTAGGTTGGCCGATTTCCTCCAGCAGGTTTTAAACTAGACTCATTGGGGGAGGGAGAAGATGAGGACGGAGGGAGCCACAGAACACTGAACCAAGAGCCACCCACAAGAACAGCCCAGCCAAGACAGGCAACAAGCACAAGAAATACCCAGGTAAGAGACAGGGGCCCAGATAGTCCTGGGATTAGGGGGACAGTGCATATACCTCCAGGAGGCCTTAAATGCCTCTACACTAATGCTCGTAGCATGGGGAACAAGCAGGAGGAGCTTGCCTTCCTGCTAGCTAACACTAACCCGGACATAGTGGGGCTCACTGAAACTTAGTGGGATCCAATGCATGACTGGGTGGTTAAGATCAAGGGCTTTAGGCTGTACAGGAGGGACAGAACAGGGAGGAAAGGTGGGGGTGTGTCACTCTATGTCAAAGAGCAATACACATCTTCAACAAACAGCATTGGGTCAGAGGAGGGGCAGACTGAAGTGCTCTGGGTCCGTATACAAGGGGGTCGGGGGGAATGGGACTTAACAGTAGGGGTTTACTACAGGCCACCCAACCAGGGGGAAGAGCTGGACCGGGAATTCTCAGATCAGCTCACAGAGGCAGTTATGTCAAGGGATGTGGTCATCGTGGGTGACCTAAACTACCCAGACATCTGCTGGGAAGAGCAGTCAGCCAGGTCTGACTGCTCACGTAGGTTCCTAGCTGAGTTACAGGACCTCCACCTAACCCAGGAGGTGCACAGTCCCACCAGGGGAAATGCCTTGTTGGACCTGGTCCTGGCCATGGGAGATGACCTGGTGAGTGGAATGCGGGTTCTTGACCACCTGGGCGATAGTGATCATCGCCTACTGGAATTCACCATCCAGTGCAGGTTGTCAAAGGCCTGCAGCAAGGCAACAGCCCTGGACTTCAAGAGGGTGGATTCCAATGAGGTAAGAAGACTAGTTAGGAAGGCACTGAGGTCCCAGAGGGGAGGGGAGCTGGGAGTCCAGGAAGAGTGGTCGTTTCTTAAGGAGGTAATCCTCCAAGCCCAAAGGGTGACAATCCCAGTGTGGATCAAAGGGGGCAAGAGTGCTCAAAAGCTCCCATGGCTCACCAAAAGCATCCAGGAATGTCTCAAAGCCAAAAAGGAGGCGTAGACCCAATGGAAGGGAGGGGCCATTACCAAGGAGGATTATACCTCCATTGCTCAGGACTGTAGGGGGGCTGTTAGGAAGGCTAAGGCAAAGATGGAACTGGGACTAGCATCCCGGATCAATGATAACAAGAAGTCCTTTTTTTAAATACATAGCGGGTAAAAAGAAGGTACCGGATAATGTAGGGCCTCTGCAGGATATGCTAGGAAATCTAGTGGTCACACCAGATGACACAGCTAACTTCTTTAACCATTTCTTTGCCTCCATCTTTTTGAGCAGGGACCAGGGCATCCTCCCCACCGGGATCCCTGACAGACCCAGGGGAGGCGCTGCCAGGCCCAGGGTCAATGAGGACCTAGTCAGGGAACTTCTGGTGGGACTAGACATGTTTAAATCAGCTGGTCCTGACGATCTCCACCCCAGAGTGCTGAGGGAATTAGCAGAGGTCATTGCGGGACCATTTGCACAGCTTTATGAGCATTCATGGTGCTTTAGCAAGGTGCCGGAGGACTGGAAAAGGGCCAGTGTGGTCCCCATTTTCAAAAAAGGGAGGAAGGAGGACCCAGGAAACTACAGGCCTGTTAGTCTTACCTCAGTCCTGGGGAAGCTGTTTGAGAAAATTATCCAGGAGCACATCTGCAGGGGACCAGCAGGGGAGATCATGCTTAGGGGCAACCAACATGGGTTCATTCGAGGCAGGTCCTGTCAGACCAACCTGGTGGCCTTCTACAACCAGGTCACAAAATCCTTGGACACAGGTGTCACGGTGGACGTAGTCTTTCTGGACTTTAGGAAGGCCTTCGACATTGTCTCTCACCCTGTTCTCATTAAGAAATTAGGTGACTGTGGCATTGATGCCTAGACAGTCAAATGGATCACAAATTGGCTGGAGGGCCGCACCCAGAGAGTGGTGGTAGACGTGTCATTTTCGACCTGGAGGGATGTGGGCAGTGGGGTACCCCAGGGCTTGGTCTTCGGGCTCCCACTGTTCAATATCTTCATCAGCGACTTGGATGAGGGGGTGGAAAGCACCTTGTTCAAGTTCGCAGATGACACTAAGATGTGGGGAGAAGTGAGCACGCTAGAAGAGAGGGACAGGCTACAACTAGATCTCGACAGGTTACAGAGGTGGGCAGATGAGAATAGGATGGGTTTCATTATGGGCAAGTGCTTGCATATGGGGAGGAAGAACCAGCAGCATACCTACAGGCTGGGGAACTCCCTTCTTGTCAGCACAGAGGCAGAGAGGGAACTTGGAATCACTATTGGTTCCAAGATGAACATGGGCCACCAATGTGGGGACGCAGTCAGGAAGGCTAACCACACCTTGTCATGCATCCACAGATGCATCACGAGCAGGTCCAAGGAGGTGATCCTCCCCCTCTATGCAACATTGGTCAGGTCCCAGTTGGAGTACTGCGTCCAGTTCTGGGCACCGCACTTCAGGAGGGATGTGGACAGCATCAAGAGGGTCCAGAGGAGGGCCACTCACATGATCAGGGGGCAGCAAGGCAGACCCTACGAGTGGAGGCTACGGGACCTGAGAAGGCTGAGAGGGGATCTGGTGGCTGTCTACAAACTAGCCAAGGGGACGAGCAGGCTATGGGAGAGTCCCTGTTCCCCCCAGCACTACTGGGAGTAATGAGGAATAACGGCCATAGGTTGACTGAGAGTAGATTCAGGCTAGCTATCAGGAGGCACTACTTCATAGTCAGGGCAGCTAGGATCTGGAACCAACTTGCAAGGGAAGTGGTGCTCACTCCTACCCTGGGGGTCTTCAAAAGGAAACTAGATAATCACCTGGCTGGGACTGTTTGACCCCAGCTTTCTTTCTTTCCTGCCCATGGCAGGGGGTTGGACTTGATGATCTGCTCAGGTCCCTTCCGACCCTACAACTATGACATTTGGATTTATCTATGAAAGTTTTCATGGAGGGTTAAGGTTTAGGTAAGAGCTGATGTATATGGCTTGTTTTATTGTTAAATATCTTCTTGGTTTCTGTAAGTCTTTAGGTTTCTGCTTTTATGAAATTGTTTTATATACTCTTTGCCAGAGGAACCCAGAGGGGTATTACTTGTAGGTACCAAATATAGTTGATCTTGGTGAATTATTACAGTAGGAAGAAGGGGTGCTGTCAAGTGTCCAAGTGGCAGAATCATGGGAATGTGCCTGGTAAGAGATGCAATCATGAGAGATCATAAAGTCACCAAAGTATAGTATAGTTAGTGAAATCAAGAGTATTATTTCACTGGAAGTGTCTACATGTGCAATTAATGTGGAGCAGTAAACTCCAGAGCTTATTGCTTCTGGGCATGTTGTTTGGACATTTATTCATGCTCCAGAGTTTATTCGTGCACCCAGTCAGAGCAGTCCAGGCTGACAGGGGACCCAGGAGGTCAGCCCGCCAGCCTAGGCTTGCTCTGACCAGGCTCCATGTGCTGCAGGGGGGCTGACTGGGGCACAGGGTACCTCAGTGGAAGGACTTGCAATGGTAGCAAAATCTTCTATAATAGGAGGCCAAACCCAAGAAGCTGTGTAGTTCTGTTACATTTCAAGGTACTGGCCAGGCCTTAACAGCCTCCCCCTTGTCTGGATCTGGGCCTATTTCTTCTGTGGAGGGGGATAGGTCCAGAGCACGTCCTGAAAAGTTCACTTCATTAAAGCTGGCTTCCTTCGGCCTCTGAAACACTGTTTTCAGTTTCTGCAAGCGCTCCCAAAAGGTTCAGCCTATCACAGTGATATCACACCAGGCAGGATGCCCCTTGCAAATCTTCTAACACAATATTCATTAGTCTCTGAAATGTACTGGGAGATTTACATAAACCAAAAGGCATAACATTAAACCTGAAAAGTCCCTTCTTAGTGCAGAAAGCTATCTTAGCTCTGTCCTCTGTGTGCATGTAACAGGAAGACAAAGGCTTCTGTTACTAAATAGGGGACTGCAGGTGGCAAAAACATGTTACAGTAAGAGAGCAGGACAAGCCACCCATTGTGCCCCTGTGCTGAGAAAATGGTGGTGGTATGCTTTGAACTAAAACATGTTCAATGCAGTTTGGTTCAAAGGGCATTGCTGCCATTTTCTGAGCACGGAGGTGTGCTGCGTCACTGATACATATAGCATGCAGGTGCTTTTAATTAGTACGGATTGCTAATTAAACGTGCCCAGCACTGCATCAGGAGCACATGGAAAAATGCCCAAAGAGACAGCTGTGCCAGAGTGAGAGGATCACCTAACTAGAAGGGACCCTGGTCCGAGGCACATAAGAACCCTGTATTTTGAGCAGGAAGGCAGTCGGGGGAAGGGAGGAGAAAGGGGGAGCGAGGAAGGGGTGCTGGGCCGCGGCTCCAGAGGGAACTGAGCTTCCAGGGGGAGAGGAGCAGCTTGGGAGACCCTGACCAGCACCGAATGGCCTTGAGACAGAGAACCCTTAGAGCCCCAGGGCTAAGGGCTGCTCTGATGTCTATTTACCCTGGGAGTGGGGGCGAGGCTTTTGTTCAAGTGATAGCATGCCTTTTTCTTCTTTAAAGATTGTTTGCCAAGAACAGGGAGGCTTTGTTAAAGTAATATCTTTCCTTTATGTTATAGTTAAAACCAGTGGACTGAGTGTGGCTATAAGGGGTGACAAGGAGACCACAGGAGTGCCTGAGTGACATGTGAGGTCTTGACCCCCCTCCCTGCAAGGGGCAGAGGTACAAGAGACAGGCCGGAGGAAACCAGGGGGGCCAAAGTTGATAAATGGAGAGTTTTCTAACCAGGGGAACTTAGCTAAGGCTTATTTGTTTGTTTATATCTCTAAACACAGAACCTCATAGCATGGATATTCAGCTGCAAGCATAACATTATGAGAACAAATCATTGACTGATCAGTGATCCTGAGAACAGGAAACTGTTACCTAGCAACTTCATAAAGTAGGCTCTTACAACCGCATCCTATCATAGGTGTTATATGACCAACACAAATGGTTTCCTTTGCAGGTCTTCCTAGGAAATATGTGTTCCTAGAATTCATACTCTTCCAGAGAGCTCCATAGGCATTTGAAACTTTAGTGTTATAAGTTTTTCCATATGCCATTTGCTGATATATGTACTGCAGCATAATATTAAGTGAGTCAGATTATTATATGCTAAGAAGTCCATTCTGAACCTTGCATAATATTCTTAATTGCTCTCCATTCTCTCTGTTGCTGGCAGATGGAGTGTGGCAGCTCATGCTGCAATATGTATTAATAAGTAGGTTTTCTTTTTAATTTGATGATGTATGCTTCATGCCAGACTTCCCTTTTTAAATTCTAGCATAGTACAAGCGGTTCATGAGGCAATATTTCCTTTTTGCATCTAGAAGCTGACAGGCATTACATTTTTAAACAGTATGTTATTAAAGTAAACCTATACTTTTAATTAGAATAAGCTTATGTCTGACCATGAATCTTTCTGTTAGCAAAAGCACTGATTTCAGTTCAGTGTGAATTACACGGTTATATTATTCCTGACCTAAATTTTTATGAAAAACTGCTGTTATTTGTGAAAGGGTAAGCAAATTCCCAAATTTCATACATTTTATCAGAAATTATTCATCCATGTTTTTGTGTATGTGAGGATATTTATTTTGGTTTGTTTTAATTCTTTTTGGAATTATTTTAATATCCAATCATGGAAGAGAAACAATAAGTAACCTGAGAGTTAGGGTCTTGTTACACATTAATTTTAGGCAGCTCCTGGACCCATTTAACTCCTGGGTTGTCGACACATGAACACCTGAAACTAGTTTTAGGCACACTTTCGGCAGCTTAGAATTATGCCATCCCAGGGCAGGTTTATCTCTGATCCATCTTACCCAGCTCATGTTCCATTAATGTGTGACCACTTCCCATGGATGAGTTGCCCAAGTTGCAGTACTTCAGCATCCCAAGATGTAGTATTCCCTTCCCCACCTTCTTGTTCTGTGTGAACAAAATTTCTACCCACTGAACTCTACTGCTCAGGGGTAACTCTGGTACCAAGCTAACTCAATCTCCTGCCCCTGGGGGTGGGACCTTCCCACCCTCAGGGGTGCAACCCCATGCAAACAGTGCAGAAAGCACATGCCAATTAACCCGGTTGCAGGACATGGACAGGTCTGGGAGTGGGGTCTAGGGGGCTTGGTGGGGCTTCAGTGGCTGGCTAACCCATCCCCTATCCCCATTTCCTTTCCACCTCCCATTTCATTACTCACTCCATTAACTGTCCACCTCCTGCCTTCATGTTCCTACCACCCCAAACAAACTCTCCCCCCCTTCCCCACCCCACCTGCCACCTAGAGTAGGGATAGAAATCTCTCCTGGCTCACCAACTCTCTAGTGGCACCTTACAGCTATAGCTCCTACTCCTCTAGTGGCAAGTCACAGCTGTGCAGGTCTGGGACAGTCAGAAAACTCCAAATTCAAGTTAGCACTAACACCAATCAACATTTGAGCAGCTCAAAGTGCAACATGTAACAAGGCCCTCAGGTATCTTTCAGTGCAACACAACTAGTAAATAAGATGAACTGTATTTGAATATTTCATCATCTGGAAATCATTTGTCCCAAATAATGAATAGATAAAGCTTTGGAAGAAAATCAGAATTGGTTTCTGAAAGTTTTGTTAATGAAGGTCTGGCTTATCTTTCCCACACTAAAATGTCTCGATAATGGAGCCAAGGGTGTTGGCTAATCAGAAAGGATTTCCATACATTGTTTCCTTACTGTTATTATTCTGAGAGCAGATGGAGTTTGCACCTCAGGTCTCATGTAATTAACCAAAACCTACGGATTCAAAGTTTTGTTTGAACTTTTTTTTAGAAGAGGCATGATTGGAACTGAAGGTGAGTCTGAGCTATCATATCAAGAGTCATCAGCAACCTCTTATTGTCTAACCCAGAAAAGGAGTAGCTATTCTTGTTACAGAGATGACTAGTAAGCAGTTAGTAGAGAGCCTCAGGCTGCATTAATTCTCCATTAGGTTTTAGGCAGGACATAGAGGCAGGGAGAGTGGATGGGTGGGAGAGTGGAAGACCGTGTAACCCCCTTCTATTCTGCATATTACTTCCTCTGGTGGCATTATAAAACCTTGTGGAAGTGGCTTCTTTGGAGCAGGGAGGAGAAAATGTTTCTTATATCCTAACAATTCAGATATTGCATGATGTAAGATCTTTGGACATTATTTTTGTTTGTAGTCTGTTTTGGGGTAGAACCACTGCTCCTTACACTGGTTGATACTCCAGTCTGGTAGTGTGTGGACACATAACTAAAAGGTGGTCCCTGCTCCAATCAATAGGGTAAGACATCAGGTGGATGTAGCAAGCACAAGGTGGGAGTATATCATAACAGTGAGATGATTACAGGCAGCATGATAAGCAGCCATCGCAGCACACCAGTTGCCTAGTAACTGTCAAAGTTTTGTTGGCATCGTGACAAAGAGGTGGCTTTAAGGAGGGATTTGAAATTCAGTGATGTGACACTGCAGATGTTTACAAGGCGCTCTTCCCAGGAATATGGGATGATGTGAGAGAAATTATGAAGATAACAAATAAGCAATGAAGATGTTGGTGGAGCAGAGGCCAGAAGTTACTTTTCAATGAGATGATTTATTCTACCTGATGAGAGGTAGGTTGGGGATTCACAGATTTCATAGACGTTAGGGCTGGAAGGGACCTGAAGATCATCAAGTTCAGCCCCCTGCCCCAGGGGCAGGAAGTCAGATAGGGTCAAAGGATTCCAGCAAGATAAGCATCCAAATGTTTCTTGAATGAGTGCAGAGTAGGTGCCTGCACCACTTCTGGAGGGAGTCTATTCTAGGCCTTGGGGGCTCAGACAATAAAGAAGTTTTTCCTTATGTCTAGCCTAAAAAGGTCATGGAGGACTTTATGACCGCTGGTCCTTGTCATCCCTTGGGGGGCTCTGGTGAACAGGCATTTCCCTAGATCCTGATGCACACCCCCGATGTACTTAGGTTGCCACCAGGTCCCCACTAAGCCTGTGCTTTTCCAGGCTGAAGAGTCCCATGGCTCTCAGACTCTCATCATAAGGCCTATTCTCTTGCCCTTTGATCATGTGCGTGGCTCTCCTCTGGATTCTCTGAAGCTTCTTGACATCCTTCTTGAATTGTGGAGCCCAGAATTGGATAGATTATGAGGACTTTCAAAATGAAAGAGAGCCTTAGAGTTCAATGCATATTTATTAAAAGCAATGCTTCCCTATGACCATAGTTATAACTAATATAATAATATATGAATTATAGTATTGCAATGCAAGATATTTCCATGAAAAATATTAGATTTGTTGATTTATTAAATATTAAGGACCAGATTTTCAAAGGCACCCAGGCATCTGCCTGAAGATGCAGATTGGTACTTGGTGGGTTTTTATGAAACACTTGATATAAGTGTTATAAGAACCTAATGCCAATGAAATTTGAAAATTTGGCCATTAGAGTAAAATCCTAGACCTGGTGAAGTCAGTAGGACTTTGAACACTGACTTCAATGTATTCTGGGTTTCATCTTAACCATGTGGCTGCCGCTGCAGATGATACAGGCTGTTGCCTGTAGAATTTGTAGCATGTTTCTCCTGCTGGAACTTAAACTTGGAGGCTCTTGGTTAGAGGGCCTTGCCCCTTCACTCAGAATCAAACTGATTGCCATATCTAAAACCTCGAAAGTCAGGAAGTAATTTTACTCCATGGTCAGACTAGTATGGACTATGGGATTTTCTGCCTTCCTCTGTAGCATGGGTGTCTGGTGCCTCCCGAGTCTGGGGGGGCACCAGATCGCCGATGGCGGGGGGGCGGGGGGAGGGGTCCTCCAGCTGCTGATCACCAAGACAGCGGCAAAGCTGGAAGTGCACTTCCACCAGCACTTCCGGTTTATGGCTGGTGCTTCCAGGTGGTGCATGTGCACCCCCTATGTGTTGTCAGTGCTCTATAATGAGTGTTTTGGATCTCTTCCTTGGATCTCTTGAATGCATTTGAATAACCTTTAAAACAGCTGGACATTGGACACTCTGGTCCCCTGCTTTACTTGTGGCAGATTTGTTAGGGTGTTATGTCTTGTGGTTGTGTCAGAGTTGACTGTGTACATCTGCTAATAAGTTAGACAATGGTATGTATGAGATGATTTGGATAGGGATGATCCTCCCTCAGGTGGGGCATTGGACTAGATGATCTATAGAGTCCCTTCTCTATGATTTTATGATTTGTGCAATAATCTAGAGGTTGATTATTAACTAGTATACATCTTTTTAAAAATAATTTGTTGTAATAATATTTACATATATATAATAAACATTGAACGGTTGTATATTAATAGAATGAGTCTGACATTTCTTATCACAATCTGTTGTTGGCCATTCTGGAACTGTCTCAACTGACATACATTACCATCCCTTGGAAACACAAGAGTAATCTAACACTTTCATGGAGAGAACAGCCAAGGTTCAGCAACACCATAATTGCTGTCAGCTATAATTTTGCTTGTAGAAAAAGTAAATCTAAAATAAAGAACTATCTTCTGAAATACTTGAACAGTGAATTTGGACTTCTAATTGAATAGCTATTTGCTATTCTTTATGTACAATAAGGAAGTCTGTAACAAGTGGGTGTTCCAGGGCTGGTAAGTTGTTGACCCTCACACTTGCCTCTGGGATAACTGCCTGCCTTTCTCATCTGTCACGCCTTGATGATAATGATTAAGAGATGTCAGTCAGGCGGGAAGCTGCCCATTTACTTGCCCTGATGCCAAGGGCCTATACACACAGCTCTGACCACCCCTGTGCCCTGTGCCTCGCAGATGGCATCCATGTTCTTTCAGCGTTGCACACTGGGACCCTTGCTCCAGAATCTCACATGGGACTCTCATATACCGCAGAAGCTTGTAGTCCTAGTGCCTTCTCACTGGGCTCTCTGTTGTTCCTCACATTGGGCCTTACACTTGGCCTTATCCCCTGTCCTATACTGGGCTCACAATCCCTTATCTCTTTGCCTGCAGAGCTTCACCCATAGCTCCCCATAGGCTCAGGGCCCCACCCCCCTGGGCCTCACTCCTGGCTCCAATAGTGCGGCCCCAGATCTTGCTGTGAGTCTGGGCACTGTTGCTGGCCCCTTCACCTGGCCAGGCCCCACTTCAGAACTCATGGTGAGTCTGGGCCCTTGCTTTGTCAGTCCTGGGAGCAGCATAGTGAGGAAGGTAGTACCAGATGGTAGTAAGATCCTCAGGGCTTTTCTTCTGGGCAGGCATGCAGAGGAATGGCTAAGGCAATATGATAGGCAAGTAAGGGAGGTAGTGGAGTGGACAGAGAGTCACATAAGAGAACATTATAAGCATGTCCCTCTCAGCCATGTGTTTGCCATAGAAAAAAATCAGTCCTTCTCACTTGCTCCTGCAGGGATGTGCCAAAAGCAGAAATTAGGCAGAACAGCCTCAAACAGCTTGAAACAGGTCTGAGAACTCTAATGCAGCATTGCTTTTGGGTTCTCTCAAGACTGAGAACCTGAATGTAGCCATGAGGCATGTGTTCAGGCCTCTCTCCATACTTGACAGTCTCTTGCCATATGTTTTACCCAGACAATATAGATTGAACTTATTTGTTGGCAGAAACTGAAGGAGGACCTTTGTAGATGTGCTCTTAGGATTAATGGCAAAACATCAAGGTGAAGGGGAGGGAAGTTTAGGCTTGAGACTCTCTTGGGTATTGTTATACAATTAGTTTTCCCTACACCTACCTTTCTACAAACACAGTTCAGTGACATCCAAGTCAGCTTAGTGTTGCTTTAACAGAACGATCAAGTCAGTGATGATTCTCTTAGTGCTCATATTATTAATGTTTAATAATGATCAGATCATTTAATTTTTAATTTGGATGGCGCAAGTGCTTCATAGGAAATACAGTGTTAGTATTACCACAGAAGAGAGAAATTCCCAAAAGTCATTTTAGATTTCCCTCCTTAGACACTTTTGTATTCATTGTAACCTTTTCAAAGTTCATGTTGTCTGTTGTAATTATATTCAAATGAACATGTTTTACACCCTCATCAGAAAGATGAACTTAGTGGTGCTTTATTGTTGAGCACAAGGAGGTATGAAATTAGTCACAACATACAAAGCCTCTTGGGAAGAAATGCTGTTACTTGCTTTGTGCTTTTTTATAATGGCAGGCATTCCTTGCAAAAGAACCTAAGAGTTAGGCACAACAGTAGCCTGCATTTTAGTGTTGAAGTTCTTTGTTGGATCTCACAACAAAGTACCCAATTCAGCATTAGTGGGCATGTCTACATGTGCCCCTGACTGCACATTTGGTATCGCACACTAATTTAGTACTTGCTTTAGTACAAAATGACTGTGCAGTACATGGTGGTACTATGTAGTCCTGGTGGCGCACAGTTATTTTTAGACACTATGTCACCGTAGCAATGAGTTACAGTGACATAGCTTATTGGTACTGCACAGTAGTGTCAGCATCATGGTTTTTGCACACCAACACTATGCCACTGTAGTCATAGTTTGTCACTACAGCAACATAGTGTCTTGAGTAGATGTGTCCACTGTGTGTGTGTATGTGTGTGTGTGTGATTAAATATTTTTATATATAATTAAATAATCAGTTATATCAGTAGTAAATGGATACCAAACGCTGACATTCTGATAGGATGTTAGGGATGGTAAATTATCCCCCGATCTGTAGCTTGTTTATAATGACATACCATTGAGAATTCTCATCTATTTTCCAAGATGCAATAAACAGGCTGGATATGCTAGTAAATATCATTAGATGTTTGAATTAGTAGAATTACTGCTGGCAACTTTCAGTAATAGATTGGTAGATGAGAATTTCTCTGCATTAGAGGCATTCTTGGCAGCATGAGCATAATGAAAAATCTGAGGAGTTTACCACACAGCTATCCAACAGAATAAAACTTGGAACAGAAATTCTCAGTCCTTAATCACTTTCTTTTCCTCCCTTATCTCTTTAGTCAAGGCTGTATGATGGGTTTGAATCAAAAAGCAATAAAGTTGCTGTCTGTAGTGTTTATTTGGTTTCAGACTTCAGTTCATTGATTTAATATGATTAAAAAATCTTTTGATTGTAAACATGGTACATTTTCAGACTATACAGAATGTTTATATCTGGAGATATACCTCACCTCAAATATCAAACATCTTAATGAGTAATAGGGGAATACCAATAAGATGCTATTTTTCAAATTCCTAAAGTCAGGGGGCTTTGAACATTAGGGACTAATCTAGCTTCATGGAAATCAATAGGAGTATGGTTACTGATTTCCAGCAGGTGCATAATGGAGTCCCATTCAGTATTACAATGATCACTCAAATTTGGATGTTATAATAAAACAGTATCACTACAGATTTGTTGTCCATTGATGAGTAGAAATAACAATGCCCTAAGAAAGCCAGTAAAATGCAAATATAGTCTTTGGATCTGATCCTATGTTTATTTGTACTGCCTTTAACAGCATTGACTCAAATGGAGTTTCTCCTGATTTCCATAGTATAGGAGAGTTGGATTGTATTTGGACTGAGGATGAATCGCAATGTTTGCCACCCAGCCAGCTGGAGAGGGCTTGTTGGCACTGCAGCCGTATGATGATCACACTTCCACACTCAAGTCATTTGACCTATCATTGAGCCAGTCATTTGCCCCTGAGGTTGCTCTGGACTTTTCACAGAGTGCCTGCTCTTGGACCCACAGAAGACCAAAGACTTGACAAAAAGTCCACTGTGGATTATAATGTGGAAGGGATTGGGGATTGAAAAGATGAATCTCACCAGTTTATTGTTTAGGCATATGCCCTTATAGAATATATATATTAAACAGGTAGGGGCAATGAGACTTTCTAGGACTGTCAAGGAAAACATTTTAGGGGAAGAATTTAGTTGCTGAAGAGGGGCTCTGTTTAGTGAATGCAGCTGGTAATTAAATGTATCAAAGGCTACTGACAGTTCTGTTGATAATAGATTGACAACAGATAATAGGCTATAGCAGCAGCAGTGGTGTGGGTGAAGTGGTGGGAAGGTGATTGGGGCTGTATGTTTTCCATTGGCCTCCTGCCACCGATCACCAGGGCTGCTATGGAACTTGCTAGGAGGTTATTCACCATGCTGATCAGAGTGGACTTTATGTTATAATTTACACCCAAACTAAAAACTTCTGTCTGTAATCTTCTTCTAAATGGAAAATCTGTAGCTTGCTCTTAGTTTACCTGGATATAAGGCTTTTTTTTAAAAGCAGGGGCTTTATTTCTGTAGAGTTAAGGACAGGTGGTGTCCTGCCCTCTCAAGGAGAACCATTAATCATACCAGCCATTACTCAGTCAGTAAGTCCAACCTTTCCCCATGGGCATTAATGAGCCAGAAGGCCACAGCTAAGGGTGGACAGCTTGAATACATGACACACAGAGAACACCTGAAATTCTGCCATGAGTTCCTTGAATACAAAGGCCACTGATGAAGTACTGACAATATTATGTAAAATATCTCAGGGTAGTCTAGGAATGTCTGCCCTCTAATCAGACACCAGGGCTTGGATTTCCACAGGGATTTCTGTGCTCATTGAGGTTGTCTAAAAAAGTAACAGGACTAAAATAACATTGTCCCAGAAGAAATTAAATAGTAGCATTAATAGCATATGGTCAAAAGACTGGATAGACAGAGCATTTGATCCATGAAAAATGATATCTATCTGCTCTTCCTGGTTACAGTTTTATACAGGATAAATTAGAGCAGGGGTGTCAAACTCACCTTGGCTCTGGGCTGGATCTGAAGCATGGGGCTTCTTGCAGGCCAGATCCAAACCAGGGCATGGGGTGGTTCCAGCCTGAGACATGCAGTGGTGGTGAAAGCATCAGCTCTTGGCCCTGGCATGGGGGGACAGGGTGCAGCTCTAGCTCTCATGGCATGCCTTCAGCCATGATGGCAGATCTAGCTTCAGCATGGGATTGGTAGCCAAGAAGGCAGAGTTGCAGAAGCAACAATGGGTGAAGCAACTGGAAAGTTAGTGGGGCTGTACCCGCTTTCACTTGCCTTCCTGTCACTGATCACCATTTCACGCCTGGATTCTGTGGTAGAACACTCCCCTCTTTCCCCCTGCTCCATTCATGCCCTCCAATTTCTGGTGGATAAAGCAGCTTCATGGGCCAGAGGTGGCCCATGGGCCATATGTTTGACACTCCTGAATTAGTGGATACTAAACAGAGTCCTTTTGCTGATCTAAATATGTTTCAACTATAAAAAGAAAATTTGAAACTTCACCTTACTATCTCCATAAGCCACTGAAGAGTTGCAGTTGCTCCTAATTCAGACTAATATGTTCCTTTTATTTTCTTCCTAACAACTAACATTCAAATCTTACCAAAAGAGACAAACACAGCTTTCTAGTAAACCACGGGTAGTTTGTAGATGAATCTTTCTCATTATGGCTAAACTCAAGGAAGAGGGAGGAAAAACTGGCCACTGAAATGCAGAGCTAGGGAAAGGGGGCATTCCTTCAAAGTCATACAACTAATGACCCTTATTTAAGTACAAGGTGAATTGTACAGCAAGAGCACATCAAGGGAAGTGACCTCATCGAAACTAGCTATCTTAATGTGGAACAGACTGCCGAATATCTTACTACTATATCTATGGATTATGTTCTCTGCCTTTTACATTACAGTGAATTCCTGGCCCCATGGATTTAAATGGGGAAGGCTCTCACCTTTGGCCACCTGTTTCCATATACCTATAGAAAGTAATGTGAAAAACAGGCTATTGGTCTGTATAGCTCAATCCAGGGACAAGTGACACCAGTAGTTTAATATTTTGCTGGGTAGTGGAGAGGAAGATGGAGTCAGACGGAAGAATGTGGTGAAGCAGAAATCCCATTTTTCTTTGATGTTTAACAATTTACTGACCCCATAGACATAGGGGACCATTAATTCAAGTGATAACACTTGAGTTAATTAAAAAAAAACACAATAAAACAAAACTAAATAAAACTCTAGTTATTCTGCTAGCACGTGAACAAAATTGACTTTTTTGAGAGATTATCCATTTGAATAAAATGTCTCAAAGGAAACCAGCAAGACATTCTTCAGAGATCTGAAAAAGTGAGAAAGAAATTGCATTCCTCTTCTCTGAGACTATGCATTCACACACAGAGAAATATGTTGTGCACAACAACAAATCATACTACTTTATTCAGTTTCATATGGGGCCTCATTCTGAGTTGTTCATTTGGCTAATTTAGGCTTAAAATTATATAGGAGTTATTAATTTTTATGTTAGCAGTCGATTAATTGAATGTTGTCAGTGTTGATCACCCTGAAAAACTGAGAAACATATGCTGACATTATTAACCACACCTTTCAAGAGCACAGGTAAAGAAACTAAATCTGCTTCAGCAAAGAGAGATGTTAAAAGGAGGCAGAAACAATTGCAATGTTATTATGGTCTTTCTCTTGATTAATTTTTTCTAGCACATTTTTTATAACTGAATAAATCTTAAATAGTCCAATTTAAAGAAGTAGATCTAATGAGGGCAGTCATTTATTTTCAGTTTGTTCCATGATATAAACTAGTTTAATGGATATTTTAAAAACTTATTTATCACAAGCTGGTTCCATTCTGCTTCACCACCATTAGGGCATCCTAACTGTTATTATTTGTGCTATACTAGCACCTAAAAATGCCAAGTGAGGCAGGGGCTTCATTGTACAAAGCACCTTATGTACAGTTATTATGAGAAAGTTCTTGTGCTGCAGAGCTTATAGTCTAAAAACATACCGCAAGCAAAGGTGCAAGAAGGAATTATCCCTCTCCATGGGGAATAAAGACACAGATTATGCCAATGGAAAATTCAGAAATGAAATCCAGACAGCCACTGCTGCAGCAATAAAACCATCCTACCTTTCAAATCTCAGTGAAAGATTCAGAATCTATTGAAATTTCTAACATCTCTGTGAACTTGTTCATGATATATTCCTTTGCATTTACCTGTTCTCTATTTATCCCATCGCATTATCTAAACATATCCCAAATATTTAAACATCAAAATAACAAGGAACATCTATTTCTCTCTCTCTCACCTGTAAAAGAAATGTCAATTATTTTTAAAATATGGTGGTGAACAACACTTGTAGACATGGGCAAATGGTGCCTCCTGAGTCTGAGGGGGCACCTGTAGAAGCTGGCATTGGCATCGGGGACAGAGCTGGCAAGCACCTGCAGATGCCACTGATGGCAGCAGCAGGGACAGAGCTGCCAAGTACCTGCAGATGCTGCTGGTGGTGGCGGCAGCAGGGACGACCCTTTCGGCAGGGCATGTACCCCACTGGTGTTCCCGCTGCCAGTTGCCTATGCTTGTAGAGGAGACTGTATCAAATAAATGAATGTTGAATTTGGTTCTAAACACACAGTCTGTTGTTATTTTTGTAGCTCTGGGAGTGAACTCTAACGATTACATTCTGTTTCTGTAACAGTTCTGTTTCCCACACCCACCTTTAATGGTCAACAGTTTTATTTTTCTAATAGGGCACTTTTACACATGCTCTGGGGGTGGGTGGAACAGTGCTTTAATTAGAACGGCTCTAATTAAAGCGCTACCATGTCTTGTGTATCAGAGTCCCTGTGCTTGAAAATGGTGATGTGGGCACTTGAAATAAACCTTGTTCGAGCTTTAGTTCAAGCATCCTTGCTGCCACTTTTTGTGCATGGGGATGCTAATACAGAAGATGCAGGAGGCTGCTGAAGCAGGGCAATTGCTACTTGATTAATTGAGTCTGCTCTAATGCATTGGAATTCCAGCATGTCAAAGCAGCCTTGGTGCTCCTGTACAGGTGCCCATGGAATAGAGAAGTAGTTTTCACTCTGTGGACCACAGACCACTGAGGCTATGCAGACTATATCTAATGGGTCTGCAAAAGATGACTGTGATCAAGCAAAAGTATGTGAATACCCACACTACAATTCCAAGTGGTGTGCACCTCCATTAGAAATTTCCAAAGGGGTTTGCACCTCCATTCAAAATTTTTTAGGGGTCTGCAAATGAAAAAAAGTTGAAAACCACTGGAACAGTATGCTGAATTCTGAACTTGTCTTCCAAGGTGCTTGTCACCTCTCCCAGTATGGTGTCTCCTGTAGATCTCGTAACTGTATCCTCTGTTCTATCATCTAAGTCATTAATGAAAATAGACCCTGTTTGGAACCTCATTTGAGGTTGGCTTTCTGCTTTGACAATAAATCATTGATATCTACTCTTTGAGGGCAATTTTTCCCCCTGATTGTGCATCCACCACACGATTATTCTGTTACGCCATGGGTTGACAACCTACAGCCATATGCCAGATCCAGCCCATGGAGCTCAGGCTTTGATGTTGTGTGGTGGTGGTGGTGGGGAGTTTCCTTCATTGCACTGTGCTGTACTGAGGCCAAGTGCCTGCCCTAAGCAGCCAAGAGCTTTCCCATGCTGCACCATGGTGAACAGGCATAGAGAAGTGGCAGCAGCCAAGTCCTAGCTCTGGCTGGCCTTGGACCCAAACTGGGCCATTCTAATTCACTGCCAGGAAACATCACTGCTGCCCTAACTATGGCTTAGAGCATACAGCGTGTCATATTAAATGAAAGTATCACATTGAGACAGTGTCAAATTACAATTTCAAGTATTAGGGCTACAGTTTTGTAAATGTGATTTTGGGGGCTGGACCCAATGATCTGTAAGGTCCCTTCCAGCCCCAAACAACTATGAAACTATGAAATGAGAATGTTTCAGGAAGTGTATGAGGGGCAAGGTGATATCTTTTATTGGACTAACTGTATAGTTGGGAGAGTTGTTAGACCTGAATAAGGGCCTTATGCCCAAAAGCTTGTGCAATAGTTCTCCCATCTATACAGCTGGCCTAAAAAAATATTACTTTCCCTTTTTATTTCTGGTCACAGGCTTTGAACGTGCTCCTTACCTCTTTCTGAATTTAAGAGGAAATATATATGTGACCTTTCTGCTAGGCCCTGGTGGAAGTATAAGGGCTGGGATCAAATTCAGGGGGGGTTTGGCTCAAGCTCCCATCCAGCAACCTGGGAAAACCTACCCTACTGGGGGGTCCTAAAGGAACAGTTTCCTTCACTCATAAGAAGTTTGAACAAATAGAATAATTTATTAAAGGTAATTAATTAATAAAATTAATAAGAATAATCAAGTCTTATCTGCAGCAGTGATCCCAAAAGATACTTAAGTGCCAACAATGGCAGGCAGTAATTTTCCTGAGCAGTGGCAGGGTGGCAATCCCAAGTGCTACTCCTTAAAATGGCAGCAGTAGCCAATTCCACCTCCCCCCTCACTCCCCTAAGCAGTGATGATCCCTGAACAGCACTCCCAAAAGCCAGTGGCAGTGGCAGCCCCAGTAGTGCTTCTAGAGTAGTAGCAGGTGACACAACCTCCACACTAATCTGGGCTGCAGGGTGGTGTGAAGTGCTGGACATTTGGGGATGCTATTTGCTATTTGGGGGTGTTTGGTATTTGGGGTATTTGCTGTTTTGGGGTTATAATACTGGGGAGTGTAATAGTTGATAAGGGAATTATCAACCACTGTACTAAGTGCTACTTGGGATCAATGCTGAGGTGTGCTTTAAGTGCCGCTTGGGATCAGCAATTGGGGTGTTTATTCTGTTGCCTCACAAAATTGTTGCTGCTGCTCGTTGCTTCTGGGAGCTTTGTGGGGGTCTCTGTGGAGGTTGCCCCACTCTAGGATGAGAGCTCTGCTAGCTTCAGTGAAAACATAAATATATCTCTGCTCAGGGTTAGACCTGTCACCATATTTGGGGTCAGGAAGTAATTTTACCCCATGGTCAGACTGGTATGGACTGTGGGGGGTTTTGCCTTCCTCTGTAGCAGCAGGCATGGCACTCTACCTGGGATCTCTTGAGTGTATATTAACAACCTATTACAGAAACAGGATGTTGGCTGTCATAGCCCCCTGTTTTACCTGTGGCAGGTTACGGTGTTAGGTCTTGTGTTGTGTCAGGGCTGACAGTCATTTTACTAAGAATTTAGATTCAGGATTTGTATAGAATGGTTTAGATAAGGATGATCCTGCCTCAGGAAGCGGTTGGACTAGATGATCTCTGGAGGTCCCTTCTAGCCCTACTTCTCTATGTTTTTTTTTAATTTCTATAAGATTGCCTGCAACAGGAGACTCAGTACTGGAGTCTCCAGCCACAGCCCTGAAGCTTTTCTTCCTTACCCCTATTCATGTATTAGTTGTATGAATTGCTGGAATTACATCAGGGGAGAATTTGGTCCCCTATATGTTCTCACTGAGAAATGAGCTCTGCAGACCCATTCATCATTTTGTGTAAACCAGGGGAATAGGGCTGTAAAAGGCTACTATATTTTCAAGTTAAGTCATCTTCTGTAAGAGGAAAGCTGGTTGAAAGTTATCTGCTAGGACATTTCCTTCATTAGTTAGTGTGGATTAGAACCATCTAACTTGATCCATTCAGACAAAGTACATTTAAGTACTGTGAATTTTTTGACTGCGCCATATATTACTTAACCCCAAGTTATACATGTGGAATTTTGATTATCCAGGAAAGTTTGGAAGTAGCTTCCAGATAGTATTTTCTTTCTCTTTTCTTCTTCATTTGTGTTTATCTTTATTGTATTTACTTAAACAGAAATAAAATGCATTCATATATTTAGCACATGCAAAATATTCAAGATTTCATCTAGTGTCTGATCCCTGAAAAGCCAGAGATTTGTTTAACACGAAAGGAAGTGTATGATTTCATCTACTGAAAGCAGTCCTAGTGTTCTTGCCATGGAATACTGATTAAATTAAGTGCTGTTATATTAGTAGCAAAGGGATTACTGTCTTGTGGGAAGGAATGACCTGAGACTTAACTTGGTCTTTTGCTAAGATAATTGGCATGTTTTATTTTGATCATGTGATGGGTACCATATTGACAAAGATCAATCTTTTCAAAATGGTTTTTGAGATATCTATATTGGGACAAAATAGTAACGGGACAAAAATGTTCATTGACCTGTATTAGGACATTTAAATTAATTCTGTCTGTTTTATGTTTCCTAGTGATAAATATTGTGTTATCATTCAACTATATCAGTTAGTTAATATTGTGGTCTTATGCACAATATGAAGAATTCTAACAGTAAAGAATATTTTGTATATGCTAAAATACATTCAGGCATTTTTTCTTAAGTAAATACAGAAAAGGTAAACATAAAGGAAAAGGAGAGAGATTTATTTCAACATGAAGATTAAAATTCCTCAGTCAAACCATATCTGAAGCTTATTCTCATCCAGTGGAACTACAGTTAATAGTGCTTGTGTACATACATTTTCATGAAAGAAGGAAGGATAGCTTTGTTGTTAAGGCATTTCAGGAGAGGTAGGTTCAATTCCTGGCTGCAGAACAGGTTTTCTGCATGATGATAGACAAGTGTTTTGTGTGTCCTATGCATCAGTTTCCTATCTCTAAAATGAGGATGTTAATATGTTCTTTCTCCTATTCTTCAGTGGTCTTATCTACCAATTTTTGACTATAAACTATTTGAGACAGGGACTGTTGCTCTTCTATGAAGGGGTAGCTGTGATCTAGCAGTTATTGAGGACTCTAGGCCCTGCTATAATACAAATAACAGCAAAACTGAAAATGTAAGGAAGAGTTAATATAAACTGCTGCTCCTTAATGTAGTATGTTATATCAAAAGCTCTACTATTATAAATACTTTGGGATGCTGCATGAAGTATGCTCAAATTTAATGGCATAAAGAGAGGTTAGTTCAATTTGCTGTGGAAAAACTTGTGAAAAGCTGTTTAAGGCACAATGCCATCTGCTTATACTGCTGCTAATGTCTGTGATACTCAGTCCTTAGTCTATTATGCTAAAGGGTTTATACATCTGTGTAGATGTTTTTGCCAAAATCTCTCCAAAGTCATTACTAGCAATTAGTTAAAAAGGTTCTATTTGTGGAAGAACATGTCTACAGAAATTGTGTTTTTCCCCATAGTATCTTTCTCATAAACTCAGTCAAAAACAAATGGGCAGAAAGTAGATATCACTTACTGACCTTGTCTGCACTAATATGTAAGTTTCATGGGTTCTCCAAGACTGGTGAGTTATTGTTTTATAAAGAAGAACCATGAGTGGGACTAGCAGAGGAAATGTATACAGAATTCTTTCCCCAGTAATGTCAGCAGCCATGATGGCTGCATCATAGAGATGTTCTGTTGTGAATACCATATTTACTCAAATATAAAATAACCCAGAATACAAGATGACCCCCAGTAATGGATTCTAGATACGGACAATTTATAAATTTGTTATAATTTTCCAGTTATAAAATGTAATTCTTGGAGGTTTGTCCTGAATTTGTCCCTCTCCTACTGCAAGGAAAATAATTCTGGGGGGTCAGGTCTGCCCCTTGCTGCCCCTCCAACTTTTCTCCCTACAGTCCCTCCCCTCCCCACTCCTTTCTGTAAGACCCTTCTCTCCCTGAGCACATGGAAGTGAGGAGCAAATTTGAAAACACTGATTTAGAAATAAACATTCCTGTAGTAATTTAATTCATCCAGAATTATGGCATTTTACTTTTTTGAAACTTCTGCAAGTTTTAGTACAGATACTCATGAAGTGGACTCAAGGTAGTCATAAATACACCTTTAAGCAACACTTTTGTACCTATTATATATAGTACAAACTATACATGCTATCAGTCCAAAGCCAAAAGGCTCATGAATTACCATATAGTTCAATGGACAGGGCCCCAGAAGAGTCGACAGCATTTCAAACCATGGTGACCCCATAGCTTAGCACTACTCACTGTGTGTGTACTTCAGATACCCCCAAACAAAGGACCCATGTGCTAATTAGCTCCCTACTCATGACTGGAATTGGGTGTTCTTGTCACAAATCCTGAGATGCTCCAAAAATTTATATGTCAATGAGGCAAGGGGCAACCTGATCTATTGTGACCTCATTGATTACAGGGCCACCCTAATCATTTGAGACATAGAGAGGGGTTAAGAGTGGGGTTCTGGGTCAACTGCTTGGGGACCGGTTTGGTGATGTTTACCAGACATTTAAGGCTGATGAAACAGGAATAATTTGAAATGGGAAAGAAAGACACAGCTCAGCTGTGGGAGTGAAGAGGAAGTCAAAATGTATTCAATTGTGTGGCTCACCATGACTTGAAAAAAAGAGTAGGCACTGAGGGGGACTGTGTGCAATGGGATGAGCATGTATCTTATTCATATGGGTTACACTAATCTATCCTGGTGCTAAGTTCCCATAAATATGTTTGCCCAATATAGGCCATGTGTTTTATAGTCATGCTTAGTGTTGGCTGCATTTAATCAGCCTCATAGTTGGTTTCCATTACTGAGCACATGCTGCTTTTGGCAGCAGATTAAGTATTGAATGTGGTTTCCTTGTATGTGGTTATAAGATGGGGGGCTTTTTTCCCCATGCTGTTTGGGGAAAAATACCTTATCTTGTATTTGAGTAAATATGGTATATGGTAAAGTAAAAATCTACAAATTTCAAATGAATGGTCAAAGAAAATATTATCTCTCTCTTTGCTGTATCTACTTATGAATAGAGTAGTTAAAATGCCTATTTTTCTCCCTTACCAGTAGCATCACCGAAGAAGAGTCTAGTCTGGCCTAATGGGCTACACGGAGTTAGTATACAGTAAAGGCACACCAGGTTCTTGGACAAGGGCACGCAAGAGAGTGATGTCACCATTTGACTGTCCTTTGACTTTTCAACCTGAATAACCCATACCCTATTTACAGCTAGATCAACTAGGAGTGGCCTCTGACAAGAGCCCAGAGTAAGGCTTGAATTTGTGGCTCTGGAGCCACAGTATCACCTGAATTACTCTACCATTGCACCCCACTAGAACTGAGACTGACATGAGACTCCAGACCCATTTACTCTGTCAATGGGCAACAGTTTGTGCACAGACTGCAAGCTCAGCCTCTGTGTGAGGGCCATTGAATTGAAGAGCAGTTCTTTTTTCAATAGGTTTGTAGCAGTTTTCTTTGAGGTTCCATCACCTCTATTTTCATAAGCTTGTGAACTGCAAATTAGTTTCCTATAAAATAGGTAGGCCACATAAAATACAAACAATGTGGTGGAGGGAAAGAAGGGGAATTCCAATTACTTTGATGAAGACATGGAAGATCTCATAACATGAAGACCAAGGGTCATATCCAGATTGGTTCTGTATGTGCTAGTAAAAGGTGCAATTAGATTCCACGTGCAATCCAGAATGATCCTACTCCAGCTACCGTAAAACAGCTTAGATGCCTAAATGCATTACATACCTATGTATTGGACTGGAAAGTCCTTTGTGCACCTATCCTGGAGTTTCTGAATGATTCAAAGGATCTGACTTGAGCAGCTAAGTATCTAACTGCTGCCTAAGCTTTGTTCTAAGTGGACAGGTAGGATTTAGGTGCTCCTAAGTACCAAAGTCCCTGGAAGGGACCAGTCTGTTAGGCATGCTTATTTCACACTTAAAACATTCATTTCAGCCCAAAACAGTACCCGCAGTCACCCATGCTTGAGGACTTGTGAATAGTTTTGTTGCTGTGCAAGTTTTGCTGAAAAAATTGGATAGCATTTGAAACATTGAGAGTGAGGGGAATTTTCCCCATGATCTCAAAATGTATCACTTCAGCTTTCATCAATATTTTATTTTTGAAATGTTGACCATAATAAAAAACTTTTCTGTGGAAAAGTTGCTGTCAAAACTCTACTGTTTGCCAAAACTCATTTTCATTTAAATGAGTAGACCTATAATTGCCTATGGATGTAACTCCATCAATATCAACAATGATGGAGACCTAATACAGTTGTTTGTACAATCCCTTCCAAGCTGGGATAGAAAAAAAATGATAAAAACTCCTGAAGGCCATTGATAATACAGATTCTACTATTATTACTACCAGCAGTGAATTTTGTCTGATTTTCCTCACTACAGACAAGACATTTATGCATCCTACATATTACTATGGCTGAGATTTGGACCAGGATATTTATAGTCTCTTGGGCCAGGATATTAATAGTCCCTGGACAGCATGTGTACTGAATGAATTAAAAAACTGCTGTTTTATGGCTATGGAAGGTAAAATGTAAATGGTTTCTGCTACATTCATTTTATGGCTATGTCGTATTACTGTTTATTTATCTGTGTTATGGCAGTTCCTATAGGCTTAAGCCTTGTCATAGGTGCTATACAAACATATAACAGAAAGATAGGCTTGCCCTGAAAGAGCCTATAGTCTAATTACAATAGGCCATGGGAAAACAAGTGACCAATTATCAGATGAGGGAAGCATGAGGTACAGTGATGAGAATCCAAATTAAATGTATGTGATTAAAATGACTATTTCTAGTACTTAACATCAATCTGTTGTTTGGAACTTCTTTGTTTAACATATTCTCGTAGTAGACCATGGTGATCATTCTTGTGCACCATGTTGAACTTCTCAGAACTGTAATGGACTCATTAGAATTTCTTTTTTCCATAAGTACTTTGGGAAATATTGTTCATTGGCTGTCCTATGTGTTTTAGTAATGCCAGTTTGTAAATGGAACTGTCATTATGCCTGGTTGTAGCAAGACTTTGAAAGTACTGAGAAATTGCATAAGCCTTGCATAAGACATTTGAACAGCCCCTGGTAAAGAGAGAACCATGCTTGTTAGATGTAGATAATTTACTTGTATAGGAATGTCCCTTCCCTGCTTCACAAAATGGGAGAAACAGCCCAGTGACGGATGATGAAGAAAAGGCTTTAGGTACTCAATGCCTTTTTTACCTCAGTTTTGCCAGGCAAGGTCAGCTAGCAGGCTACTGCACCTGGCAGCACAGTTTGGGACAAGGTGAGCAGTCAATAGTGGCAAAAGAACAGATACAAAACTATTTAGAAAAGCTGGCAATGGGGCTGGATGCGATGCACCTGTATAAACTAAGAGAGTTGTTTGATGTGATTTCAGAACTGCTGACCACATTATCTTGTGGCAATTGGGATTGGTCCCAGACTGTTGGAAAAGGCCAAATATGGTACCTGTCTTTAAGAAAAGGAAGAAGGAGGATCCAGGAAACTACAGACCAGTCAGCCTCACCTCAGTCCCCGGAAAAATTATGGAGCAGGTCCTCAAATAATCTATTTCTAAGCACTTGGAGGAGAATAAGGTGATTAGGAACAGTCAACATGGATTCACCAGGACAAGCTTGACTGCTTTCTGTGATGAGATGACTGGTTCTGTGGATGTGGAGAGAGCAGTGGACATGATATCCCTTGACTTTAGCAAGACTTTTAATAGAATCATAGAAAATTAAGGTTGGCAGGGACCTCAGGAGGTCATCTAGTCCAACTTCCTGCTCAAAGCAGGACCATACCCAACTGGATCATTCCAGCCAAAGATTTGTGAAGCTGGACCTTAAAAACCTCCAACGGTGCAGGTCCCACCACCTCTCTAGATAACTTGTTCCAGTGCTTCACCATCCTGCTAGTGAGAGAGTTTTTCCTATTATCCAACCTAAACCTCTTTTGGTGCAACTTGAGACCATTGCTCCTTGTTCTGTCATCTGTCAGAACTCAGAACAGTCTATCTCCATCCTCTTTGAGAACACCCTTCAGGTAGCTGCCTGCTGTCAAATCTCCCCTCCATAGTTTCTTCTCCAGACTAAACAAGCCCAGTTCTCCTCAGAATTCATGTGCCCCAGTGCCCTAACCATTTTTGTTTCTCTCCACTGTACTCTCTCCAACTTGTCCACATTCTTTCTATAGTGGGAAGCCCAAAACTGAACACAGTACTCCAGATGTGGCCTCAGCGGTGTAGAATAGAGCAGAATAATTACATCCCTTGATTTGCTGGCAATGCTGCTACTAATGCAGCCCAGTATGCCATTAGCCTTCTTGGCAACAAAGGCACACTGTTGACTCATATCCAGCTGATTGTCTACTGTAACCCCTGGGTCCTTTTCTGCAGGGATGCTGCTTAGCCAGTCAGTACCCAGGCTGTAGCCGTGCATGGGATTCTTCGATCCTAAGTGCAGGAGTTTGCACTTGCCTTTGTTGAAACTCATGAGATTTCTTGTGGCCCAATCCTCCAATTTGTCTAGGTCAATCTCACTCATAGCCATTCCCCACAGCTTGTTGTCATCTGTGAACTTGCTGAGGGTGCAATCCACCCCATCTTTGAGATCATTAATGAAAGTATTAAAGAAAACCAGCCCCTGGACTGACCCCTGGGGCACTTCAGTTGTTACCAGCTGCCAGTTAGACATCGAGCCATTCATTACTACATGTTGAGCCAAAAATCCAGCCAGTTTTCTATCCACTTCACAGTCCATTCTTCCAGCTCATACTTTCTCAGCTTGCTTGCAAGAATGCTGTGAGAAACAGTATCAAAAGCCTTGCTAAAGTCAAGGTATTTTATGTTCACTGCTTTCCCCATATCCACAGAGCCAGTTATGTCATCATAGAAGGCAATCAGGGTGGTCAGGCATGACTTGCCCTTGGTGAATCCATGCTGACTGTTCCTAATCACCTTCTCCTGCAAGTGTTTAGAAACAGATTCTTTGCTCCATGGTTTTTCTGAGCACTGAGGTGAGGATGACTGGTCTGTAGTTCCCAGGATCCTTCTTCTTTCCTTTCTTAAAGATAAGCACTACATTTGCCCTTTTCCAGTTGTCCGGGGCCTCCGTCAATCGCCATAAGTTTTCAAAGATCATAGAATCAAAGGACTGGAAGGGACCTGTAAGATCACCAAATCCAATCCCCTGCCATGGGCAGGAAGTTCTTGGGCTCACACAAGCTCAACAAGGTGCTTGCCCAGCCTCATCTTGAAAACCTCCAAGGATGGTGACTGCACCACCTCTGCTGGGAGTGTGTACCAGATTCTGGTGACCCTTACAGAGAAAAAGTTTTTCTTATGTTCAGCCTGAATTTACCCACTATCAGCTTATGCCCGTTGGTCCTCATCCTCCCTTGAGGTGCCTTCCTGAAGAGTTGCTCCCCTAGATCTTGATGTTCATCCCTGACATATGTGTAGGCAGCTATCAAGTCACCTCTCAGCCTTCTCTTACATAGACTGAACAGTCCCACTTCCTGGAGTCTCTCCTCATAGGACCTATCCTCCATGCCCTTAACGATACAGGTGGCACTTCTTTGTACTCTCTTGAGCTTATACACATCCTTCTTGAAGTGTGGTCCCCAGAACTAGACACAGTACTCCAGCTGTGGCCTCACCAGTGCTGAATAGTGAGGGAGGAGCACCTTCTTGGATCTATTGGCAATGCACACCAGAATTCTGTTTGCCCTTCTGGCAACCTCATCACGCTGTCAGCACATATTCATCTTCTGGTTGATCGTGACCCCCAGGTCTTGCCCAGATGCTGTTCCAGTCAGTGGACCACCACCCCCTGTGTAGTTATGGTGAAGGTTCTACTTACCCAGATGAAGAACCCTACACTTCTCCCTGTTAAACCTCATCTGATTCTGTTCCGCCAATAAATCCAATCTGTGAAGGTTGTCCTGGATCTTTACCCTATCCTCTGATGTGCCTGCATTTCCCCACAGATTGGTATCATTTGCAAACTTAATCATTGAGCTCTCCACCCCTTCATCCAAGTCATTAATAAATATGTTAAAGAGTACAGGTCCAAGCACCCTGGGGGACACCACTGGAGATAGCCCTTCAGGATGAGACCATCCCATCGACTACAACTCTCTGGGAGCAGCTTCTAAGCCAGTTGTCCACCCACCTCACTGTAGACTGGTCCAGCTCAGTACCCTCTAGTTTGGTTGAGAGAATCCCATGGGAAACAGAATCAAAGGCTTTACTGAAGTCTAAGTAGATGACATCAACCTTGTGTCCCTCATCTAGATGGTTAGTTACCTGGTCATAGAAGAGCATTAGGTTTGTCAGGCATGATATACCCTTGACAAAACTGTGCTGGTTGCTTCTTAACACCCCATCAGTTACCAGCTTGAGATTGATGGCATCCTTAATATGTTTTTCCAAAAATGTATCCAGGACTGAAGTCAGACTGACCGGTCTGTATTTTGCAGGGTCATCTCTCTTCCCTTTCATTATCTGTCATTAGGTTGCTTCCCCCATTCAGTAAGGGACCCACATGTTCCCTGACCTTCCTCTTGTTGCTAACATACTTGTAGAAACCCTTCATATCTCTTGCTAGCTGCAACTCCAATTGCACGTTGGCCTTCCTGACTTCATCCCTGGATGCCCAAGCAATATTCTTATACTCCTCCCAAGTTGTTTGTTCAAGCTTCCACTTCTTGTAAGCTTCCTTTTTTGTTTTTAATCTCAACAAAGAGTTCTCTGCTAAGCCAAGCTAGTCACTTGCCACATTTGCTATTATTCCTGCACATTAGGATGGTTTGTTCCTGTGCCCTCAGTAATGTTTCTTTAAAATACAACCAGGTCTCCTGGACTCCTTTCCCCCTCAGACTGGCCTCCCAGGGGATCCTGCCCATAAGTTCCCTGAGGGAGCCAAAGTCTGCTTTTCTGAAGTCTAGAGTCCTTACTCTGCTCTCTCCTTTCTTCCTTTGTCATGATCCTGAACTCAATCATCTCGTGGTCATTGCTGCCCAACTTGCCATCCACTTGTACATCCCCCACCAATTCTTCCCTGTTTGTGAGCAGTAGGTCAAGAAGAACATGGCCCCTAGTTGATCTCTCCAACATTTGTATGAGGAAGTTGTCTCCAACACTATCCAAAAACTTCCTGGATTGCCCTCCAGCAGATGTCAGGGTGATTGAAGTACCCCATGAGAGCCATTGCCTGTCATCTGGAAACTTCCACTAGTTGTCTGAAGAAAGCCTCATCTACCTCATTCTCCTGGTCTGGTGGTCTATAGCAGACACCAACCATGACAGACATCACCCTTGTTGCTCTCCCCTCTAACCTTAACCCAGGGACTTTCAACAGGTCTGTCTCCAGTTTCATGCTGGAGCTCTGAGCAATCATAAGAGCTCTTTTACATACAGCACAACTTCTCTTCTCCTCTGCCTGTTTTTCCTGAACAGTTTGTGTGCATCCATGACAGTCCTCCAGTCATGCGACCTATTCCACCAAGTCTCCTTTTTGATACAGTCTCCCACAACCTTCTCAGAAGCAAACTAAGGAAGTCTGGGTTAGATAAATAGACTAAGGTGGATAGAAACAGGCTGAATCATTATGCTCAAAGGGTAGTAATCAATGGCTCAATGTCTACTTGGCAGCCAGCATCAAGTGGAGTGACCCAGGGGTCAGTGCTGGGGCTGGCTTTGTTCAGTATCTTCATCAATGATTTGGAAGATGGGATGGAGTGCATCCTCAGCAAGTTTGCAGATGACACCAAGATGGCAGAAGTAGTAGATACTCTGGAGTATAGGCTAGGAGTTAGACAGACCTAGACAAATTGTGCAAAGTCCTGAGCTTAGGATGGAGCAATCCCATGCACTAATACAGACTGGGGACTAATTTGCTAAGCAGCAGCTGTGCACAAAAGGACCTGGGGGTCACAATGGACAATAAGCTGAATATGATGTAACAGTGTGCCTTTGTTGAGAAGAAAACTAACAACATACTAGGCTGTATTTGTAGGAGTGTTGCCAGCAGATCAAAGGAAATTATTATTCTCCTGTTTGGCTTTGGTGACATCACATCTGGAGTACTGTGTCCAGTTTGGGGTCCCCCACTACAGAAAGGAAGTGGACAAATTGGAGAGATTTTAGCAGAGGGCAACAAAACTGGCTAGGAGGCTGGGCATATGGGGAAAGGCTGAGGGAACTGGGCTTATTTAGACTGGAGAAGAGATGACTGAGAGGGGATTTAATAATAGCCTTCAACTACTTGAAGGTTGGCAACTAACCTACAACTAGCCTACAACTTCAATTATCTCCATGCTGGCAGATAACAGGACAAGGAGCAATGGTCCCAAGGTGCAGCAAAGGAAGTTTAGATTAGATTTTAAGAAAAACTTTCTCACTACAAGGGTAGTAAAGCAGTGAACCAGGGTATCAAGAGAGGTTGTGGAATCTCCATCCTTGGAGGTTTTTAAGACCTGGCTAGACAAAGCCCTGGCTGGGATTGATATAGGTGGAGATCGCAGGTGACTGGTAGGGGGGGGCATGTGGCCCCTCCCCTCCCCTCGAGATTGGGCCTTGACTTGGCACTGTTCAGGACAGCAAACAGTGGCCCTGTAGAGCCAGATGGAGAGTCTGCGGCTCCTCCTACAGGGCCAGCGGTTGCTGCAGTTGAGGTTTGGGACCACCCCCCTGCCCGGGGAGCGGAGGTAGCTCTACCTGTGTTCCGGCCAGTGATCCACAGTTTGTCAGGCTGGTCACTTCCAGGGGAGCAGTTTCCAGTCCACAATTGGTGCCCCTCCCCAGCCTCAGGAGGCACCAGTCACTCCTGCTGGAGATGGTCCTGCTTTGAGCAGGGTGTTGGACTTGGACTAGATGGGTTCCTGAGATTCCTTCCAACCCTAATTTTCTATGATTCTATCATTTCTAAAACTCTGAAACCTGCTGGAAATGACATACTGCTTTTATTATAAGGTGCTGTTATTACTCTGTGGCTGTGCTATGCTTTGCTGTCCAGGCTTAAACTTATTCACTGTTTGTCTTCCCTGCATCTGCTGCCATTTTAAAATTTTTAAACTGCTGCCAGTTTGTCCTCCCTGCATCTGCTGTCATTATTTTCTCTCTGGGGCTACATAAAACCATTGAATGTCATCCAAAGTGTCTAGTAGAGTGCAAGCCAACTTTAGCAATCAGGCTGGATCTTTTCTTATATCCTTGATGGGAGTTCTTCCTTTGCCACACAGGTGTTTTGCTTCCTTTCTTCCACACTAAGGATTCAGACCCCTGGAGAAGTTGCATCTTCCTATACCCTGCTTCATTATGCATAGATGATAGATAGATAGCGGAAGATACTGAATAATATGTTAAATGATCTGAAAAACAAGCTTCACTTGGTGATTGCCTGCTGTTCTACACACAGTGAAAAGTTCAACCCTGAGAAAATGCACTGGGTTGATCACATTAAAAAGTGTGAGATTACTTGCCTTATCATTACATACTTTGAACTCATGCTTGCTTGGAAATGAATTTGTGTTGGTTATGTTTTAAACTTGGAAAGCAATACAGAAAATGCTGTCTGCATGAAGTCACACACTGTAAAATATATTATGTCTCCAGAGAGAACATGTTTCAGTTATGTCTACAATAGTGTCAGCTGAGTGCCTGAAAAATTTAATCCCTGCTCTTTTCTCAGACACATTGGTTCAAATCTTGACTTAACCAAAATGACTGGAAATCTGATGGGAATGGTTTATGCCTGCTAAGCATTTTATACAATATAACCTTGGTTGGTTTAGCTCTATTCTTAGAGGAATTTAGTTTAAATCACTTCTCTGCCCTTAGCCAAGTGTGGGTTAACTCATTTTTATTGAGACAGCCTTACAAGGTACTGAGTTCTGTGGCATTTCTGTAGGCTCTGTCCGGGACCAGTCAATACACTCAATTAATAATCTTTGTAAGCAAGTTAATTTGACATTGACCAGTCTGTAGGAAGACATCCAACTGGGAGGTTTAGTGAATGAAAAAGATATACATTACAAATACAGCTGGAGCTGAATCACTTAGGTGATTATTCAGAGTCAGATGAGGTTTCTTGGGTAAAAGGAAGTGCAAGATAATGCAACTGAAGGAATAGAATTTGTAAGATTAAATAAGACCACAAATATAAATGAAGGATGTGTTACAGAAAATGAAGTCATGGGGATAATACTGGATAATGATCTGACTCTGAATTTACATCAGCTCCAAAGAACATGAAGCCCACTTTTATTTTAGGATAAGTAAGACTTAGTGGGCCTTGAAAGACATACTGAGCCTATTACTCTGTTACCCTGCACTGGTTTAAATGCATATAACTCCATCTATTTCAGTGTATTTATTCCTAACTTATATTAGTGTAAATGAGACCAGAATTAAATCTAAGAGGCCATGATAATATATTAAATGTCCAGGTTCAGTATTTATTTACATAGGCTGGGACCTGGAATATTATACCTGGTGCCACTTTATCCCCTTTAAAATAGATACAAGGATGGAAGAGGTTCAAGGATGGGCAACCAAAATGATCAAGGAATTTGAGAGTAAGCTGTCTAAAGAAAGCTTGAGGAAATTTCATTTATTTAGTATGAAGAAGGTTGGGAGGCAGGGCATGGATGGACACATTAAGCTCTTACATTTATTTGAAGGGTATAAATAAAAGGGCATGTAATTATTTGGGATTAGGACAGAAGTGTAATGAAAGTAATAATAAATTAGGAAACATTGTGGCTAAATCAGGGGGAGGAGATGTGCTGTATAAGAGTTGTTCAATCCCATCTCTTGGATCCCTTCCAACTTACATGGAGAAAAGATAAGGGAGAGTCCTGCACTGGAGGCTGTAGCTGACCTAGCTGAACTAAAGTGACATAAACATGTGCCACTGCTACTTGTCCCTGGGGAAATGCACATTCCCGCTTGGGGGGACACATCCTAAAGGTGCTCAGCCCATGCCATGTTATGCCTAGTACTATGTGCCAGTTGCAAGATTATGGGACTGAAACACTTAATTTACTAATCAACCCGGATGAATAACTAAAATTGATAATCATACCTCAGACCTCAGTTGTACTACTCACAGAATAAGAACATTGCTCAATAGTGTTGTTCACTCAGTTGTCAGCTGAGTGGCCCAGAGGATCACCACAAAGACAACAAGGCCCAGTTACCATGAATATATATTTTTTAAGGATGTGCACCTTGTGTGAAATTTGAAGACAGTAAAGCGTAGAAAATAAACTATCCTGAAGAGGAGCAGGCCAGGGGACCGGCTACTCCATTTCTGAAGATTTGTTGTCTCAACTAAACAATAACAAAGAATCTTTCTCTTCTGCCCTACAGAGCAGAAGAAAAATATCTTTTGTGCTGTTAATCCTTTTCTGTTTTAAAATACCAAGGTGATAAAAGCCATCTGAAAGCTAAAGGCTCTCAGACCTTGGAGGGATATAAATTTGTTCAAAATGTTTAATCATTATTGCAGCTGTCTGCTCTTGCTAACAGCCATACAGTGTTCCAGAATTTGTGCAAATAAGATCCAAGTTTTGATGAAGTAGTTTAGCTTTTTTACAAAATGGCCATGTCATGATTGTTCATGTTCATATTCAGGTATTTACTAGAAATGTTCTTTGCATTTAATGCAGGGGTGGGCAATTATTTTGGGTGGAGGGCTGCTTATCCAGTTTTGGCAGGCTTTCAAGGGCCACATGGGTAGCCCCGCCCCTTGACAGGTGCCCCACCACTTGACAGGTGCCCCACCCCCTGGTCACCATCTTGGGACCCAATGTCTTAGGACCAATGTCCGAGGGCCAGCACTGGTGGGGCCCAAAGTGGAGCACAGGCTGGCAGGGGTCTGTGGAGCCAGGCTGGGCTGTACCAGCAGGGAAAGCAGGGAGCTGAACCGGCTCTATAGAGCCCCTGCCAGCTGGGACCCTGCACTCCTGCCACCCTGCTCTGGGCCCTGCCAGCACTGGCCCTGGGACACCAGTGCCAGCCCAGTGCTCCCGCTGGCTCTCACATGTGCTCACTCCCAGTGCCCCTCAGCCCTGCGGTACAGGTAGGGAGCAGCGCACAGCCCCGACCCCCTGCTCACTAGCAGAAAAGAAGCTGGTGCTGTGTGGGGGAAAAAGTGGCCCCTCACATTGCTGATGCTCCCTGCTGCAGCCCCTCGCAGCCCACAGGGGGCTGTCCTGAGCAGGCACAGGCAGCCCTAAGTGGGCTGTGAGCAGCTGCACTGTGGGGCAATGGCCACAGGGTGTGCGAGGGGCTACTTTTTCCCCCTGTGCTCAGCACCAGCTTGTAACCCACCCTGCTGCCAGCCTGGGCCCTGCGGACTCTGGGATCACCCATTGGGGCTGCATGCGGTGGCAGCAGCTGTGGCCCCCCACTTGCCGTGCTGGGCAGTGTTTGCTGCTGCTGCCCACCCAGAGCTCTTGTGCTGGGCAGCCCACAGGCAGCGGTGGCAAACACTGCCCAGTGTGGCAAGTGGTGGGGCCGCAGCTGCTGTCATCACGCACAGCCCTCATGGGTGAGCCCAGAGCTGGCATGGGGCCCAGGCTGGCAGTAGGGCCAAGTTACAAGCTGGTGCTGAGCGGGGGGGGGGGGGGAGAACAGCCCCTTGCCCACCCCATGCCCGGTGCTCCACACTGCAGCTATTTGCAGCTCTCCTGAGGTTTCCTGTGCCTGCTCAAGATAGCCCTGCATGGGCTGTGAGTGGCTGCAGCAGGGAGCACTGGCCATGGGGTGGGGGAAGGTCCACTTTCCTCCGTGCCAGGAAGGAGCCTGGGGAAAAGCTGAGCATGGGGAAAAGTGGCCCCTCCCCTGCCCTGTGGCTGGTGCTCCCTGTTGTAGACACTTGCAGCCTATACAGGGCTGTCCTGAGCAGGCACAGGCAGGCTGTGAGCAGCTTCAGCATGGGGCGCCAGCCACAGGACAGGTGAGGGGCTGCTTTTCCCTGCACTCACTTTTCCCTGGGCCACATTTCCCTGGGCTCCTCCCCCGCCCAGGGTCCTCCCCTGCCCTTCCCCTCCCCCCCACCTGAGTTTCTGGTGTGGGGCAGCCATGTGGTCCTAGGCCAGAAGCCCCTGCTAGGGCTTCTAGCTGGGGGATGGGGCCAGGTGGGCCCTGCTGTTGTGGGAGCCCACTGGGCTTCCTCTGGGTTCTACTGCCCCTGGTTCCTGTCATTTTTTACAGCAACCAAGGGCAGATAAATATTAATTTTGTAAATTTTTAGGGGCCCTGTGGGCTGGACAGAATGGCCTCACAGGCCGTATCCTGCCCATGGGCTGTATTTTGCCCACCCCTGTTTTAATGGGAACTTTAGATTTCAAGAACAAGAGGAAAGTATTTAATGTGTTTTACACTTTGGCATATTTGATTTTTATCTTAAATGAGTATCATTACTGTATTCTCCTGTGAATCTGTTCTGCAAACATTATGCTCTTAAATAGTAAAACCAAGTGTAAGGTAAATGAATTATGAATAAATAAAGGTTTCCCAAAAGAGCCCAGCAGCATGTGACAAAAGAATGCTTGTTCTAAAGGCTAATGCTGACAGAGGGTGCATGATACGGTGAGGTATCCAGCAGATTCCTTTTATCTCCATAGTCATGCTGTATTTATCTGTAAACATACTGCAGTGGGCAAAGACAACTGCAGTGACTCAAGTTAACTTCACAGTTGCCTCCTGTATATCATAACACATCATTCAGTAATCTTGCTGAGTAAAGTGTAATTATCATGCAATATCCTATGCTGTTTTGGGACTTCTCACAAGGTAAGCTTGAAATAAATGCCTGTCAGTACTGTAGGAATACTGTTGTAGAGCTTCAGGAACAGAGTGGTTGGGTCACATGCCAAAATGTTTGGAAGCAAGTATTGGTCTTTGTGGTCACATTACTTTTAGTACACACAGGGCACATCTACACAAAAGGCTAGAAGTGCAGTAGACTAATCCCACTGTGAGTTAGCAAAATCTGCGCTAATGCCCTAATGCAGTAGAATTAGTAGAATTAGTCTACTGTGCATTTGTGTCACCTAAAAGATGTGAGCTGGTACTACTTACAGGTACTAACTTAATGCTCTGTGATTGTGGCACATTAATGAATGTGTAGACATGCCCACAGACAACCACCCTCTGCCCCCCTCTGTCCACATGACGAAAAATGCATGTAGCCACTTATGTGGTCCCATTAGAATTAATTTATCTTCACAAAGTATCTACTTGTAACCGATGAGAAACTGAACCTCAGAGGAAGTGCCACCTGCTCAAAAGCATGCAAACAAATCTGTGTAAGAATCAAGGCATAACTAGTAATTTTGGCACCTGGGGCAGGAGTTGGGGTGGAAGGATACTGAGCATTGGAGAGTAGGTGCAGAGGGTGGGGAAATATGCTGAACACTGTGTAGTATGGATTTTTGAATATTAGTTATTATGCTTAAATGATAATACTTGTTCCCTGCTTGACATGAATAGATAAACTTCATATCCCCTCTAAGCCCTGTGTATGTGAGTGAGAGGGTGAATGGTGAAAGAATGGTAACTATTTGCATGAAAACAGAAGAAGATTTAATTGATTGTGTAAGCAACAAGATACCAATGTATAAGTTACCAGACAGTAAACTAATTAAGCTAATTAATAGATGGCTGAAGAACTCACCTGTCATCAGGTGCAAAGAAGATAGTAAGAAGAAGGAATTTTGCATATCCTGCCATTTGAACTATACAATGCTTCAAGGACACAATGCTTCAAGGCAGAGATACCAACAGAGATACCAACTTTACCGGAATGACCTCATTGGAGATATTAACTTTACTGGAATGACCTCAGATTGAGATAACCAGAAAAAACAATCTTGAATTAAAAACAGCATGGAAAAACCCCAATTCTGAACAAAGACTTAAAATCCCTATAAAAGTGAGATGCAGACAAGCCAAGATGGGGAATCCACACTTTGCAACCTCCTGGAGCACAGGCGCATTTGTTCCTCCCCCGCTCCCTTTTACACTTAATGAGTTTGGATTGGCTATCCAGTGCTGACATTGAATAACTTCTGCTGGTAAGTATAACTTCTTACTGGAGTGGTTTTGTCTGTATGTCTGTCTATGTCTGTTTGTAGGTATGCTTGTATATGTCTGTTTGTATGACAGGTGTGTCCCAGCTTATGTATCTGCTTCATGTAATCAATAAATACAGCCTTTTGCCTTATCCCCCTTTATAAGGTCTTGCTCTTGATTTGAGCAATTGGCAATTTAAAGTAACACTGGACTATGCACACAGGACAAGGCACTACTGCTGAAGCATGGGACTTCCATTTTAGCCCCTGCTTTAAATTGGTACTTAGGGCTGGTGCCCTAGTCATTAACTCCTAGTTAGAAGTTGCTGGTCTGAACTGTAAACTGAATGCAGGTCTCTGTTCACTGCATGAACCACAAGACCCCCTTTCTACCCTATCCCTTCTCCTGTTTTCTTGCTATCAACATATATGCAAGCACATATGAAGTGGCGGATCCTACATATAACCACTTGAGCTGATGCTCATAGGTTCTTATAGGTGGCTTGTCATGAGTGACAAGCACTGGTCACTGATTAGAGATTCAAATGTGAGGTCTCTATGTTGCCATTCAAAGCGCTTTGTATGTTTTGCTGTAATCTCTTTGAAATAAAGTCTTTCCTTTGAGATTATGGCTTCATACAACAGCCTTAGAATCATAGAAAATGACGGTTGGAAGGGACCTCAGGAGGTCATCTAGTCCAACCCCCTGCTCAAAGCAGGACCAGTCCCAACTAGATTACTTTACTACCCTCCGAGTGACAAGGTTTTTCCTAATATCTAAACTTGCTGCAAATTGATATTATTGCTGCTTGTTCTGTTATCTGCCACCACTGAAAACAGTCCAGCTTCATCCTCTTTGGAACTACTTTTTAGGTAGCTGAAGGCTGCTATGAATAGCCCCTCTAAGTCTTCTCTATTGCAGATTAAATAAACCCAGTTCCCTCAGCCTCTCCTCATAAGTCACGTGCCCTCTGGGCAACCATTTTTGTTGCCCTCTGCTGAACTCTCTCCAATTCGTATACATCTTTTCTGTAGTGGGGGGCCCGAAACTGGACATAGTATTCCAGATGTGGCCTCACCAGTGCTGTATAGAGGGGAAGAATCACTTCCCTTGATCTGTTGGTAACACTCCTACTAATATAGCCCAGTATTCTTCGCAAAAAGGGCACATTGCTGGCTCATATTTAGCTTATTGTCTTCTGTAACTCCCAGGTCCTCTTCTGCAGAGCTGCTGCTTAGCTAGTCAGCCCACAACCTGTATGAGTGAATGGGATTGTTCCATCCTATGTACAGGACTTTGCACTTGTCCTTATTGAACCTCATGAGATTTCTTTTGGTCCAATCCTCTAATATGTCTGGGTTTCTCTGAATCCTAGCTCTACCCTCCAGCATATCTACTACTCTTTCCAGGTTGGTGTGTAATATAGAAACTTGTGTTCCACTGTAAAAAAGAAAATGAGAATTGTTTGGCAAGTTGCAACCACAGAAGACTATAGAATCTGGTCCCCAGAATGTTACTAATTTATAACCTCTATACCTCACCAATTTCAGAACTAAAATTCAAAACTTATTATTATGAACTTAAAAGTTAAGAAAAATTACCAATAAAATCTAGCCAATCACTCATGTCTACGAGGCAGGGAAGAGTGATTGTTATAATTCCTTTAAAAAATTGTAAAGATTTCTGATATAGCAGACATGGGTGTGATTAAAAAATGATAGATAGCTGGTTGGCCCAATTCTTTTGGCTTCCATGGGAGTTGGTTATTTGTAGACTAGGGAAAATGAAGCTTCAGATTACTGTCAGGAAGAGTGATAGCTTTTATACTAAAATTTAAAGGGTAGTTTAGGATAGATGAATACTCCAGTAAGAATATTGTAAAATACCTTCAAGAGAAGCCGAACTGTTTTGCAAGCCAAATGTATTAAATGAAGGAGAGTAAGTTTAAGAGGACAAAGAAAGAGCATTTTTCCCCTCCACATTGGTCATTTATCCTCATTTATATCCCCATTAAGCAGAAGTTCTGACAGAAATTATCCAAGTTTCTCTTTAAAAAGAGAATATTGTTTTAGATGCAATTATTGCAGTAAAAAGTAATCACCTTACATAAAATTGTTTCATCCTTGCTACAATTCCGTTGACTTCAGTGGAGTCTTAACAATGTCAGGGCCCAACATTTCTGTATTACTAGTAATCAAGAAGAGCCTCTGGGAACTGATATTCAATGAAAAAAGAGTTACTGTGAACTGAAACAAGATTTTTCACCCTCTGCATTTCAGATATAATTTATTCTTGATGTAGATTTTATTAAAAATAAAATGACTCAAGTGCACATAGATAAATCTAAATATTGACATATTCAGAATATTTCAGTTGTGTTGCAATCATCTGAAATGTTCTTGCTCACTGTTACCCAATGCTTGAATGTTACAGTGGCTTATGGTGATAGTTTATATAACTGGAAAGTATTTAAAACATTGTGCTGCAATGTGTCTGGGAGTAAAAAGTGCAAAATTATGCATCTCACTGAGCCTGGTTGATTTCAGTTCACCTTTAATGCTCAGTTTTTCATCCTTTTCAAGAACATCATGCTGAACTCTCCATTATTGTAAGCATTTGGATGGGAAGAGAAAGAGATCAATGAATAGAGTTATAGATCTGCTGCCTGGTTTAGCACCAACTCCCACCTATTCCTTCTGGCACTCCCAGAAAAACAGCAACTCATAAGCTTGATTAGAAAGGTCAGATTGTATATTCCCTTACCACTTTATTTTCTCACATACAGCACACATTTTGCATCAAAACCAGGTGCTGAAAATTGTGTGTGAAAAACATGGTAAGAACCATGTCTGCCAGTTATGGGCAAAAGGGAAAATAAAAATTGCACGTAACTCATAGGAAACAGAACCATGAGCAGGCATGGATCCCTAGTTCTGCAAATCAGTGGGCACATCTACATGTGTGCATTTACTGCACAGTAACCACAACTGCTGCACAGTACAGGTGCACATCTACATTTGTACACCCATACTGTGCAGTAAATATGATGTCTTATGGTGACTTGAGTGTAAATTTGATACCTGTATCATGCAAGTATCAGATTTATGCCCAATTAGTTACTGCACAGTAACACGTGTAGATGTCTTACTGCTCAGTCACACTGTATGTGTGGACTGTTTTGGGATTAACTTTAGTCCCAAAGCAGTCCACACACAGAGTTAATGTACTTTAATGCCTGCACGTGTAGATGCTGGCCTATTCCCACCTACTGCACAGTAATTTACTGAGCAGTAAATTTAAGCCAGCATAAATGCATGTGTAGACACACCCAGTAGGTATGTCTACACAACACATTTACTGAGAAGTAGACAAATTAGCACCATAGTAAATGTCTCAGTCTCTACATGTATGGCCCTATTAGGCTGCAGGAAACTAATAAACTCCACCGCAGGGTAGTACTTGAAAATACAAGTACTACCCTGCTGGAGCTTTTTTGTGTACAGCAACATACATGTAGATGCTGATAGGGCTGGCTGGAGCAGGAGGGCGCTTCAGTGCAGGGGGTGCCTGCTGGCTAGCCCCTCACTGGAGCACCCTTGTGCTCCAGCTAGCTCCTCTGCAACACGCTGAGGCAGGTTGGAGCAGCCTTGGGTTGGCTGGTTGACCCCATTCCCAATGCCAGCTGGGGCTGCTCTGACCTGGCTCAGTATGCTGCAGTCCCAGGTGCACGTGTAATTGTGATGCCTGGGTACAATAAGCTTTGGTGCAATATGTGCCCAAGTTTAATTGCTTCTCCTTAATTTGCACATGTAGATGTGCCCAATCACTTACTACAAGGAAAGATCTTTTTTTTTTTCATTCTGTCTTTCTGAAACAAGGTACACTTTTGCATATTATATTGCAGGAGCATGTTGTATGTGAGAATATATATATATAATTGAAGGAGAATTTGTTCAATGAAATGGTTATTTAAGAAATAGCATTTTTTTCTGGGAAGAAAATAGCTCTAAGATGGAAAATGCTGAGGAAGGTCAAGGGTTTTTTTATTTACACTCTATGGCCATGTCCCCATGAGCACGCACATGTGGTTTGCAGCACCGCAAATCACGCACACTGCATGTGCACATATTCATCATGCTGCTAATTTGCAGTGTGGTGGTTTTTTTTGACACTGGGACATCTGTGCCAAAAAACTGCCAAAAAATAATGGTGTGGTACGTATGGCTGCAGCGTGCGCCATCCGAAACCAGAACCTGCCTAGTCAGAGCCATTCTCTGGCTGCCAGCCAGGCTCCACACGCCTTGATACCCACAGCTGCAGCCCTGTGACACCCCCAGGATCTCAGGTAAGGCTGCTGGGGCCAGCCCAGGTGGAAATATGTTCCACTGCTATTTGTCCCCAGAAAAACTCAGGTGCGCACTCATGGGGACATGCCCTATGGTTCTGAGGAAATTTCTGGCAGCATGCTTTAAATGGGATTTAGTAAACCTGGGTTTGGGTTTAATGTGAAAATAAAACCCTACTAAGCTTGACAGCTTCATACCAGTTATAGTGCTAAGTTTCCTATCTTACTTGGTGTTATCTTCTGGATGAGGAAGCTGCCCATGTTCTATCATATTAATTGCTTCTGGTTGCCACAGGTGCTGCAAATGAACATGTAATAGTGGGAACACTGCTGGCTGTGCCACTGCTCTTTAGCCTGTGCAGAGTATGCTGTTTTTACTAGCTGTTGGACTGAGGGCTGAGGATGTGCCTTTAGCACAATGCCAGGATTTTCCCTTATCTTGTGAAAATTCCCCACCAAAATGCTGACTTATAATTTATATTTCTTCACTCCAGAAGAGTTTCCTTACTTTCATGGTTCCTACTTAAGGCCTTCACTGCCTCTGTGTACAATATGAGAGGCGGAGATAGGTTGCAACCATGTAAGACACAAAACTATGTGGCAGATTAATGGAGGATCAAACCTTTCAGAATGAAGCAGGATTTTTAGCTTCATATTCTAACCTGACCCAATATCAAATTTGGGCGCTTCTGTAAATTAAATTTCCTCACTATAGACATCCGAGGTGACACCAACCTGATAAGTTGAGTCTGTTGGTCAGAGCTAGGCTTGTTTCTTCAAATATGATACATGTGGTTTGTATTTAGCCATATTTGCTTTTAGACTATGTTTCCTAAATTTTGAACCAGTGGTTTTCATAATCTCTTATGTTAACTTTGAAATTCTAATGATAATAATTCAAATAAAAAATGTGCATCTAGAAGCAAAAGTGTACTGTGAAGTCCTTTAACATGTACTAGAATGTTTCTTGCAAATAAGACCATCAATATTTTTTTTCAACTGGTTTTATTTTCAACTGGGAATAGAAAGGGTTCATTTACCATATTAATTTGCAACTGAAGCAAAAAGCAAGAGGGGATGACTTTGGATCTCTTATTGGAAATGTCTTTTTGGAAGAACTTTTAATCAAGTACAAGAAAGGTAATAATGTATTCTGATACCCACTAATATTATAAGTGGGGCACTTGAGTGTGAATTTCTTCCTTTGAATTATACCACTGTACTCCAGCTAAGCTAATTCTTTGGGGCTGTTTGTACTTTAGCACATGTGCAAAATGAAGAATAATATAATACAAACATTTCCTAAAGTATATGGCATTTCCTGGATAACACTCCTAGAGAAGTCAGTGTGTTCAGATACTACCTTTGGACAGATACAAAGTACTAAGGAGAATTACGTAAGAGCCTACAGGGGTGTGGACACATGAAATATAATTGCATTGTTCCTAAATGTCACTGATTGAGACCCAGTTCACAATTGTTGTGAGTCATAAGTTTGTACACATTTAGTGACCTAGCATTCCAGGTAGAACAGCTGCCTTTTAGACACTGAAGTGCTGCGCCTCAGACACCAGGATCCAGGATTTTGTAAATGGGGTGCAAGATCAGCCGCTGATGCTTCAGGGGTGGCTACACTCCCTGCTCTCACCTCCTCCTGTTCCCCCCACCCCCTGCCCTTCCCATTTTTTTGAAGTCATGGAATCAGGTAAGAATTTTCCTTCTCACCCCTGAGCCCTGCAGCTCTCAGCACCTTCCTCCTTCCCTTCCTTGCTCAATGCCATGTCCCCTCCCCTCCCATGGCCCTCCTTTCTTGGCTGACCTGGGGGCAGGGTAGCTGTAGAGCCACTCCTGATCCACTCCAGTTGGGCAGTGAAGGGAGCCAGGCCCAAGAGACTTGGTCTGCACCACTGGACACCTTTGGATCCGCCATTGGCTACCAGGGGGTGGAAGAAAGCACCTAGCTCAGCCAGTATTCCTCCCAGTGAGAGAGTGAGGGGAAAAGTTTGCGACCAGTTTTGGGGGCACCAGAGAGCGGGTGACCTGTGGCTGGGGGCATTTTTACTTTTCTACTTTTTCATCTCTCCTAAACATGAATTCAGTAAAGTAGCCTGCAAATGACAGAAATCTGCAATGTGCTTTCCTGACTTGGGATGCCTAGATTGGAGAGCTGCTTTGACCCATGTTTTGAGTTCCCTGGGGCTAGGTGGGTGCCCTCATTCCCTACAGTCAAGTAGGGAATGAGGGCACAGTGGGTTATTAGACAGATAGCTTTTATTGAACAAACAGTGCAAGGGAACCCACTGTAAAAAGTGCCAGCAAAAAGGGAAGAGAAGCGACAGTAGGATTCTGGCTGCATATCAGGGTGGGCAGTTGTAGCAGGGGAGAGAGGGATGAGGAGTAATGCATTATGAGATGCCTGGAGAAGTGCCCAAAACTGAGTCATGAAATGCATAACACATACCTGGTTTACAGTGTACCTTATTTTCTAGGTACATTTTGAATCTAGAAACACTTTAAGCTATTCCAGGCAGCTTAAAACCAGTTTAAAACACTTTTGCATCTGTTCATTTCAAGTTTAAACTGCATTTAAATCTGTTTCAAGAATTGCCTGTGTCCAAACCCTATAAAAGATTGGGACCAGAAATTCTTCCTCTTCTTGTGGAAACAAGATATAGGACAATATCAAATATCCCACTTAAAAGAGTTGATCACTATTCTGACATCTGAGAAAAAGCAACTAAACAACAAACTGTCAGGAGAATAGAATAATTAAAATTGTGGAGATAACATCAAATGCATTTAAAATGAGTCAACTGAACAGGGGCAGGGATGATGGAGTCTGCCAAGTGATAAAGCCAGAAATGTTTTGGTCTAAAATTAAATATTCATTGTTGTTGAATATTTTTATGCATAATTAAAAGAGGAAAGGCCTGTGGGAGGGGAAGCTGGGAGGGTCTGTGTACTGTTTTTCTAAATCTCGAGAGGTGTAATTATGTAGGTGGGCACCCATGACAGCTGCCACACACACAGGCAGCGGTAACTTCTGGTTGTTGCTGCTGGTGGTTTAATTGAGCAGCTGTGGCAGTAGCCATTTTTTTCTGCTCCCTCTTGTCTAGTGCGGTTGCCCTACCCACTGCAAATCTCTATCACGATTTCAGGTTAGGTCCTATGTGAATACTGTGCAGTGTAGTAGAAAAAGAGAGAGACATGATGTACCCTTAGGAATTATATGTTGCTTCTTATTTTAATAAGGTTCCTAATTCAGCATGTGAAGAAAGCACTTTTCCTGGGACTCTTTCCCATACTCACAGTTCAGTGTGCATTTGAGATGTGGTCATATATGCAACTATCTGCCTGGTCACCCATGGTGTATCTCTCTGCTTAGTCCCTACCTATGGGATGAATGTATATTAAGAATCACTTTCATGTTGCTGCAGAGAAAGATAAATCAATAACCTCTTCTCATAAGACTTATTGTGTGTAACACACCACCTTCTTGTGTGTGCCCAGTTTCCCACTAGCCTAGGAGTCTCCTGAGCTTTTAAGAAATAGCAGTAACAAGCTGAAACCTTCCACTTCAGATGAAGTTCTCAGCATGTTATTGATCTTTAGCAGTCTAGTCAGTCCCAGCAGAGCAGGCAAAATAGCCCCAGAGTTAGATGTCTGCTAATATGCTCTCAGTTGTAAGGTTCATTCACAGGAAGGTACTTATAATAGTATACTACCAGGCTCATGAAGCATGGTACCAGTGTAAAGCCACCAGCTTTGAAATGCATCCCTTTCTATCATTGACTGGCATGTGAACATTAACACTGAAGATGTGCAGAGTAAACTATTTATGAAATTAAATCAGTGGAGTAACAGAATTGTAAATTAGTTCAAGATTGCTCCTGCCAGGTGCTGAAAACTCTTTCCTAATCCAATAAAGCAGCTAAACATATGCTCAACTCTAAGTGAGTGAGATGTTATCTTGTAATCAATGGGGCTATTTACACGTTCAAATTTAAATACATGCATAGTTGTTTTGCTGGATCAGGCCAGAATGCTTCGTATGCCAAATATATGTGTGTATGATCACAGGTTTCTGCAGCTGATTAGCATCTGCTTTTCTTGATCCTTCTGTCTCTCCAGCTTAAAATTCAGGGGAAAATTTGCTATTACTGTAATATGATTAAGGTGCTGAAAAATATTTAGACACAGTGATTGTGTCTACATGAGATGCTTAATGCACAGTAGGCTAATTCTACTGCACACTAGCATGTCACAGAAAAACCATGCTAATGCACTAATGCGCAGTAGAATTAGTCTACTGCACATTAAACAACATGAAAAGACCCTGCACCATTGCTACTGTGCATTAGCACTGGTACTGTGCATTTATGTAGTACCTCATGTTAGAGGTACTAAACTTAATGTGCAGTAGCAACAGCATAGTAATGCATGTGCAGATGCACCCAGTATGTATCTGTTTCACTGATCTCAACTTTGTTACCATTTGAGGGCATTCGATTGCTAACATAGACAATTAAAAAAGGCACTGCTGAGATTCTTCAATCTCAGCTCAATGGATGGCTGCATTTTAATGGAGAACATTTATCCTAGCCTGTAATTAAGTTTGGCAGTCTGAAAACATTTATCTTTGCTCTAGAATCATGCTCTCTGTTTTCAATGTTTTAAAAGGCCTTTCTAATCATCAGTGTGCCTTGTTGCACTGTGAATACATACAGGGTGAATGGTGGTGTGGTATTGAATGTTTATGAGAATCACCTCACTGTATTTCTAGAAGTTGTGCATGTGTCTGAAATCATCTTTCATGTTTTATGACACAGTGCAAGCAGCTTTGCTAAAACAGAGATGAAGCAAACCTTAATCTCATATACCTTTAGGTGAAGCAACCTCTTAAACTTCAGGTTTTAAATCATGGTCTATAGGCATAACACCTAACTTACCCTTTCCTCTTCCCCCAGCCCAATTCTTAATAGATAGCTGTTGCTTGAAAAAATGTACAATGAGCTGAATTAGTTGGCAGAATATCATGATATTATACAGTAGCTGCTATTATGAATTCCCTTGTGTCCAGAGGTAGATCCAAGGGGGTGCACTTTCAACCTGCTTTGATTCCTGGTCCACTCAAACTTTAATACCAACTGCCTGGGAGGGGCAGCAGTATTTCTTTTCAGGCAGTGCTGAGAGTGAATTGACTTCATGGGGCATTGTCATTTCCCTGGTTCCTGCTAAGCTTTTTACACTCCACAGCTGTCATTAGCAACACTCTGTCCTTTTTAATGGTCCTGATGTTCCACTATTCAAACAACCCTTTCTTATACAACTTCTTTGCCTGATAGACATTCCTGGTAGTGTCTCTCTGCTATTTCACAGCCTTGCAGATGGTTTTTAGTTCTAGCTAAAAACCTTAATTCAGGTGTGTTAATATTAACTCAGGCACAGAATGGCTGACAGTGAAGCACTGTGAAGACACTCAAGAAGACTAGATTTTGTTTTATGAATCTGAATAAGAGATATACATTTAAACATAAGACTACAGGACTGACGCACTATCTTTTGACTATTTTGACAATATGTTGCCTAGTTTGTTGTGGTTTTTCTAGATTTATTGTATAATCTAGCAAATTAGTGCATATTCCAATAGTTAAATTTGCTTTTGCTTTAATCTTAAACTGAACATAGTGTTAGTTCCCTAGCATATTACTAAAGCTTCTAGTGTCTCTTTACCTGGAGAAATGTGGTTTGTGCTACATATGATGATGTACCACACTGTAACTTGTTTTTCAAAATCCTAGATCTGCCTGTGCTTTTGGCTATATTTGAAGCTTTAACTTGTGGGTGTGGGGGGGGAATCCTGTTTAAAATTACTTTTTGAGAATTGGCAATTTTTGAGGAGGAATTTTAAATAAGGGGAGTTTTACAAGCTTAAAAGAACATATTTGAGCAACAGATTTTTTTTCCTAGGAAATAAGAAATGAAGCTTAAAGAGGTATGCAAGCATTTGTAAAGTCTCTTCTAACTGGCTGCCATCTTAAACTCTTTCATCAGCCAAAAATGGCTCCTGTGGCCATTTTCCATATTTTGCTTTCAAATTTTACTTTAAAAATGTGGCACATTTAGGGGGCTCACAGAATCTAACAGCCTAGAAACCATGAAATCCCAGAAAACAGTTCTCAGCAGCAAATATAACTCACCCATGAGTAAAACATACCATCTGGGCATACTTTTGAAACTTGAAAATTATTGTTCTTGATTGAACAGAGGAGTTTTTGCTGTTGTCCCACTGTACTCAGTGCTCTGAGGACAGGGTAGTTACAGGTGAGGGTGACTTTGTGAATCAAAGCTGGTCAAAAAAGTTCAATATATTTTACCAAAAAAAAAAAAGTTTTTATTTTCTGATTTTGTTTTTTATAATAGTGAATGAAAGTATATTTTCAGGCTGGCAGTTGTGATTTTACTTCACACTGTTTCTAAGTGTTTCTCTCTGTTTCTTGGAGCCACTCTAATTAAAGGCCCCTCCCCACCCCGAGCACATGTAAAGACACCCCTAGAATTGCACTTTGCTGGAAAAGAGTGCTGGGAGTTAGTTGCCAGTGTTGGAGACAGGAGGCTGGGTTGGATGAACTATTTGTCTAACTCAGTATGGCACTTACTGTGTTCTTATGCCTGGCCTGGAAAATATGTATGAACTAGCTCATTTTACAGAATTGCTGTAAACAAGAAGACAATCATATGGTGGCAGGTTTGGGGCTGCTTGGCATTGTAGCTCATGGCTTGTCCAATCCCAGACTTAGAGGAAGGATAAAAAGAAAAAAATCAGCTGGATCTAGGAATTTTCCCTTTCATTCTCATTATTATATGTATCATGTTCTATTTTGCTGTATTCTTGGAATATTGTTTAAATAAATGAGACTTTACTACTTTATATACTTCCTCTGGTAATGTATTCTGTGAACATGTCACGTTATTTGACTGAGACTCAAGAGTCTTGTAGCTTCAGAGCTAAGACCGTGTGATGGAAGACAAGCATTAATGTGCAGGGGTCAGCAGCAGCTGTAGCCTAATAGCCTCCCATGAAACCAGGAAATCCAAGGTAGGTTGCTGGGACTGTGCAGACAGTCAAATAGTTACTCATTTTGGGAGCCCTCTTAGGGTGCTGTGGTTTAAATAAAAGAAATCACACCCTGATGAAAGGGTTTCTGTGAGTTTAGTTTGCTGAAACATGGGGACTTAAGATGTACAGTATTTAAACTCAAAGGCAAAGAGAATTTCAAATTTAGTTTGCTTTAACTGTGAAGGTAGACAACTTTGGGAGCTAATTTGTTCGAGCTCTGAAGAAATTGGGTTTGGTTCTCCTTTTGAGGCATGCAAAAGACTCTGAGCTTTTGTTTTGTTCTTTATATCTTGGTCCTATTTTGTTCAATGGCAACTTGTCTATTTATAATGACCACTTGTCCATCTATATAAATAAAGAATATATAAATAATTCATAAAGCTCTCCAGGAACTGTGACCTGGTTGTTTAACCTCATGCTGCCTACTTATGGATGCATTTTGTGTTTCACTTTTAATATGGTTTTTCAGTTTTGAATAGACTGTGATGAAACGATCTGACCTTTCTGCATTATTCTTGAATTTCTGTATTTTCTGGGAAAAAAAGAAAATCATAACATTCTCATTAATATTTATTCCAAATAGTCTTGTGTGTCCTTAGTCCATTTCTCCACCCAGCATTTTTTTTCTTGCTTGACAAAACCTGTTCCCTGTTGTCTTTATTTCCTTGCATGTGCTTATTTTTCTGGCAAAAAATGTTAAGTCTTTTGCATTCCAGCTTTCCTTGCAGAACAACTATACACAGTTCAAGTATTCACCTACTTTTGAGTTAGGTTTTAACCAGAGAAACTAGGGATTACAATACAAAAGTCAGAAAGGACCCAGCTGAACTTTTAGAATCCAGGGCAAGTTTGCAACCCAGGCAGTAATGACAGCCAGTTTTTTAGTTGTATCGACTGAATACGTTTGATCCAGAGTCACTGAAAGATAAAAATCACAGGATCCCTTAGTACGATCTTTATAGGATAGAACCAAACTAAAGAACTTTCCCACTCGTTCCCTTGATAGGATTCCAAGCAATATAATATGTATGCTCAGGGCATCTTTCTACATACTTCTGAAACTTCACAACATATGGCAAAGTCTATAATTCTGTCTCTGGTTGGAAAGCTGAGATCAGCTAAGCATGACTTTTTACAAAACCATGTTGGCACAATATGCCCCTTATAGGATCATTTTGTGCATCTATGGAACTCAGGATTGTTAAGAAAGTGAAATGCCAAGGATTCACATCTATAGATATAAAATGGGTTGATAGAACACCAACATGCAGTAAATTGTCTTTTTTGTATTCTTTACACTGCTAAAACATTACTCATCCTAGCAGGAAAAAAGTAGCTGAGGAAGTGAGTGGAGACACTTCAACTATTTTTGTTTTGAATTCTAATTACTTGCAAATTTAGAGTTCAATTGTGTCTTTGAGACAGAACCTGAGGAAGGAGCAGTGGTGAGCCAGACTGCCCCAGTAGAACTCCTGAAATCTCTGTGCAGAAAACCAGTAGAAAAATGCAATGCAGATGCTATATTTGGCAAGAGGGAAATCTACTGTTTTAATTCAGTTTGAACCTTGTTTAGAGAGTCCAGAACTGGTGGCACACTTGTGTGTGCAAAGGTTACATGCATATATTACATCTTGTCCCTCTTGGTTTTTTTTCTCCCCCCCTGTAATGCATTCATGTCTAGCTGGGTGAAGATACACTGCTTATGATTATACGTATTCCATGGATGACTTTGATTCTTAAATTGTTAATTTCTTTTAAGCATCTATGCTTATATTTAAGAGTTATTGAAGCATGTCGGGATGCTATTCTATGTACTGCATGAATTTTTTTCCTGTATCAAACAAAGACACAGTTTATTATTAAGAAAATAATTATAAAGATTTGTTTTAATATGCTAAAATTATGAAAACTTGTATAATTGTATCTAGAAATATATCACAGAACTAGAAGCTGTATGTAGCAGACTGGGCTGGCAGGGACTATATCCCAGCTATACAATGATTACAGGCTGCCTAGGAGGACTGGACCAGATGATTGATATAATTGGCTGGCCACAGAAAGTTAAGAGGCTCCCAGAGGAAGGCCCCCAGGGAACCAGGGTTGCTTGCTTGCTTGCTTGGCCAGTGTCTGCAATAGTGGGCCAGGGACTCTTGGGGTCTGGAAAGAGACCCAGGAACTGCAAAGCTAGAAGCAGCAGCACCATGTGAGGGAGTCAAAGGTCATCTGAGAAGAAAGAATGCAGTGTGGAGAGAGCATCAGGGAGCCAGGGACACATTCTCAGAGGCTGGAGAAAACTCAAGACTGTGAGTGAAGCCTGCATGGATTATGTTATATGATGGCATTGAGTGCTGGTTCATGTTTGTGATGTTTCTGAGAGGCAAGCATGCCTGGGAATAAAGGACCATGTGAAGTTAAAGATGCTTTAAGCTAAGCAAAAACCCCTGAATTTACTACACTGTGATTAGGTTAAGAGCTCTGTGGGATACATAAAATATCATACTCCACATTAATGAGTATTTTTTTCTGAGCAGCTGTTTTGTCTTGGATGTAGAATGTGTCATATAATGCATTTGTTGCTATGGTATCAATTCATGATTCAAGATCACTGTTAAGGAAAGTTAAGTGCTCAAGCAGCCAAAAGCAAGCCAGCCTTCCACCTTGAATTAATAGATTAACATTTAAAGCTGCTTCAGTATTATTTTTTCCTATTTAGTGGTAATGTTTATGGGCACCTATACACAAGCAGTGAGGATGCTCTGATGTGCTGTAATTACAGCATGTTGGAGCAGACTTGATTAATCAGTCTTCTGGAGCATGGTAATTACTGCGCTCCAGCAGCTTCCAGTGTCTTGTGTATCAGCATCCCCATGCTTAAAAATGACGGTGGGGGCGTTTTATTTAAAGCTTGTTTGATGAGCTGTGGATAAAATGCCCCCGCCACCATTTGTAAGCATGATACATGAGAAGCTCTGGATGCTTAATTTAGAACGGCTCTTGGAGCCTCTTTATTAAAGTGCCTTTCCTCCCCACTCCAGAGCACATGTATAAACGCCCTATATGTCCTGAATTATCTAAAATGTTTTAAAATTAATATAGTTTCTTTTTGTGTGTTTTGTGGGGGAGAGTGCTTTTTCTTCAGGTAGAAAGTTCTGCTTTCTGCAGGCTAGTGGCTTGCAACAAACCTCCTATTGAAATCAAGGAGAGTCTTTCTTTGTGCATTTCAGCAGGCCCTGGAAGAATGTGGATGAATGTACACTGTGGACTGATTTCTCTCTTGTGGCTTGTGCTAAAGCCACTCAAATCGGAGCTCACCATTTCTTGGTGTGTTTGTGGAATGTCTATTGATAGCAAGTAACTTTAGAATATGAGAGCCAATGAATGATTATTCAAATAAAAGGAATTTTCTTTACATACATAAAGATGTGGACTTTTTTTCCCCCAGACATTCAAGATGTTCATTTATTTGGCTTTGCTGTAATGACCAGTGCTCAGGTGGTTAGAGCAGTATGTTTTTGTGTTTTGTTTGTTTTGTTTTACCTTTTTTAGTACATTGATTTCTATTTCTCTTTTTGAAGCAAAACTGGAAAATAAATAAAACATGAAAGAAGTTCAGGGCTGTTCTTGCAGAGATATTTGAATGCTCAGAATGTTGCTTTCATAGTAACTATAACGCAGCTAGATGCATTCAAATTCAAAGGTATACCAGTCTAAAACCCTATAAAATACAACACTAAACCTACACAATAATGCCTGTTGCATATTAGTCAGGGTTTCCTTAGAAGCTGAAAACTTGGGATTTCTAGTCATGGTTTTGGAGTATGCACCTGAAGATAACTTTGTTATAGCAACTCTTGGTATAAATTACACAATTAACAGACAATGCTTTCCAGGTGATTATTCATAATATCTACTTACAATTCAGGCAAAAAAACCAAACAACCCCCCCCCCCAACAAAACAAAACAAAACAAAAACAAAACAAAACAAAAACCCCAACAGATGGACTGTCATCAATATTATTAAGGGGTCTTTAGGCATGAAGGCTGATAAGCTAAATACCAATACACTATCTTAACAAAAACATTGCTTTTTTTTTCTGACTCCTTTTCTCTTCATTCTCCTCCCCATGGTAGTCAGGTCATTATGGCCCACTAGGCAATTACTTAGTGACATTTGATGTTGAGACTGGAATGTTTGCAGATAAAAGGTACACAAATATGTTCCTTAACAGCAAAATAGTAACTACAATTGGATACAGAAAGCTCCTACACCAAAGTCCATAATCAGTTGATTCTTGTGAAAAATGTAGATTGCAAGAGATCGGTTAAAGTAGGTTGTGTGTCTGGAGACTGGAGGTGTTATCTTACCTGAGAAGTACCTGTTGGCATAGAAGCCAGCAATATTATGTAGTGGACAGCTATTATAGATCTCCCATAATGATCAGCTTCAGGGCAAGAAAACCTGTGTCTCCCTGTATAGTAACTAGGTCATATGTCAAGCTTGGAGGAGAAACTCCCTTCTCAGTATTAAACCCAACAAGATTCAGGAAAGTAAGATGGAAAAACATCAGGGGAACAATAATATCATACAGAAGAAAGTATAGGACTCACCAAATTCTCCTTATTCATTCTAATAGCATAGTTTTCTTCATGTGTGGTGCCAGTCTACAGTGGGATTTCATAGATTTCATAGACATTAGGGCTCATGAGATCAACGGGTCCAGCCCCCTGCCCAAGGGGCAAGAAGTTAGCTGGGGTCACGATCACCCCAGAAAGATAAGCATCCAAGCCTTTCTTAAAGGTATCCAGAGTAGGTGCTTGGACCACTTCTGGGGGGAGCCTATTCTAGACTTTGGAGACTTGGACAGTAAAGAAGTTTTTCCTTATGTCCAGTCTAAAACAGTCTTCCAGCAGTTTGTGACTGTTAGATCTTGTCTTCCCTTGGGGTGTGTGAACGTGTTGGGTGACTTACTTGCTCTTCCTGCACTCGCCTGCTACGACTTGGATTTAATAAGAAAAGGAAGGATATTGGTAAGTTGTTAAAGCCTGTGATCAATGAATATCACCCACGTATTACACGCTCAAATTAAATATTTATTTTCTTTAAAGGAAAAGGTCTGGTAACAGTAGCCTTGCCAAATACTCCACTGGCGAAGGCAGTTGATTTGCCATAGAAAGAAAAACCTCAAGCTGAAACTTTTAATAGAACTTTGTTTAAACTAATCTAAACTGCTAATTGCCTTATTAGTGTTACATGATCCCGCGTCTTTCAGTCTCCGCCCACGATTTGTCAGGCGCGGATCCCTGCAGCTCCCACCCGATTCTACTGTTTATTTTCTAAACAGTCGTCCCCGTGGGGTCGTGGCTTATCTGGGCACTATTTCCCCGTGCATTGTCCTAAAGCTCTCCTTGTTCTGGTTCTTTTGCCAAGCCTGTTCCTACTGCCTTAGTATCTCCGAACTCACCACAGCAGTGCACTTTGTCCTCTCAGTGTTCATCGGGAATCTGACCTGTTGAATCTTCAGGTAGTCCGGCGTTCCTGAAGTCCTTTCCAGCCACAGGCAAGAGTTTTCTCATTTGCTTCTCTCTCTAGGGTCTTGGTTAACCCCTGGTTTCTCCTCTGGTGCCTGAAGGGACCTTGTAAATGTCCCGCTGCCGGTTTTATCCCGTTTTTTGCGGGCTAATCCTCCAACCGCTCTTCAGGTGTGTAATCATCTCCACCTGACTGGGTGCAATCAGAGGTCACTCCTCCCACTGTTAGCCCAAGTAACAGGGCTCCTGCTAGAGTGAACAGACATTCTCTCAGTTCCTGATGCACACCCCTTATATATCTATAAGCTGCCACCAAGTCACCCCTGAGCCTATGCTTCTCCAGGGTGAAGAGTCCCATGACTCTCAGCCTCTCCTCATAAGGCCTGCTCTCTTGACCTCTAATCATGCACATGGCTCTCCTTTGGACTCTCTTAAGCTTCTCCACTCCTTTCTAAAGTGTGGAGTCCAGAATTGGATGCAGTACTTCAGTTGTGGCCTCACCAAGATCCAGTAAAGTGGGAGGATGACTTCCTGGGGCTTGCTTGAGATGCATCAGTAGATGCAAGCCAGAGTTTTATTTGCTTTGCTGGCTGAGGCATCACATTGGTGGCTTATGCTCATCTTATGGTCAATCATGACCTCCAAGTCTCTTTTGGTCATGGTGCTAGTGAGTGTAGTGTTGCTAAGCCTGTAAGTATGGTGTGGGTTTTTTTCTCCTGAGGTGGAGCACCTTCCATTTCTCCATGTTGAATGTCATCAGGTTTTGATCCGCCCACCTTGCGTGCCTGTCCAAGTTGGCCTGAATTGCCAGCCTATCCTCTAGCGTGACTGCACTTCCCCATAATTTGGTGTTGTCTGTGAACTTAGCCAGTCCACTTCTGACACCCAAATCCAGATAATTTATGAATATATTAAAGCATACTGAGCCCTGGGAATGCCACTGGTCACCATGTGCCATGTTGATTTGGTTCCATCGACTATCACTCTCTGGGTCTAACCATGGAGCCAGTTCCCCAGCCATCAGACCATAAGGTTGTCAAGGCCACAGTGCCCCAATTTTACCATAAGGACATCATGGGAGGTCAAGTCAAAGGCTTTTTTAAAATCTAAATATATGACAACCTCTTCTTTGTCCAGGTGATGTGTCACTTGGTCATATTAGGAAATGAGGTTGGTAAGGCAAGACCTACCCACAACAAAGCCATGTTGGCTATCTCTCAGAATATTGCCTTCCATTAGCCTGTTGTTGATGGTTTCTCTGATTTTAGCAAGATCTTTTCAGGGATTGAAGTCAAACTGATTGGCCTGTAGATCTTCCTTCCTTCCTTTCTTGAAGATAGGCACCACAGCAGCCCTTTTCCAATCTTTGGAAACCTCTCCTGAGTGCCACAAGTTCTCAAATACCTTCTCCATTGGTTGTGCTATGATGTCAGCCAACTCTTTCAGCACTCTTGGGTGTATTCCATCCGGGCTAGCTGACTTGTGGATGTCCAGCCTCTCAAGCTGTTCCCTCGTAAGATCTTTGCCACTTATAGGCATATGATCACCCTTACCCTGGAAGTTCTGTGTCTTGTCAGACAGGGCGATCCCCTTGGGCTGGTGGAAAACTGACATAAATTAATGGTTGAGGAGATTAGGATGTCAGTTGTCAGCTGCTCTGTTTGGTTTAGCAAGGGTCCAATATTGCCCTTGTGGTTTTTTTTTCCCAACTTCCCATGTATATGAAGAAGGACTTTTTATTGTCCTTGATTTCCGTAGCCAGTTTGAGTTTGGTTTCAGCCTTGGCTTTTCTGGTCCACTTCCTACAGGTGCAGGGCAGTGCTGCATAATCCTCCTTAGTGGTAGTTCTCACCTTCTATCCCTTATAAGCTTCTTTTTTCAGATTGAAGAGGTCCATGAGTTCCCTATTGAGCCAAGGGGGTCTCCCAGCCCTTCTGCTACCTTTCCTATGGGCTGGAATGGACTTTCTTTGTGCTTTTAGGATCACGTCCTTAAGGAGCGACCACCCATCATGGACTCCCCTCCTTGTCAGATCATGGTATCTCAGGGTCTCAACAACCAGCCTCCTGAGGTTGTGAAAGTCAGCTTTCCTAAAGCCAAGGATTTCTGCATTGCTGACTGATTTGCCAGCTTTGTAATGGATAGAGAAAGTGATCAATTTGTGATCACTGTCACCAAGCTTCCCTTTGATCCTCAGGTCACTCACTAGATCATCCCCTTTAGCCAGTACCAGATCCAGCAGCAGCTTACCTCTTGTTGGCCCACAGACTTGTTGAGTTAAATACAGCTCATCAGTGCAAGCGAGGGAGCTTCGTGACCGATCAGATTTGATTGAATGCTCTTCCCATAAGATGTCAGGGTGGTTGAAGTTACCCATGATGACCTTGCACTGAGAGTGTGCATCCTCTGCCAGTTCCATAGTGAATTCATGATTAAGCCCTTCCTCCTGGTTAGGAGGTCTGTAATAGACTCCTACAGTTATATCCCCTTCACCATGTTCTCCCCATATTCTAACCCAGAGGGTCTCAAGTCACCCTCCGTGGGTGCCAATCTCTGCTTGTAGGGAAGTATATGCTCCTTCACATAGAGAGCTACACCCCCACCCTTCCTTGCAACATGATCCCTCCTGGACAAGGTATAGCACTTGCATGCTTACATGATTGGCTATATTACTGGCTTGCTGGCATATGGCCTGATAGTTGTGGCATGTAAAGTACTTTCAGTATTGTAGACCATGAACTGAATGCATGACAATGGCCTTATATTTTGCTGCTGTCTATGTACCATGCATAGCTACCCAAACTCTGCAAATGCATGTAACTGAGGTTTTTGCTACTCTTGCAACACATAGACCTCTATTCTATTTATTGGGGACTATTGCTGAAAAGCTTCTAGAGGTGAAATTAAGGTGTTTCTAATATATATTAATGTTATTAAAGCCCTGTTCTCATTGATATTCTCTAGCAGATATAACAACAGACTATTTGCTTGCTTTCCCTGAAGCTTGAAGGCAGTTGCTATGAATCATGTTGCCTGTGCTTATTAGTTGACATTCCTTACAGGCAGCCTCTTTTGTTACCTTGGGTCAAGGTGATTCAGGCAACTTGTATCACAGGAACTTAATAGATTTAGTCATAGCATGATTCTTAATGAACTCTCTTTATATTCATGTAAATGTCTAATATATTTCCATAAGAATTCTGTCATGGATAAAAATTAGTTGAACAGTCATTAATTGAAACAAAGCAAAGTGTCACCTCATAGTTTTGAAAGGAAACACTGTATACATTTTAATTACTATAACAAGAATGCAGAAATAGGTTTTAATATGTCTCTATACTATCTCCAGGTATATTAGGAAGGGAGGAAAGATAGACTGGGGGAAGGGGGAAAAAGGCTTCCTAGTTTCTATTTGTGTCTCTGCCACTTGTTTGCTCATGAGGCAGGTTGCATAGGGCAAAATAAAAAGCAGCCTTGAACATGCCTCCATTTAGGTGTTGCAACTACTATAAATAAATAGTAGGGTGATATGAATTGTTAGGGTTTGGGGCCTGGGATCCCTACAGAATCCCTACAGAATCAATGGAGGAAGTCAGAAGCCTCTGAAGAGGTGCCTACAGCAAACAGTAGCTACCGGCCTCAGGATAAGGAGGCCATGAAACCCAAGTCTTCCACTTTCTGGATGAATGCTGTAATGCATAAGGTGGACATCACTACCCCTAGACTGAAAGACAGTATGGGCTGGTTTTTATACTGAACTCACTGCTGTTGGAGTGAGTCAGGCTAGCTCTGCAGATTGTTAGGCAGACCTTACATGCCTAACTGTCTGAATCATATCCTTCTGGCAATACTTAGTACCCTAAGTCTAGGGATCTCTCTAGTTCAAACATCTGAGTTAACTTTCTTAGTAGCTTCTGGGCCAGGGTCAGTGGACTGCATTTTGTAACTTCAGTGCTTAATATCTTGTTTTTAAGACTTGTCTAGGCACTACGCTGAATCATTTGAATCTTGCCTATGACCTCCCAGTTCCTCTGTTTAGCCACCTGTAAAATGCAGAGTCACAAAAGGGTACATCCATACCCTGAGCAGTGGTGATGCAGAGCAGACACCTGTGGTGGCGGATATTTCTGCGCCCTCCCCAAAGGCAGCATCCCAGGCTGCTAGTCCTGTTGCTCCCCCTCAGTTACACTATTGCTAGAATTGGTATAACAATGCAGCAAACTCCCGTAAAGGGGATTCATGAAAATAAATGTTTTGATTCATCCTGATATGAAAAGCACTATAGCAGCTCAGTGTAGTAATATTATTAAACTATTAAATACAATAGCTTCAAAACAATGTTGTTAGAGAAGCTGAGCAGATGCAAAATAAGTACTTGGGGGGAAAATAACATAAGAGTTGACTTCAGGGCTGGTTGAGTTTCAATACCTAAATGGGCAAGGTAATTCACAATGGAATAATGCATTTTCAGAAGACTCCATTACAAGGCAAGCTGCATGACCTATTCCAGATTGCAATCATATAGTCCTATTCTCAGCCAGAAAGCCAAAGATTTAGCCAGGGCCTGAGGACAGAATTCATACGGATATAGAAAGTAGACTATTGACACCACAGGGACAGTAAGTCCACCAAGGACAGGATCCTAGAGGTGTGCCACAGGTTTCTTTAATGGGGCCTAGCCTAACAAAGGCCATTTAAGAACTTGGCTCTCATTAATCACCAATGTAAGTGGGTAGGCTGAGAATCTCACCTCACTCATGTGTGTGCTGAGCACTACAGATCTGAAAATTTGGTTCCATGTGCCTGAGGAGAGCCAAGAGATATCCTCTTGTCTCTTGGACCCAAATTGCACAATTCTGCTTTAACACTCGAAGAGGAATGTCCCGCTAGGACACTAATAGTTTGAACAGAAGTCCAATAGTGTCTAGGAAACCAAAGGAAGGGGCTCACTGTAAAAGCATTAGAGTGATATAATAACCAGAACATTAGGGCCATGACTCTCAGTGATAATGTAAATCACCAAATCACAGCCTTTCATTGGGCTGTAAACTTTTCATGTTAAACAGAGCTATAGATTCCTTAATTACTGTAACAGTCATGTTAGAATGACTGTGATATTCTTTAGCAGATATTTTAAGTCCCTTTGTCCAGAGCTGGGTTTCTTTTGTAGTTGATTATATAGTCAATGGTATCCATCAAGGATCCTATGACATAAGTAATACTTTAGAAGCAAGGCAGTTTCAAAGACTGCTATACTTGACAGATGTTACAGATGTATAGGATATTAAAAAACTGTGCTATAAATGCTGTAAGTCTTATACTTATCCTGATGTTCCTAGATCAGTGGGGAACTTTTTCCTGGAAAAATTTAATGGAGGGTAATAAATTATAATAATGGTAATATTGATTCTGTGAAGTCTCATCTCCAGAAGTATAAATAGAATATAGAGTATTTACTCCCCCACCCCACCCAAAATCAGTTTCCCATAATTGGGGCACATGTCTGAAGTAGAAAGTTGATTTTTTTTCTTCTTTGCTGGAATAGATGCAGGGTGGAATAGAGCAAGCAGACCTGTGACTCATGGTTACCAAGATGACTGACACTTCTCCTTGGGGCTGCTAACAGTTGGGGTGGATTCCATTATTAATCCTCTCACAGCCACTGGTGAGGCAGTAGCTTTTGGCAGAAGAGCCACTGAACTGGGTGAGGGTGAGTGAGCTGCTGCATGCTGCCTGTAATGTCTTGATGAGGCTTGTGGTGCAGAAGCAACAGTTTATTATTTACAGGAGCTTTATATAGTGAATTTATAGGAAAGAAGTGAGTCTTGCTATAGCCCTTGCAGGGCTCTGGGGCCTAGCCTTGCTGTCCTGATGAGATGCCATAATTTCTGGACACTGTTTCTAGGAGGACTTAGTGTTCATGGATTCCTGCAGTTACAACACAATTCTCAAACTGAAGCCATTCATACTAACAAAGCCAGATTAAGACCCTTCTCTGATCTGCTACAATATCAACCCTGTGACAAGGACAACTTTGGACATATCATTAATGAGCTCCAAACCTTCTTGGAAAATAATAACCATCTCAAGGCAGCCTTGGGGGACAAGCCTGTCCTGGGTTCCAGACAGTCTTCGAACCTCAAATAACATCTCTCCAAAAACAGGCTACCTATATTTAACCTTACCAAAGCACCAAGCCTTGCAATAGACACAGATGCCATCTATTCACCCTCATCAAGACAGACTACATCCTCACTAGACCAAACAAAGTGCATTATAATATCTGGGGTTCATCCACCTGCTCCTCTATCAACATACGTCTGTGTAGTTTTGCTAAGAGATTAGACAATGGTTTTTTATAGGATGGTTTGGATAGGGTTTATCCTGGCTCAGGCAGGAGGTTGAATGAGATGACCTCTGGAGGTCCCTCCTCCCCTCCCCCTCCCAACCACATACAATTTTCCTGTCCTTTATGTTTAAATGACCTTATTTCTGCTGTTGGCAAGTCCACTCCTAGCATCTGACAAAATAGGAAGCTTATGTCTCTATAAATAAGGTAGTCTATAAGGGTGTCTGTACATGTACCAGGAGGCTTCTCTGACACGCTGTAATTACAGCATGTTGGAGCAGACTCGATTAACTGAGTCTGCTAGAGTATGCTAATTAGTATGCTCCAGTGAGTCTCCGCATCTTATGTATAGTGTCCCTGCGTTTCAAAATGGTGGTGCGGGTGCTTTAACTAAAGTCTGTTCAAGCTTTAGATTAAGCAGCCCCACAACAATTTGTAAGCATGGGGACACTGATATATGAGATAGAAACATAGAATTGGAAGGGACCGGTAAGATTCACAGATTCATAGATTGTTAGGGGCTGGAAGGGACCTCGCAAGATCATTGGGTCCAACCCCCCTGCACTGGGCAGGAAATCATCAAGTCAGGTCCCCTGCCATGGGCAGGAATTTATTGGGCTCAGATGAGCTCAACAAGGTGATTGTCCAGCCTAATTCTGAATACCTCCAAGGAGCATGACTGCACCACCTCTGCCAGGGGTATGTACCAGATTCTGGTGATCCTTACAGAGAAAATGTTTTTCCTTATATCCAACCTGAATTTATCCTCCATCAGTTTATGCACATTAGTCCTCATCCTCCCCTGAGATGCCCTCCTAAATAGTTGCTCTCCTAGTTTTTGATGCTCCCCCCTGATGTACTTGTAGGCAGCTATCAAGTCATCTGTCACCCTTCTGTTCCTCAGGCTGAACAGGCCTAGTTCCTGGAGTCTTTCCTCATAGGGCCTACCCTCCATGCCCTTAACCAAATGGGTGGCCCTTCTTTGTACCCTCTCAAGCTTATCCACATCCTTCTTGAAGTGTGGTGCCCAGAACTGGGCACAGTATCCTGCTGGGGCCCCACCAACACTGACTAGAGTGGGAAGAGTATCTCCTTGGATCTATTGGCCACATATTGGTTGATACATGCCCGAATTTTGTTTGCCCTTTCGGCAGCCTCATTGCACTGTTGGCTCTTATTCATCTTCCAGTCAATCATAACCCCCAGGTCTCATTCAGATGCTGTGCCAGCCAGTGCGCTGTGGAATCAGAAAAAATATATGCCTTAAACTTTGATTATTTTAGTTATAAGATGACATAACCGCTTTGTGTAGAATTGCTGGCTCGGTACAGTAGAACAGATAAGGGCAAGTGTTTGTTCTTTGTAACTCTTCTGCAAATGCTTCGCTCACCGCGGCCTTGAAGGTAGAAAAAAAAAGTATGTACAAAGTAGATTTCCAGGTGCAAGAAGGAGGTTTGTGAACTAACCCTACCTCCCCCATAATTCCCATCCTGATAACAGCAAAGAAATGAAGTAATATTATAGCCGCTTTTCATGCTAATTTCACTATATGATCACGTGAGTTGTAAGCGACTGTTAAAAAGTATATAAGCCTCCTGATTTTGCTCTTGGGGGGGAACCCCTTCCAAGTGCTTGGGAAATCCATGTCACTTTGGAACTCCCCCTACAGCTGTAGTTTCTTTTGAATAAAAGCTTCTGCTGACCTGACCCAAAAGTACTCTGTGTGTGTTTCCACGACAAGGCCACTGCCCATTGTATATTTGTGGTGGGAGTTCTTCCTACCCAGGTGTAAAGGACCTTGCACTTCTACCTCTTAAACCTCATCTGATTTTGTTTCACCCATAAATCCAGTTTGTCAAGGTCATCCTGGATCTTTACCCTATCCTCTGGTGTGCCTGCATTTCCCCACAGCTTGATATCATCCGTGAACTTAATCATTGCACTTTTCACCCCCTATTGAATAGCACGGGTCTGAGCACTGATCCCTGGGAGAACCAGTGGAGATGGCCCTCTAGGATAGTTTTATAGTTGGTAGGTTTGGAAGGGACCTTATCAGATCATCAAGTTCGACCCCCTGCCATGGGCAGGAAAGGATGCTGGGGTCAAATGACCCTGGCTAGGCCTCCTTTTGAAGGACCCTAGGGTAGGGGTGAGCACCACTTCCCTTGGAAATTGGTTCCAGATCCTAGCTTCTCTGACTGTGAAGTAGTGGCTCCTAATGTCTAGCCTGAATCTAGTCAGTCAGCTTATGGCCATTGTTCCTCATTACTCCCGGTATGAGGCCATCCCATTGGTCATGACTCTCTGGGAGCGGCCTCTAAGTTAGTTGTCCACCCACCTCACTGTAGACTAGTGCAGTCCAGTACTCTCCAGTTTGTTAGAAGGAATCCTGTGGGAGACAGTGTCAAAGGCTTTACTGAAGTCTAAGTAGATGATGTCAACCTCGTGTCCTTCATCCAGATGGATAGTTACCTGCTCGTAGAAAGACACAAGGTTTGTCAGGCATGATCTACCCTTGACAAACCCATGATGATTGCTTTTTAGCATGTCATCTGTTGCCAGCTTGTATTTGATGACCTCCTTAACCAACTTTTCAAAGATTTTACCCAGGACTGAGGTCAGATTGACCAGTCTGTAGTTTGCGGGGTCATCCCTCTTCCCTTTCTTGAAGATGGACACCACATTGGCCCTCTTCCAGTTGTCTGGGACCACTCCCAAGTTCTATGACTCTTCAAATAGCTTGACTAGTGGCACTGCCATAAGTTTGGCCAGTTCTTTCAGGACTCTCGGGTGCAGGTTGTTAGGCCCAGCAGACCTGAAAATGTCCAAGCGTTGTAGAAGATCCCCCACCTGTTATGGGCTGATTTCATGTAGGTTGTTACCTTCCCCCTGTTCCCTGGGCAAGTGAGGTGAGCAGCCCCCATTGGGTTTCAGAAATACCAATGCAAAGTATATATTTAGGAATTCTGCCTTTTCGTGGACATTGACTGTGGACTGCCCCGGGTATTCAGTAGGGATCCCACAGCCGAGCCCAATTTTCTTGCTCCCTACACATCTGTAGAAGGACTTTTTGTTATCTTTTATACTGGTTGCCAGTTTGATCTCCATGACTGCCTTAGCTTTCTGTGTCTTGTATCTGCAGGTCCTGGCAATAAAGAAGTATTCCTCCCTGGTTATTGAGCTGTTCCTCCATTGTATACACGTTTCCTTTTTTTCTTTTTCAATAGCTCCCTAGTATCCCTAGTGAGCCAAGAGGGTCTTTTGTCTCCTTTCTTGCGTTTTGCCCACATGGGAATGGCCTGTTTTTTGAGCTGTGAGAATTGCCTCCTTAAAGAAGCTCCATTGTTTCTGCACTCCTAAATCATCCAATTGCCAGTTGCATTGGGCATCCCCAATGAGCCTCTTGAGTTTGCCAAAATCTGTCTTCTTGAAATTCAAGACTTCTGTTCTGGTGACTAGCTTTCCAGTCTTATGGTGGATGGTGAACCTTATCAGGTCGTGGTCACTGTTGCCCAGGGTACCACCAATCCTCAGGTTGCCTACGATGTCCTCCCCTTTGGTCAGCACTAAATCCAGAGGGGTCTTGCCTCTAGTAGGCCCTTTCACAACCTGTGCCAGAAACAGATCATCTGTTGTTGCCAAGAAGTTGGCTGACCTGCTGGAGGCAGCTGAATGGTCTTCCCAACAGATGTCTGGGTAGCTGAAGTCACCCATAATGATCATGTCTCTAGTGCTAGCTGCCTCTGTCGGTTCTCCTAAGAATGCTTAATCACTTGCCTCTTCTTGGGAGGGAAGCCTGTAGTAGACTCCCACCATCAGAACTCTCTCTCTCCTGGTCCCTTTTGTAGCCTGACCCAGAGGATCTCAAGAGACCCTTCCCTGCTGTCAAAGGTGATCTGCAGGGAGGGGTACTGCTCTTTCACATAGAGGGCCACACCTTCTCCCTTTTTCCCAATCTGATCCTTCCTATAAAGCCTATAACCCTTAATATTTATTGAGTAGTCATGCATATCATCCCACCAGGTCTCCATCAACCCAATCAAATCAAATTCCTCATCAGCCAGAAGGAGTTATAGTTCCTTTTGATTATTTCCCATGCTTCTGGCATTCCCATAAAGGCATCTGAGCTCTCCCCTAGTCACCTCAGATTTTCTGTCATGATGTCTCTGCCTCAAGATGTCAGTACCCATCTGGACATCTGTTGTTTGAACACCCTCCCATGTGTCATTGTGGCTAATGGATTCTGCTTCAGCAGCGGAACCTTCTCCCCAGCCCCTGGACATGCCTAGTATAAAGCTCTCCTCAACAAGTTGGCAAATCTTATGGCAAAGAGTTCTGCCTTTTGCTTGTAAGATGAATACCATCCCTTGGCGTGTAGGCCACCATAGTTAAACTGCGTACCAAGGTTGAGATATCTAAAGCCCACCACCTTCTAAGCCTTTGGTTGAGATGCTGTGGATGATTTAATTAAAGCACCACCCTCCCTCCCCACCTGCCCCTGGCCCACATGTAAAAATGCCTTCAGGTGCCACTCTGGCCTGCTTGGTGTTGCACAGTTAGCTGCAACTCTGGAAAAATCATTTTCTCTACATTTTGCCTTCCAAAATCAAGTTGCATGTTTTATTTGGGGCATGAAGTATACAAGAAAATATGGCTCTGGTTTGCTTTATTTCTTGAGCTATTACAGTCAAAGCAAAGGAAGGAAGGCCTTCGATACGGTATCCCACCCCATACTGGTGAACAAGTTAAAAGGCTTGGATGACTACACAGTCCGGTGGGTGGCGAATTGGCTAGAGGGTTGTACCCAGAGAGTCGTAGTGGATGGGTCGGTATCGTCCTGGAAGGGTGTGGGCAGTTGGGTCCCGCAGGGCTCGGTCCTTGGACCGATACTCTTCAATGTCTTCATCAGCGACTTGGACGAGGGAGTGAAGTGTACTCTGTCCATGTTTGCAGATGACACAAAACTGTGGGGAGAAGTGGACACGCTGGAGGGCAGGGAACAACTATAAGCAGACCTGGACAGGTTGGACATATGGGCGGAAAACAACAGAATGCAATTCAACAAGGAGAAATGCAAAGTGCTGCACCTAGGGAGGAAAAATGTCCAGCATACCTACTGCTTAGGAAATGACCTGCTTGGAGGCACGGAAGTGGAAAGGGATCTTGGAGCCCTAGCGGACTCCTAGATGAACATGAGTTGTCAGTGTGACGAAAGAGGTCAGTGTGACGAAGTCATCAGAAAAGCTAACGGCACTTTATCGTGCATCAGCAGATGCATGACAAACAGAACCAATGAGGTGATAATTCCCCTCTACTGGACACTGATCAGACCGCATTTGGAATACTGCATGCAATTTTGGGCACCACACTTCAAGAGGGATGTGGATAACCTGGAGAGGGTCCAGAGAAGGGCCACATGTATGGTTAAGGGCTTGCAGGCCAAGCCCTATGAAGAGAGACTAGAGAACCTGGACCTCTTCAGCCTCCGCAACAGAAGGTTGAGAGGCGACCTTGTGGCTGCCTATAAGTTCATCACGGGGGCACAGAAGGGAATTGGTGAGGCTTTACTCAACAAGGCGCCCTGGGGGTTACAAGAAATAATGGCCATAAGCTAGCAGAGAGCAGATTTAGACTGGACGTTAGGAAGAACTTCTTCACAGTTAGAGTAGCCAAGGTCTGGAATGGGCTCCCAAGGGAGGTGTTGCTCTCCCCTACCCTGGGGGTGTTCAAGAGGAGGTTAGATAGGCATCTAGCTGGGGTCATCTAAACCCAGCACTCTTTCCTGCCTATGCAGGGGGTCGGACTCAATGATCTATTGAGGTCCCTTCTGACCCTAGCATCTATGAATTTATGAATCAAACTGTATCAAGAGGAAATCCTGATTTGAGAGAAATTACTTGCACTTGATCTTGGAACCAAAAAACGTGAGTATTGAATTTATCAGGGACCAATATGGAAGATGGGGAATAAGCTTAGCAGGTGAACTGCCTGTTTTGTATGGTTTGCTTTCTCTGCAAAGCTTTTGTTCTAAACAAATGGTACTGTGCTTAGTGAAAGCTGGATGGTCACTGGTTAATTTGGTCATTTTTCCCTGGAAGCAAGCTGCAGGTACCAAACTAAATGCAGGGGATGACCATACTGGGATTGCACCCTAAAAGCCTGTTCTGGAGGGAGAGGAACATGGCTGTAAACCTGAGATTAAGCGGGGTGATGCTCAGGGAGCCAGAAAGTCAAGGTACGGTGTACTCCAGGAAGGTAATAGGGCTAAATCAGTCCCATGAACTACAAGTGAAGACAAGTCACAGAAATAAAAATCATAGGATTCCCTGCCTTTGTATGTTTCCTGAGATAATGAACTGCAATACCGTAACTAAAGCAGAGTTAATCCGATTGTGATCTGTTAATGATACTATTAATGACTTATCATGCAGCACAATTATATTGCATGGATTACTCGAAGAGTTCCAATGATTAATAGCAGCTTCAGAAATAATAGGAAAAACACTTCAAGGTAAATTAATTTGATACTCACAACATATTTTTACTTTGAAATGTCCAACTGATAATTGCAGTGGAAATGACTACCTGATATCTAGCTCCTCTTAGCTATCAGATTTTACTCCCCAGATGGGAAGAAAGTATAGTAGATCTTCATGAGACTGGGCCAAACAGATTACCCTGGAGTGGTATATTCAGAAATAATATTAAGGAATAAATGTTCTAATTGATGCTCTATTTTGTGGGAGGAGAGTAGCAAAAAAAGTAGGCAAGAACCACTGTGGGGTTTTCTCCCACTTTTTGCTTTATGCATTCAAAAATAATATAATGCACAATCAAATGCGATATTCCACACACCTTTATCTGAAGATGAATTGTACTTGGTTCCAAACCTGCTTCCAATTCTCTAATTTTACTAATTAAAAATGAAGTGTATACTTTCATCATACCTTCCTTTTCCTGCAGAAAGTACTTTCAAGGGGTTGCTTTTTTCCCTTTGCTTTTGTTCTGGTTTGTTTCTTTTTGTTGGTGAAGGTGAGGGTTTTTTCCCCTTTAACAATGGCTTACATTCCTACTCTCATCTAAGCTAAATCTTCAGTCTATCCATCTCCTACAATATGTACCATGAAACATTAACACTTCAGAAGGGTCTATGTGTGTAGAGCAAAGCTTCACGAGTAAAACAAGCTTTAAGTCTCACTTAATCCAGTTTCAGAACTCGGATTCCAGGGTATCACAAGGCCTTGTTACATGGTAATTTTGGGCAGCTCCTGCAGCTCTTAACATCTGGATTGTCTGCACATTAACACCTGAAACTATTTTTAAGCACTCCTTATACAGTTTGTCACTCCAGGGCAGGATTATCTCTCTGATCCATATTATCCAGCTCATGTTACAATAACATGCAGCTACTCTAGGCTACACTTTAGTGTAAACACCACACCCACCCCTCTTCCTCCACTTCCCCCCCCACCCATTCCAGTACTCCAGATCCCTACTCACTGACCCCCCAGCCCCTACTTACTTGTGGTTGCTTACATTGTTTGTCCTGGGGGAGCAGGCAGGGAGGGGCTAACCTACCTGCCCAGCTGTAACCACCACTGCTGCTATTCTCTGAGCTGGGCTCAGCCTGGAGAAGTGCAGCAGTCCAGCAAAAGAAGCTGTGGGGGCTGGGCAGGCAGGTTAACTATTCCCTGACTGCTCTCCCGGGACAGACAGTGCCAACAGACACAGGTAAGCAGGAGGGGCTGGGGGAATGGTGCAGGGGGAATCCTGAAGGGTGGGTGGAGCCTGGAATGGAGTGGGGCAAGATTCTTAATTTTCAGTCCTCCAGGCCACAGTTCTGGCCTGCAGTGTGACTGCTTCAAACTCGAGCTAGTGCTAACACCCATCAGCATTTGCGTGGCTCACAGTGTAAAGTGCAACGAGGGCCAAAGTTATAGAAAGATTGCAAACAACTCCCCCCTCCCCCTCCCAGCAGCCGCAAGTTGCTTTTCTACAGCCAGGTGCTCTTGATGCTTTGAATCCCACTATAGCCTGCAAAAACCAAACTCAGGCTTTCAGCAGGCAATTTAGGAAGGATTGAGCTCCAGGGTCTGAGTGCTCAAGTCCTCCTCCTGCTTGCCATGACAGCTCTTGCAGCCTTGTGGAGTGAAAGGCCTTTCCTTTACACCCCAGAGCCTGTCTGGCTTGTAGTGAACAAGCTGGCCGAAGGGGACAAGCAACAGGCTGGCCTTGTGTCTCCAATGCCAGCAGCTCTGCTCGCCCTGCATCTCAGCCGTGCCGAACATGGAGCTTGGCGAAAAAGGTAGTGACCGCTGCTGTCCCCCGCCCCAGACAGAATTGTGAAGCAGGTTAAAACAGATCAGACACCGATCCCCTTGGCTTAGCTCCGGCTGCTCCCCCCGGCTCCTCCGCCTGCTCTGCGGCGTGCTCAGCTCCCTGCAGCCCAGGCCGGGCTCGGAGGCGGGAGAGCCCCTTCTGGCGCTGTCCAGGGTGCTGACCGGCAGCTCGGGGCGGGAGAGCCCCTGTCCGGAGCTGTCCCCGGTGCTGACGGGCAGTGAGGGGCCGCGGCCGGCAGGTGGCGCTCTGCCGCATGCTAAAAGCCGGGGAGGAAAAGCTCGTGTTCGACCTCGTCCCAGGCGCTTTCCCCCGGGCTCCGAGCAGGACACCGCACGTTTAACTCCCTCTTGCTCCGACATGAAAGGATATAACTGTCTGGATCGATTGCCCTCCCCCCCACCCCCACAGTGAAGCTGGCATGGCAGCTCCCCCGTGCCCTCTGGCGTGGTGCCAGCAGGTACTCACCATATTGACTTCTGAGACCATGTCTATACTGGCGATCTCTATCCGCATCCCGACGTCAACCGGCGGTCCTTGGAAGCCAGACAAGGGCTTGTTATGGCTGGCGCACTCATTTCAAAGCAGTACCCCCGTGCCCAGACCTGTAGTGCTGCATGTGGTGTGTGCACACGCGTTGTGTGTGTGTATGGGGGGGGGGGGGGGGAGCACATATTATCTCCCCACCCCAAAAGCCTCGGACATGGGCCATACAAGGCGAGCTTGCTACACGCTGTGGGGGGGAAGAAACCTGAAACCTTACCTCCAAAGTCTGGCCTCAAGCGGATGTCGTAGCCCTGGAGCAGCCTGTCCACGGTCTCTTTCACGTAGGACATGTTGCTCAGCTCGTTCACGCTGGCGGGGGAGGAAGCACAGGTGGGATTGAGAGTCATCGGGAACCCTGCGAGCAGACAGATTCCGTTTCCCCATCACACGCGCACGCAACCCACGGACCCCTCCAAAAAGAGGGGAAGGATCATACACAGACAGACACGCACACAGACAGACACCCCCCCCAGCAAAGCCAGCTGGAGAACGTGCCTCACCTCTGGGCGCAGCAGACCATGGCTATCATCACGGGGAGTGACAGGACCCCCCAGCAGTCTCGGTGTTGGGCTGCCCACATGCCTCAGCCTCCGCCGGAGAATCTGCTGGGTTTTCCCTGCGAAGATCCAAGGACCTGAACTTCGTCCCGCAGCGGAGCGGAGATCCGCGCGGAGGGCGCCTGCGCGGAGCGGGCTCGGGCTCGGCCACAAGGCACCTCCGTGCTCTGCCCCCAGCCGCGTGCCCAGCGCGGAGCCGAGCCCTTCACAGCCCCCGATCGGCGCCGCCGGGACGGGCCGGCCGCAGCCGGGGCGGCTCTGTTCGGGAAGGGGCTCTTCCCCGCCCACGAGGCGTGGCAGGCTCCGAGAGAGTCCGGCGCTGCAGGGCATCCAGGGCAGACGCTCCCCGCCTGCACATTGCCGGCGGCGACCCGAGTGCAGCCGGCCCTGCGCACGGGGAGTGGTCCTCACGCTTCCCCCTAGCGCGGCCAGTCCCCGTGGAAAGTGTGCTGGGACGCACCAGGGGCGGGTGCTGAACCACTGATCCCGGCTCAGGTTGGGGCTGGAGCAGCAGCATCCATTGGGAACAGCAACTTCACAAACCCTGAAAGCCGCTGGCCTCCGCGCCGCTCCGAGCCGGCAGCACACCTGACCACTGCGGCTTCCCCCACCTCTGGCAGGGAGCGCGGGAGCTCTCCTCCCTCGCCTGAGCCCCTTGGCTTTTCAGTGCCGCCGGTGATTTGCGGGGTACCCTCCCCCCCGCCCTCCTAGGGGTTGCAGCCACGTCTGATCGCATCTGAAAGAGGAGCCTCTGGATGCAGCGGGCAGAGCCAGGACGCTGCAATAGGCGGGAGGCGCTGCAACAGCAACAGGCTCAGAGGAGGGCAGTGAGCCGGGGCCACGCTAGTTTGCACCTCTCCCGGGGTGCTGAGGGCAGGGGGCGGGGGGAGAAGCTCTTCAAGAGATCATTCAGTGTGTTCTTTCCTGCAGACTTTCCTTGAATGGCAATGAAGAGGCACCAGACAGTAGCTGACACCCAAGGCATCTGATCACCCCTTCATCTATGTCCTTTCACTTCTTAGAAGCTGCAGTCACAACAGTAATAGGCCAACAAGTAGCCCCGAAGTTTCCTGAGTTTTGGGGAGGCATGATTTTTTTTCCTCCCTTCTTTGCTTTTGATTTTCCTGCAGAAGGCAGAAGCTTCCTGGATCCTGAGTTCAAGGGCAGCCCTGGATAGCCCTCCTGGCACAGGCTCAGCACTGCTTGGGCCTTAGAGCTGGAGGGGGAGGGTGTGAAAAGCTGGCAGAGCCAGCCACAAAGCACACAAGGGAGTGCATCACAGGTATCTGGATGGAAGGGAGTAGAAGGGTGAAGTGAGTTTGAGATGAAGTGGGTTTTGTGAGCTATATTTCCAACTCACCTCAAGAATTCCAGGAAGACACCTTGGAGGAAGCCAGGTCTGGCAGCAAAATCCAAGGGCCTTGTTACACTTTATGCTGTGAGTCATGCAAATGTTGATAGGTTTTAGTGCTAGCTTCAATTTGGAGCAGTCACATGTTCAGGCCAGCAGGGACCTGGAGGACTGAAAGCTAGATTCATCCCCCTCCCATTCCAAGTTTCTCTCGACAGCTGAAGTCTCCCCTGGTTCCCCACCACCACCTCAGGGGTTGTCTCCCTGCCCTTCAGGTTCCCCCCTGCCCCTTCCAACCTCACCTCTGCCTACTTGCTTCTCCGGCTGCCTGTCCCAGGGGAGCAGCTAGGGAACGGTTAACTTGCCTGCCCCACTGCTGTTGCTGGGATGCTGCTCTTCTTTGGCTTAGCCCACCAAGACAGCAGCTGCAGTGGTGGCTGGGCAAACAGGTTAACCTTTCCCTGCCTGCTCTCCAGGGACACAGCACAAGCAGCCACAGATAAGTGTGGTGGGGGGCAGGGGGGCAGAGGGAGGGGGCAGTGAGTGAGGTTCTGGGATACTGAGGAGGGCAGGGGGGCTGTGGGTCCAATCTGGGCCAGCAAGGGAGGGGAGGGGCAAATGGGGTGCTTACATTAAGGTGTAGCCTAGAGTGACTTCACCTTAGTGTAACATGAGCTGGGTAGCATGGATTAGAGACAATCCTGCTCTGGAATGGCATTACTTTGAGCTACATAACAAGTGGTTGAAGTCAGTTTCAGGTGTCAATGTGAGGACAATCCAGGTGTTAAGACCTCCAGGAGTTGCCCAAATTGCCATGTAACAAGGTTGTACATCTCTGGGAGATTATAGGAGACAAAACTTCTTTAAAAGTACAAAAGGTCCCAAATCCATAAGCCCACATCTGAACATCCCAAACATTTGGAGCTGTTTTGTTCCACATGTGACGGTGGCAAAAGCCCCTGTTTCTGTTAAGAGGCTGAACCAAAACTCTGAGTCCAATCATCTCAGGATACAGGCAACTGGCACTTACTTTGAATCTGCCTAAAGTTTGTACTAGTTCTTTTGTTGGTTCTGTTGTGTCCTGCTGAAAGTAACCAAGGTTGATAGTTCTTGATGACTTCAGACCTTATCTTGTGGATAGTTCTTATTCAGCGGCTTATTTTCATGGTCTTCCTGATTCAGATCAGGGATTTCAGCCCAAATCTTCTATGCTTAATAATTGGAGACCAATTTTTGCATTTGGTATGCTACAAATTAGCCTTTCACCCTCCTCAAGTCCACTCTGATCCCCTTCTCCTGCCTGATCTGCTGCTCTGCTTTGGCTACCTGCTCTGTATTCCCTATCTGATTTGGTGCTCTGCTTTCTGCTTGCTGCTCTATTTACCTCTGTGCTGCCTGTTCCTTCCTCATATGACATATGCCATGCACAGAAGCTGCCCATCTCACCTGGCATGTGGGGCAGAGGTTGGCCACCTTTGTTCTTGATTGATCTCTTTCCCAAGCTTTCCTGCTGTATCTGTTCCACCTTGATTTTAAAGTTCCTCCTTCTACTTTAATGTCCACTGGAACCAATATTATACTACATGCTTTGTGTTTCTTCTAGAAACTGCAGTGAATTTCTCTCATTTTGTACTACTGCTCATGATGTATAGATACATCACCTACAGGGCCTACTGGGACTAAATGGGCCAGGCTTCAGGTGACTCCATTCCTTTCTTGCAGAGAATACCAAGGCATGATTTGGGGATAATTAATCTTCTTTCCCCAAATGCATTCTTTGTACAGTCAAAAATACAACTCATCATTCAACTGCCATTTTAGTATGTATGTAGAATATCAAAAGAATTAATATGCTTAAGAACTGGAGCTAAGTGACTGTCTGTTATGACCTTTGCAATTTGAATATCTTAATATATGACAAGGTCTGGGCCAGCTACATGAGGTTTGCTCTGGATAAATAGAAACAGGTCTGTTTGCTTGGTAAAAGGAACAGAAAAACATGGAGGTATCCATTCCTTTGATATAAGGTATCTGCTCTTTGTCACCAGAATTTGCAGATTCAACAAACTGTTATATTCTTTGATTTGCTAGATGACTGAGAAGCAACAATAGTTAAAACAGCCATTCAGAACTGGTTTAGATTAATAACCTCTGCATTTCTCTAAACTGGCCAGTCTGTACCAGACCTAAATCCAGTGTATTTGGTTTGGAGCTTTTATATCTGAGAGACTGGCTCTGCCTTTCTATCCTTAAGGATTTGGATCATTGTCACTGCTAGGAAAGGAGTCATGGACCATTGCAAAAATGAAGTACCTCAGATAACTACTATAGTCACATGGTACCAAGGTTTTCTGTTTTCAGGGGCAGACTCTTGTTGCAGCTGAAGAATTAAAGCCACTGTTGCTTCTACAGAAAACACTGCTAGTAAAATAGATGGTGCTGAGAATCTGACACTGTGATGTCTTTCACATTGAACAAATAACTGAATTATTTTCAGAATGGAAATGATCAGATAATTCATAATGAAAGTTCAGGGCAAGCTTTCCCTTTTATTGTTTCTCCTAGGGTATCCCTTTCAGTTGTTAGGTCTCATGTGTTTATCTATGTTAGAACTGAGTTTGGAAATTTTCCCATTCATTCCCAGAGCAGGATCTAGGATCCAGTATTCTGTGTATCAAATGTTCTTACTCTAATGGTAAAAATGGATATCTGCTAAGAAATTCAGTGACCAGGCGGCCTTCTTAAAATCAAAGTATCATTTTCTTTGGTCCTATCACTGAAATGTTTAAAGAAAAAGGATTTTAAAACAAAAAGCAGTCTAGACATATTTATTACCTAGAATCATACCATACTCTGACCTTTGCAAGCCTAGCTTATCTACAAGAGACTCTAACAGGTATCTCATTCAGTTTCCTCAAAATATCTATAACCCATCTTTTGAGAAGAAAGTCCCATTAAAACCCTACTAGAATTCTTTAGTCTCCTCTGTTCTCTGCATTGACCCTTCTGGTCAAACATAGTCCTGCAGGCTTAGAAGGAGATAGAGCCACAGATTTCAGAGAGAACTGTTCAGGCATTTTTCCTTGACTGCCATCTCTCAGCTAAGCTACCCGAAGATTTTTCTCAAACTATTACTTTTCTTCCTGCCTGTTTTTCTAGGCAGGGTCCCACTGAACTAAACTGATATATTTGGAAAGTGAACATCCCAATAACTAGGCCAACACACAGTTCCAAATCTGTCACACAGTGATTTTGAACTGTCAATCGACTACCCAAAAGCAGGTCACAATTTCCTTGAATTTATTTTTCACTTGAAAGAAAAATGGTGACTATAATTTCAAAATCCAACTATTTGTGAATATTTAAAGTGTTTGTTCTTAACACTAATCAAATATGCCACATGGCATTACTTCTGGGTCCTGACTGAATGAACTTGCAAGCACTTCAGACAGGATTTCCTTTGTATGCAAATGTATTTAATTTCTACAAACATTTGTACATGGGACAGAGATTTATGTTCTGTGAATGCTTATGTCAGTTACATTTGATTTCTTGAAAGGTAACAGAAAAGTATGCTGGCACAGTTAGAAGCAAAATTGTAAAAAATATTGTGGGAAAAATAAGTGTTGTTTGCCTGTTTTAGAAATTTGAGCTTTGATTACAAATGTTCCTAATGGTCTATCTCATGTAACAGATTTGTTGTTGGAACTATTTCTTACTCAAACTCACAAATTCATTTTTTTAGCATGTTATCTAAATGATACCACATTTCAGTTGCTATTAACATATTTTGTTATTGTTCAAGTACATTAACTGATTTTAAATTCACATGGGGAGTTTTAAAAACAGCATATGGCTTCAGGGCCATCCCTAGGGGGGCGAATCGGGGTGATCGCCCTGGGCCCCACACTTTGGGGGGGCCCCGTGAAGCTGGACGGAGCAGTGGCTCCACATCCAGCCGCTCGCTACCTGCCCCCACTGCCACCACCACCACCGATGGTGGCGGCACCTTCTTCAGGTCCGGAGCCTGTGGGATCAGAGCAGGGGCAGGGCCCCTCATGGGCTGATTTGCCCCCGGCCCTGCACCCTGTTCGGGTCAGCTCTGTATGGCTTTATGTTGTTATATTTTCTGACCTCTTACAAACAATTTTATACATTGACTAATCAGCATTCTGTGAACAATTTGTTATTTCACTGGTGCATCTTTATATATGTCCCTGCTCAGTAGACTAACAGATTATATTTATCCTTCTCAGATTCAAAATGTTCATCTCTGCTCTATATAGTTTGGTATGCAGTGACTCCAGAATGCATAAATGATGTTTTTGAGACTCCTATAGTGTCATTTGCACTTTTTTAGCAGAAGAGGCAGGTTTGTTTCTTTCTTTCTTTACTTACTTATTCTGTGGAAATAGACCATGCTATTTGGAAAATACAGATAAACTGAAAATGTACAATGAATCTCACAAATTCTAAGGCCAATTTCAGGAAGCTTAGCTACATGTTCTACCAGTGAAATTTATTACTCTTGGAAAAATAGTGTACAGAGGTTAGAACACAATGTTTTCATTGTCATGACTACCTCTGATGTTGGTAACACTGGTAACACAGTCAGTAACACTGGTAATTCATGAAAATGAATGAGAGTTGGAGAAACATTAAAAAGTGCTGTTCCTACTTACTTACTTTCTGTAATATTCTATCTATACATCCACTGTTGCTTTTTTCTAGGTAAATCGTATTTTAAATAATACTTTGATTTTTACATTGCACACATGTAAAATGCATATGTTTTCTTTGATTTTTCTGTAATATCTGGTCTCATGAAATCCTTTTAATTTGACAGGTTTTTAGCTCTGCTGTTTTGAAAGATTGTCCAAAATACACTAATTGTGTTAAGCATATTACAGTCACTTTGAGAATCTATATAATTTGTACTGATTGGGATGACACTTTTTGAAAACTCATGCCTCCTGAGTGTTAATAGAGCATTTTATATCCAGAGTTAGATTGGACAATAAACTGACATGGCTGATATGAAGTAACTGAATAGGATTTTGCATGAGGAATCATAGAATCATAGAAAATTAGGGTTGGAAGGGACCTCAGGAGGTCATCTAGTCCAACTCCCTGCTCAAAGTAGACAATCCCCAACTATATCAACAAAGGCTTTGTCTATCCAGATCTTAAAAACCTCTAAGTTGTGGATGGAGATTCCACAATTTCTCTGCATAACCTCTTCCAGAGCTTTACTACCCTCTGAGTGAGAAAGTTTTTCCTAAGATCTAACCTAAACTTCCCTTATTGTAACTTGAGACCGCTGCTTCTTGTCCCATTATTTGCCACCAGTGAGAACAGTCTAGCTCCATCCTCTTTGGAACCACCCTTCAGGTAGTTGAAGGCTGCTATTAAATCCCCCTTGTCTTCTCTTCTCAAGACTAAATAAGCCCAGTTCCCTCAGCCTCTCCTCATAAGGCATGTTCCCCAGCCCCCTAATCATTTTTGTTGCCTACTTTCTCCAATCTGTCCTCATCCTATCTGTAGTGGTGGGCCCAGAACTGGACACAGTACTCCAGCTATGCCCTCAGCAGTGCTGAATAGAGGGGAACAATCATTTCCCTCAATCTTCTGGCAACATTTCTACTAATGCAGCACAGTGTGCTGTTAGCCTTTTCACAGCAAGGTCACACTGTTGGCTCATATTCAGATTATTATCTATTGTAACCCCAGGTACTTTTGTGCAGAGATGCTACTTTGCCAGTATCAATCCCAGCCTGTACCAGTGCATGGAATTGTTCCATCTTAAGTGCAGAACTTTGCACTTGTCCTTATTGAACTTCAATAAATAGTAGGAGGTCTTCTACATAGCATGAATTTGAAGGACTTCTTACCAACTTGGTTTGAAGTATTCTATTGTGCTAGTCATCATTTCAAATTTGACACAAAGCACCTGGAAGTCACATGAGGAGGCCATATGAAAGGGAGATTGTCATATGACCTAATGTAACTAAAATTTATATTCTCACAAAGAATATATAACTAAATTAAAATATATATTCATAAATGAATGAAAATATATGTATACATATATTCATATATATTCTCATATGTATATGTATACACACACACACACACATATATATACACTTATAACTAAAATATATATTCTCCCCCACTAAAATATATATTCTTGCCAAGTGTGCAAAAGATCATTCTAGCATCTCTTGGCCTAATGTTGTAACATTTCATACATAAAACTGTCTTTCAGGGGAGTCAGAAAATAGGGGCACTTTTACATGTGTTCTGACATGTTCTGGTTAGAATGCATCGGAGCAGACTCAATCAAGTCTGCTGGAGCATTTTAATCAGAACCCTCCAGCTTGCTGCAGCATCTCATGTGTTCAGCATCCCTGTGTTTCAAAATGGCTGTGGAGACACTTTGACTAAAGCTTGTCAAATGAGGTTTAGTTAAAGCACCCCTGCTGCCATTTTGAAGCATGGGACACTGAACACATGAGATGCTGCAGGCATTTTAATTGGAGCAGTTCCCAAGATCCACTCCAATTAAAAAAAGAAAAACCCTCCCACCCCAGAGCATGTGCTTAGGTGATCTAGGGTTTTACACTACAATAATTGTAAGGCAAAATGTTCACGATAAAGAAAATAATGTTGTGGCTCTGATAGTCCAGGAAATATGCATGAGACATATTTATGGGTGACACTTTTTATTGGATCAACTGTAAGGATAGACTTAGACAAGTTTTGAATGAAGTGTAAAGACAATATAAATGCCAATGTAAGTCTATCCCAACCATGCAGTTGTTCCAATAAAATATACTACCTAGAAAAATCCTTGTTTCTTCCATATTAAAGAGGACTTTTTTTTAATACATAGTCACACTTCGGTGGGACTGAACCTTTTTAATGACCACATTAGTAAGCAGTGTAGTAAAAGAATGCTGCTATAAGCAGATAAGGATATGGGTGCCCAGCAGCAGAATCAAATGCACTGGCATGTATCTTGCACTCAATTTGTGGTGGACAAGTGTGAATTAGACAGGAAATATCAGTGATTACAAAGCAAGCTGCCAACTCCCTACCAAAATGACTTCTGTTGGATACAAGGAATGTAAACATATAATAATGATAGGAAAATAACGTACCAGGTCTTCTGGCCTATGTATTTTCTTCAGCCATTATTGAATGCAGTTGGGTGATAAATTGATAGTTATATATTTAGAAAATCTCTTTGGTGTGATCATGTTGAACTATGTACAGGTCCTGGCAGACACTGAATTAATAGCACACTTAAGGTATTAATTGTACCATAAGCAATAACAGATATATAATGTGGAACATCTTTGTGGCTTATTTATATCACACCTTAAAGTGAACAAGTGCCATATCAAGGCTTCCCCACTGGAGATTATGATGCTCAGGTGAGCATTGATCTGGCATGGGACATCCCCAGGGTACAGGACACAGCCAGACCTGCCCAATCAGTGGAATTAGAATGGGCACAGCCCTGAGTCCTGGATCTGGCCACCCTACACCTAATCCCCAGGGGCAGATAGGCACCATGAGCCCAAAACCAGGGAATACCTCCTCAGACCTTTAAAAAGCAGCTGGTAATTGAGAAACAGAAACCTGGGGCAAGGCAGGATGTGTGATTTTTGGGGTACAGCATAACATTTATTAGATACCAATTGCACAAGTGAATTCATGCCAGAGGTCTATGTGTCTCTCAGAGCAGAGTAAATTTATTGTTCTGAGACTTTGTATATAAAGAGATGTTGCCTGTTGTCTCAGATCTGGCTTAAATTGTCTCAGGGGACCAGTCCTGAAGGACGAGTGACGTTTTCTCCTCTTACAGAGACATACCTCAGAGATCCCCTGGGGCATGTCATTGTAAGATGGAAAAGCCAGGGTTTTTCAGTTGTAGAGATGCACCCCAGGCAACCTCGGGGCATGCCACTGTAAGCAGGGAGATTCCCCAGGGCACATCTCTGTAAGACCAAAAAAGCAGGATTTCCTGCTTGCAGAGATGCACCCTGGGCAATCTCTGGGACATGACTCTGGACACAGGGAAAGTCAGTGTTACCCACTTACAGACACGTGCCCCGGAGATTGCCCAGCATGTGTCTCTGTAGGAGGGGAGCCTGGCAGGTGCTCCTAGGGCTTGAGGGGCCCAATTGTTCTTGGGCCTCAGGAGCACCTGCCTGGGGCAGCTGGGAAGTGAGGGCAGCTCTAGTTAGGTGCTCCCGACAGACATCTGCCACAATAAAGCAACACAAATTAGAAAAGTGGGAAGTACACAATAGGATGCAGTACAACAATGACAAGTGCAGAGTGCTGCACCTAGGCTCAAAAATATCCAACACACCTACTGGATGGGAAGTGGCCCTCTGAGCAGCACAGAAGTGGAAAGAGATCTCGGAGTCATAGTGGACTCCAAGATGAACATTAGTCATCAATGTGATGAAATCATCAGCAAAGCTAACTGCACTTTATCATGCATCAGCAGATGCATGAAAAATAGAACCAAGGAGGTGATACTTCTCCTCTATGCAGCATTGGTCAGACTGCAGTTGGAGTACTGCACCCAGTTTTGGGTGCTGTACTTTAAGAAGGATGTTGATAGACTCAAGAGGGTCCAGAGGAGAGCCACTCATATGGTCAGGGGCTTACAGGACAAGCCCTATGAGAAGAGACTGAGGGACCTGGACCTCTTCAGCCTCTGCAAGAGAAGGCTGAGGTGTGATCTTGTGGCTCCCTACCAATTCATTCAGGGGATGCAGCAAGGGATCAGAGATGCTCTGTAGGGCTGTGCAAAATTTCACTGGCCATTTCATTTTGACACTGTTTCAACTCATTTCGAGGTTGAAACAGCAAAATCAAAGCAAAACAAAGGGTTTTGAAATATCCTCGAAACAAAACGAGGCTAGTCAACACTTTTCAAAAGTCGAAATGTTTCGACCATAGCGCTGGGGATGGGAAGTCAGTCCAGCTGGGCTGCCTTCCCATCCCCCATGCTAGATTGCTGTTTTCATGCTGTTTTGATGTTTTGCCCAACCATGGGGCTGGGGAAAGGAACTCAGCCTAGCTTGGCTGAGTTCCCATCCCCATGATTGGGCTGGGGGAACTCAGACCACCTGGGCTGAGTTCATTTTCCTGGTGCGACCATCACACTGGGGAAAGGAACTCAGCCCAGCTGGGCTGCCTTCCCACCCTCCATGCTAGATCATGCCAGGAGTGGGAAGTCAGCCCAGATGGGCTGCCTCCCCACCCCCTGCACTAGACTCCCTGCCCCCTTTCCTCAGCCCCATGCTTAGGTGAAACGTTGAAACAGCGTCAAAACAGCCTCACTGTTTTGAGGAAGTGAAACAGTGAGGCTCTTTCGACTCTAAATGAAATTTGGTACAAAACACTGTTTTGTCCAGACCTCGAAACTGAAGTTGGAGTGGAACAGTGTCATTTCGTGCAGCCCTAATGCTCTGTTCACCAGGGTGCCTCTTGGAACAATGGTCACAAACTGACAGAGAGCAGATTTAGGCTAGATATCAGGAAAAACATCTTCACAGTAAGGGTGGCCAAAATTTGGAATGGGCTTCCAAGGGAGGTGGTGCTCTCCCCTACCTCGGGAGTTTTTAAGAGAAGGCTGGATAAGCATCTGGCTGGGGTCATCTGACCCCAGCACTCTTTCCTGCCTAGGCAGGGGGTCGGACTCGATGATCTGTTGAGGTCCCTTCCGACCCTAGCATCTATGAATCTATGAAATTGGCACCACCCTTCTCTCAGCCCAAATTTTGGGCATTTGGGGTGTGACAAATTTTCACGGCAGCACAAAGGCAATGTCTGTTTTTACCCTTTGCCTCCAGAAATATGCTCCCCATTATTCTACTGGGAAGTATGTAGTTGTTCCTAGGTGTATGTTGGGGAAGGGGTGTTCATATTTTCTGGGAGTTGTATTTAACTGCCTTTAGCATATGCAAGATAGACCCTTCAGTAATTATTATGTCAAACTCCCAGAGTTTATTAGGTACTTTAAACACTGCAGTCCATTAGAAGCAATATGGAGTCTCACCATCGTAGCAGAAGCACCAGAAAAGATCATGTTCTAGATCAATATAGATATTAAAGTTATGATCCTGCCCTGCTATGTAAATGTTTATCACTTTTCAGAGTCCTGTAAAGGCAAACTTGTAATAGCAAGATTCAAGTCTTGTTCTGAAAGGATGTGGACAAATTGGAGAGAGTTCAGTAGAGGGCAAAAAAATGGTGAGGTGGCTGCGGGACATGACTTATGAGGAAATACAGAGGGAACTGGGCTTATTTAGCCTAGAAAAGAGGAGGCTGAGATAGCTTAATAGCAGCCTTCAACTACCTGAAAGGGGGTTCAAAAGAGGATGGAACTAGACAGTTTTTAGTGGTAGCAGATGACAGAACAAGGAGCAACAGTCTCAAGTTGCAGCAGGGGAAGTTTAGGTTATATATTAGGAAGAATTTTCTCACTGGGAGGGTAGTAAAACACTGGAACAGGTTACCCAGAGAGATGGTGGAAGCTCCATCCTTGGAGGTTTTCAAAACCCAGATAGACAAAGCTTAGTTGGGGATGATCCTGCGTTGAGCAGGGGGTTGGACTAGATGACCTCCTGAGGTCCCTATGAACCCTAACCTTCTATGATTCTATGATTCTAAAATATAACATATAGTTACACACTTTTATAAGCTATTACTGTGGGAAGATCTGTTCTCCTATTAAAAAAAAAATACTGTTTTGCTACTCATCAGTGTCAGTGTCATTGTTTGTAGTTGTTTAACCTACCAAATATAGTAAAGATCTACATTTTATGATAAGCATTTTATTATTATTTTTTCAGGAAGATTTCTCTATTGTATTTCTCCAGTGAGAAGACTCTAAAATGTAAATTCTGAATTCCCAGATTTGGCATTGCATCCTTAGCATTTGTCTGAGACAATGATCTTTGGTCAATGTTTTCAAACTCCAAAGTTGTATTTAGACACATGACCAAGTGACTAATTTTTCAGAAGTGTTGAGCACTGATAACTCGCCCTGGAGTTGTTTGGTTTGATTGAAAACTGCTAAAACCAGTAGAAATGTTTTCATTAATTTGAATGGGCTTTAGAGAAGTACTAGTACTAGTGAAATCTTATGGATGTTTAAAATCTTGCTCTTCAAAGAAATGTAGGTGCCTTAGGGCGCATCTTCATGTTACTGTATGGCAATGTTGCTACAGCACTGTGCTTTAGTTCTTCCTTGTGAAACTACTAAAGCATGGTGTAGTATGGGTGGTTACTGCACCATGTGCATGATGCATGTTTAGATTTTGCCACGACATCACTGTAGCAATGCACTTTACCGGGGAAGTACACTACTATGGCAACATAACTGCTGATTATGTGTAGTCCTATATGATTGCTACATTGCCATAGTGCACTGTACAGCAATGTTGTGCATCACTACATCACCATAGGGCAACATGTAGATGCGCCCTGAGTTCCCACTGAGATCAATGGGAACTAGGGCTATAAAGACCTTTTAAGGTTCTGCTCTTTATTTTTCAGTGCTTTTAAAAGTCAGGCTGTTTGCTTAGATGCCTAAATCTGGGGTTAGGGACCTAAAATATCATTATGGTGCTATCTGATGCTACAGGTCTCTTTAATCTAATGGAAAAAGGTGTAACAACAACCAGTGGCAGGAAGTTAAAGCCAAAAAAATTGCAACTACAACTTTTAATCAGTTAGGACAATAAATCATTGGAACAAACTACCAAGAAAAGTAGTAAGTCCTCCATTTTTTGAGAACTCCATTCAGCTCAAAACTTGATGACATTCCAAAAGATATACTAGGCAGAGAAGAAATTTTACTCAGTTCAGTTTAGGAGTAGCAGGAAATTTCTATGACACATGTTATGTGAGAGATCACATTTATGGTGCCTTCTAATCTTAACATTTACAAATCCATTAAGATTCAAAGGTTGCTTTGGAAGACAAGGGCTGGACAGAAGTTAAAAGTATTTTTAAAAAGTTCTGTAGATGTTAGTGAAGGGCATAATTGATGAAAGAGGAACTACTGGAATATGGGTAAAATCATCAGCATAATTTTGCATGTTCAAGCATTTAATAATCAAAAGATTTTGAAACACTTTACTGTAAAATGGTGAGGGGCTTATGCTAATATTTTGAGACATACTGCACATATACCAGAAGCAACACAAATTATAAAATCTAAAGCTTGATTCATAAAATTGTCCAAAGCCAATTATGAATTCATTTCTCATCTTCATTATGCAAAACTTTCTTGGAAACATTTCATGCAAAGAAGTGTTTCTAATAAAGATCTTTTCCCAGTGCTCATTTTTATTTCTAAATCAAGAACTCACAGAGGGTAAAATGAGGATCTAATATCCTCCTAAAACCATGCTTACTCCTTAAAAGGAGCGCAGAGTTCTTCTGAAAGAGTGAAATGCTTCCCCTTCCTGCTGGCTTTTGTATACAGAATCATGACTTAACAGGAAAATTATTGAAAGTGGAGTCACTTACAGAGGTTGAACAGGATCAAGTGCCTCCATGGGTGACACTATTCCCTCACAGTTCTGGCTTTCAGGAAGCTTGATGTCTTTGCCGTTTCATCAGTTGAGAATGGTTGGAAGATACTTTCCTCATTCTGAGATGGAGCCAGTCTGTGCAGAGCTATTCCCTTTATTACTGATCTCTCAATGGGCTTATCCCTCTTGGATTTTGCTACGTAAGTCAGATATGTGATTGTGCACCTTGGGGATAGTTTATACTGGTATATAGATAATGGTTTCTGTGCTGCTGCCCCCTTCTTTATGAGTGATTATGGTCTCCTTTTAGAGTTTGTCATGTTGAAGTTTCTTGTGGCTTTTTCCAAAGGGAAGTGAGGTCATCAGCAAAATGGTTTGATATCTCTGGATTACTGGGTTCTTCATGCTTTATGAAGTTTTTTATATTCCTACTTAAACAAGGTATCTTAACCTTTTGACAGTTATTTGGGAATGGAACGAATGGCTCTTTTGGAGATTTGCTTTGGGAAATATGTCCTCATTGTTATAGGAATATTATGCATATTAGTCAGCTGTGTTATTTTCTTCCAATGTGCTTTTCCATAGATTCTCCAAACTCCAGGGAATGAAAGTGGGGCAATTCTGACTGTGCAGAAAGTTTCCAAGAATTCCTTGTGAACCTGATAAGAGTTGCAACCTTCCTTTTGAGGCTGCACACCTGAGGTTAGTAGGACAAACCTGTTTCACTGTGTGAAGGAAAAAAATGGACAACAGTTTAGAGTCATGCAAGAGATGTGGATGATTTATAGATCCCAGTCTAAATTCCAGAACATTTTTCTCAAATTCTGTAGCCCCCCCCAGAAATAAAATGGCTATTAAAGTCCCCAGCATAGGTGTCTAGATAGTGAAGTGTTGGTAAATGGGGGGTATTCTATGATTCATCACAAGACTTAGAAACACTCATACCTCTTTAAATTGACCATTTAATATAATATCACAGTGACATGAAGTAGTTGCTAGGCCTGTACCAACTTGAATAATAATAATTACACTCATGACCCAGCCATATTTTTCCATAAAGATTGTAACTAATAGGCCTGTGGGAAGCAGCAAGTATTCGCTTCAGATTTGGATTCAGCCAATTCAGAGGAACAGTGATCCGATCTGGTGATTCAAATCACTGTCCCAATTCAATTCGGCTGATTTGAAGATTCGGTGCCAATGCAGAGATTCGGCCATAGACTATATATAGACCATATATAGAGACCATATATAGACGATCACCCCGTCCCCCTCCCTCTTCTCAGTTTCTGTTTGCTGCTTACTGCAAGCCTTCTGAATCTCCAAATCTCTTCGATTTGATTTGGACCTTTGAATGCGTCTCCTGATTTGATTCGGATTTGGAGATTTGGCTGCTGAATCAGACTGAATCTCTTCCAAATCGAATGGGCTACTGAAGCTTTGCACAGCCCTAGTAACTAACAGTACTTTAGGCTCTTACTGTCAGCCTTCTAGCAAGTCAGGCAGTTACCTCCACTTCTCAAAGACAGGCCCAAGGGTTCTCATTATTGAATCCTTCTTCAGCTGACAACTTTTTATTGTTGAGTTAAAAAATGGAAAGTGAAGAAACACTGTTCCAGTAGCACAGTGACCAGGGTTCTAGGGCACCTATACACATGGTCTGGTGTGGAGGGGGAAGCATTTTAATTAGAGCAGCTCTCAGGAGCAGCTTTAATTAATACACCCATAGTGTCTTCTGTATTTAGCATCCCACATTTAAAAAAGATGGTGGGGTACTTTATTAAAGCTTGTTTGAAGTACTTTAGTTAAAAAGCCTTCACTGCCATTTTTAAACAAGGGGACACTGAATACATGAGATGCTGCAGCACGTGGGAGCGTTCTCATTAGATGCTCCAGTAGACTCGATTACTTGAGTCTGCTCCAAGGTGTTCTAATCAGAACGCATTGGAGCACATGTGAAAGTGCCCTGCAGATTCAGTCTGTTGTTCGCTACATTTGTTTACCCAAAAGAGTGCTTGCATGGTGCATGATGAAAGGGTAGTAACTTCACTTAATAGCAGAAAGACCAGATCATGAATGCATAGAAGTTATTTCCTCATATTTATTGTAGGAGGCAAGACTGGGTCATTAAAGGGAAAGGGCCACTTGCAGGCTTCAGCCAGAAGCTACACAGACATTGTGCCAAGGCTGTAACTTAATGATCAAGAGGATGATAAATGATTAAACAGTCACTTACTGAATGAAAGAGTAAATTCATTTGTCTAGGGTCACTTGCTAGAGAATCCTCAGGGATAGCAGGAGGCACCAGTTAAATTGCGCTGTTTTGGCTACCATATTGGTGAGGGATAGGAAACTACATATGTGCATGAGAACTGTACCATTGGCTGAAGTTGGTCTCTCTCTCTTTCATGTGGACCTGTATCCCTATTATGTAATAATAAGCAATATTTTGTTTTGGAGAAGGCTGTGGGAACTGTGTCTTAATAACTGACCCCAGCCCTGACGGACAGGCCTACAGATCCTAGTGACACCTGGGCCTTCTAAGTAATCAAGGGAAGTAGGCAAGAGCCAAGTGTAAGAGTAAGTACATTATGAGATTCTACTCAAAGAGAGGTAAAGGCAAAGGGAGAGACCAGGAATGTGTAGGAGGGTACAGAGGAGGCAGAGTTCTAGTTACTTTTATGACTTCCATTACTGTGGTATCTGAGCGCCTCATGATCTTCAGTTTCTTTAACTTACAACCAGTAGCATAACTAGGGGTGGGTGAGAGGGGCACCCACCCTGCTCATCAAATTAGAAGGAATGCTAGATTTGCCCTCCACCCCTGTGGACTCTGTGCCCTGGCAGCACACCTGTGCTGGGAACTCTGAAACAATCTTCAACTGCTGCTGCCTAAAGAGCAACAGCTGGGATAGGCAGAGCATGTGTAGTGGAGTGGCAGCAGCAGCTCAGTCAGGACTGTGTAGGAGTTCCTGATATAGGTAAGATTACTGTCCCTCTTGTCCCTGTTCTTGGAACAGTGTGCCCCTCCTCCCCGCCCCAGCATTGACTGCTTCTTATGCCACCATTCATGTTCCTGTGACATAGGGAAGTGCTTTTATCCCTACTTTACTTACAGGGAACTGAAGACTAGAGAGGCTTGGTGACATTGCTAAATTCATGCTGGAAAACTTTGGTGTAATGGAGACATGTTCAGATCCTGGAGTAGGTATGGAATATCTTTACTTTGTTCCCCACCCTTCTCCAAATAGTTTGCACAGCTCTCCATGTGGTACTAGGTTCCCAGAAGCATGCTAAGCATATTTCCGCTTTCCCATGTTGTTCCATTCAAACCATTTGCCTTGTGCCCATTTACCCTTTGTATCCATTTAACCTGGAGGCTTGCAAGTTGATTCCCTTGCCTGTAACCCTCTCCTCAGTCCAGTCCCCCAGCTCACTCTTATCTTTTCCTTCAAGCTATTCCAATAAGCCCTACCTCTCCTCTCCAGAAAAGAAGGGGGAAAGGGTAATTGATAAGAAATGTATCATAGTTTTCTGCTCATTCATGGTGCTTTTTGTGCCCTCTTTGCCTCATCTATCTAAACATACATTGCCAAGTTAGATTGTAAGTCTCTAGGTGCAGACACCTTTTCTTTCATTGTGCCTATCAAACACCCAGTGAATGCAGAGTCCATACAAAGAAATAAAATTAGCAATGCATCTATCAGCCAAAGTTGTGCTGCTATTTCAAATTCAAAATGAGAAGAGAATATGCAAAAAGAAGCACAATGCCCTTCTCTTTTGTCCTTCAGTGTCTACAGCCAAAGTAATTTAATAAAGCTCTTTGTAATTCCATATATATAGCATTCTTTCTAAACCACTACTTAGATCTTCTAACATTTGGCATACAGCACACATCCAACATCCTTTTACTACTTCCAAGAGTTTGCTTAGTCTCCAGACATGATTCATAGATTCATAGATTCATAGATGTTAGGGTCGGAAGGGACCTCAATAGATCATTGAGTCCGACCCCCTGCATAAGCAGGAAAGAGTGCTGGGTCTAGATGACCCCAGCTAGATACTCATCTAACCTCCTCTTGAAGACCCCCAGGGTAGGGGAGAGCACCACCTCCCTTGGGAGCCCGTTCCAGACCTTGGCCACTCGAACTGTGAAGAAGTTCTTCCTAATGTCCAATCTAAATCTGCTCTCTGCTAGCTTGTGGCCATTGTTTCTTGTAACCCCCGGGGGCGCCTTGGTGAATAAATACTCACCAATTCCCTTCTGTGCCCCCGTGATGAACTTATAGGCAGCCACAAGGTCACCTCTCAACCTTCTCTTGCGGAGGCTGAAAAGGTCCAGTTTCTCTAGTCTCTCCTCGTAGGACTTGGTCTGCAGGCCCTTGACCATACAAGTTGCCCTTCTCTGGACCCTCTCCAGGTTATCCGCATCCTTCTTGAAGTGTGGCGCCCAGAATTGCACGCAGTACTCCAACTGCGGTCTGACCAGCGCCCTATAGAGGGGAAGTATCACCTCCCTGGACCTATTCGTCATGCATCTGCTGATGCACGATAAAGTGCCATTGGCTTTTTTGATGGCTTCGTCACACTGCCGGCTCATGTTCATCTTGGAGTCCACTAGGACTCCAAGATCCCCTTCCACCTCTGTGCCACCCAGCAGGTCATTCCCTAGGCTGTAGGTGTGCTGGACATTTTTCCTCCCTAGGTGCAGCACTTTGCATTTCTCCTTGTTGAACTGCATCCTGTTGTTTTCTGCCCACTTGTCCAACCTATCCAGGTCTGCCTGCAGCTGTTCCCTGCCCTCCGGCGTGTCCACTTCTCCCCATAGCTTTGTGTTATCTGCAAACTTGGACAGAGTACATTTGACTCCCTCGTCCAAGTCGCTGATGAAGACATTAAAGAGTATCGGTCCAAGGACCGAGCCCTGAGGGACCCCACTGCCCACACCCTTCCAGGTCGAGACCGACCCATCCACCACGACTCTTTGGGTGCGACCCTCTAGCCAATTCGCCACCCACCAGACTGTGCAGTCATCCACATCACAGCCTCTTAGCTTGTTCACCAGTATGGGGTGGGATACCGTATCGAAGGCCTTCCTGAAGTCTAAGTATACGACATCCAACCCTCCTCCTGTGTCCAGGCGTTTCGTAACCTGGTCATAGAAAGAGACTAGATTGGTCAGGCACGATCTGCCCGCCACAAACCCGTGCTGGTTTCCCCTCAGCAAAATTTTCCCTGCCGGGCTCTCACAAAGGTGAGCCTTGATAATTTTTTCAAAGACTTTACCAAGGATGGAGGTGAGACTGACTGGCCTATAGTTGCCTGGGTCCTCCTTCCTCCCCTTTTTGAAAATGGGGACCACATTAGTCCTTTTCCAGTCCTCCGGGACTTGGCCCGTGCACCACGAGCGTTCAAATATTCCTGCCAGTGGCTCTGCAATGATGTTGGCCAGTGCCTTCAGCACCCTCGGATGGAGCCCATCCGGGCCTGCCGATTTAAAGGCATCCAGTTCTTCCAAATGACTCTGCACCACCTCAGGATCTATGTATGGAAGTCTGGCGCCTTGCTGCTGCCTGTCTACAACCCCAGTGAGAGACTTGTCGTGCCCCTCGCTTAGGAACACTGAGGCAAAGAACTCGTTGAGGAGTTCAGCCTTGTCCCCCCTATCTGTCACCAATTGTTTCTGCCCATTTAGCAGTGGTCCTATTCCTCCCTGGGCCTTCCTTTTACTCCCAATATATCTAAAAAACAATTTCTTGTTGTCTTTTACTTGGGTTGCCATCCTCAGCTCCATGGTAGCTTTGGCCCACCTAACTGCCTCCCTACAAGCACGAGCAGAGGAGGTATATTCATGTTTAGTGATCTCACCCTGTTTCCACTTTTTATGTGCTCCCCTTTTGGCCCTTAGGCTGCCCTGGATTTCTCTGGTCAGCCATGGAAGCCTCCTGGCCCCTTTCCCTTTTTTGCCTTGCTCGGGGATCATCTTGCTTTGTGCCCAAAGGATCGTTTCCTTTAGGCACAGCCACCCTTCTTGGGCTCCCATCACTTCAAAACTCCTACTCTGCAGTGCTTCCTTGACTAATCGCCTGAGTGCATTGAGATCAGCTTTCCTAAAGTCTAGCACTTTCACCCTACTAGTTACCTTACCCACTCGCCGTCTTATGTTGAATTCTATTATTAGGTGATCACTGTCTCCCAAATGGCTACCGATCTGGAGGTCCCCTACCATGTCATCCCCTGTTGCCAATACCAGATCCAGTATGGCATTCCCCCTAGTGGGACCGTGTACCTCCTGTGTCAGGTGGAGGTCCTGTACACAGGTTAGAAACCTGCGTGAGCAATGGGACCTTGCTGTCTGCGTCTCCCAGCAGATGTCCGGGTAGTTTAGGTCCCCCATGACTACCGCCTCTTTAGCTTTTATGGTCTCCGAGAGTTGCCTCAGGAGCCCCGCATCTATTTCTTCCCCTTGGTGTGGGGGTCTGTAGCAGACCCCTACCACCAAATCCCTTTCTCCTTGTCCCCCATGTAGCCTAACCCACAATCCTTCTACTTCCTCAACCTTGGATTCTGTCTTGATGAGGGTTGATGTATATTGCTCACTGACATAAAGTGCAACCCCCCCCTTTCTTCCCTGACCTGTCCTTTCTATACAATCTATAGCCCTCAATATGTACCGCCCAGTCATGGGATGAATCCCACCAGGTCTCTGTTAGCCCCACTAAGTCATAGGTGTTTAGTGCAAGCAGGAGCGCTAATTCATCCTGCTTGTTCCCCATGCTCCTAGCATTAGTATATAGGCACTTGAGCCCTGCGACTGGTGCCTTTGCTGCCCCCCCGCTCCGAGTCCCAAGGGGCCCATTGTTTCTTACCTTCTTGTTTCTTACCTGTTCTGTAGTGCTGGTCTCCCCATGGCTTTCAGGTTTCCAATGTTCTCCTTCTTCAGGCTGGGCTGTCCTTGTGGGTGCCACATGGTTTGGTGGTCCACAGCTTCCCCTGCCCTCCTACTCCCCTCCCCCCGACGAGCCTAGTTTAAAGCCCGCCGGAGGAGATCTGCCAACCTAGTAGAAAACACACGCTTACCTTTGGGGGACAGGTGAAGCCCATCCCAGCTGAGCATGTCCCTCGTTGTGATGTGCGGGTCATTGTCCAGGAATCCGAAGCCTGCCTCGAGACACCACTGCCGAAGCCGCCAGTTGGTCTCTCTGATGCAGTTCTCCTGCCGTCTTCCTCATCCGGTCACTGGTAGGATGGAAGAGAAAACCACCTGTGCACCGAACTCCTTCAGCACGCCACCCAGAGCACTGTAGTCCGCCATCAGGTGATCGGGGGTTCTCCTGGCTGCATCATTAGTACCCACATGGACTAGGACCATGGGGTAGTAATCGGTGGGCTTGATCCTGGCCTGGATTACCTCCGTCACATCCCAAATCTTTGCTCCATCACATCCCGAATCTTTGCTCCATCACATCCCGAATCTTTGCTCCAAGTCCAAGGCTGAATGCATAATGCCCCAGTAATCACTTACAACACATGTTCTACTTTTCCTGGATATACTACAGGGAGAGAGAGCCTTTGCTGCCTCCAGCAATCGATTATAACTATGCTTCTTAGGTGTTCTTCACTTCAGGTATGGTAGGCTTTTGAGATCCTCCTTTCCTGCAATGATGTGTCAAAAATAGGGGACAGAGATTAAAATTATTATTAGTAGTATTATTAGTATTATTTGTAGTAGTAGTAATGACAATATTTATTCATAATGCTGATAATATTATTGTAGCAAATGTAATGTAGTCTGAAGGTATCAAATGAAGCTTATGTTTTCTTTGCTATACACCATACAAATGATTATAACAGATAATCCCTGCTTCAGGGAGCAAACAATCTAGACTGGGTTATGAAGTGACTCAACAAGGGTGTAAACAGGCAAAAGATGAAGCACATTTTTGAAGCAAGTTAACAATATATTTGTGCACATTTCCATAGTTTAGTAGCCTCAGTGGTATTATAATCACAAGTAACCTCCAGCCTAAGATAGTGTCAAACAATACTGCTTTGCAGACATTCCAGCAGATGTTTAAAGAGAGATTTAAAGGAAGAAAAGAAATAGCAAATATTCAAGTTGTTTTGATACTAGTCTCATAAAAAGAGACTAGTATGAAAACAGATATTTATTTTACCACAGTTCTATATAGCTGGTAGTTGCCATAGCATCAGAGGCAGTCTGTGAGAAAACATGTAATAATTGATGGCAGATACAGGATAATATTTTCAAGAGTTTATGGTCTTGATTCTGCAAACAGTAAAGCAAATATGTAACTTTATCCTGTGAGCAGTTTCACTGATCCTAATGGAATCACTAACTTTTGTATAGACATGTACATATTTGAAGGATTCAGCCCTTAGTGTGTAAGACTCTTATGTCTGGGGGTGTCTTTATTTTCATGTTTTGCATAGAGTGAAGTACCTTTTCACTAAAATGGTTCTGGAAATCACCTTTCTGATAAGTGATGTTTTTGCTTTCCAGATGTACTATTAAACTGTATTCTGAACTAGCTAAATGCCAACATTCTACTGTATAAAACTTATTGTAATATTGAATGTTTCATTAAAACTTGTTTTTAATTTAGTGAATTAACACTATTTTCTTTTTAGAAGTATTTTCACATGCTTATGTAACTCACAATAACACATTGCATCTTTTTTCCACTTCAGTGATGAGACACATATAGAGGTTTATGGGCCTTCTACTGCCTCCAAGCTAACAGGGCTGTCTTTTAAGATTTGGTATTAATAGCTTATGTTTTTAGATCCAAAGTTCCAGTATCCCCACTAGGAGTTGTTTTTACATGGCTATTTGTAAAATTTCACATATATGCATGTGTACCTAAAATGATATAATATGGCATATATACATAGTAATCTTAATTTTCAATAACTACTGATTTTGGGTGCCTTCATTTCAGTTGCAAAAACATTTTGGAAAGCATAACTCCTATTCATGGGTGGATCCAGGATTCTGTAAATTTAGATGTAGGGGCAGTGACAGGAGCTGCAGGGGTGGTGGTACATCCACTCCCAGACCATGCCCTAGGAGTAGTAGCTAAACTCAGGTAAGAATCCCACTCCATCTCTGGTCTCAGCACTCCCTTACTTCCCCTCCATGCTCAGTGGGATGTCCCTTCCCCTTCCATTTCCCCGCCTCACCCTGCTTCTGTTTCCCACTGACCTGGGGTGAGGGGAGTTTTAGAGCTACTCCTCCCCTGCTCCAGCTGGGCTGCAGGAGGAGCTGGGCTTAGTCCTGGATAGTGGTGATGGTAGGCAGGTTCTCTCTCACTGAGCCTGCTCCTGGGCTGGTGGGGAACACTTGCTGGGGGGAGGGTGGTGGTGGTGTGGTATTGGAAAGGAAGGGGAACCTGCCCATAACTGCCACTGCTGCTGTCTGAAGCTGAGCCCAGCTCTCCTTGCAGCACAGTTGGAGGGGGGCAGGAATGGCTCTGGAGCTTCCTCTGCCCAAGTTCAGCTGGGGATGGCAGCAGCAATAGAGAGGCAAGGGCAGGGGATGGGGAGGAGGTTCAGAAGCCCTATGCATCAGAGGGTCTTTTTCATAGGTGACGACTTTGGTTTTTGCTGGTGGGTTTTTGCAGACGTAACCCCCCTCACTCCGTCAAAATGGCACTTTAATTTAAACTTGGTGCATTCCTGCACCTAGACCCAAATATGCCCACAAGAGGCAGCACATTACTTCAACTTGGCTCCACAGCATTTGTAAAGATTGGGTGCTTTAGTCAGGTTTTTTTGGCATTTTTATGTAATAGTTGATTGAATCAGCTTTAGCTAAAAGCACCAAGAAGCCCTGCTGAAACACCCAATCTTTACAGAAGTTGCAGGGTCGGGTTGAAGTAATGCACTGCTTCTTCCAGTAAAGTACAGTTTGTTTGTTTTGCATTCTTTTTTAATGTCTGCAAGCATGACTTGTGGATGCTGAGTACTCGCTAATTTTTTTTCAGTGGGTTCTTGAGCACCCAAGGAGTTGGCGCGTATGGTCTCTTTCATTTCTTTGCTCTCACATACAGATGTCCAATTCTATACTATGGTTTCTAATAAATGTCTTTGTTTCACTGAGAATTTGGGAACCCAATTACACCAGATTTTCTATGGATTTGGAAGGGCCAATTAAATTGGATTTATGTTCTCATGAAAATTACAGTTGTGAAAGGAAGGACTTATTTCCTTCCTTTACCATCTTGGAATGTGGCTTGCCAATCTCCTATTATCTTTTCACCTTTTCTTTATTGTCTTCACTGATAACATTGCTTTGCTTTTACAACTAAGACATTTAAAACAAATTGTACGAATTATAGCAAAACTATATTTGATACGTTTGTGTACATCAAAGGTGTCAAATTCACCCCATGCTTCAGGCTATATCTGGACTGTAGGATCCTTGCAGGCTAGATCCAGACCCAGCAGTGGCAGGGGAAGCAATGACAGTGGGGTAAGTTATGGTGGCAGTGGGCAAGCAGCAGCAGCAGTATGAGCAGTACTGTATCAGCACAGGTATTGCTCACCACCTGTCAGTCAAGGCCATTTCCAAAGGACCCCATATTTGCCTGGCCCACAAATTCCTGGCCCCTCTGGGATCCCTGCATGCTAGAGGCAACAGCTCTGGAGGCACAATCTACCTGGTGGGCTATAGGTTTGACAACTTTGGGCTTCATCAATCAGTACTGCTAACATTTTAAAGCTAAAGTATAATGTAAGTATATTTGGATTGCCTGTTCTAGGCAAGGGACCATTTCTTTCTATTACCCAAAGGTGATTGTAACTGTGTGGGGAGGCTGCTCCAATGTGTTGTAATTACAGTGCATCAGAGCAGGCTCAATTAATCGAGTCTGCTGGACCATGCTAATTAGCATGGTCCAGCCAGCCTCTGTGTCTCATGTATCAGTGTCCCCACACTTCAAAATGGCTGCAAGGGCACTTTTACTAAAGCTTATTTGACCCCAACCACCATTCTGAAATACAGAGACACTGATACACAAGATGCTGCAGACTCTTTAATTAGAGTGGTTCTCGGAGCCACTCTAATTAAAGCTCCCCCCTTCCCCTGAAGCATGTGTAAAAATGTCCAATGGGGCCTAGATCCTAAATCAAAATAAATAAAAAACAATTTTTTTATTGGAAATCATGTGACAAAGTCCAGAAAAATGTTCTTGAGATTCCTATGGGCTTTCTCAATTGCAGACATCAGAAAAGTAAGTCTCCTTTCTATCACCCCTGTGATATAGGCAAGTGACATTTTACCTATGTTCCAGATGAGAAAACTGAGAAACAGAACAGTTATGAGGCTTGAACAATTTATTTAAAAAAAAGAAAAGAGGTACTAATGAAGCAAAGAGCTATGAAAACAAATAAAAAAGAGAAAAAAAAACAGAAAAAATGGGCAGAAAATTTAGTAAATTAAGCATGGAAAATTAATAATTCATTATAGTTCTTGATCCATAGACTACTGGAATGGAAGTCTTTTGCTTCACTTCACTGAGATTTGGAACAGGTCCTAAATGATTCTTGTATCTAACTCATCATAGTTGAAGTCAGCGCAGATTTACAGTCAGTTATTTCAGTTGGGAACTGAATTCCCAAGGAGGAAAAAGAAGATGAATTGCCTTGGAGAGTAGGCATGGAGGTAGAAGGAAGAGAGGATTTTTTAAGGCATACAGAGAGAATGTATAGAAGTGCGGATCTGATTTTCTTAGTTAAAGTCTTCTTAGCAGGATCTGTACATTCATTTTTATAAAACGTTAAATTGAATGTATTTATCCTTTATTCTCTAAAACACATTTCGCTTGTTTGAGTGAGCTAACTGATCAATGAGGAGATTGGATTTGCACTTGTAGACAACATACTGGCTCAGTTGTTTAGATACTGCAGTTTCAGCCAAAGATAGTTTATTTCTCATAGTGTTAATCTCACGTACTGTGATGACCTGTGTCCAGAAAAGAATTATTTAGAAAGCTGATTATGGATTAATCATCCAAAATATGACTCAGAGTAGACAAAATGCATAAACTTAGATCCAAACAGGAACATGAGTATAAGTTAAATACTGACCCATTTAGCAATAGAATTTAGCATTTATGCACTGCTTTCATATTCAAATCACTGTACAAATATGAGCTAATTAATCCTCACAGTATCCCAATGACACACGTAAGTAAGTATTATCCCTATTTTGCAGAATGGCAAATTCAAACAGATTGTGTTTAGGACCAGCATTTTAAAATTTGGTAACCTATGGTCATTGCTGACACTTCTGAAATTCAGGTCATTCTCAGATGCTCAACTATAAATTCAAGCATGCAATTTTAGGCCCTCAGTAACTGAAAACTTTGGCATAAGTAACTTTCATAAAGACACATAAATCAGTGGCTGAGCTGAGAATGGAACTGAGCTCAGCTTCCTTATCCCCAACTCCCATTCAGTCTTTACTTGATGCAGGCTGCTTCTCAGAAAGCTTGCCAACCACTGGGTCCATTCATGCAGATTTGACCTAAGAGAATGATCAACACTCTCTATCTTTCCATCATAACTATTTTTCAGAGTAATTTCTTTTCCTTGATGAAAGACTATAACTGAGCCACATTTTGAGACAGTAATAATTTTGTTTTTGTATAAAGAATTGTTCCATGCTGGAAGGTTTTATGGCTATAGTAATGAACTAATTTTATTTCATTTTAGGCTGGTTTTGCAAATAAAGGCTGATATATAGGTCATATAACTAGTCATATGAACGGATCCATACTGGATTAGACTAGTTGTTCACCTAGCCCAGTCTCCTATCTGATAGTGGCTCATGTCATATGTTTCTGATGCTGTACTACTCCTTGTAATGGACAATCAAGGAAAAACTTCTTTATATGGAGAAGTTTTTTCCTAACCTATGTCAGTCAGCGGTTGATTCATCCCCTGAAGCATGAGAATAAGGCATTCTTCCAGGGAGCCAATTACTTTTTCAGGGGAGAGAGAGAGAGAGAAAATGGGGTCTGGAAAACACTGTGAAGTTCCCTTAGGAAATTCCATGAGAAACATCCCTTCAGGTGGGAAGGGTGTAGGAACACTAGAGAAAGGTGGTGGGTAATAAGCAGAGTTCCTGGGTTTCTCTGTTTAAAAATCCTAAATTCTCTGATTAAAAACCTCCAAATCTGCATTTTTCTGTGATTAAAATGAAACACCATTATATTTGTGTGTGTGTGTGTGTGTGTGTGTGAGACAGTTGAACACAACGTTTTATTGATATATTTACAATTTTCAAGCAATTTGGAAGCCTACCAGTGCCTTAATTCCTATAATAAAATAAATTCTAAATACCTATATATTTTGGCATTTGATTTTGTTTTTTTATCATAGAAAATCAGAGCTCCCCCTGGCCCCTTCATTTACCAGAATGCAAGTCCAGCTGCAACTGTCCCCTCTGCTGCTTTGTGGTGCCAAGCAGCCCTGATATGCAGGTACTCTGCCCCACCCATGCTATTGCACCTGACTCCCAAGTCAGAGCGCCCCCCAGCCCTGCTGGTGCCCTTCACTCCCAGCCCACAGCCCCCTGACCCTGCTGGTGCCCCTCATTCCCAAGTCACAGCCCCCTCAGCCCTGCTGGTGCCCCTCACTTCTGACCTGTTGTGCCCTGCCCCCCAGTGTTTGAGGAAGGGAGTGTGTGTGGGGAACGGGGTGGTTGTGTGGGGAAGGGGGTGTAGGCACAGGTGATGTATTGTGGAATGGGAGGGGGCACAGGCAATGGGGCAGGGGGTGGGGGGAAGAGCAGTTGGGGGGTGGAGGGGGATGTGCCCCCCTGAGATTTCTGCGTTCACAGTGGGGCACAGGGATACAGCTTAGCTGGACCAACTCTGGCAGGAGCTGCCTCCACAGTCCAGCAGGCAGGACTCAGCATGGGTGGGGGCGCCACCATTGCCACCAAGGTGAGGCATCCCCTGCCCACCCAGCAGCGGTGGGGACACAACTCCATGCCACCACTGCTGCTTTGCCTCACCTTGGTAGCCATGGCAGAGTAGAGTTCTCTTTCTCTCCTGTGCTGGGTCCTGCCCACTGGGCCGTGGAAGTGGCTCCTGCCTGGAGCTGGTCCAGTCTGGTTGCAACCCTGAGCTCCACTGTGGGTGCAGAAATCTTGGGTGGCATGTGCCCCCCAGCACATTACCTTGGCTTCCCCGCCCCTCTTTGCTGAATCACCTGTGCTCCCACACCTGCCTGATGTGTCACTTGTGCCTCCCCTCTGCCCCTCAATGTGTCACCTGGGCTCCCTTCCCCTCTGCCCCCACAGACTTACCTGGAGGGACCTGCAGGAGCTGCTCTCCACCACTGCTTGGCTGCCACATGCATGTGTGCACGCTTACGCATGTGGTGCCTCCTGCCTCCCATCACCCTTCTCTGCTCCCTCCAGCCCCAAGCAGCTCCTTGCAGGCTGGAACTCTGCTAGCCTGCAAGGGGAACCCACTGTTTCCCACATTTTTCTCCTTTAAAGGAGAAAATCCACATTTTTCCAAAGTGAATGGAAAACCTGGATCCCTGGTAATGATCTTTCAAATCTGGCATACAGAGGATTCATAGATAAGGGAACCCACAGATGCATTAATGAAGGGACAGCTGTATCCCCTTTCCTCATCAGTCCATTCAGGGCAGTGCAGGACACAGGCATTGGCGAAATGGATGGCCTCCCGGGGCCTAGACAAAAGGGGGGGCCAAAAATGGTAATTTTTTTCTGTTATCCAATTATTATTATTATTATCTCTGGTAAAGGGAGACCCAACCCTAAAAGTTCACCTGGGGCTGCCAGGAGTCTAGGTACAGTGCTGATTCAGGGCATTGTTTTGGGTAAGGAAGAATGAGTGGTTTTGCTAGAGACAGTAATGTTTCAAGTACAATTGATTGTGCCTCAACACAAAAACTGGGACCACACAATTGAGCACAGTGGCTCCTTGCTCTAAACTTTTTGCTCTCAGCTCCACCCAGAATTCTGTAATGTCTTTTCACATGATAGTAGACTGGGGGTGTCACTTTCTGGTCTCTTACCATATTGTGAGTTGTTTCTATTGACTTCTTTAGGAACTGATCATACTCTATACTCTTTCTAAGAAGTCTGTTTGTTTAGATAGGCCTTTTTTGTTTTTAAAAAGTCTCTAATTTCAAATGCTCCTTGATTTTTATTGCTTTTCTCTATCCCTTCAGTTTGTGAATATGTTCTGGAGTTGATACTTTTCAGTCAGTATTCTGATGACAAGATCAGTCCACTTTTTATTGACCATTCTTGCCATGATGCCATTTCTCTTTTGACAGTGACGAAAGTATGTTTTAGACTCTTTTTTAGAATTGTGTGTAATGCCACTCCCATGCAGCAACCGCCAGATGGTAATGAAGAGCAGGCCAATTGTTTGTCTTCTGAGAATTATGTCTATTACCACTGCGGGATATTTAAGCTTTGACAACTGGGATTCCAAGATTGGTTCTAAATACCAAATTGCTCAACTCTTTACAGTTCATTGGGCCATTGCAGAAGTCTAACTTATCATTTGCATTTTAGACTCTTTTTGTTACTTTTTTGGTATAACATTTTAAAGTCCTAGTTTTATATTTAGTATCAAAGTAGTCCTCATGAGGCTATTGCCCTTTAGAACAGTGATTGGTATAAATCAAAGGATAGTTGAATTTTGAATTTATTTGAAATACAAAAGTTATCCCTTTATTGACTAATGGATATACACACATAGAACATAAATATGTTTTAAGAACTAAATCGCTGTACTCTCACGTACAAATACTGTGGGAGTCAACCACAAGAGTTGGCAATGTTGCCCAATATAACAGTGGGGTGTAAAGCTCCCATAACATGCTGAACTCTAGTCCCGTGAATATATGGCACAAATACTCTCCATGATTAATAAAAAAATATTAAAGAGGAACAGCAATCCTTACATCAGGGTGTCCTTTCTATATTTATATTTTCCCTTCTTTTGCAGAAGTGGGATCCAGGAGCAGAGTTCAAAACATAGCAAAGGTTGGCAAGAAGGTGGCAGCTAATTTTTAGCTCATGTGCTCTCACCTTGAGATACATTATGGTATTCATAATCTTATCCCTGAAGTGTTGTTATCATGAAGGCTGCAGTACCCTACTACCATACGTGGATTAATGCACTGGCCAGCTGGCCCCTACCTCGGCACAGATGAAACCGGAGGCCAGGCCAGGCCAGGCCAGGCATGCATGATGTGGTGGGCCGTGGCTGCCGGGTGCTGTTTGCTGGGTGCCGCTACAGTCAGACTGAGCCATGGTGGGGCAACGGGCTGCCCCTGGAGCTCAGTCTGTGCCACATGCACCTGGTAGGCACTGGCTCTGCATCTCCAGAGCCGGCTCCACCATGGACCTGTGGGTGGGGGCAGCTGCGGCTCCTGTCCCAGGCCTGAAGGGCAGTGCATCCTGCTCTGGTTGCTGCTCCCCCTGCGTCAGCCAGGGACGGAATCCGTGGCTGTGGGGCAGGGTGCAGGCCAAGGGGGCAGCTTGGCCCATGGAGGGACGACCCAGCTCAGGACTCAGTGAATCTTAATCTGCCTTTGCCCGCTGCAGAGTAAAAACCATAGAAGAACTGCCACTGGTGCTCACAACTTTTTTTTTAATACATTATACATCCCCAGATGCGAGTAGGCTGTTGCCTATGAAAGCTCATGCCTCTCTGAAGCATTAGTCACTTAGATGCCACCCTGCCCTAACTTCTACCTGACTAACATAAATAAAATATCTCTATTACATCATGAAGTCTCTTCTGGAAACCTGTATTGGAACAAGTCAATTCCCCACTCTTTCCTGGATCCTAGATTATGATCTCCCCTTCTTAGGTGCTTGGGACCTTATGATAATTATGCAAGGTGAGAGCAGAATACAACTACACATTTTGCCAAAGGAAGGGGTGGTTGGAAAGACGATGAGGAAAGTGCTAAATGCTAGCAAAATTCGCATGCAACATTTGATGTAAATATATAGTACTTAAAATGAGGAGAAAGGATTTGGACAGTGGAGAGATATAACTGAGGAAAGTACAGGGAGGGAGGCTAGGAAGCATAGGAAATTCCTACTTCTTGTACAAAAGCTTTATTTTGCCCAGCATTAGCAATTTCTGACAGTGACCTCTGTCATAAATCTTGCTTTAACTGGCACTGTGGGCAGAACAGAGGTCTTTTGCTATGTACAATGCCCACGCTTCCCTTCTTTAATCATCCATATTTAAATTGCTAGAAGGAACTACAGAAATCTAATTAAAATCAGCAACACCACCTTTTCCCCACTTCCTCTGAAATGAATTTTCTGCCACTGTTACAAAGTATAAAAGGAATGTGCGGTAAAAATAACAGTGAGACTGCAAAGGACTTTTAATAACAATATACTTCAGAGTAAAATATATCAGGCTAATCTCAATCCTGGTGTTAGTGCCCTGAAGGTTTGGGGAATTTTGGCCACATATATAAGAACAAAACTGGGTCAGTTGAATATTATATCTTTACACATAGACTTTTGGTCTGTGCTGAAAGAAAGAAAGAGCTGATGGTTCAAGTATTGGACGGGAGATATTAGTTAAATTCCTGATTATGCCACATATTTCCTCTATTATTGGGGAAAGCCCTTAATCTCTGGTTCTCAGTTGCCATCCCTGAAACAGAGATAGTAATATTTCCTTTTTTTCTTTATCCTTGATCTGTCTTGTGTAAGTTTTTCAGGGCAGAAGCTGTCTCTTGCTATATATGGAAACTAATATAATAGTTTGTACTGTAATATAAATGCTTTTTTTATTCTGAGTAATAATAATGCCACTGAAATATGCCAAGTCTACTACATATTAATGAACACACATAATGTAGTATGTGGAGTAATGTAGTATGGGAAGAACTGAAGGGAAGAAGTTTGCATTTCATTCTTCAAAACTTCTGAAATACAGATAAACAATTTGCACAAATCAAAATACCTGTGCACTGCCCCCTGCACAGGGCAGGGGGTTGGACTCGATGATCTACTAAAGTTCCTTCCGACCCTAAAAATCTATGAAATCTATAAATAAGGGGGATTTGTAGAATCAAAACTGGCTGTCTGGATGGAGTATTTTGAAAGATAAACAGCAGTAGACTATATAGATCTCATAGCTTTAATTGTTTTTTTAAGGAGGCAGAAAGGACATCTTCCCTGGTGCCAGCTCTGTAGTACATTCAGGAAGATTTCAAGTGCATGCTAGTTTTGAAGATAATCAGGCATTTCAATGGTTGATGCTGTGGCGAATAACGAACAAAGCCCTTCTAGGTCAGGTTTGGCTGCATGTATTGTCTTATTGGAATCAGCTACAGAACCTGCTTTGTATATATGCTAGCAGAGTGAACTTCAGCATTCACGCTGACATTTATATGCACACTAGTTTCCCAGTCCAAACAATATAAGGACACAGCCAAGGCTGGTGACTTTGATTGGGGCATGCCGATGCTCTTGCTGGGAGCACAGCCAGAGTGGACCTCCACTCAGCAAGCATCACAAGGATCATGGGCGACTAGTGCTGCCTTAGTCAGGGGTGCATGTGCCCCACCAGCAACCAGTCAGCGACTGGGGGGGTCCCCCGACCCTGCCAACCGGGGGGTCCCCTGTGGCCGATCGCTCCCACCTGCCCATCGCCTAAGCGGTGAGTGCTGCTGGACAGGGGGTGCACCGGCACTCTCAAGGGGTGCAAGTGCACCCCCCATGCACCGCCACTGACACTGATCATCTTATTCCAGGTTAGGAAGGAATCCTACCCCATGGTCAGATTGGTATGGACTGTGGGGGTTTTTGCCTTCCTCTGTAGGTGGAAGTCTCTACCCAAGACCTCCTGCTCATATATATTGACTTGTTACAGAAGCAGGACATTGTCTGCTGGGGTTTCCTTGCTGTTAGGTCAGTGCTGTGTCAAGGCTGTAGGTCTGTGTTGGGTCAGGGCTGTAGGCTCTTATACAGAGTTTACATGCCGGTTTGGGTGGGCTAGTGATGGTCCTGCCTCAGGCAGAGGGCTGCACGACATGCCCCCTGGAGGCCCCTTCCAGCCCTACATCTCTAGGCTTCAATGCAAGAACAAACTGGCTGCAGTAAAGCAGCCTAGGAAGACGTCGGGAGCGAGCGGAGCATTTCTAGAGGGATCCGGCAGTAACTGGTGCCTAGAAAGGGAATGATTGGGGTCACCACACCTGGCTTCACTCTTAGGGGGAGGAGGGAGCCCCAAAACAAGAAGCCCAAACCCCAGCCCGGGAGCGTGGAGGTGTCTCTGTCTCTCTACTGCCCCAGGGGAATTAGCTCGATGTCATCCGTGTGTGTGTGTGGGCTGGGGTGAAGCACTCTGGACACTGCCCGGCCCCGCGTCCCAGCACCGCCAGCTACAGCCTCCCGCGACTGCAGGAGCCTGGTCCTCCTACGCCGGGGACCGCATCCCCTTCACCCCGCGAGCGAGGGAGGCAGAGGAAGACTTCGCCCCGGGAGGAGAGGGGGCGACAGCAGCCTGCGTCACGCGGGAGCCGCGGCTCCGGGGGATCAGCCACAGCGCCCCAAGGGGGCGGGGGGCCGGCGGGGACCCTTCTCCTCGGGAATGGCCCGGCCTCTCGCTGAGTGACACCTCTCCGCGCCAATCACCGGCGGGGCCTCGCCTCCCTCCCCTCCGCCTCGCGGGGCAGCGCGTGGGGCCGCGTTAACCCCTTCCGCGCCGGGCGGGGAGCAGCCGCCGCCAAGCGCTGGGCGCGGCGCGGTCCCGGCCCGGAGTGCGGCTCGTAGGGGCAGGGGCAGGGGCTGGGGCTGGGGCAGCCTGGTGCCCCTGGAGAGGGAGAGGGAGCGGCGCGGGCAGGCTCGCGTGTCCGCTGCGCCGGGAGGCCGCGGGTGGGGGAGGCCGACGGGGAGCCGAGCTAAGCCGAGCCGCCCGGTGTGCCCGCGCCCTCCCTCCCTCCTTCCCCGAGCTGCTGTGATCTCCTCTGGACAAGGCGGGGGGGGGCGTGAAGAGGCATAAAGTATGGCATGCCAAGATGGTTTCTGCCAAGGAGCCAGCGATCGTGATGTCCTCGGGGCTCTGCATCACCCTCGTGCGCTTCCTGTGCCTGGCGGCGTGGTGAGTACCCGCGGAGCCCTGCCGGCCCTGCCCTCGTGGGGGGAGCGCAGCCTGGCCGCAGTCCCTGGCTGCTGCAGCCCTTCCCTTCCCTCCCCCCCCCCTCATTGGCATCAATAACCCTCCTGCCTTGCCGCCCCCCCGGCAGCCTCAGCGACCCCCCGGGACAGACCAAAAAAGAGGAGAAATTGTGGCCGGAGAATTTTACCAGCATCCTGAACAGTCTCCTGGACGGTTATGACAACAGGCTGCGCCCTGGATTTGGGGGTATGGTACTGTGCACGCTCCCTCCTGTCTGTCAGTCTGCCTGTGTGTCTGTCTGTGGGCATGACTAGGTACGGCTTCCTGCGCTTCCTTCTGTTTTTCGAGTCATGGTTGCGATTGTTTTGTGGGGAATTAGGGTGTGGCGGCCCCCCTCCTCCCTCTGTCCCTTTCCTCCCTCCCTGAAATATTGCCGCTGACTCTGCGGGCAGAGGCGGGGCGGGCGAGAACAGGGGTGAGGTACAAGCTGGCTCTGCCGGGGTCCGGGCAGCCCGCTACTGCCAAAACACGGGTGTAAAAGCTCCTGCTGCAGCAAGGAATTGGGTGCACCCCGGCGGGATAGTGCCAGGTGCAGCACCCGGGTTCTGCCCGTGTTTGGCCCGGCATCCCCCAGACTGGGCTCAAATGCTGCTCCTCCGGCCACGGTGAACGCTCGTAGCAACTCCGAGCGTGCCAAAAAATATCTAGTGCCAGGTTAAGGGAAACTCAGGTCTTTCACCTGTTTCTGCTCCTTTTTAGTCCCCCTTCCCAGAGCCACTGCTTAAACAGAGAGAAGGTTTAGCTGCTCTTTTTGCCCTATAAATATCTGGAGCCCAAAGCATGTCGGCAGAACTAGGCTGCAAAAGATCTCTAGTACCGGATTTCTCTTGCGTGTTGGCAGGTTTTGGTACAATGTAAATACAAACGAGTGTCGCTACTCCTACTTCACTGACAGATCTGGTCTCTGATGCCTCCTGTCCCAGTGGTACTGGCAAAATATAGCTCTAGTGCTTGGACCCTGTCATCCCAGTTCTTCACATTTTGCCTTGTCTTTATAATCAGGGCACTTGTGCTCTACTTAGGAATCAGCAGTTGAGGGCTTGGGGCAAAAATTCTGCTGGATCTGTGTAGAGCCAGGTTTTTGTTGAACTACTGTACGCAGCTACATCGGGGTCTAGTTTTGATGCTCTGCAAGTGGGTAAACTTAATGTTCTCTCACTCTTGATGGTGCAGTTTGTGGGTTGGGACCAAAAATCATCAGGATCTAGTTAAATCCAGCTTTCACTTGTTTTCTGGAATTAGAGTGTTTACAATGCAGGAGGCTGCAACCCCTCAAACTCACCGTTTTCTGGTGATGCACTAGGCAAACGAAGACATTAATGGGGCCAGTTCCCTGCAGGGTTGAATGAGGGCTTTCTGTAAGTTTTATTCTATGAAACAATTTGCTCTTAATACCTTCTAAAACAATTTCTTCCTACATGTGATACATATACACTAACATATAGCCCAACACATTCCACACACATGACAGAAGCAGTGCTGACATGCATGCTCTTACCATAAATGGACAACCTCGTTAGTGCTATTCATCAGTTTCTGCTTATTTTAGATATTCTTTCCCTTATAGGTTAGGCTTTCTATAAACTAGATGCAAGGACATTCAGTGGAAATTAAGCTAACCCTATTAAAGCACCTGTGAGAATAATTTACCCAGATGGTCTTTTGCAGTTTGACGCTCCTAAAGACAAATTACAGACTCTTCTGCATATGTACAGATTTCTTTCTGAGGGATGTGCTATGTAGAGTCTGCATCATTTTGTTTGAATGCTTAGCTATTATCAGAATTTCTAAATGCCCAGAAAATGCCAGATCTTCATATAGTTTGTGGAGATTCTATATTTACCCAATAGCCATTTGCAAACTATTGTTTTTTTTTTTTAATTTCATATTTACAGAGTTAAATTCCCGTTGCAAAAAAGTAGTATTGTATCCTCTTGCATTCTACCAGCTATGATATTTAAATCAATAGTTTAGGAAGACAGAAAAGTCAATGTTCTGGTGGATATTTTAATCATAAATATTAGAGTGGTTCTTTTTCTTTTTTAAATCTAACTTTAAAACTCAAAGGTGAATGGTTTAAAATGTTATAAATGCTATATGAAAAACATGCTCTTTCAGTTTTCTGAAGAAGGTGTCTGGAATCTAAGCTCATTGTTGCAAAAGTTACCTTCACCTGAATTGGTAAAAGCAGCTTTTAACAAAAAAACAATGCTCAGATTTGATTCCGTGACAGAACGTAGACTAATGCCAGTTGATTAATCATTAAAATGTTTGCTATTCAAAACACATTTTTTCTTTGTATTCAGATCATTTGCTGAAAATATGTATGGTGAGTGGGGCTCCACATATTTAAAAATGGGTCATTCACCAGTAAATGCATAATAAATAGATGTCATACAGGATAAGCAGTATTCACACTGAGGAGTACAGTATGTTTCAGCAGTGTTAAAGTCATGTTACATACTGATAGGGAACAGAAGTCACTGCTGAAACTAATTCACCATTTGGAACGCATGTGACTCCAAACAAGGCATAGGGTCTTATTCTAAGAACAAAAGGCTCTGCACAGATCTCACTAGCACTGATTTTCAAACCCCAAATTTAATGAAAATATTTCTGATTCTCACTTGTGCAGGGAGCAAGCCAAGCTGATTTTTTTTTTCTGGTATACATCAGCTTTTCTGCAAATAACACTTTGTGAAAAATTATGCTTGAAGAGCAAAAAGGAAAAAAATACAGCTTTTTGATGATTTTCTGAAAATGTTCTAATTCCAGCTTTCAATAAACTGTATGGAAAAGTACCCATTGACTTCAGTAGGGATTGGATTAGGCCTGGTATGGCTCCAAACTCCCCAAATTAGCATTAATTAGCACAGTTGTTGGCAGTTACAGAAGAGAAGCCAAGTACTGACTTGAGCATAGACACACTATTGCTTTCTCTCACTTAGAAGTGGTCCTGAAGAGGACTGAACATCATTTGCAGCTGGATGTGGGAAACTTCATTATTGTCTAGGCTGTATCTTGAGAATAAGTGGGACTATCACTTCTTTAATGCCGTCTGGCTGGCACTTTTCATTAGTGACAAATTCACTTTACAAAACAAAACAAAACAAAAAATGTAACTGGATACTAAGCATTGTGCATTTGGCAGATTTCATTAAGAAAAAATAAAAAATTATTGGAAAAAGCCACAACTTTTATTAAATATTTTATATACTTACAGGGCTATTTCCAGAACAGACATTAATTTATTGATTTAAAAAAAAAAAGATCCAGAAAAAAATACCTAAGAAATCAAAACAGATTTATTTGAAAGACATCTTTAATCTGACTTCTTCCACAAAACTGACCTTTCCAGTTTTTTGAAGTGCAGTCAGGATTATTTGAATTGTAGAGTGTTTTGGAAGATAATCAGGAGGCATTTCAGTGGTGGGAAATTACATCGCAACAAATGAATAAAGTGAGGTTTGCAGGCATGGTGAGGTAGGATCCAAGTCAATTACACTTCTTGTACTTCATATTCTATTATATCATTACACTGAACTTCAGTATTTTCATTACAGTTTATAGTACATGTTGATTTCCAAATCAAAATGATTGTGTGACTATGGTGTTTACAGTAAATACCTGAGGTATATAAAATACTTTTTTACTCTATCTGTTGTAAAATTGCAAAGTGTTTGTTGTTTATTCTGCCCCAACATTTCAGAAGAAAATGGTGTATTTAATTCTAGCTGCAATGTCAATTCAGATGTTTTTCCCTATTAATTGCCTTTATTTTATCATAGGAGAAGAGATGGAGAGGAAGTTATAGCACCCATGTTTTCTCTGAAAAATTATCTTTTCCATATTTCATTTCTATATTGTGCTAACTTAAGGTGAAGCTAAGGGTGGTTGTTAAAGGATAATATTTATTTGATATGGGGCCTGATTCTGATTCGGCATTGGTTTTACATTTATGTAGCTCCCTTGACTTTAATGGAGTTACTACTTCTGATTAACAACAGTGCAAGTGAGATCAGTATTAGGTTTATATATTACCATACATAATATATGCTTTTGGATATGCTTGTTTCTTTAATACTTGCATGGTACCATATTACTTTTTGCTTTGAGAGCTAAGTACATGTAGCCTGCTCAAGTGAGAGGTATATGATTACTGAATTGAGTAGAAGCAGGGTCAGTTTGCTATGTGTTGTTTGTATGCCTACTAGTTTTGAAGTGTTGACCAAATAAACTCTAAGGCCGTGTCCACACGAGCGAGCACGTGTCTGTTGCTGTGTCTCAAAGCAGTTTGAGATGCCGCAGGAGGCACCCCATGAGTGAAAAAATGTTCCCCACGCTGCAGATATGCAGTCTGGACTTTAAGTTTGATACTGGGGAATACTGGTATCAAAAGAAAACATGCCAGAAAAAAGCGGTGCAGGGTATGCTCCTGGAGCATGCCCTGAAGCAACTAGAGACTAAGACCTCCAAAGAGATGCTCTAGCACCTGGCCAGAGCATCTCTATGCCTCTTGCATGCCCCCGCTGCTCCAATATGCTACCTGTGTGGGAGGGGTGGATTCCCTGCCTGCCCCCCTCCCCCCGGTGCACAGCCCCCACAGCAGTCAGCAGCAGGCCCTCGGGGTGCTCATGACTTGCTGCAAGCAGAACCCTGTGGTGGTGCACAGCGCTGTCTGGGACCCAAGGGCTACATGTGGTGCACAGAGCTGGCCCAGTCTGGTGATGTGTAACTTTAGACAGGACCAGGCTGGTTCCTGCTGCCACCTGGGGCTCGCAGCACTGCAGGCAGAAGCCGTGTGCCATCGGGCCGGGCTAGCTCCTGCTTCCATGTGGTCTGTGCACCATCAGGCCAGGCCAGCTCCTGCATTTACATGGCACATGGCTCCTGCCTGCAGTGCCAGGAGCCCCAGATGGTGGCAGGAGCTGACTCAATGTTGCCTGAAGGTACACACCGGTGGACTGTGCCAGCTCTGCATGCCATGTGTATCCTCCAGGTCTCAGGTGGCACTGTGTGCCGCCAGGGGGCTCTGCCTGCAGTGGACCATGAACATCCCAAGGGCCTGCTGCTGCCACCAGAGTTGGGGGCTATGCATTGTTGGGGGGCAGATGGGCATGTGCTGGCCCCCCTCAGACCCCACAACCCCTGCATGAGTCCCCCAGATACCCACCTCCATATCCCATCCCCCCACAAGCCTCACACCCAGCCACGGGGGCGCAGGTCCAAGGGGGTGGATGCTGTCACAGATGGCAACAGGTCACAGCCAGGAAGGAGCCCCCATTGCCAGACTGCTGCAGTGGGTAGAGGGTGCAGGGGCCATTCTAGGTTAGGGCTGCTTCAGCAGTCCAGCTGGCACAAGGGGCTAGTCTTCCGGCCAGTTGGTATCTGGGGCTTCAGAAGCTCCTCAGGACAAGTAGCCCTGAGCTGCCAGCACAGGTGCTGGCTCCAGCCTCTAGCTCCCCCTGGCTGAAGATCTGGGAGGAGATGGGCAGGGTCAGTTTGCCCCAAGTGGCACAATTTGCCCCACACCAAAATGTATGTTCAGACATGTGTGCTGAAGCACAAATCTATGGCACAAATTTGTGCTGCTGCTACTTGAGCTGCTGCAAATGCCTGTGCCTGCATTTGTGGATGTGCCCTAATGGCTCTTTCTGTAGTGTAAGGCACATGTACAACACTTGATGTTTATGTGCTCATATTTAGGACAGAAGAAGACATAGGCTGGTAAGGATTTGGTTTGCTGAGGTTGTGGCATGTGCTTCCAGTCCATGTGAGGCCAGATCCATATCTGCAGCCTCACATCCCCACCTGAACTGTGTACCCAAACAAAGACTGGGCATAACTAAGCTTTTATTTTGAGGCTTTGATGTAGGCCCCCAAATAAATATGCCTAAATCATATGCAACTCCTGCTTTAGGCACCTACATTCAGGATTGCAATCCTGGAAACTTCCCATTCATCAGTTGTCTAATTCATAGAAACTTATATTTTCATCAGGGCTGCGTGAGGCTTTGGTGGCTGATTCAATTCAGTGGTGAGTCAGTTCGATCCAGTGGCTGAATCTCCAAATCTGAATTTAATCAGGAGACCCTATAGGAACCCTCCAAATCAGTTCAGAAAGATTCAACGATGCAGACATAGCCACAGCTTTAAATGTTTTTTCTACATACCCAAGGTACCAGGTAGCTCGTGAATGCTGAGATGGTGAGGTGGATGGAGCGTCCCACAGGAACGCAGGGGGGTCTCCACCGTGGTCATTAGTGGACCTGGAAGTGGACCAGAAGCACTTCTGCTCTACTTCCAGGTTCTCCGGGAATCGCACAGGGCCCTCCCCCCCACCATGCCCCCCCCTCCCGGCTCAGCAAGTGGTGCCTCCTGGGTCTGGGGGTCACCTGGGTCCCCCCTGTGGCTGATCGCCAAGGTGGTGGGGGGAGGGCCAGCGCACTTGGTGGCAGACCCGGAAGTGGACCAGAAGTACTTCCAGTCCACTTCTGGGTTCAGTGTAGAGCACGCAGGGGGGCCCCCCACACTCCTGTGGGACGCTTCATCCACCCTTCCATTGCAGCGTTCACGAGCTGCACCTGTTACTTCAAGGTATGTAGAAAAAACATGTAAAGCTGTGTCTATGGCCGAATTGCTGATTCTCTGAATCGGCAGCGAATCTGAAGATTTGGATTTGGCCTGAATTGGGGACAGTGATTCAATTTGACTTAGATCACTGTCCCCGATTCGGGCTGAATCTGAATCAAATATAGCTCGTTTCGCACACCCCAGTTTTCAGTATTAAAGTTCTGGTTTTGGACATAAAAAGAACATCTAATTAGGTATGTCCTGTCTCAACTCCATCAGGTATTCTGCCTATGTCTCCTGAGAGGCTTAATCTGGTAGGTGTACATATGTGTACAAATCATGCTCTGCAGAAAACAGTGAGAGTTGATACTGCCCTCCTTCCCATCCCTGCCTTCATCCAGTAGCTCAGTGGTTAGAGCACGCACCCAGGAGTTGGGGATCTGGGTTCCAATTTTCACCAATTCTTGGTCGTGTCTGGATGAGCGTAGCCATGTGGTATTCGGTGCAGTAAACACATCTGTGGTGCCACATACCCCACATTCAGCTGTTCTCTGATCTGCAAGGGAGCGATGTATGTGTATTGGGGGGGGGTTGACCCCTGGATATCCAGGGGTAAAAAAAAAAAAAAATGGAGTGGAGCATGTGAGGGGCAATGCATGCCACTTAAAACCAGAGCCTGGCCAGCCAGAGCCATGCTTTGACTGCAAGCTAGGCCCTGAGCGGCAGGATTGCTGTTGTTGCAGCCCCAGGAGGTCCCCATGGCCTCAGGTAAGACTGCTAGGGCCAGCCCAGTACTGGCCCTAGTCTCCTCTACCCCACCCAGGGTAACCTGCCATGCACCAGAGGGCGTATGGCACAGGTGTTCCCTGGGGACAACTAGTGCTGGTACAAGGTGTGCTGCCGCTACTTGTCCCTGGTGAGCCAAACGTCTATTCTTGTGTGGATGCGGTGCTTGAGGCTATTCAAACCCACATCTGCTGCCAATATATATGTTGTGATTTGTGTGGAAGTACTATTAGCCTGGAAGTTAGAATACTCCCCTGGGAGTGGGGAGTCTCTGCTCTCTGGACTGTTAATTCATTTAATGTTAAGCAGTCATTGGATCGAAAAAATATCATGAAACGGGGACTTTAACTGTGTGCCCTAACCACTAAGTAATAGAGTCATGCTGCTTCTTGCTTATTCTCTTTCCAGCCTTATGAACCGCATTATTTGTGGGAGAGTAGTCAACCTTTATCAGAAGGGGTGGATGCAGTTTCTGCCTACCCTTGCAGTGAGGATACACTCCTGTGGGGTATGTTTGAAGGCCTGTAAGCCAGATGTCCAACTTCCTAGGCAATGCTGTAGACACTAGGCTCTTGTATAAAGTCATACTCCTCCAATTGCATTTTAAAAATAGTGTGCTGTATCAGGGGCTGGGACGCAGCTCCTGCTAGACCCCTGAAGGAGGGACCATGCCAGGGGGAAACTCACCCAGCAGGGCCTGGGCAAGCTGTGCCTTCTCGGCATGCCAGTGACAAGCCCCAAGAAAAAACTTACTTGGTGGAGTCTGGGCAAGCCATGCTGCCCGGCATGCCAGAAAGGATGCTGGGAAATGGGGAACTCACCTGGCAGATCCTGAGCAAGCCACACCTCCCTGGTGCACCAGGGAAGCTCTGGCTGGGGAGAACTCACCCAGCAGGGGCTGGATGGGCCACGCCACCTGGCATGGCAGGGAAGAATGCTGGGGGAGGGGAACCCACCCAGCAGGGTCCAGACAGGCTGTGCTTCCCTGGCGTGCCATGCCAAAATAAGCTCCAGGGAGGGGAGTGGAGCCGCGCACCGGGTCCAGGGAATATATGCCATGGAGGCTGGTGCTGATTGGCCTGGAGAAGCCCGGGAAGTTTAAAAGGAGGATGCTGAGGGGAAAAAAGGGATGTTGCAGCAGGATCGGGAAGAGGACTCTGCCGCAACAGAGACCGAGCCAGCCGAACCCTTGTGGGATGCCAAGATACTGTGACCATGAGTGAGCGACCTACCTGATACACAGAACAAAATAAGTAACACCGGACAGCGGGGGTACTTGTTGGTGGACCCACTCGTCGGAGGGACAGGAACACTGGAAAAGAGTGCCCAGTGAAAGATTGGTAAGCCCATCAGGAAAGGGCATGAACGGACACCACAGGTGGGATTAACTTCATGGGACCCTAGATAACCCACGTAAAGGAGAGATTTGCCTGGAGGGACTGAATAAAAGATCACCAGGTTCAGGCTAACTATAGGGATGTAAGCTGGATCCCTGAGCCTTGGCTGTGAGTGGTCCCTTGAAAAGTCATACAAACAAGGGAAAGGGAGTCCTTTTGTTTATTATTTTTTTCCTTTTGTTTATTATTCACTGCTCCCTGGCTAGGGAGAGATAGCAGGGGAAAGTTAGATCCTGGGAACACTAGAGTTATAGTTAATTAAGCCATAGGGTGTACACTTGAGAACTAGTGAGTCACCAGATTGTGAATCTCTGAGCCTGGCAGGTAGAGATCACATCACTCGGGATCCACCAGTCTTGGAGAGAAGAAAAATACCTTAACTTAGGCTGAAACACGCAAGAGAGACCCATCTAGACAGTGTGGTCACTGACCCTTCTTGAAGTCAGCAACTGAGCCAGAGCAGGGAGAAGCCGAGAGCCAGCGACTCAAACTCGTTGTTACAGAAGGTTGACCTGTCACCTGAGTGGAAAGGAGCAGGGTGTAGAGGTGGTGGAGCCCTTCAGAAGACTGACCCCCATCAGCATGACCATCACCCTAGATGCCATCCATACTCCCAAAGAATAGCTTAACATCAACACGTGGTAGGCAAGAGAGAGAAAAGACGAGGTAGAGGGCTCCCGGTGATTCCAACATGATGAGAGGGAAGTCAGTGGGCCTGCCTGCTCATGCATACCTTCAGTTCTTTGAAAGAAGCCTTTGGCTTCTAGGTGAACAGAGGCACCTTCCTTGTAGGCCTCACTCAAACACCTATGTTCTGTGGAAGACTCACCCCCGTGCTAAGAATTTCTTGTTGGCTGTCCTAGGCTGCTCCCCTCTCAGCATATAGGTCGTTTTGGATCTCTGCTGTGAGGTGTCTAAATTCCCCCTGCGCACCATGCAAGGAACATGAGTGTTTATTTCTAGGTTTTAGATTCTATTCTGGGAGCCATGTGACTACATTTTAGGCAGCACATTGCCTATCTTTAGGTGCCTATGTTACACTTTGGGATTTGGCTTTAGGTCTTAGGTTGTTTTCAGCAGTGGGGGTCTGCTAGAGGTGCACTGATTAATGAATGGCACAAACAAAGTAAAGTGGACTTCCTGGTTATTCTCTCCCATCCTGCAGGAGCAAAGGTACAGGATTTAAAACTGAATGACTATGAACAGGATTTAAAACTGACAAAAGGAAATACTTTTATGCTATGCATGATTAGGCTATGGAAGTTGTTTCCACGAGACAACATTAAGCCTGAGTACTCAGTCAGATCCAGAAAAATAAGACTTATGTGGGTAATGAGAACATTGCCACTTACAGTAGATACAATTAAAAATATGATAATGAGCATAATGGCTGCTTCAGGGAACAAGACAATGGCTGACTCATGGAAGTTAGGGAGAAGTTTCCATCAGTCAAGGCAAGTTATTCCACAATTGTTCATTACCGGGGTTTCATACCTTCTTAAGCAGCATGTGGTACTAGACAAAGCCAGAGACTGGACGCTGAATTTGAAGGACCACAGGTCTCACTGGATCGAAGTTTATGTGATTTTTGGAAATAAGCTTTATTAATTCTTAAGGTAAGCAAGACAAAGGAATGTTATGGTTTATATGCATTACAGCAGAGTATAGGCAAAGAGGATATTGCCAAGCCGATATTATCAGTGATGAAGTATAATCTTAACTGGCTGTAGCAAATTGACACCTACTGTTTAATACAGATGGGTACACCAATTGTGCTTACCCACTTACTGGAAACTTCATGTCTGGATTATTGACTGGAGGAACTAGAAAAACTCCATACCCAGATCCTGACCCCTGAAATTTCAAAACCAGGAGCTGTGACTTTAAAGGGAGTTATCTCCCTGAAATAAAACACATCACTGAAAAAAAATACTGAAACTGTACTCTTAACCTCCACTTTGAACGGAAATGTAAAATAAGCACGTGTTACCTAGATTGCAGGTAACCTTGTGGGTTGGCTACTGAAAAGAGGCAGAAGCAAGTCTACAGCTTGACCTTTTATTTGTTTGCACTTTAAAACAAAAAAACCAAACATATATTCCAAAGTCTGTCTGGCTCCCCAGGACAGCACAACATAGACTTTCACCTATACTGGATGGGGATGCTTGAGAGGTAGGAGGAGGGTGTCGCACAGATTGGCAGCAGGTCTTTTAAAATTTTTTGAGTTTTCCAAATTTCCTTCCAGTCTATATTTAATATTTATAGATGGTTGGTTTTAATATTTTAATAAATTATCTTTGACTGGTTTTATTTAAATGTCTTTGTTTCACTGACATTTTTGGAACCTGTCTGAACCAGATCTCTTGTGAACTTGGAAGGTGTTAATTGGTTGAGTTCTTATCTTTTTGGGAAAGTAAAAGCAGGGAGAGTGTTTTCTTTTCTTTTTCTTCCCCAGTGTAGAATGCTGTTTGCTACTGTCCTGTTTCTTTTTTAACTTACGTTTATGGTTATCTTTGACAAGACTGTTTCTGTTTCTACAAATTATCTAAGCATTTTAACAAAAATGTATCTGTTATAGCAAAACAACATTTAATACATTTGGTTACATCAATTACTACTAATTATTTTAAGTTTAAGCTATGATACTGTATGTTTGGATTATTTAATGAATCATCTTTCCTTATAAAGTCTCTTTTTAGGCCTCGTTGCTTAATTGTATCTTATTACTGGTTTATTTAGACATACGCATGGCTTCATTTACTTTGCTGACCAAGCTAGTTGTCACATCTGCAAAGGTTCATGCTACAATTACTCAGAAACAGGCTCTGGGGCCTTTTGCTTAGCCACACCTCTGCAGCTTGGTCTAGGCCCCTTGAAAATGGCCAAGGCTGGCAACACATGGATTGTATTTTCGACATTGTTAACATTTTTTCTTGCATCACTGATATTTCGCAGAGGAATAAGAGTCACACTTTAAGTTTAAAAAAAAAAAAAAGCAGTGTGGAATTTCATATGTATTTAAATCCACATATACACACCGGACCTATAATTTAATGTGTGATCTCTAAAGTGAGTATTCATTTGTAGAACCTCTTATTCAACACACCCAGCTCCTTGGCTGTATTGGAGTTTTATCTGTTTGCTTAAGTGATAAAATAAGTTTATTTCTTTTCTTTTGTGAATTGTGAAGAGACAACACAATTAAGAGAGAGTGAGATGGATTCCATTTCTTTCTGTTAAGAATTGTTTACTAGTTTCTAATTAGTTACAGCTGTACAAACCTAAGAAGGATAATGGCTATGCACGGATGTAACTGAGAGCATAATCAGAATGCTTTGGAGATGTGTGGGTGTCACTGAAGGCATCATGTGGTCTGCACAGTCTTTATCATCATTGCTAATACCTGAAAAGGAAACTAACTTAAATAGCAGAATTTAGGCTGAGTTTGAAGAATTGAGTAGGGGCAAACTAACTAACTATATTTTCCTTTGTTAACTGACCATATTTAACCTGGAAATAGGTGAATTCCATGATGGTATTTTGGAATATTGTTTTCATAGTCATACTGAGCTTTAGCTACAAACGTAAGATTTTTTTTCAGTCTTCTGCTGATTTATGACTTCTGAGGTTCAATATGATTTGCCTGCTTCTATTTTTAGTTCCTCTCTAGAGCCTATATCTGTGAAGCAGGGGGTGGATGGGTATCTTTGTGGAGCTGTATAGCTTTGCTGCAACCATTGCCCAGCGTGGTATGAGAAGGATCCACACTGGAAAAATGCATTTGTTCTTCAGAGTTCAGCATTTGTACACCCCTTCCATTGATCTTCCATTCCCTGTGAATCCAGAGAAAGCAATTTATTATTTTTTAATAGTTTAGAATCTCCTGATAATTTTTAAAGCTACTCATATGAGTAAGACATACTTGCCAGATTTATGAGGAAGAGCTTATGAGCGCGTCCAGATGAGCGTGCATGTGCCTCTTGCCTCCTCTCAAACCCCTTTGAGGCAGAGCAACAGGCACATGCGGAAACAAAAAAATGTTCCCTGCGCTGCAAACTTGCAGCACAGGGAGAAAATTAGACCCCTGGATATCACCTGCTCTGCCTGGTCCCTCTCCCCAAGGCCCCTGATCACTTTTCTGCCCTGCCTGGCCCCATCCCCCCAAGTCCCCCCCCCCCCCCCCCCCCCCCCGGTGCGCGATCCCTGCCCCCCCACTCAATAGTTTAAAAAAAACAACCCCCCCGACACCTACTGGCAGTCTGGCTGACTGGGGGCCTGCCCGCGCAGTGCTGGGCAGAGGGACAGCCCCAGTGGCCCCAGCCCAGGCCCTGCTGCCCCCCCGCTGTCCTGTGCTGCCTGGGGTGGCTCTACCAGGAGGCCCTGGAGCCCCCCCACACCTTCTTCTAAGGCAAGCAGAGGCTTTTTTCCCATTTTTTTCTCTGTTTTTTTCTTCAAAGTGACAGTGCCTGGAGTTATGGGGGTAGCTATGGGGGTTGGGGGGTGAGGCTGGGTAGGGCAGCCATTTGGGGGTCTGGGGGAACAGCCATCGGGGGGGCTGCAGCAGCTGGCGGGGGATGGGGCCAGGTGGGGAAGCAATCAGGGGGCTGGGATGGGGCACGTGGGCCTTGCAGGAGGGTGTGGTAGCCCTGCAGGGGCCATTTGGCCCCTGTTGGGGAGCCGAATCCCCAGTTGGGGGGGCTGTAGCCCTTCTGTGGGGACCAAACCCCCTGTTGGGGGCATGAGCCCCCTGCTGGGGAGCCAAACCCCTTGTGTGGAGGCCGTAACCCCTGTGTAGGGGCCATCGCCCATGTGGGAGGGCAGCAAAATATATATTCATAAATTTATGAAACATGTATTTAGAGTTCACTTTATTATTACGATAAAGAGACATGCTTTAACACTGTAGATATATCAATAAAACACTGTCCAGCTGATTGCTGTCTCTGTCTCACTCTCTCGCTTTCTCTTTATAGTGGTCGTTTGTTTTACTTATGGAGGAACGTGGATTTGGGGGTATTTTACAAAGTGACTGGGATTTTTTTTTTATCAGGGATTTTTCAGTTTTCCAATAGGGGACACCAGAATTCCTGCTAGGGAGGCCAGTGGCAGGACCCTGCCTGCCCAGAGCTGGCACCTTGGACCCAGCTGGCTGTGGCTGACCTCCTGGCCAAATGGGGCCAGGAGGACATGCGTTGACAATTCAAAGCAGGCCACTGCACCCAAAACATCTTCTGGGCGATAGCTGCCCAGATTGCCAGGCAGGGGGCGCATGTGGCAGTAGTGCCGTGCACAGGCTATCCCTGCAACCACAGTCCACTGCTGGCCCAGAGGGGCAGATGCCTCTACTGACTGTGCAGTCCCCATCCGGGTCTGGCAGATGCACATCAGGTCACAGCCAGGCAGCAGCCCCCACTGCCAGACTGCTGCAGCAGGTAGAGGGTGTAGGGAACTCTGAGGGCTGCTTTGGCAGTCCAGCTGGCACAAGGGGTAGTGTCCCCAGGTACCAGTTGGCTGGGTCCCAAAATCTCCTGAGAGCTAGTAGCCGTGAGCTACTTGCCAGGGTGGCTTTTATACTGCTGGGGCCAGGACAGGGCAGCTTTTTATACTGCTGGGGACAGCACAGGTGCTGGCCCTGGGCTCTAGGCTTCTCCTGCCTGCAGAGCTGGGAGGAGCCAGGCAGGGTTATTTTGCCCCAAGTGGCACAATTTGCTTCACAACAAAGTGCATGTCCAAGCATGTGCACTAAGGCAAAAAGCCCTGGCTCAAATTTGCACCGCTTCTATTTGATTTGCTGCAAGTGCATGTGCTTGCATGTGTGGACGCACCCTGTGAGTTTGAGCCTTGAATTTAGACTTGACATCCAATTAGCCAGAAAATAAGCACAAGGTGTATTGGAAAGAGTTAATTTTCTTATTTCTAGGGGATAGAAAAAAATAGTTACATGATTATGAGCTCATATGAAAAATGCATACATACCTGCAAGGTTACAATGCATAATATAATAGATTTTTAAAAAATACAAGCAATGTGAATGGATTAGATATAAGTACTGTGAAGTAAAGCTGATCTGCTTTTAGGCAATTGTCCAATCCTCAGCTGGAGAGAGTGGATGACTTATGGGATTGTTAACAGGATATGGGGCTGTTTACCTGTAACTGACTGATATGAATCTAGCCCTGGTTGGTAGTGACTGAAGTCATTGCCATCTGTCTTCTGCTCAATGACCTATGTAAAATTAGCTCATATTCTTAGTCCAGTTCCCAGTAGACAGGTGTCTACATCATGAAACTGGCATCAGCTGCCACCCATGTCGGCAGTGTCAGCAGATAGACTAACTACTAAACAAGAAAAAATCCTGAGCTGTCTTTTCGGTTCCTAGAGATATAGTTTGTTTTGGTCAGGGTTCATACAAATGATAGTGAGCATATCCATAGAGGCATTGGTATATGTGAATTGTCGTTGCCTCTGCTGTGTTGGTCTGTTGACAAATAGGAAACTATTTTCTAGGGGTACCAGTATTGTATCTTCCATAAACACTAAATATTCATTAAAAAAAATAGCATACTCAGTTGCTGTGGCTTTACAATTGAAAACCAACGTATTTCGATTCCTTTTTGCTATTCCTGCTGATAGGCCTTACTGCCTAAAAAGTTTTTAAGGAAATTAATTAGTTAACTTTCAGATTGTGAATTTGTAGTAAATGCTGAAGATATAAATTAAGCTGCAGTTGTCCAGGAAATGAAAGAAGGTGGTAAAGTGAAAATATTAGCTAATCAAAATAAGTGTGAGAAACAAGTAAGATAGGTCATTTCAAGGATTTGAAAACACAGAATTGATATGGAAGATCACATGATTTGACTAAGATATAAAATACAAAGTTTAAAATTTAGGAACTGATACTGAAATGTGGATAAAATAATTTTAAGTCATAGTTGCAGATTGTACAAGCCTCAACCTTTGCAGAGTTCTTCAAGCTCTTAGTAAGGAAATGCCATGCCTTAGCAGTTTTATCTAATAGGCCAAGCAGTGTAAGTAATGAAGATAAAATAGTACAATAAAGGGTGTTGTTTTTAAGATCTCAGTTTCAATTAAAAGTGAATCTTGGCACTGTGTTGAACTCCACTGTTATCACTGTCAGGTTCACCATGCCTGGTTAGGGTGATTATATTTGTTATTTTCTGATTTTTACTATACTCATAACTGTTATAGAAGGTTTTATGTGAACACGTAACAAAGATTTGCTCAAAGGTTTCGGGGTTGTTAATGTAAAAAAGAAATGTTTTGTAAGGCTAATTCCAAGTCTAAACTGAATAAGATAGTGATTTAAACCCTTTACAAAAAAAATTGAAAAAAGGAAAGGAAGAAAGAAAAAAACAGTAAAGAAATGGGTAGCCCTTTTTTTGGCTTTGTTCTGTTTTGGTTAACAGCTTTCTGCTACCAACCTTGTGCTATGTTCTGTATTGTTCAGCAGATTGGGGGGAGGGGAAGAGAGAGAGGAGGAGTGAGTGCACACCAACCTTCCACAATGTTTAACCATAACAATTGTTTTTTTAATCTTATCTCCAGGAATGGATCTAATGAAATTTCACACAAGTTACATATTCCTTTACCCAAGGGACTACCCTCATAATGAGTTAGCCGTACTCCATATTAAAATTGCACTTCGTATGTTGAAAGCTCTGTAAGGAAGCTGCAGTTCTTCTGAAAAATATTTTTTTGGAGTGAAATTTGCCAAGGTTTTCTGCGTCTTTTAAGCACCATTTTGTTGTGCTTAAAACAAGGTAGTGTTGTATGCTAAGGATAAACCATGTGTGAAACTGGTGGGAAGCTAGAAGATATAGCCCTAAGGGGGCAGTGGCTACAACTTACCTGCTATTTCAAGCTATGGCTATGGTAGAGCTGTACTACTCTCTTGTGGTCGGCCCATGATTTCAGTCTCCTCCAGTATTCATCTGGTTTCTCTATATAATAACCAATTATCCTGGCTTTTGTAGTAGTTGATTTTCAATCCTGTATGAGCTGCTTTAGAAGCATGTTATCATGTAGGCTGTGATTTAGGTATGAGAATGGCCACTGCAGTGTGTAGGACTCCTCTGCTATTTAACTAGCATAAAGTACTCACCAGTGTATTATAAATAGTTCTTCATTGTTTCTGGGGATCTGATAATGTACAGAAACTTTCCCACATTCCATTGAAGGCCATTCTTTACTGATTAAATCAAATGCCAATTGACTTTTGAACAACCCTCTGCTTAGGTAACAATACATGAATGTTCACCCTTCGAATCATAGCAGGTGAGATTTGAAATAGGACTTTACAATGACACTAGCCAATTGCCTATCAGGAATGATGCGGGGGCAGCATACGGGAATGGAGCCCCGTGCCCTCGTCCCCCGCATCCAGGCCCACTCACCCTTTACTTCCCGCTGCTTGGGGTCCAGGCACGCTCCCCTCCTCCCCACTGCAATGGTGGGGGGAGGGGAGGAGTGGGCCCAGGCCTGATGAGGGGGAGGACCAGGCCTGAGTATGGGGAGAAGCTAGCCCGCCATGGTGGGGGAAGCAGCAGGCCCGGGCCGACCCAGCAGCAGCAAGGAGTAGGAGGAGGTGAGGCCAACTCTGATGGCCTGGCCCCTCCCCCACTCCATCGCCTCCTGTTTCATCCGCTCCATTGTTCCCGCTTCCAGCCCCCGCTTCCAGGCCTTGCCCTGCCCCCCTATCCCCTGCGTCCCCACCATCATGCTGGTGCTCCACCGTGCTGCCAGCTCCTGTTCGAATGCTTGTTCCCACTCTGATTGGCTGTTTGTCAGCCAATCAGAGCATGAGTAAAGCATTAAAGACAGACAGACAGATAGATTAAGACTTTTATAATATTAGAATAGTTAATAGTTTCAGGCTAAGTTATGCACTGTGTTCATATTGGAGGAGTGTTTAAGCCACAAAATAAGAGGGAATAGGTTGACCAGATATCTTCTAGAAAACATTTTGTGGAGAATATAGATTTTTTTTTTTTTCAATATTCTGGAGATTAAAACTGTGTCTATACAGTAACATATGTCAAACAGCAGCGGCTGCAAGCATGTTGTGTTGCTCTAGACTGCATGCCTTGTAAACTGGTGGCAATGTAGCTGCCATTTTTGGTGGGCTAATTATTGCTGCTGAGTGACAGTGAGAGTAGGCCTATCTTCATGTTAATTATCCCACCCACTGTGCTATATGGATGTGGCTAAATTGCTTTTGGTTTAGGAGACAGCCTACCTGAAGCATTATTCTGTGCTGAGGGATGCTACTGCCAGGCAAGGTAAATTTGCTATTTGGGCCATAGATGTACGGCCACTGTGACTTGGATGCCAAGTTCAGTTTAGGATATAAAAGGTGTTGCTAGGAGGTTTTATAAAAACAGGGTAGGTGATTCTGATCTAAGTTTTACTTCTACAATTTAATTTAAGGAACTCTAGTTGACTTGAGAAGTGCTAGTTGGCTTTGAAAAGGCTGCTGCCTTGTGTTACAGTAATTTTCTGCATGTTGTATAAATCTTTAAAGTCAGAAAGTCTCTACTAATGGCTCTAAATCAGGGATTGGCAACCTTTAAGAATGGCATGCTGCCAGTCCCCTCCATAGTGCCCTGCCCTCCTTGCTTTGTGCTGAGGGCTGCTCTCTTGCTCTTGTGCCTCCTTTCTGCAACCTCTGCTTATCATTGCCACTGAGTGCCACTGATTTCTATTGACCAAGGCAGTGGGGACCACCAAATTTAGCAGCAAGGGTAAGCAGAGGCTGTAGTAGCTGGGTGAGAGAGCAGCTTTTAACACGAAACAGTATGGGATGGGGTTCCTTCTGCTGAACGCAGTGGAGGGCATTGGCAGCTTGTGGCAGAGAACTGCATGGTGCAGGGTGAAGAATATGCCCCACTCCTGTACGTCACAGATTTCCTCACCTCCACCCACCATGTGCTGTCACAAGCTGGATCCATTCCATGGGCCATAGATTGCTTCTCCCCAAGTGCATCTACACATGTGCTTTACTGCAGAATTGACTAATTAGTTCTGCAGTAAAGCATCGCAGTCTACATGTGTGCCTGCATTAGGGCTCAGTAAACTAATTACTATCAGGGACTGTCAGGGACAATACTATCTTACAGCAGGGTTATTTACTACTATCAAACACTCACGTAAACCATAACCATGAGCAGAAATTGCACCCAGGCAGCAAGGGGCCAGTCACCTGCCTGCCACCTAACTACATGGCTCTGCATGTTTGGTACTCTTGTGTCTCTGCCAGCCCTTCTGATGCTGCCACCCAGAGTCCGGAGCTTTCCCCCCCACAAGCCTGCTCTTGGGCAGCTCAAAGTGCTGCTGTTCTGGGTGCACATGTAGACACTGTGTCCGGGAGCGGTTACTCCGTCTGGCTCAAAGTGCTTTGGAGTTTACACCTGCAATCAATGCAAAGTGATAGATGCATCTCCCTGTTTTATATTAATTTGGGCCACTGGGGGAGCCATGGTGAGAAAGAAGGGATGCAGAAGCCAGAAGACCCAGTCAGAGAGTAGCAACTGGTCTCTGCTTAACAGTGGAAACTTTGGGCCAGGGCACTGAAAAAGGGACACCTCTAGAAAGAGATATATATAACTATGTGGCATAGCATAGTCCGTAAATCTAAGATGCATTTCAGAACCACAAAACAGCTCAGTGTTGGTGCCCATTGGTTAGAGAAACTCTGAAGGGTGTTTCAGATCAGGATGTTATGGGCTGGTAGAGCTATAGGCTAAATGTTAAACATTGCTTTCTTGTGCTATTATGCCTAGTTTTGGAGCCGTTTCTATTTAATACTTCAGTTTTATTCCCATAAGCATGACATTCTCCTAAAAAAACCCTGCCCCCTTTAAAATGAAATAATTCTGTGTACATTGATATTTATAATTTATGCCCTAAAATATGGTGATTTACAATTTATTTAGTATTCTGCTAACTTTGTATGATACTATGCTCTTAATATTAACTGTTGATTAATTCCTTAATTTCAGTCTTCCTTGTGAGTGTGTATGATTGTCAGGGAACTCCGTTTCCTTTTTCATTCTTTCTTAAAGGTCCTTTTAATAAGGTATGAATGTCTTGTGACAGCATTAGACTTTGGCTGCTGAAAAGTCACACGCTCTTTCACTAGGGCTTCAGAATTCATTTGTCTTTGCAGTCCTCTTAGCTTCTACCCACCCATGGTATGCAAGCTTATACACCATTGTAGCAATGTGTCCTTGGTAAACCCCAACAAAATGAATTCACAGGCATGCTCCTATGCATGTGAGCGCCAAACTAGGAAGTTCATCGGCAAAACTGCTCTAAGTTCATCACCAGCAGGTAATTTCAGGCCTGCTGAAGGCTGACGGATCAAAAGTAGGCAGAGAAGGACCAGCAGAGAGTAGACTCTCTGATGTGTTTACAAGTTTGATGTATGCCTCTGACTTGGATAGATGGGACATGCTTAAGCCTCATGGTGTCAGGGCTTGCTGTCAAAATGGTGTAGTCAAGCCCTGAGGATCTGACTGGGTACTTGGCCCCAGGTTCCATGAGGTGGCAGGGCATTGTGTTGTCATTAGGGCATGAGGTTACCTAATTTGATCCTCAAAACATTTTCCTAGCCTTAATTTTCACCCTCTTTTTACTTACTAATCTGTGCAAATTTATTGCCAATGAGGTTGTAACCATTTCAACAACACAAAATAGTAAGTCAGTGTCTGTGCAAAATAGCTGTTTGAGTGGAAATTATTTTGTCTTTCCTTTGGCAATTTTGATATGCAATTATACATTTATAGTGATCAGTGGAATAAAACAGGAGAGATTCACTGCAAGTGAGAGATGAAATACAAAGTTGACTTTGCATATTTGGAGGACCGTTAAAACTTAATTTTGAAGAACTAATAAAAGAAGTAATTGATTTAAGTTGCTATATGATGTAATACAATACAGCTACTCCTCACTTAATGTTGTAGTTACATTCTTGAAAAATGCGACTCTAAGTGAAATGATAAGTATGTTTTCTAATAGATAAGTGAAATAATAACAAAACAATGTTAACCGAAACAATGTTAAGTGAGGAGTACCTGTATCTAATGTTCTAGTGTCACTGAATAATACAAGAAATATGTATGCTTTAATCTCTTATTGCCACTAAATGGGAAATGATTTTCCTGTCCCATGAAACTGTTCAAGGTTTAAAATTACTGTTCTGCACTGGGGTGAAGCCAAGATCTTTTGAAACTTCTCTTGAAATCCGAGTCTTCTTTGTCTGGATGAGTTCCTTGGCTATTGAGGCTATTCTGGAAGGGTCTTTCTCTCACCTTTCTCTCGGTTTTATCAGAAATTCTATTCCAGACCTGAGATCTAATAAAGGATATCACATCTACCCAAAGAACCTTGCCTATGTCCTTAGACCAACACAGCTACAACCAAAAACCCAGATTCCAGACCTGAGCAAGTTTCTTGATGAAGCAACTTATTGAAACTGAGGTCTTGTGGAAATGTTTGATTTTGATTAATCAACAAAAATCCCATCAATTGAAAAATTCCCAACCAACTTAACTGATCTTTAAAACATAATTTGCAAATTGTTCAGTAAAGTACTTTTATAAGCTTTTATTTTGCTTTTGCTTAGCAGTTTGAAATGTATTCTTGACTAAAAAGGAATTTGTTTGCCAGTGCCCATTTTATTTCTTTCCTTTCATTTTTATGCATTTTGATCTGAAGTGGCATCTGTATACACAATAGTCTTTTGAGAGGCAGTTATTTGCCTTTGAAACAGTTTTCAAGTATTTGCTGCTTCCTACTGGAATGTAAGAGGTATGAAAAAGCCCTTATTAATGTAAACTTACTAATTTATTTTTTGAAACTTAAGTCTCAGGAGTCTGGAGACTATTGAAACTTGGACCTGAAAATGACCTGTCCAAAGCCACTACTATGTAATGACTGTTTGATGGCATATGTGACATGAGTTGGTGGTCTGAGCTAAATTCCTAGTGGGCCTCGTGGTCGCATTAAAAAATAAATAGAATACCATGTTAGTTAGTGCTAGTTTTCAGTCTTTACGTCTTTCACAGTAGTTCTCAACCAGGGCATCATGAGATCCTTGTAAGGGTGCCATGGGGTGTCATGCAATATGAATAATGTTAGGTATGTGAGCACCTATACAAGATTCCCCAAGACAAGTTCAAGGATTTCAGTTAGAAATCCATAGTATCAAAAACTTTCTGACTTGGTATGGGCTTTCTAAGTTATATGTCACAGGAATATTGTTCTACTTTTTTATCATCAAAATGTTAGTGAAACTAAGAGCTGATGTGTTCTAATGGGTGCCTTGAGTCTAACAAGGTAGAGAGCTACTGCTCTATCACAGTCATGACACTCCCATTAATGATGATGGAAGTGTTTCCCTTTAGTTTAATGGCAGTTATATTATACCCCAAATATGAGCTGTAGTGTAAATTACATTCTTGCTTTTATAAGGAAGTATATTTTAACAGCATGGCAAAGTACAGTGGTGTGTTGAGATTAACACTATACTATATATGGAGTAATACAGAATATGAAACCTTTCAGGATTGTCACAAGAACGTTGTTTGAACTTGCAAGGATATATCAATAGTAAAACTGGAATGTAGGCCGAGGTCCCCAAAAGTATTTAGGTATATGATAACTTTTGATCTGCACCCTAATTTTTGATTGTGCAATCTCATGTTACTGAATGTACTATATCAGTGGGACTGAACATGCTATTAATAGCTTGGTAGAAGGGTTTTGCTGATATAGGCCATTAGTTGTTTAAAATAGTAATTTTCTCTGTGTGTTCTTTTTTTCTTCATTTTTGTGCCTGTTTTCTTATCCAGTAATTTTTTGAGTGGAGTTGCACTGGAAATATATATATTTTGATTTACTTATGCAAGTGAAGATAATTCAATGAAAATGAATACTTTCAATGTCTGAAATTAAATTAGGCTTAGAATTGTGAATATGCTGTCTATACATTTTCCTCTGATTAGTCCACAAAGCCTTCAAAATGACACCTGCATAAAATGTTGTATATGTGCCAGTATCATTTTTGAGATGTTAGCCTGCAAAATTCAATGTTTCTTGCTCACTTCCTTTTATACATTAGGTCCTGTTACTGAAGTTCAAACAGATATATACGTCACCAGTTTTGGACCTGTTTCTGATGTAGAAATGGTACGTATTTCTGGAATTAAAATGCCATTTTGTGGTGCTGAGAAACCATTAATTGCAGTTAGGAATGAATGCTTAATTCATATCTCTTTGTACTGTACTGTCAATCATGCAAAATAGGAAAGATTAGCAGCAGTTTAATTTCTAAGTTATAATTAGATACAACAGGCCTGATCCTGATGACATAGTAGGGTTAGCCTGGGGTAAAGAATTGATTTAACTGAATTTACTACACATTTTACACTGGTGTCAGAGCAGAATCAGGCCAATGGGGTTGTGTGAAAGCAATATGTGGAAAGAAGGTAATTTCTCTGATGAGGTCACAGAAATTGGCTTTTTCCATCTGGAGCATGTGTGGTTCTTCTTTGACTCACCGATTTATTATTTGATATTCATTACTGGTGTTGGAGTTTTACCAGCAAAAATACTTTCAGAAAGTGAACGACATGCATGAGTATTAACAGAAGACAAATGTTAGATTGACAACCACAGTACTTGTGCCAGAAAGGCTACCAGTTCTTTCAAGGCCTGATCCAACATATCTCCTATTGACTTTTATGGTTCAAGTTCATGCCCTTCATTCAGAAAAAGAAGAAATGTCAAATGATTTATCTGGCTAAGCACAACTAATCAATGTAGTTCAACAAAATATTCTGCAAAGGTCAGGTCTTGGGCGACTGGTGCCTCCCAAGACTGTGGGGGTACCACATTGCCGACTGGGGAGGCGGGTCCCCTACTGGCTGATTGCCGGCCGGGGTGGGGGGGGAGATCCCCCAACAGCCGATCACCAAGTGTGAAATCACCAGCAGCAAAACCGGAAGTGCACTTCTTCCGGCAGTTCTGATTTCATGGCTGGTGTTTCAAAAGTTACAACTCTGCAATAAGCTACTATTCAACATAGGCTGCTGGCAGACATGAACCCACTCCCCCCACAAAACCCAGTGCTTTACCAGACGAGGAAGTTCATTCGTTCAACCTGGCTCCCCAGTGCCTTTATAGATCAGGTGCTTCAGTGGGACTTTTTGGCACTTCTTTCTAAAGCTGATTCAATCAACTAATAGCTGATTCAATCAGCTGTTAGATAAAAGCACCAAAAAACCCCATTGAAGTGCCTGATCTATACAGGTGTTAGGTGAGCCAGGTCAAAACAATGCGATGCTTCTTCTGGGCATGCGCTGTGCTCCATGTGGGGGTGCACCAAGCTTAAAGTAAAACATTGTTTTTTGGGTTTTTTTACGGCTATAAGCAGCCAACATGACTATGGATAACATAATATGGTCCCAAGAAATTTGAATAATAAATACATTTGAGCTCTGAAATGAGGGGTGTGTGTGTGAAATAAATAAATAGATAGATAGATTCTCATATCTCTGGAGTTGAGTAGAATATTTGAAATGGTGCCACATGGGAATTTTTGGTTAATCTGGAGAAGGTGGGATATGTACAAGAACTGTAAGGTAAGGAACTGGCAGCAGATGGGGCTGAAAGATAAATTAATGGGATGGAGGAGAGATTACTAGTGGAGTTTCTCATGTCTTCTTGATCTAGAGAGACTTTTTATTTATTTATTTATTTATTTATTTATGTATTTATTATTAATGAGCTGTGTGCAAAAGATAGTAGTGTGCAGAATGTTGTGTGGTATCATCAATACAGGAGAGAATAGGAATAACATACTGAAAAAATGGGATGACCTTGAAGACTGGAGTGATAGACACAGTTAATCTATGATAGCTGTGTATAGACCAATAGCTACCAATGTGATATGGTTATGAAAAAGGCAAATGTGACTTCCCATGCATTCGGTTCACTTTTGAAGAACACTGAACAGAAAGAAATCAGAATAGAAGAATAGTACCATGCTTTAACATACAAGAGGGGGGTTACTAGAGGTAACTAGAGGGTATTGTTTTGCATTGGTCTACTTGCAAGTTCGCTTGTAAAGTGCTTTGATATTGCAAGACATAAACTAATTTGTAAACATCGATTTTTTTTCACATGTTCATTCATGTGTGTACTTTCTCATGACATTCATGGCCTCAAATCTTGCAAACACTTGAATACATACTTAATTTTAAGTATCTGCATAGTTCTGCTGAGGTCTTTTGGAAGTCAATAGGACTATACTTATATTTAAATACAGGTATAAGTGTGTTAAGGGCAAATCTATATTATACACATTTTATAGACATCACAAAAGAATAATTGATTCTTTTTCAGTTAACCACCTGTTTTTGTCAACTGAAATTAGATGTATGATTCTTTTCTTGATTTTGGTGAACTATAACAAATATTTTATCCTTATTATTTAATGTGTCCATCATTTAAAAAAAATCCCTTTATATCTGTCTTTTAAAAAATACTTTGACATTTGTTATCACATTCATAATTTTGTTTCCAGTTATATGCCAGAGTACAAAACTTAATTGCCTGCTTCCTGCAATTTTATTAGATTATAGTAATTATTCCTGAACGATGAAGCACGTCTAGCAATTTATTTATATGACTAATGTGGCAAATTAAGCTATTAAGAAGTACACAATTCACTTTAATCGGTAGAAATATATTTGTGTAGTTAACTAAACAACACTTACTTCACTTGTGACTTATTTGCCCCTAAAAGTTTTTTTTTTCTCCTGGAACCATAAATGCAACCTCTCTTTTTTTGATGATTCAATATAGGAATACACAATGGATGTTTTCTTCCGTCAGACGTGGGTGGACAAAAGATTGAAATATGATGGTCCCATTGAAATTTTAAGACTTAATAACTTGATGGTTTCAAAAGTGTGGACACCTGACACTTTCTTCAGGAATGGGAAAAAATCTGTCTCTCATAATATGACAGCCCCAAATAAACTCTTTAGAATAATGAGAAATGGCACCATCTTATACACAATGAGGTATTCAATTTATGTATTTAGCTTCTTATAATTATTCTATATAAAAGTGATCCTGCCTAGACAAAATACCAAGCAAAGCATATTCAATTTGTTCTATTACAGACTTACTATCAGCGCTGAGTGTCCCATGAGATTAGTGGATTTTCCAATGGATGGTCATGCTTGTCCTCTCAAATTTGGAAGCTGTAAGTTGCAATTATGATTTTTTTGTACTTATAGTTTTAAATAATAGGAGTGAATTTTGAAAATGTCTTTTGAGTCTTTAAGATTACTGAATAATAGCCTTGATCAAGAATTTTGATTGAAAAAAAATTCCCATTGACTTCAGAGTGTGTTTTGTTTATATAAGGACTGCAAAATAAAGTCCAGAGGGTTTATCAAGGCAAAACATTGACAGGTTGGCACAGGTTGAGATATTAAGTTAAATCTTGTTTTTCTGACTAGATAAGGCCTCTTTCAAACATGCTGCAGACAGGTCTCAAGAGCAGCCATAAACATGTAACCTCAGTGTTGATTCTGGAGAGAAAAGATAATTTTTAGTAATTAAGCACTAGATATTTGCAGTATTTTTTGTTTTTTTTTTTTTTTTAGTGGGAGCATTATGTCAGATTCTGTATTATATTTCATTTGCACTGGGCCCAGTACATTGGAAAAGACCCCTGGTTCTTTTGTTTGGCTTTAGAGGAGTCAAGTATTATTTAGGGATTACTGACGAGCTTTGTGAACCACTTATTGCTCCTGTCCACTTCTCCCTGTGCAGCATTTGGATGTTGTCATTGGTGGTGGTTGCAGCAACTTGCTCCCTAGCACCCAGCTCCAGTGAAACTTCTGTTATTGGCATACATTGGACTTAAAGCAGTGAGGAATTCAGTGTAATGGAGCTGGGCTCTGCTGTGCCCCTGTCCTTCATAAGCCCTGTCAGATCTCATCTTCCCACTTAAAGCAAAGGTTAGAGAGCAGCTAGTGATGTCTCCTATAGGCTTGTGCGAGGCGGCTAGTATTTGGTTCAGATTCAGATACGGCCAATTCAGGGGACAATGATTCGATTTGGTGATTCAAATCACTGTCCTGAATCGATTCCGCCGAATCTGATTTAGAGATTCGGCTGCTGCCAAATCAGCTGAATCTCCGAATCACACAGCCCCCGCCCGCTCTCCCAGCCCTGCTTGGCTCCAGCTCCTGGCTCTTTGAAAAAAAAAAAAAGCCTGCACTCACCAGCTGCCAGGCAGGGTGGGGGTGATCCCTGCTGCCCGCCACTGCCCCACACCACATGCCTGCTGCTATGAGCCCCCCAACCTCTGCCCACTGTCCCAGCCCCCACCACGGCTGCCGTGCCCGCCCCAGCTCCTGGCCCTTTAAAAAACAAACAAGCAAACAAAAAAAAACAACCAAAAAACCCCTGACTCATCAGCTGCTGCCCAGTGAAGGGTGATTCCCTGCTGCTCCCCACTGCCGCACGCTGCATGGAGGGCTCTTCCACAAGCCCCCAGAAGCCCCAAGGCCGCTGCACCAGCTGATGAGTTTGGGGTCTTTTTCTTTTTTTTTTTTTAAAGGGTCAGGAGTTGGGGCAGGCAGGTCAACCAGGGGATGGGACTGGGATAGTGGCCAGGGATCAGGGGCCTCGTGACAGAGGCCCCTATGTGGCGTGTGGCAGTGGGGATCGCCCCCTTGCCTGGAAGCACCCGGTGAGTAGGGGCTTTTTTTTAAGCTCCATGCTACAGCCAGCAGGGCCTACCCAAATTGCTGAAGCTCTCTGAATCTTTTCCGAATCGATTCGGACCTTTTAATTGGTTTCCTGATTTGATTTGGATTCGGAGATTTGGCCATTGAATCGGGCCAAATCTTCTCCAGATCGAATCAGCAGCTGAAGCTTTGCACTGCCCTAGTCTCCTACATCAATTTCACAGTAGCAGACATTCCCTCTATCTAGGGAGAATTCTTCAGAGAAGTCCCAGGCCAATTGAACTGATGCATCAGACATTGCCTTTGGCAGACAGTACGAGCTGCTCCATGAAATGTTAAATAGGACATATTGATGTCAATTAAAAAACTGGGGCTGAATTTGGTTTTAGAAAGAGTTTCAGCTTTGTAGGAATTTCAAGGTAAATGTTGACAGTTGATTTCATATTGATTGTTTGAGTAGTTCTCAGTATAAATGTTATTTCCCTCAAATAAATATCCCTCTATCCTTCAAAAAACTCTGTAGCTGATAAATGATATTGATTCAATAGCAGTATATTTAAATACAAGATAAAACTTATCAATATCTTTCCAAAAAGTTAAAAAAATGAAAATAAAGTTGAAGCTCCATATTTAGGTTCTGACCCTAAAAAGATCCTACATGTAGAATTCCCACTGAACTGAATTCTGTGGTGATCCCCTGCACTTGAGGGTTACAAACATAAATGTTTTTTATTCCTGCTGAAGGGTTTTCCTGTGATGATATAGATACATTAGCACAAGCATTAAGAATCTTAACTAAAGATCTAAGCCAGTAACTGCCTTGTTATTGATTTCATTTGGCTTTGGATCAAGATTTCAAAATAGCGAGATAAGACATGACCTATTGATGTATATTAATGATATGTTGTTTCAGATGCATATCCAATGACTGAAATGATTTACACTTGGACAAAAGGACCTGAGAAGTCAGTGGAAGTCCCTAAAGAGTCTTCCAGTTTAGTTCAGTATGACCTCCTTGGACATACTGTATCCAGTGAAACTGTTAAATCTATTACAGGTAAGAATCTTGTAAATGAAAATAAGCTTGTAATGTAGAATTAACAGTGACATTTTGTCTTAGACTTTTAAAGAAGGTATTCTGGGGCTTTTAGAATAAATGTAAGTGGATAAGTACATAAAGCAGATTTAGATTTTCTGTCTTCAGAGATTTCATTTGCAGATTCACTATAGTGAAATCCCAAGTCCCTTCATAAAGCTGGGATGAGGCCACAGACAGAGTGGATAAATAAATGTTTGTAATAACTGCTTAAAATGTAATTTAAAGAGTCAGAAGCCATATATCTGAGGCTGTTAGAGGCCATGACATGTGGCTGTAGAAATACTTTCTCAATACTGTATTTGCATTAAGCAGAGAAGAATTGCTTTTGTTTGACAATGCAGACAATCCAGAATAAATATATAAGATGCCAAATGTGTTATTAAAGTCATAAACTAAAATGATATTCAGATTAGTGGAAGAGCAAATGCTGTAATGCAATAGGCACTGCAACTGACTTTTGTTCTATTAGATTTTTTTAAGCAAACAACAACAGGCAGCCCCAATAAGTGAAATCTCACTGATGATCAGTTTGTTGATAATATATATTTAAAAATATTATTCTTGATTTGCTGTGAAATTAGATTACTAAGCTAATGAACTTCAGCACTCTCTGATGAAAGGTGGTGGCAGAATAATGACAAAAACAACAGCTTGAGTAAATGTACTCAACAGATTTCTCTGTTGGTATTTTTAATACCAACATGAAGCTGTATTTCCTCAATACCCTGCATATTGCTGATCATCTAGAAAGTAACAGGACAGATCATATCAGTTCCTTGCTACTCCTCCAAAGAACAGTTTCTGTAGCCCTTTTTTATGAGTTGTCTGTCCAGAATGCTAGCTCAGAGATGCATGAGGTAAACCCTGACCCTACATCATTTTCAGTCTCAGGCAGTAAGCTGAAACTTTCTAGGATGCTTGCTTTTTTTCTCTGTGCATGCAGGTGATAGCTGATCAAACAAGTCTGCTTCCTCCCTATAAATTCTGTCTGGTTTTTGGAAGGGAATTTCCATTGACTAGATTAATAAAATAAGGATTAGTTTTTTACTGGGAGAGGGGGTAGGTTTAAAGGAGGTACTTTTTGTAGGACCTAGGATAGTCTTGGGACTGATCTTGCAAACTCTTTGATCTTGGAAATAGCCACTAATCACTGAAACAGCCTCATTGGTTTCCAACGAGTCCTTTTCTTAAGGAGTTCCATCATTCAATAAATGTATAGGTTTATATGATAGATAGCAAGGCCTGATTTTACTATTTTGCACCAATTCAGTTTTGTTCCTTTCTGTCATAGTGATATATGCACAAGCAACAATTTGATTGTGGAATGGTTTAACTGGTGTGTTTTAGTCAGGGATGAGCCTGCCCTGAGCCAAGGGCTGGAGTAGATGACTTCACAAGGTCTCTTCCAGCTCTACCTTCCCAGAGCCTATGAAACTAAGTTAAACTGATTACTGTGGGCATGCTATTATAGAGATTTTAAGCATTCCTATGTATCTTAATCTTGGGACCTATGCATTTTACTCAATCTGTCTTCCAAGCCCTTAGATAACTAAGGGCACTTTTACACGTGCTCCAGTGTGTTCTGATTACAGTCAGCGTGTCAGAGCAGACTTGCGTCTGCTGGGGCATTCTAATCAGAACACTTCAGTGTGCTGCAGCGTCTTGTGTATTCAGCATCCTGCGTTTCAAAATGGCAGAGAGGTCGCTTTAACTGAAACTCTAACTAAAGCTCTGCGAACGAGTTTTAGTTAGTGCCCATGCTGCCATTTTGAAAAGCTGAATACAAAAGATGCTGTGGGCTTTTTAGAGCAGCTCCCAAGAACCACTCTAACTAAAACGCAGCCCCCTTTACCCCTGAGCACATGTATAGTCATCTTAAGAGTGGGCTTGATTCAGAATTCACCAGAGTTTCCCATTGACTTTAAACCTAATTAGATAATACTCAGCTTTTGTTTTGCACTCTAAATTTTTTTCATGCTTCTAAAAATAATGCCTAGTTCATGTGATATTAGACTAAACTAGTGCAAGTAAAATATTAAAAGCACTAGAGTACACAGTATAGATGATTAAACTATGAAACCAGTACTAGAATGTAAACATGTTATAAACCAGTTAATCTTCCATATGAATTAGTAGGTATCAATAGGTAAAATCTAGATACTGTAATATTGCACCAAGTTACCACAGTGTATGGACATTGCAATATTGCATCCAGAGTAATGCTAGATACACATTTATGCCTTGAGAGTGGTTATCTTCCTCCCCCCCCCCTTTTTTTTTTTTAGATGGCAGAAGAGCTCTTAAGTCACATATTCTGTAAAACATAATACAACATGATCTGTTACTTTTATAGTCTCTTATGTTGTGCCTACAGAATGGCACTGTAAGGACATATTACAGTTATCTTTGTTTGATACTAAGCTTCTTTTCATTCTTCTTTTCTAAGAAACCTCATCATTTACTATTTGAATTGCTAAATGCTTAAGTTATTGTCATATCTAATCATGGCTGTCTGTCTGAAACAGTTATTCTGCATCAGAAGAATTGCACGGATGGGCAGAAACATAACTTTCCTTTGTTTTTATTTTATTTTTTTAGGTGAATATATTGTTATGACAGTTTACTTCCACCTCAGACGAAAAATGGGTTATTTTATGATTCAGACATATATTCCATGCATCATGACTGTGATCCTCTCTCAAGTATCATTTTGGATAAATAAGGAATCTGTTCCAGCTAGGACTGTGTTTGGTAACTATAATCTTTCTTTCATACTTTTTATGTCATTGTATTTCTTGTTGTAATGAATTGCACTAAAAGTAGTTCTCCATTCTGGGGCACCATATGCATGCTATCTCTAACGCCTCTTGGGTAACATGAGAGAATGAACTAAGTTTCAAAGCAGATGGGTCTTTCCTTATTAACTTAATTTTAAATAGCAGGAATATATCATTTGAAACACTAAATGAGGGGTGTTCAGCCTCTGGCCCATAGCCCACATGTGGCCTATGGAGCCTTAGAATCCAGCCCACAGGGTTCCCCATGGGTCAGCAAATTTGGTGGTGGGGGAGCAGTGATGGTTAATACTACCATCCCTCCCTGATGTCCAAATCCCAAGTGCTGCAGGGCAGGTAAGACCTGGGCCACAGCCCTCCACTTGCATGACCAGATCAGGGCCAGGCCATGCCCCCTGTCCTCTGTGTGGATTGGTTGGGGCCAAGTTGCACCCTCTTCTCCCTGTAGGGCTGGATCATGCTCCCTCCCCCTGCATGGCTGGTTTGAAGCTCGGCCATGCCCCCTTCTCCTGCCTGGCCAGGTTGGGGCTTGGTCATGCCCCCTTTCTCCTGTGGCATTGGTCCATACCCTTTCCCCTGATGGAGCTGGATCAGAGATGGATCACATGCCCTTCTCTCCATGGGGCTGGTTTGGGGCCAGTCCTAGCCCCCTTCCCCCATATGGCTGGATCAGGGCCAGGCTGTCCCCATTCTTCCCGTCTGTGTGGCTGAATGGGGCCCAGCCACAGCCCCCTCTGGCGCTGGACTGGGTACACCAGGTGGATCTGGCCTACAAAATGATCAGGCACTGCCCATCTGGTCCACTGGGTAAAAGGTTGAGCACTATTACACTAAACTGTTGAGGACAATTTGGAATCTTTAACATGAAGGGGGAAATAGTTGAGTATTCTAGGTTAATTTTTGTGAGGACTCATTAGAAACAAATGGGAGAACTATTTGACTTTGAGCACCTAATCAAGCCCTTAGTTTGCCTAGAGGCCAGTTTTATTTTCCGTTGGATGTAGGCTTTCATTCCTGGAGTGACTCCAATTGAAATCCTGCTGAACTAATTCCATTAGGATATGTGTGTGCATGTGCAGTTCTCATACACACATCTCATTGACATCCATGGAAGTTTTCTGGGAGAAAGTCCCTATATTTATAATTTCATGTTTAGTGATGTTTTCTCCTTTACCTTTCTGTCACATTTAAAATGAAATTGAAAAAGCAATTAAGGAAACGATTACAAGATATTAAAATGAAACACATTAAAATACAATTTGAAATAAGATGCTACAACAAATGCTGAAAATGAAACCAATAAAATGTGTGGAAGGCAAAGCACACGAAAGTCAGAGGAAATCTGGTTCCTAAGAAAGGAATAAGAAAACACCCAGATGTGGTAAAGCAATTTCATAAAGCAGATTTTTTTTCAACATTTGATTCTATTCTGTACCATATTCCAAAGCGAGATTAATCAGCCAGAGAGCACTGAACCAAGAGACTTATTATATATACATTTTCAGAGAACAATAGTAGTAGCTGTTACTTCTAAGTGACAGCTCAGCTAACATGCAAGCAAAGCCTGAAAGACTGTCCAGCATCACAAAAAAGTCAGCATTAACAACTATATTTACTCAAATGAAGTATTTTTCCCCAGTCGGCATGGGGGGGGGGGAGGGGGCTGGGGGGGAGGGAGGGCAAGCTCTTTGCATACAAGGAAACCTCATTAAATACATTACATTGTCTATCATTAAACTGCTGCCAAAAGCAGCATATGCTCAGTAATGGAAGCCAACTATGAAGCTGATTAAATGTAGCCAAGATTGAGCATGACTATAAAACACATGCCCACACTGGGCAAACATACTAATGGGGCAACATTTTTTTTTAGCCCTGAAAAATAGTGGGCAGGTGTTCCTTCTACATGAAACTGGCACTCGAGGTACTATAATACCAGGCCAGCACCAGGAGGGCCAGAGCCAGCCTTTACACTTTCTTCCCTTGGTGCCAGAAATGCTGCTACATTTGATCTCAGCCAAGAGCATGGGCGACTGGTGCCACCTTAGTCAGCGACCGACGGGGGGCTCCCACTCCCCGGCTGGTGCTTGCAGTGGGGGCACTGGCGCTCCTGCTTGCTCCCCTTGCCCTTCACCTAAGCGGGAAGCACGGCTTGTCAGAAGGTGCATCAGTGCTCTCAGAGGGCGCACCCCCTATGCGTCATCATTGGCCAAAAGGCCAAGATTTTTATTTTTTTTTTTTATTAATATATTTTGTGTTCCAGGTCAAATCACCCAAATCACATCAATTGAGCAGAACTCAATTGTTCCAAAAACCATATTGATTGAGGAGGCAGAACTCCATGTATGGCAGTATAGGAAAGCATCCTCCATCCCAGGCTCTCACCCTGGGACTTCAGATACTCCCAAATCCATTGCCAGGCATCCTACGTGCAGGCCCAAGCCTGGAGATCTTTGAATTTGGATGCCCACACCTGATCTGAGCCAAAAGGCCAAGATGCTGAGCTGAAGTCTTCATGTTGGGATGCTGGGAACCTACCACAAGGATGGGTTAGTGCAGCTTATCTGAATAAGATATATGGTAATACCCATTGTGCAGAGTCCTCCTCAGCACTGACTTTTTTCCAGTCCAAGTCACAATGAGCCACTACACTGAATACATTTCGACTTCCTTTTAATTCCCACAGCTGAGCTGTGCATTTTCAATGATTCATGTTTTTTCACCAGCCTGAAATGTCTGGCAAGCATCACCCAACAGGGCCCCAAACAGTTCACCCAGAACCCCTCTGTCACCTACTCTTTCAGCCTGTTTAACATGATTATTGTGGCTCTGCCTTCCTTGAGGTGGAGCTGGTTGCCCTGCACCTCATCTGCATATACGTTTTTGATCCTCCCCGGACTCATGGCAAGAACACCTGGTTCCAGTCATGGCAGGGAAGGGAGGGTAATTGGCACATGGATCTTTGTTGGGGGTATCTGGAGTACACACATACTGAGCACTGCTGAGGTATGGGGTCACCATAGGCAGACTTGCTGTTGACTCTCATGAGGCTCCCAGCCCAATGAACTACTGTATATGATAAATCATTAATCTTTTGGTTTTGGACTGAGATTATACATAGTTTATAGTAGGTGCACAAGTGCTACTTAACAGTGTGTTTATGGAGTGCCTGTGATAAAACTTGTAGCAATTTCAAATAAGGTAAAATGCATCAGTTCTGGATGAATTAAGTCTATGGGTATCTGTAGTCTGATAGTAAGGGTGGAAGGGGCTGCAGGGGGAAGAAGTTGTAGGTGCAGATGGCAAGGGGGCTATCTGAACCCCAAGATTTATTTTTCCTTGCTGTAGCAGTGAGAAGGGGACAAATTCAAGCAAACCTCCAATAATTAGATGCTATACCTGGAAAAATTATTTAAAAAAAATATAAATTGTCCATGTGTTGAGTCTAATTATTGGGGGGTCACCTTATATTTGAGTAAATATGGTAATCAGTTATGATAAAGCAACTATAACTGTCACGTCCCAACTCAAACATTACAGCACAAGGCAAAGAGCTTGCTGGTGAGTCAATTAACCTAATGTGGTAGTGACAGTAAAGCCAATGGTTATGTCCACAAGGAAGTAACATCACAACTGTTAAACTGGCAACTGTGATAGCTTAAAGAACAAACTATAAATTTGCTACTCATGTCTTATTTACTTCTTGATATAAAAACTGAAAATCCACCAGTGGTATCAATAGACATCTAAACACCCTTGAAAGCAAATGCTTTCAAGAATAGTATGTATTATGTGGGGGAAAAGATGAGTAACAAATGTTGAGATTTGTCAAGGCACATAAGAATTTCTTATCTCTACAGTTATTAGAAGAGAAGATAGAAATATCTGGGACACGTGATAAGACTGAAGTTGGAGAATCTGCCATGTCAGGTGTCTTGTTGGAGAAATGGAGGAAAAGTCTAAAGGGACTGATGAAAAGACTCCTGTAGAAAATAATTTAGTAATGGAAATTCATAGGACTATATGATATAAGGGAATAACCTAGGATAAATAAGGGTGGTGGAGCCTTGTTTGAGCCCTAAGGGGCATCTGTCATCGTGGGACAGATTCATTTTGAGAACAGTACACCCTAAGGGTATAGTTTAGAACAAAAATTAAGATGCCTCTTTTTTTGTTGAGCAGAACAGTTAAACATTCATCTTCATCTTTTCTACCAGGTTTGTTACCTTTCAGAATCAAAACCAAGCCAGCGTATTCAAAGCTGGCATTTCTCAGTGTCTTTTGCTTCTGATATTTTAGTTTTCAGAAAAAAATAACTTGTGATATTATCAGCAGGGAAGCAGAAAGCCACAATTATTTTTGATCTTTCCTTAAAACAAGTTACAATAGGAAGGAAAGTTCACTGTTTGGGACCAATTCATTGACACACTTGGTTGGTTTCTGCCAGCCACAGAAACCTCTGAGAATTTTACTACCTCATCTGGTTCATGTTTTATACTAACTAGATGTGTTTTATGCTAATAAGTAATAGAAATATATAGAATAATAAGGTAAAGTCTTAGTACTATTTTACAAAAAATTTGGTATCAAAATATTACAATAAAATATGCATAATGTTTCATTTTGCATATTAGGCGATGTGATTCTGTATACCTGGAAGTTTCTGGAGAACTGAACATAGTGAATATGGGACTTTAGTGCTCTTTGAGAGAGGGGAAAATAATACTATTTTTCTTACGTTTTGTTGCTGTCCTATTTTTGTCACTAAAGAAATGCCAGCTAAAGCATTTGCTTGAAGCATACACAGTGAACAAGGCTAGAAACAGAGATGACGGAGCTCAGGAAGCATAGTCATGTTCCTTAGAAACCATGGTTTCCATAGAGATGTCTTCACTAGCTGAATGACTAGTTATTCTGGGAAAATCCCATCACCCACAGTGCGTCCTCTAGCATCTTTATGAGTAAGAAGCTGCAAACTCACAATAGCCTCAGTTTTATCTTCTGAGTTTGACTTGAGTCTTGCTTCCTCCCATCTTTGCAGCCTGCAGAGACTTTATTCTCCTTTTGCCCTCATACAGTAGTACTGGCCTACTCTGAGTGTTTGAGTATGTCAACATGGCTTCCTTCCTGACCCTGGGTCAACCACCAACAAAATAAGGTTTGCTTGTTCACTTCCACTTCCATGCACTGAAGTAGTCAGAGTAGATGGCTCTGGACTGGCCCCAAGTCAGTCCCATAGGAGAGCCAAAGCATAGTGCTGGGCTAGCAGAGCGCTGCGGCTTCTTATGAACACTTTCGAGTAATTTGCTTTGTCATCTATTATACAGCCAAGCAGGAGCAAGTGGACAGGGCCTTATTTTATTAGTGGTAGACATAGGGATGCTCTATAGATGCTATCTGTCAGACAGCTTGCATTGGTGGTTTCCTTGTGTACCAGAAGGCAGGATAGATGCACACCGTATAGTCTAACGAAAAAAGATGTATAGAGAATATCAGCTTTCAGGAACCTGAGCTCACTTCATCAGATGAAGTCTGTAAGATATATATCTATCCTGTCTTCTGCTTGACTTCAGACTAACATGGCTAAATACTTCTCCTTGTGTACCTCTACCCAGTATAGTTGTGTCTGCAGGGGTATTTTAGGCATTAGATCTTCATGCTTCTAGTGTTAGAGACTGTTACTTTTCAAAAGAAATGGGGCCATCCAACATAAATATAGGGATTTTAGGGGTGGAGGGGGAGTTTTTCAATGTATGAATCAGACACTGAAGTAAAATAGGTGCATAGGTTTTTTTCTTCCATAAATAGAGTGAAGAATAAAGAAAGCTTCACTTGTCACTGAGATTACTTTTTACATTGTCATGTTAGGATTTAAGCAGCATATGTTATATACATGAGCATATTTTATTTTTTTAAAGAAGTGGGATTTATGAGGCTTGAATGGGGTTTTTTTTGGATGCTTTGTTTAAAAAAAAAGGAAGAGATCTTAAACGTTTTTATGCTGCATTATGTTTTGCATTTGAAGTATTTCTATAGTAGTTTTTGCACACAGCTGAAACCTTCATGAATGTTCATTTTAATTAAAATTGCTCTCTTTCAGGTGATAAAATCCTAATTGAGTTTCATCTGCATACTGCCAGCAGAAAGGTTTAAAAGATTAGGTGGTGCCTTGTTAATTAACAGAGTTGTCAGTATGACAATACTGCAGCTTTTCTAAGCAAGGAAATAAATTGTTTCCTTTAAACTTAACAGCATCTGGATTATAAATTAGATTGGAGAGGAACACAAGATTTATTACTATGGAAAACATTAATTCTGAAATGCTAAAGATTATTATTTTTCATTTATTCATTCATTTATTTATTCGATTTATATGCTACTCCCCTAAAACAGGCTCAGGGCAGCCTAAACTAAAAAAACAAACAAACCCAATAAATTATAAAAACAGAAAAAATGTTAAAATAAAAAGTATATAATTAAACAGGCTTCTCAAACAGTACACCAAACTTAACCCAGCCTGCTAAAAGTCTGCCCAAATAAAAAAGGTCTAAAATCGCTTCCAGATGTCCCAGCTTGGTCTCTGGGCTTCAAGGGGGAAGAGATCCAGAGCTGCGAAGTGACTATCAAGTATGACCTCCTACATGGTTTTTCATCAAAAAACGTGGTGCACAGGTGGCATTTGCAGGAAGCTGACCTTACAGATCACAATGGAACATTTTGTCTGAGGAGTCCAGTACGTTATATACAATATGAAGTTTTTAATAGAAAATATTATTTACTTGTGGCTTTTCATAGTGCTATGTGTTCTGTCTAAAGAGTATTAACACTTTTAGTTGTTTATAGAGTATATATTATGGTTAGTGTCAATATGTTGTCATGAGTTTGGATTTATTAATGACACAACCTTTTTATTAAGTATAAAATTAGTAAATTCCTTGAAGATTTCTTAGGTTGCTGTCTTATTGTATCAACTGCATAGTTAAGATAGAGTTAAACAAGCTTTAAAATGCAAGACATTCTTCATCAGATCCTGATGTTTTGATGTTTTGCATTTGAAAGCTTTTCTACCTCTATCCCAATGGTTCAGCTGGTCCAATAAAAGATATCACCCCAAGAAATCCTTGCCTCTCAGAGATAATTCCTGTACCATCATGGGTACAACATCACTCTAATAGTACCATAACATTCTTAAAGGAAGTAATTGTCTTTCTTCATCTGTCAGAGAGATTACACAAGGAATGCGACACAATCATAACCTTATATAAGGTGAACCTAAAAGGGTCCACTTAGTTTTCCTTTAATTCCTTTTCCCAATAAGTTTTATATTGGGGAAGCTCATCTCTATTATGATCACACACAGAAATAAATTCAGGAGCTTCAGTTCATCACGATTACCACACTTTTTGCTAGTATGGAAACACTAGTCTGAAACATGAAGTCTTGAGCTCAGACTTACGGCACTAGAGTATTCTTACTGTTGCAATGCGAAGCCAAACTTGCCCATAGCAGGATTTCCTCATGACTTGTTCTGGTACATGTTCCTTTAAAGATTTAAGTTTATCTAGTATTATTTTTTTCACTTCAAGGTTGTACGTATCTCATTATTTGCTGGTGAGATGATCTAAGTGGCATTTTCAGTTCAATATTTATTATCTTAATATCTGCAGTCTAATGGCATTTTTGTTGATGATGATAGGCTTTATGATGATAAATTCAGGAATACTAAGTAGTATGTGTAGGTATTCTTTTTCCCTAGAAGTTACCTGCCTATTTTTACTCTTATTCCTATGTACTGCAATGATACATTCTTTGTCTTTTTGCTTTGAAGGAATAACTACAGTTTTGACGATGACAACACTGAGCATCAGCGCAAGGCATTCATTGCCAAAAGTATCCTATGCCACTGCCATGGACTGGTTCATAGCTGTCTGCTTTGCTTTTGTGTTCTCTGCTCTTATTGAGTTTGCTGCTGTCAATTATTTTACTAATGTTCAAATGGAAAAAGCCAAAAAGAAGACCGTGAAATCCCTCCTGGAATTTCCCAGTACTCCAGTGCAGAGGGAAAAGTGTACGGAAGAGGCGCTGATGGTATGTTTTTGCTTATTCTTTGTATGTTGTACTATTTTTGGGACCCTAGCCCAAAGTTTTATAAGCAAAGCACATAAACATTTTTATATAATATTCTTGTGTAGGGGTAGACACACCTACAGGATTACTCCCAATCCCACTGAAAGGCTTTTCCTCCTTACTGGTCTTCACTTGATTCCAGAATTGGCTTTCTAAAAATCTTTGCATATCAGTCATTTTGAAGAACAAGTTTCTGTACTTCCTGCTTAGGGGGCCAAATCTTGATGAAATAGAATGGAAAAGAAATTAGAATATGAAATAGCATTTATGTCTCACATGTATATATTGAAGAGCTAAAGACCAAACTGCACAATTCACTTGGAAAACTCATGGGGTTCCTCTTGTAGAGTTTCCTTCCAAGCAGTTCATAGTATTTATTGTTTTTCTTCATGAGACTGATTCAGGTGTGGATCTATCCCACAAAACCCACTGATCCTCATGGTCCACTTAATGGCATAGACATTTCAGGAAGATCTTCCAAACAGTGTTTCAGAGATGTTCCTCTTCTTCTAATTTGGCGTTGGGGGTGGGAAGAGGGGAAGGGGGTATTTTTTAAGTGTTTTGCCCATTTTTAAGCACTTTACCAGCTATGAATGTCTGCACTTTTGCTCTTTGTAGTTCTCCAAGCACCTTTGAACACTTCAAATTTATATGTCCATAGCCATATTAGATTAAGATTAGGTGGGATCTCAGGAGGCCTCTAGTCCAACACCTGCTGAAGGCAAGAACACTCCTGTGTAAAGCATGCTTGACAAATTTGTGTTTCATATAAATGTTAAAAAACTTCCCTGACAGATTTTTCAGGCTCTCTAGGTAATCTTCTCCAGTACATAAGCACTCTCATAGTTACAAGCCTTTTTCATAACACCCAGCCTATATCTTTTTGCTGCAAGTTCATTATATCTTCTGTATGTCCACAGAGGACAGGACATCATTTAGTAACCATCCTCTTCATAACAACCCTGTTTTTGTATTCAATGACTGTTATTAAATCCTCCCACCAACCTTTTCTCTAGACTAAATAATCCAAGTATTTTTTCACCATTTTTAGACATCTGACTTAGTTTTGGGTTTTTTTTTGCTTCATTCTGGACTCTTTCTAATTTGTCCATGCCTCTTTTTTGTAGTGTGATGCCAGTACTCAAAGTGAATACTCATCACTGCTGAATAAAGTCAAAGAATAACTTTCTGTGGCTCATATACAGTATTTCTTTTCAATACATCCCATTATGCTATTAGGTATTAAAGTCAGTTGTTGTCCATTTACTGTATTTACCCAAACACAAGGTGAGATGGGGGAAGGGAACTCCCGTCCTAAGATTTGAACTCAAGGAAACCTCATTAAATACACTGTCTATCATTAAACTGCCGCCAAAATCAGCACGTGCTCAGTAATGGAAACTGTGGTAGGGGCAATGCCCCGAGAAAAAACTTACTCTGAAAGAGAGAGCTTCCGAGCCAGTGGGACACTGAAGAGAACTGGAAGCCCGGTGGGAGTGAAACCATGGCAAGGAAAAATGCCACAGCAACAAAAGAAAAAAAACCAAAAAACAACGGGTCGAGGAAGAGCCGGGATTGGCTCTAGCCCTGGCATGGACCCACTTTATGGTGGCATGCCGGCGCCGATTCACCACCCAGCCAGCGTAAACATCACATTTGAACTCCAGCAGTTTCAAAGGTGAGTTTGAAGCCGTGGGTATTTGTATGGAACTGGAAGTCTCCCAAGCACTTCACAAACAAGGCAAGCTGCAACTGAAATGGAATGGAAATCGTACCTTTTCCAAAGTCCAAGAGTGCTGGGAATTATTCCAGTTCAGGACCATACTACACGCAGGGGTAAGTCACAGATTCAGATCCCAGCTTCCCAAAGGTCAGGTCTGGATCTTTGATAACAGTTCAGGCCCAATTCTAAATAAAACACAGCTACAAGCTCTAATGAGAACAAAGATACAGACTCATGAACAGATTTGCTTCAGACATGCTACTGCCATGCTTGCAGCCACTGGGTCCTCTTATGTAATGGAGGTAAAACTTTGTCACAGTCAGGGTGTTCAAAGCTTCCTGTGCATTTTCTCATGCTGTGGTGTGTAAAGCATGAGTTGCCATGTGCTGAGGGAGTTCTGTGGATCATAGGAAAGTGGGGCTGGAAGCAGTGATCTAGTCTACCTCCTGCTAAAGGCAGGATCATCCCTGACTAAACCATCCCAGCCACATACATTCTTGCAAACAAGCTACGGAGGTATGGGTTGGATGAATGGACTGTAAGGTGGACAGAAAACTGCCTGGATTGTTGGGCTTAAAGTAATCAGTGGTTCAATGTCTAGTTGGCAGCTGGTATCAAGTGGGATTCCCCAGGGGTTGGTCCTGGGGCCAGTTTTGTTCAATTTCTTCATCAATGTTTTGGAAGATGGCTCCTCATCTGCATATACATGTTTTGGAGGATTCTAGGACTAATAGCAAAAATACCCAGATCCAGTCATGAGTGGGAGGCTAATTAGCATGTGGATCTTTTGGGGAGAGGCGGGTGTCTAGAGTGCAAACAAATACTGAGTAGTGCTGAGCTGTGGGGTCACCATGGTTTGAAATGCTGCTGACTCTGCTAGGGCCAGACCAATGAACTGTATGGTAAATCATGAGCCTTTGGCTGTAGACTGAAATCATACATAGTTTGTATTATAGAAAAGTGCTGCTTAAATGTATGTTTATACAGTACCTGTCCTAAAACGTGCAGCAGTTTCAAATAAGGTAAAATGCCTTATTTGAAACTGCTGCACATTTTAGGACAGGTACTCTGGAGGAACTAAGTCTGGGTATGGGTACCGGTAGCAATTTGTCTATATGCAAATACTATAGGTATGTTTATTTCAAGGTCAGTGTTTTCAGATTTGTTCCTCCCTTTCATGTGCTTGGGGAAAGCAGGGTCTAACGGTAAGAATATGTCGGGGGGGGGGGAGTGAGGCTGTGGGGAGAAGAAGTCGGGGAAGCAGAGGGCAAGGGGATTCCCTGACCCCATCCCCAGATTTATTTTCCCTCCTGTAGCAGTGGGAGAGGGAGAAATAAAAGGCAGACCTCCAGTAATTAGATTGTATATCTGGAAAATGATACCTAATTTACACACTTTTCATATATACAATGTAATCATTGGGGGTCATCTTGTATTCAGGATCATTTTAGATTTGAGTAAATACAGCAGTATGTTCAATTCTTTCCTGGAAGTCGTTAGTGAATATGCCAAACAATACTTGATGCAAGACTTAACCCTTGGGAACCCTGCTTGATATTTTCCCTCAGTTAGGAGATCAGCCATTGATGGCTACTCTGTGAGCATGATTATGTACTAGTTTTATACCCACTTTAGAGTAATTTAATCTAGATCATATTATCTTAGCATACTTCTGGTATTGGATCTTCTTCCTATAATGTTATCTCTTTTCCTCTCTGAATATATATTGAATAGTTTTGTTATGAGTCTATTGGGATGGGTTCTTCTGAGATATCATTATGCTCTTGCATCTTTAATATATATTAATTTCTAAGGGGTGCTGATCATACAAGCTAGATTCCTCTTCCTCCTTACAGTGAGTAGTGCCTTCTTCCCTGTCAACATTCCCACTGAAATCCAAATAGGCAAGGTAGCCTAGTCTTGCCCTTAATAGGCCTCTTTCTCCTAGTCAAGTCCTTTTTTACATTCAGATTCTACACAACTGGATTTCTACCACCAAATCAGTAGGTCGTTTAGAGTTCCATCATCCAGTATTCCTAAGATTCTTTCATTTCATCAGTGGCTTTGTTTTTCAAGCTCATGTTGTCTCTTTGCACAGACAGAAACACAACATAAGTATTTCTTCAGTTTTTTCCTAGAATGAATTTTAACTGTCACAGTGCCCTAAATATGATATGTGAGGTTGTAAGAGTGATTCTTTATCAACTATCTTGATAATCAGGCTTGTTAATTAAAGGAACAACCTCAAGTCCTATTGAAATCAGTGGAGGTTTCTCATTAAGGAAAATGGGAGTCATGTCAGGCTTTCAAAGTTCATGAATTAAATCTTCAGTTATACCTCTATTTGGCTTCACTTTTGAATCCCTCAGAAGCTTTATGATGCTTACAGTATCATAAAGCAGCCATGGCAGGGGCCAAGGATGCGGACCATGTCTTCATGTTTGTTTTTAATAATCTGAATGCTGTTATTGAACAGGTTGGCTAGACATGATATTCAGTAGTCAGAGTTTTTAATAGCTCCTGAAAGTTTCTATTCCAGTAATATGGGGCAGAGAAAGCAGGTCTGTAGAAAGTTGGGCAGAACCATGTAGTTTTAATCAAGACAGCTGTGTCCATTTGTCATTTTAATTCAGACATGTTAGGGCCTTTGGGATGCTTTGATACTCTGGTTGTGTTATTTAGGCTAGGGACAGACATTCAAATAGCTGAAGTCTGAATTGATTTAACCTTTGCAGGTTAGTCTAACCTGCCTAGGTTGAACCAGTTTGTAACAGGACAGACAGTCCCTCTGGAGTGAGGCAATGCAGTCATATGCCTGCAGTTGCTCAGGCAAGGAACTGAGGGGTGCTAGAGTATGCCCTCAGCCATAGAGAAGCTGTGGGGGAGGAGGTGGTGTGGCCAGCCCAGGCTGAACTGGCCAGGGAGGGGTTTAATTCCCCCTTCCCTGTCCCACCAGCAGGGACCTGAGCAGGGTCCACTGGATGCTCCACACTCACTGGTGCAGTGGCGGGCCCGTGTGGCCCCCAAGCCAGAGGGGGCAGGGAGAGGAGTTATTCTCCCATATACCTCCACTGCCCCTGCCGGACCATACCCAGGTTTGCCTGTCCCAAGCACTGCTGCTGCCGAGCAGTGGAATAAGCCCCTTCTGTCCCCTCCGTGGGATGAGAGAGGGAGGGGAATAACCCCCATGCCTGTCCCCCCCCGCCAAGGGGCCCTGCTGGCTGGTGTCTGGCCCCTCCAGGTGGGGGCTGCCTGGGGAGCTGGCTTCCCAACCAGCTTGGAGGTGCCTGGAGCCTGGCAGCCACCACCATGCCCCCATTCCTGTGCAGCACCTGGGCCTGCAGCTGCACAAGCAGCTGAGGCCCCACCTGGGTGGGGGACTGTTCTGCCCCCCCCTTGCCTACAGCTGGAGCTGCCACTGCCACGGCTGTGCCACACCACACCAGGTGAGGGGGCAGGAAGCTTTTGCCCCACGTATGGAGCTCCAGTTCCAGCTCCAGCTCCTGGATGCCTTGGAAGGCACATAGGTGGAATGCTGCAGCCAAAGTTCCATGTGTGGGGCAGAAGCTTCCCCCTCCCTTCCCCACCTCCCAGAGTAGCTCAGGAGTGGCAGGAATGGGAGGGGGAGTAACTGCTGTAGGCAAGGGAAAGATGGTTTGGGCTGTTTTTTCTCCCTTTGCCTCCTGCTGTGGCTCCTGTTGATTCAACAAGTGAAAATTGGAGGAAACCAGGATTCTTGCTAATGAGAGATCTTTTTTTTTTTGGTGATGGGGTAATAAATGCTCCCTGCTGTATAACTAAATGCTGTGTAAATCCCTGCTGGCCCCCTCACTGACTAGCAAAGCGGCGGGGAAGCCCTTCCCTAATCAGAGTGTCCTGCCAGGGCCTGGCCATGCTCCCCCTCAGATCTTCATTGTGAAAGGGAAGAGAAGGCCCCTCTAGCACCGCCCCCCACAGCTTCTAGCCTGAGCCACTGTATTTTTTCATCTAGCATCCAAAGGGGATGTCTGTACAGTCACAAACTGATTCAGCCTAGGCAGGCTAGACTGACATGCAAGGATTGAATCAATTTAGGATTAGGCTTTTTGAATATCTGGCCCTAGCCTGGATGTCTGTTCTGTTACAGGTTTCAATCACTTTCTGATCACTTAAACTGGTTTATGTGTAATGTCTGTCCCTAGCCTTAGAGTTGTTTTATGCCAAACAAATAATAGCAAAAGAGATTTCTTGCAGCTGAAACCCATTGCAAAATAAAAACATCTTGGAAGAAGAATGAGCACCTTGTGAAACACCTGACAAATTGTGTGAGAGAACTTGTGGAATCAACGTGCAATTAAGGAATTCTAACTATGATTTCACCTGAGTGTTTAGCAAATAGAGATGTGTGACTAATTGATTTTGTTCAGCTTGATGAAAACAGAAAAATAAAAAAGCCCCCCCCCCCCCCCCCAAATCATTTTAAATTGTCCAAATTTTTTTTTTATTTTCTTGGCAAAAAATAACTGAATAAAATTATTTTAGGTAAAATAAAAAATTTTGTTTGACCCAGAAGTGAATTGTCCTTTTTGGAGTAGATTTAACCATTTTTTGTTAACTTAATTTTTACCATTTTCAAAGCCTAAATTGAAGAGACATTTATTGAAGCATGTTAACTATTACAAATTTTTGTTTTCTTTGGCTGAAACTTTGCCAAATTTGACCTGAATTTGTGAATAATTAAATGTCTGTAAAACTGTATTTTCTATTTCCTTATATAAACCCTCATTTGGGAAGCAAGTTTAAAATAACTTGTATCCTTTTTTCTCTAAGTTCCCCAGAATGTTTACCTGGCTGTCTGCTTGTCAACTGAAACTTTTACAGCCAACCCAGTTGATAGGGCTTGTGTATTCCATAGTTCTCTTTAGGTCTCTGACTGAACAGTTTGGGCTCCTACACACATGTGGGGAGCCTGCTCCAATGCACTGGAAATCCAGTGCGTTGGAGAAGACTTGAGTAATTGAGTGTGTTGGAGCACAGAAATTGACACACTTCAGCAGCCTCATGCATCACATGTATGCTCTGTGGGGAAAAAAAAGCTTCCTCTTGTTAGTTTTAAACTTACTACCTACTTGTTTCATTTTGTGACTTCTTGTTTCACTCCAGATTTGGATTAGTGTTCCATCCTATCATAAGATTAAGTGAACAGAGTGGGTACTGACATTGATGTTTTTGTATTAGTCATGGACCAATATTATGGTTCATACAAGGCTCAAAAGTTGGCCTTTCTTGAGCTTTTTTTGAATTATTTATAACTCATGCCTGCGATATGACTTCATGGTAACTGAACAAAAGATCTGTTCTTGGACATGGTCTAGAACACCTGCTTCTGAAAGAAGAATCCCATGGTTTAACTGCCTAGACCCTGAGGCTTGAGCTGGTTTCTTGAGAGTTCTTAGCTCTTTAAAAGTACCTTTTATGAGACCTTCAACCATATGAACATTATAAGCTTCCAGTTTGTCTCTTCAGGACATGCTAATAGAAGCACGCCAACGTTGTCTGTGCAGTGATTTCTGACACAGTCATTCTTTATACAAGTAATGCTGAGTTTTTTTGGCCCAGTGGGCCCAGTCTAGGACATGGGGCCAGACTTTCCAGCTCATGGGGCTCCACATGGGTCTATGAATTTGGCAACAGAGGAGCAGCAATTATTGCTTCCTACTACCCTGCCTTCATGGGCTGGGTCTGGTCTGCAGGCTAGGGGTTGATCATTCCTGTTTTAGACCATACAAGAAAAATACAGATGCAATAATAAAATGATAACATTTCAAACTTTTCTCTTACTTTTTTCACAGCTACTGCAATTCATAGCTTCTTCTCTAGATTATAGTGTCTCTTATCACTGCAACAAGCATCCTTCGTCTCTGATTGCCCAGTGAATTGATACTTTCCCTCGGCTGTGAAAGCATGTCTTTGCTCTTGATTCCAAACTTCCTTCATCTAAGAGAATCTAGTACTAGCACGGTAGTTTCTGGGGGCATTCCTGGGGGCATTTCTTAGAACACTAGCTCTCTATAGAGAAGTTGGGGCTATCTCAGGAAACTCCTGTTTAAATGGGAGCCATTCATGTGGACAGTTTTTTTTTTTTTTTATTGTTGTTCCATGGATTTTATCTGAGTGCAAAGTAAATATAAAAGTTGTTTACTTTTGTAATAGTGTCTAACTGTAGGTGTACTCCTAGCAACCAGTGTTAATACTGCTCTCAGTTTACCACAATCTTCTTTTGATCTAACATCCCAAGCAATCCTGGGCCATGTCTACATGACATGCTAACTATGCTGTAGTCGCAGTAGCATCACGTTGAAACAAGCATGATGCAACGCTACTGTACAGTAGTCTTGGGCTTCTGTGCAGTCAGCATCACAAAAAAGTCATTCAGTGATGCTACTGCGTGGTAACTCCTAGTTACTGCACAGTCATTTAGTACTTGCTTATACAAGTATTAAATGACTGCACAGTAATGACTGCACAGTCAGTGCCTTGTGCAGACATAGCCCTAGAGAGGCTTATAGGTGTAATGAATCTGTGGCAATACAAAAACTCTGACATTTGGGTTCTAACTTGGCCCACAACTATAATTAACTAAATTAAGTTTTCAGAACAATTATTATATCAGTAATATATGCATTTCAAATTTCAGCCCAGAGTTATTTCTAGGGTCAGATTATAAACACAGGAAAATGGTTGTCTGTTAAGTAAAACAAGTAAGTACTTAACTAAGGTGATGTGATGGACAATTAAAACTGCTAGATCAAGGGTGGACAAAATGTGGCCTGTGGGCCTGATGTAGCCCACCAGGCCATTCTATCTGGTCCATGGGGCCCCTAAGAAATTTAGAAAATGAATATTTATCTGCCCCTGGCTGCCTGTCATGTGGCCCTCAATGGCTTGCCAAAACTCAGTAAGTGGCCCTTTGCCCGAAATAATTGCCCACCCCTGTGCTAGATGTTTTACTGTCTTACCTTTTATGCAGTTTAGTTTTTTCACGGGGGTGGGGAGAATGCTCTATAACCAAAATAACAGAATTTTATTAAACAATATGTAATTTGAAAGATGACCAAACCAATTTAACTAGAATGCTATATTAATCAATGTAAAACAGACAGGGTAAAGGGCTGAGAAGTGCTGGAGGGAATGATGCACTTGTCTGAAGGTTTTGGCGATGTTGTAACTGTACTTGTGAGTGAAGGTTTCTGTGTTCTTGTCAACATTTATTTTCATGGCCTCTCCTCTGATAATGGAAAGCTAACTTTTGGAGTTGTTGCTCCCCAGGGCAGGTGCATGTGCTGATTCTGTGGAAATTGTTAGAGTATGTTAGCAATTTTGTTGAATGATGTATCACTAGTGACCCCTTTAATGACTGGAGAATGACCCTTATGTTTTTCTCACCTTGCACCACAGAACAGGTCAGAAGGAATTAGTGTTGGTGCAAACTAATGTCTGTTATATGACTCTGCAGCACCTTCCAAGCTATATATGATTTTACTTGAACCTTGTCTCCATACTTGAACCTTGTCTCTAAACTTCATGCTGCTGCAACTTTAAGAGGATATATTAAACCAAAGGTGTAAATGGGCTCAATTTGTACAGCTGCGCCTTTTTACATGAATACTGATCAGACCTTAAAAGTGGTAACCCATCCCATCCTGACTCCCTGAGTTTGGGATTCGCAAAAAATGAAATCAATACCCATTTCTTTTAATTGTCATTTATCGGCCCTTATTACCCCTTTCCTCTTTTCCTAATTTAGTGATTTGGTTTGATTTCTGTGCCTGCCTCTGCTCGACCAGGCGCTCTCGAGCTGCTCTAGCCCGAGTGGCCGTTCTAACTGGCCACGAGTTCACGAGAGGGCCCCAGGAGGTGCCTCGGGTGGTGATGGGAGGCCCCCTAACCTCGCCTGCCACGACTTCGAATGTAACCTCAGTGGTGGGGGTCTCCGTTAATGCGGCCTCCCGGGGTCGTTGTGCCTTCGGCGGGCACTCACGGAGCTCCGACCTCCCCTACACCCTGGCCAATCGCCACCTGCTGCTGCGGGTCTTCTAGTGGCCTTCCTCTGCCAGCCCCGCCACGTTTCCGGTCCTGAATCTCCCGGTGGTCCTTACTCTGGGGACCCAAACTACCCAGGCTGGAATCTGCCTAGGGGTCTCACCCCCTCCTGGTTTCTCGGCTGCCCCTAGCCTGTATTGCCCCGGGGCCTCCGCGACACTACAACAACGAGCGAACCAAAAGAAAATGAATACTGAAACTGAAACTCAAACTCCTTTATCCCGCCTAGCCCAGGCTCTGACCCGGGTGCCTAAGCCCTGACCGATGAGCTCCCCCTGGCTCCCGGCCTGTCGGGAGACTTAAGGCCACCGACTTGCCCGGGTGCCTACTCTCCGGGCTCGTGGCTCCCTCTCTCTGGGAATCTTGTATCCGGTGTCCTCTCCCTCGCCGAGTCCACTGCCGGCTCCCCGCCGGCCCGTCTGTCACTTCTCTCGTGGGGTCCGCGACCGGTTGCCTCACTGGCTCCACCACCCGCTCTCCTGCTATGACTGTAGCCAGTTCCCTCTCCCGTCGTGCTGCCGACGTCGTCTTCCTTTTTACCCTTGGCTCCTTTAAGAGCGCAGCTCTCACTGCTGTAGCCGCAGCTTCCTCTCCTGGCTCCTTTAACGAGGCGGCTCTCCCTGCCGCTGTCGATGCTGTTATCGCCGCCGCTCTCACACCAGCTGCTGCTGTTAGCGCCGCTGCCTCGGCTGGCTCCGTCGGGCCAGATACATGGGCCTTGCTGGCATGGGTCCTGCTCTCGGGGTTCCCTGCAGGCTTCCCCCGCCTCTCCTCCAGCCCTGCTTCCGGGGCCGCCTTTTATCTCTGCCGGGCGGTGTCTCCTGCCGACGTCGCCCGGCCCCAGCTGGATATAAGCGCGGCTTACAAACCACGCCGGCGTTCTCCCTGCGCGTGTGCCCCTGCTCGCTCCGGCCTCTGCGTGGGGTAAGTAGGTGGTCACTTCCCCCCTGGTCCGGCCCCGGGGTACCCTTCTAACCCTGGCGTCCCTGGGACACAACCCCCCCCTCAAGATGCCTTGGGGCGCTTCTTCAGTCCCATTTTGGGTCGTACCTGTCAGGCTGGTCTGTCCATTTGGCTGGTCACCTCGGCTCCCTGTCTGGTCTTCCCCGTCACACCTGGAAAGGAAGTCCGCCACTGCATTATCCTTCCCCGGTCGGTGTACTATGTAAAACTTATAAGGTTGGAGTGCCAAGGCCCACCGTGTTATTCGGGCGTTATCTGTCCTGGCCGTGCTCAGCCACCTTAGCGGAGCATGATCCGTCACCAATTTGAATTCTCTGCCCATCAGGTAATACCTGAAGTGGTCTACTGCCCACTGTATGGCTAAGCATTCCCGTTCTATGGTGGAGTACCTTCTCTCCGCCGGCAGCAGCTTGCGACTGGCGTACGCCACGGGCCTCTCACTGCCCCTGTCCTCCTGGGTTAAGACGGCCCCCACTGCGGTCTCCGAGGCATCCGTCTGTAAAACGAAGGGTTTCCTGAAGTCAGGAGTGTGTATTACCACTTCCTCGCAGAGTGCTTGTTTCAGCTTTTTGAAACTCCGCGTCATCTCTTCCGTCCACCTGACTACCCCTGTTTTCCACCCTCTGAGTGCCTCCGATAGGGGCGCGGACAATACTGAGAAGTGGGGTACAAACCGCCTATAATAATTGGTGAGCTCCAGGAATGATCGAAGCTGGCGGCAGTTTTGCGGGGCCGTAAAATTGCGGATAATCTCCACCTTATCGGCCAACGGTCTGATCATGCCCCTGCCAACCAGAAACCCCAGATATTTTGTTTCCTTCTGGGCTAGGGCACATTTTCGAGGGTTGGCCGTTAGCCCCGCCTGTCTCAATTCCGTCAAGATGGCTCGAAGGGCTCTTTTGTGCTGTACCCACGTCTGGGTATATATGACGATATTGTCTATATAGGCCGCGGCATACTCGGCATGTGGGGCCAGTATCCGATCCATCAGGCGCTGAAACGTTGCGGCGGCACTGTGTAACCCAAAGGGCATCCTGACAAACTCGTACAGCCCCCGTGGGGTGCTAAATGCCATTTTTGGCCGATCTTCTTTGGCCACCGGGATCTGCCAATACCCCTTTGCGAGGTCGAGGGTTGAGATATACTGGGCGTCCCCTATTCTTTCGACCAGCTCTGCCACATGGGGCATCGAGAATGCGTCGAACGTCGCCAAGGTATTTAATCGTCTATAGTCTATGCAAAGCCTCAACGATCCATCGGGCTTAAGCACTGGCACTAGTGGACTTCTCCAGGGGCTCCTCGACGGCTGAATGACCCCAACCTCAGCATTGAGTCTACTTCTCTACGAACGGCTTCCAAGAGGTGGTGTGGGATGGATCACCACCTTTCCCTTACTATTGCTCCGGGGGGGTCTTTATAGCATGAAAAGAGTCCTGGACCCACCCGGGTTCCTCACGGAATACGTCCCGGAATTCCTCTACCAAATTTTGGGCCTCTTGCCTTTGTACGGGGCCCACCTCCTCCCCGATCCAGACCAAGGGGCCCCCCTTGGTGGGCCTGGCTTCTCTCCCCAACCCCTGGGGTCCAAGGTCCTCGTTATCTGTTTCAGAAAAGGCCACCCACCTTTCGGGTTCCTTCCATTCTCATAGGAGGTTCACTTGGTAGATTTGTTTTTCCCGACGGTGGCCGGGCCTATGGACCTCATAATCTACCGGTCCAACTTGTCGGAGAATTTCAAATGGCCCCTGCCATTGGGTCAGGAGCCTGCTGGTGGACGTCGGGAGCAACACTAGAACCCTTTGGCCGGGTTCAAATTCCCGTTCTCGGGTGCGGCTGTCATACCTCTCCTTCTGCCGGGCCTGGGCTTCCTTCATGTTTTCGTGAGCGAGGTCCTGGGCCACCTTAATCCTCTGCTGAAACTCTCTCTGGTATGTCTTTGGCTCTTCAGAGAAGCTTCCTTCCTGTTCCCAACCTTCTCTCAAGACCTGCAACAGGCCCTGTGGCTGGTGCCCTAACACCAGTTCAAACGGCGAGAACTTCGTCGAGTCTTGAGGGGTGTCCCTTAGGGTAAACAAGACTAGAGGGAGGAGGAGATCCCACTTTCGGGGATCCCCCTGAATGCAGTGCTGGAACACTCATTTTATTGTCCCGTTAAGGCGCTCCACTAGGCCATTGGTCTGGGGATGGTAGACCGAGGTGCGGAGTTGTTTTATTTGTAATGTTCGGCACACTGCTCTCAAGACTCCAGACATGAAATTCCTCCCTTGGTCTGTTAATATTTCTTGCGGGATCCCCATCCTGGAGATCCATTTCACTAACTCCTCCGCAATATGCGGGGCAGTCACCGCTCGCAAGGGGATGGCCTCTGGGTACCGGGTGGCGTAATCCACTATCACCAATGTATATTGGTGACCTGAGTTACTACGGGAAAGAGGTCCGATGACATCTAGGGCTACTTGCGAGAATGGGGTGTCTATGACGGGCATAGGCTGGAGGGGTGCCCGTGCCGGACGCTCGGTTCTCGTCTTCTGGCACTCGGGGCAGGCTGCACACTGGTGGGCCACTTCCTCCCCCATCCCGGGCCAAAAGAACCACCGGCTTATTCTTGCGAGGGTCCTGTCCCGTCCAAGATGCCCTCCCGTGGGGCTCGCGTGTGCTAACCGCCAGATGGTTTGGCGGAATCGGGTGGGTACCACTAATTGGGAGCCTAAGGCCTCCCCCCGCCGCTCCCCCTGCACGCGGTAAAGGAGGTGGTTCCTTACCTTGAAGTAGGGAGGCCCTCCTTGCGGCGGTGCTGGGACGTCTTGGGGGCCCCGGGCATGCTCCTGCAGCTCCCGGATCTCTTGATCCTCTGTCTGTGCCTCCCGGAACTGCAGACAGCTGGTGAAGTTGTTGAGGTCTAGCTCGCTCACCTTGTCCGCCGATCCCTCACTCTCCTCCGTTTCGCCCAGCCAACCTTCGCAGTCTTGGATCTTCCTACGGGCTACTTCAGTGTCCCTCACCCTGTCCAAGACATCGTACACAGGTGCCCAATCTCGCCCTAATAACGTCTCACACGCTAATCGCGGTACAATCCCAACTAGGAGTTCTTCTTGATGTTCCATCACCCTTAGGTGAACCCACCGGCGCTCAACTAGTCGGGACTCCCCATGGAGGCAAGCTATTCTCACGGGGCGGGCCCCCTGCCAGCCCTGTGGTCCTACCAGATCTGACCTCACTAGTGACTGGGCACACCCTGAATCCAGGGTCGCTTGCACGGGGCGGCCCTCCACCCAGGCCTTCATGACTGGGCGACTCCAGGCTGCGTTCTTCTCCCTGATCGCATAGCTGCAGTCCATTGGTTCGCCTGATTCCGGACCCCTTCGTTTTTCGGTCAAGGTTCTTGACCTGTCGGTAGGGATCCAGTGCTCCACCACTTGGTTTGGGCATTCTCTAGAAAAATGGCCGTCATGCCCGCACCAGAAGCACATGGTTTCCCTGGTAGCCCCCCGACTCAGCGGCCTCCGGCGCTCCGGCTCTTTGGGGCTCACTGGGGAGTACCCTGGGCTCCGTCTCTCTCGAGGGTAGCTGGCCTCCGAGGCCATGAACGGCTACGCCAGCTTTAGGGCTTCATCGCAGGTGCGTGGGGTGTGTTGCCGGACCCAACGTTGTGTCCGTTCTTCCAGGTCGTTTTGGAACTGTTCGAGCACAATTTGGTCTGCCAGGGCTTCTCGATCCTGTCTGGCTGGGCTCACCCACTTATCTAGCAGGTCCCTCAATAGTTGTAGCAACACTCTGGGTTGCCTCTTGTCAGACCCCTTTTTGGCCCGGAATAGGCGGCGGTAGTGCTCCGGGTTTATTTCCAGCCTGTATAGGATGGCTTGCTTCACTAGCTCATAGTCCCGGGCATCCTCTCTTGAGAGGGCCCGATAGGCGGCCTGGGCCTTGCCGACGACTAGGGCTCCCAACTGGCTAGCCCAATAGCTCTGGTCGAGCCCCGTCATAAGGGACATTTCAATGGGGTCATTGCATAAGTAATGGTTTGCCAAATTGAACTTTCTCTCTTTCATTTGTTTTATGAGGAGGGAGGAAAACTGGAAAATGAAACTGGGCTCTTTATAAAGGAGCAAGGATTGTAGGGCCCATTTACAGCTAGGAATTCAGGAGAAGAGTAAGTGTGGATATAAAACCCAGAGAGATCCATGAAAAGACTCGAGGTTAGCAACTTTGGATGAGGCTGGTATAGAATCTTCACTGATTTGTAGAATTAAGATATATTTCATGCAGTTAAAAATCTTTAACTATGCCACTTAGCTATGATGGTTTTTATGAGACCTGCCATACCTTTAAAATGTGATTTGCATGGTTTGTCAAATCTGTATATTACTTAAATCAATGGAATGGTCTTTTAGAGATTGAGATTTTCAATCAAAAGTACATTTTCTGCCCATCTCTGAGAGCTTTCCAAAAAAAAGTTTTATTGCAAACCACCACAATTCAGTTTATTTTGATATATTAATTGCATTATGCTGAACTAATGCATATCTCTGCTACAGTTGCAACGGGCACCCTGGCAGACGCATTGGCCACTAGGGCTGTGCGAAATTCTGATGAATGTTTTGTTTAGAAGCTGTTTCAACGTGTTTTGAGCTCAAAACAGTGAAATTGAAATGAAACAAAGGGCTTCAAAATGGCTTTGAAATGAAATGAGGTCACTTGAAACATTTTGAGTTTTGAAGCAGCCTGGTGGTGGGATGTGGGGGAGAGACAGGGTTGTGTTCCACCTCCTGCCACCAGGCTAAGCTATGTGGAGCTGGCAGAGCCACTTGGAGAACAGCTCTGGCTCTCCCCCGCCTCCTGCCGCTGGGCTGCACTCTGACCAGCTCTGCCAGCACCACAGAGCTCAGCCTGGAGGCAGGAGAGAGCCAGGGCTGCACTCCACCTCCCACTGCCAGGCTGAGCTTCTTGGGGCTGGTGGAGCCGGTTGGAGTGCTGCCCTGGCTCTCTCCCGCCTCCTGCCACCAGGCTGCACTCTAACCGGTTTCACCAGCCCCCTGGAGCTCAGCCCGGTGGCAGGAGGTGGACTAGAGCCACTGGCCAGGGCTGTGCTCTGAGCAGCTCCACCACTGGCTCTCCTGCTGCTCCACTGAGCTCCAGGGGGCTGGTTGAGCCACAAAGAGTGCAGCCCAGCAGTGGGAGGTGGGGAGAGCCAGGGCTATGCTCCGACCAGCTCCAGCAGCCCCACAGAGCTCAACCTGCCCTCCCTGCTGGACTCCTCCCCGGGGTTCAGGCCCCCAGATCTGTACATGGAATGACAGGAGGCTGCTGCCTTTGGGCCAGCGGTGGCACCAGTCTTTCTTGTGCTGGGTGTCAGCAGCAGCCTCCTGTCATGCCTCACACAGATCTGGGGACTTGAACCCCTGGGAGGGATCTGGCACAACCCCACCGCCCTCCCAGGGGTGCAGGGCCCCAAATCTGTATGAGGGATGACAGGAGGCTGCTGCTGCCAGCAAGTTTATGAGTTTTGCTTGTCAGCACCTTGAGGTGCAGTTTCCCAGAAACCCCAGCACCTATCTCCTTGGGTCTTGGCAGGCTTCATGACCTCAGAACGCGCTACCAGCCCTGCAATTTTCATCTGAATCAGGCAAGAAATGAGAAAGATATAGGCATTTTCATGATTCCCCCTTATAGCTTATGGGTGAAACATCAAAAAGTGTTGAATCAGCAAAACAGGTTCAAGGAAATGAAATGAAACGGTGCTTTGAAATGACAAAACAAAACACTGCCCCTTTGAAATGGCGAAATAGAAGTTGAAATGAAATGGTGCTGTTTCGCACAGCCCTATTGGCCACATTCTGTACCAAGTTCTTTCTATATTTGCTTTACTGATATTACATAATTTCCCAGAACATTTTTAATTAAATTATAATAATGTACAATAATATGTTTTCTGAGCAGAATGAGATAAATGGATACATGTTAACTCAAGCTACCGTGTTCCACTGCTCTTATTAGCTGGTCTAACAAAACTTGCTACCAGTTGATACATTTTTATAGCTGGGCCCAGTCCTGCAATTCACTCCAGATGGTTGGATCCCTACACTTGTGAAACAAATTCTAGAATCAGTGTCTTGGATCCTGAGCTGGATGCTTTAAGTTAAACACACCTCACACATCTCTCATATCAGTCATGGCCTATTTGCGTCTGATCCAAACCCGTTGACTTCAAAAGAAGTTTTTTCTGTTTACCTCTTTGGCCTTTAGATCAGAGCCTTAAGCTTCCATTATACTATACTGGTTTTGCTAAAGGCATAGCAATGCTGTCAGCTTAAATAACAGAACGGACTGGAACAAAGAAAATAGCAAACAGATGTTTGTCTGAGGAGTTTTTTTCTAGTATGAGTCATACTAAAGTGAAATAATTTCTTCTTCTCTTTTTGCTCCTTTTTATTTTTGAAATTGGTTTCTATTTTGCAGTTCTGTTTATAATACCAAAGTACTTATGTCACTGAGACACAAATTTATTTCTATTTTACAGTATCAGTCAAGACTGTTGGCTTTTATAATGATTTTTACTAATAGGCCTTTAAAGAGTAGTTTTCATGGTACCTCATTCACAAATTTAAATTTAATAACTTTTATTGCATTACATCCATCACTCTGCTTTATTCTGGCTTTATTAGCTCCTATAAGAATTGTAAACCATGTGACTCACAAACAAGAACTGCTTACATAACATTTATGCTATTTTTCATATGTTTCTCTAGTTTGTTCCAATAAGATAGTGGCCAATATTTTGTTGAAGATTCCATATATATATATATATATGGAATCTTCAACAAAATATTGGCCACTATCTTATATGGAGATATGTAAAGGAGGTGCACATGCACACACACAAAGATATTTGGTTTTTGCTTAATATTATCTGTAGCTGTTAGGTGCTTATAACAAATTAATAACTGGTTTACACAAGCAGATAATGTAATATAGCAGAGTTGGTAAATTTTTCTAGTTAATAGTGTACTAAAAATATAGCATTGGGAAAGCTGAAAATGTTTGCACTGTAGGTTGAATTTAGTGAATACTTCGTATCAAACAGTACAAAATAAAAATTCAGAGTAGTTTAAATATTTGGCTTTTGCTGTTTTCAAGTTTATCATTTAAAAATGATGCTTGTTTTGAACCTGACAAAATGCAGTTTTACAAAAACTAGTAAGAAAAGGATTAAAAAACTGCTAAGAGAGATTTCTTTTTGGGTCAAATGAAATATTTGTTTCAGATGTTGTGATTTGTATTCCATTTTTTGAAAGAACTTTCTTTTGGGTCTAGCAAAACAGTTTTTTGGTCCAGTTGCTATTTGGTTTGGCTAGAGACACATACAGTCAATTATTTGCTAATTTATAGGTCAAATTCTAGACTATGATGCGCAGCTCCTATTGAAATTAATTAGAGTTGGTACTCTCTGTAGGAGTAGAAGTTCCCTGTGACCAGTTTGATATTAGATATTTCTTGTAGTTATAGTGAATCTGTATATATGGGACCTGGTCAAAATAGTCAATATTTCTATAAAAAACTGAACTTTAGAGGAAAGATTATTTTTCATCATTTTCTATTATGAAATATGTTTCCAGGGTTAGAAATAATCTCTAAAGAAGGAAGAGAGGGGAACTGACTTACTGATGTTAAGGGCTCCATCTTGGGTATATTCTGAGTAATTCATTGTTCGTTTTGTCTTTTACATGTTATTTCTGAACAAGGAGACTTGCCTGCCTACCTAATCTTCTTCTCAAAGTTAAGCTCACTTCCGTTGCTCTTTTCAGCCCCTTGTCCTCCCACAGCCCTTCAGATAGCACAGTTCTCCATCTCCCGTCCCACACAGCCCCTTTGACCACCTGTTTTGCAACTGGTAGCTCTGTGCTTCTTTGCCTAATGACACCCCCCTCTCTATTATGCCGACTTCTTTTGTTGTAGTCCAGCAAGTAGAAACCTACTCTCTGTTTAATTAACATTCTTATGCCTTGGACTTGTGGGCCACATGGTTTTTTTCATCCTTAAAGAATACAGGGTTATGGCAAGCCAGGATGCAGTGAATCTGTATCTCTCCTAGGCAATCTTTTCCTGCAAAATTCCTAAAGCGAGTGAGCGGAACTTGAAACTACCCTCCTCTTAGCAAAAGCCATAGGAAAGGAGTTGCTCATATCAGAACCTGCCTCCCCCAGCTGGATTGTATGGGAGGCAGGGGTGGCATAAGGTTAGCACTTTCCTGCACTAACAAGAGTGAATCTATGCCTGCATGCTTTGAACTTTGTTTAGGAAAAGCATAACTATGGTCTCATGTCTGTGTCAGAGGAAGACAGATGATTTTATGGTTTATTGTCATACTTGTGATTCTATTTTTGTATTTTTTGTGTTATTTTCCTTGCATTGTAGTCCCATAAATTCTATTTTTAAAGGTGTACTGATGCGTTGTGTCAAGAAAGAATTATTTGCATGGCAAATTGGGGTCACTGCAAAATGTACTTTTAAAAAAAGCCCTATTAGCCAGATCTCTAACCTTTGCTGTGTATCTTTAGAGCATGCAGTCCAGAAAATAGGGCAACCCCAAGCTACCTTTTTTCTAATGTTTAAAATATTTAATTTTATTTATTTAATTTCAGACTTAAGTTACAAGTCAGTGCTAGTGTTGAAGTATTGTAGCTGTGACATTCCAGGAAATATGTGAGAGGCAAAGATTTTTGTGGGTCATATCTTTTATTGGACCAACTGCATGATTTGGATAGAGTTAGACAAGCTTTTGTATACAAAGCATGCTTCATCGGATCATGAGTTACAAATCAGTATCACTCACACTAACTCAGTTTCTCTTTGTTTTTCCTTATGAAGCTAGATGTACTATTCCTTTGCCTTATTGGTTTTCTTTTGGAAATGATTAGAGGCTGTATGTGAAAAAAAAATGATTTTTTTGTGATATCTTTTAGTGGACCAACTGTATAGTTCAGAGAGCTGTTGGACAACCTTTTGGGCATTAGGTGCCATTCCTTACATGGCAAGCCATATGAGGAAAGGCTGAGGGACTCTTCAGCCTGAAGAAAAGGCTGAGAGGGGACCTGGTATCAGCTTACTGCTACACTAGGGGAGTACATCTAGGACTCAGTGAGGAACAGTTCAGGGCACCCAAGGGGAAAACCAGGAGTGTTGAGCCCCAGCTCAAGTCTGGGATCGTGCCCGGTACGCAAAGGCCAATAAAGATACCAGGGGTGAAAGTATAAAGAAGATTTATTGCTAGCAATAAAAGGTGCGAGCGGAATAATTTCACGTAACAAGCACACCAGATCACTACTACTAAGCATCTTTTATACAGGAGTTTTCAAGTTCTCACCAGCATATTTGTTTGCTGATTGGTTGTAAGGAGTGACGCAAGAAGTTCTTTACTGAGCATGTCTCTATATCTGTGTTTTAGCTATGTATCTCATTTACATACATGTATGTTTCATTAGCATACTTTTTCCCCACCTAGGGTCGTGATTTTTAGTATTTTAATGAGCCCTTTTAACCCAGTTCCCTGTTTTTTCCTTTTTGTTTTCAAGCCCCCTTTATCTCAGACTGTCTCCTCCTTATCATTGCAGATGGGCATACGTCACATAACGTTCTGTTTGCTTTGTCTTGGGTAGTGTTTTCTGGGTCGCTCCTTACAGGAGGAATGGCCACAAGCTCCTGGAAGACTGATTCAGGCTCAACACTAGGAAAAAGTTCTTCACAGTTAGGGTGTCCAGACTGGAATAAGCTTCCTCCAGAGGTGGTGCAATCACCTACCCTGGAAATCTTCAAGAGGAGACTAGACAGTCAACTTGCTGGGGTCACCTGACCCTCAGTTATCTTTCCTGCTTGGTGCAGGGGGCTGGACCCGGTGATCTTTCAAGGTCCCTTCCAGCCTTACAATCTATGAATCTATGAAACTTTGGGCCTGGATTTTTTTAAGATAGTGTGTTGTGCCCTGTAGAAAACTTGTCCTTTGAGTGTTAAAGTATTTGAGGATAATTTCTATGACATATGATAGTTCTTCAGTAAGGGCACCATAATGTGGATCTAATAGGTCTGCAAGGGTTTGGGCACATAGTAAAATTTTCCTGGAGCGGGAGGGTGGGGAATAAATGCATGCAGTTTTTTTCTCCAGTTCATATGGAAAGGATTTGATGTTTTTTAGTTCATGGATGAATATTTGTGTGCAGTGTTTCACAAGTTCTTTATAGTAATTAATGTCAGATCATTGTCTATTGGCCTCAGTGATGTAGTCTTGATAATTTAGGATGACTGTGGATCCTTCTTTATCCACAGGTTTGATTACTGTTTCATCGCTGGATCTAAGTGACTGGGTTCATCTGCATGTGCACATACTTATGGTGCAGTAAACCTCACTAATCATGAGTAAACTGGCTAACTGCACCTGTTGATCTTGTCTGTTTTGGCTGGAATGTGGTCAGAATGGGATAGCAGGTGTTGTAATAGGTAAATTGTATTATTCCAGTGGTGTTGTCCTGATTCTCCTCTATGTTGTTGGTATGCTGTTTGTGGGATGGTTCCTGTCATGATTTATATCACTTTCCTCTTGTGTTGGATTGCTATCAGCAGGTTTTTTTGAGACATAACTTGGGTCACTTGCATAGTGGTAAAGTATATCACTACATTTGTCTCTTAGTTTAGTGGAGTAAGTAAGCTTGTTCTTTTTGAATAGGCTTCCAGAATAAATTAGGTGAAAAAGATGTTTTTTCAGTATTTTCTGAGATCTATCTGCATAGTTACGTTGCATTTTTGGAGTTGTGTGTTTTAGCTAGTTGTAGATGGTATGTCCCCTGGGGATCATGTTATGTTTCCTGCACAGACGTATGAACTACATACCACTGTCTGCAAGTAGATGCCTGTAACAGGGAACCCTAGCCCTGTTACTAGGAAGCCGAGCGGCCCCTTTAAAACCAGTCTTTAGAACGCAGCCTGCCAGCAGAGTAGGGGTTAAAGGGTAGCCCTGCAGGCCGGTTGGTTGATTGAGACTGTCCCATGACTGGGTGAGAGCTCAGGCCAGAGCTATTTAAACCCTGGGCTTAGCTAGCCATGGGGGCCAGCTCAGGCTGTAGCAGAGGGTGAATTACTGAAGGCTCCAGGAAGCTGTGAAGTAGTCCTGCAAGTGAGAGCAGCAAGCAGGGTGACCCAGAGACATGGAGCCGTGGGTAAGCAGGTTAAATGCCCCTATTATTTTTGTTTGTTATAGCCCAGGAGCTTAGTGTTTATGTTTCAGTTTATGTTTAAACTGGTGGTTTTTAACTGAGGCTGTAGGGGAGATGGAGACCTCATTAGTACCCACAGGGGCGCAGCTATAGGGGCCCGGGAGCCTGGCACTGCAGGGGCGCAGCTACAGGGGCTAGAGAGTGCTACAGGAGTGCAGCCATTCTCAAATGCCTCCAGGATGGCACCCTGTTTTGATTTTTTTTTTTTTTTTTTTTTTCTATTGCAAGTGGCAAATTTTGGTATCTTCCATGTTGTAATAGAGTTAGAGTGTTGTTGTAGCTGTGATTGTCCAGGAAATGTACAAGAGGCAAAGAGATCTTTTATTATTTTATCATTTTATTTTTCTGTGGTATCTTTTATTGGACCAACTATGTAGTTGAGAGAGCTGTTGGACAAGCTTTTAGTTATCAAGTGCCCTTCCTATTGGTTTCAGTCATTCAATATCCAGACCTAACTGCATAGCAGAGGCCCTCTCATTATTGCTAATTCAGATTTAGATTATGGATTAAGTCCTGGCCCTATTAAAGCCAGGACTTAAGTTTTGTCTTTGAATTTAATAGTCATGATTCTCCCTGTGACTTTAGGCATAGCCTTGAGCAAAGCGAAATGCATAAGCTGCCCCACCTTAATGCATAAGTGTCCAGCCCTAGAAGGTAATGGATATGAACTCTTAACTATCACTTTCATCCTTGCTTTTACTTTGCTTCTGTATCGACAGTATGCTATCAGTGCCACCTCCCCCTGTTTCAGCTGCTCCAGCCATCAAGTAGAGGCAGTCTGTTTCCCATTTTTTCCAATTCAAAAAAGGAGTAAGTAGGCAAGCAGACCTACTGAGTTTTGCCTAACCCTATTCAAGGCCAAGATAAATCACAAACAAGTCTGAGGTGTTCCAGTACTCTCTGATTCCCTTACTTGGCTGCAAAGTCAGTGTCACTTGTATGACTTAAATAGCACTAGAAGTGGACCAATGTTTCAATTTTGAAGTGTAGTAACATTTTTTCTGACCTGTTGTAGCTAATCCCTATCCCCATTGCCTAAAGTAGTGGTCTCCAACCTTTTTAGGTTGGAGATCACTTTTGGAATTTAAAAGGAACTAAGGAACTGAAGATCAACCCCCCTCAGGGGGGGAGGGCTATGGGGGCGCAGGACAGATAGAGGCCCCAGCCCTAGCTCCACTCCCTCCCTCCCTCACAGCTGGGGCCTCAATCTGCCTCCCCGCCCCAATGAGGTGAGGGAGGAGCAAGCCCTGCACAGCTGGGGCGGGGCGAGAGACAGAGCCATGAGAGACTCATCTGGAGGGCATGGGGAGGGGGGGCACGCAGCCCAGGAGCACACAGGGAGGGGGATGCATGTCCCCAGATCTGGGGAAAGCTGCACTGGGCTGTTCCTGCCAGGTCTGGCCTGCATTGCATTCAGCGACCCGAGTTCCACTCCGTACATCAGAGCTGCTGCAGCTGTCAGTGCTGCCCTGCATTTGGGGGGGCCACATGCCCCCCCTTGCGTGGAGGACTGTGCTTTGCACCCCGAGCCCCATTGCATTTGCCCACTGACCTGCTGAGCTGGGGGGTCAGCCCCCACAGCCTAGGATTGACTTCAAGAAGCTCCTGATCAACCGGTTGGTGACCACTGGCCTAAAGTGTAAAGAAAAAAAGCCAAACAGTGACATAGCAACCAAGTGAGAGGCACTGGTCTCTAGCAAAGTGTGGTGCATACATGCACAGAAATGATCAAACCAAAAAATAAAGGTTGCAGTTCTTTGTGAATAATTACTTTGACATGTCAACAATTTTCTGTCACTAGTTTCATTAGTCAGCATTTCCAAAGTCAGTAATTTACAGTAATAATGTGCTAGCAGCACTTTTGAGTAGGTTGCAAGGAGTTGTGGATTGAAAATGACTGGCATGTTTCATACTAAATTCTATTTGAAATATACAGTAGTGACAATGACTTGATTTACATTTGTAGTGATTCAGTGTTCATACTGATTATTTGCATAGGTAAAGATAAAGTCCAGTTGAAGTGATTTTCTTCTGCTGAAAAAATTCTTCCTAAATGTCACTATTAATTAAACTAAGGTTGTGGTCTTGCATGGACCTGTGCTTGTGTTTGGCTTGACATGCTGCAAGCAGTCTCATTAACCAGTAGTATCAAGTGAAGTCTATGTGTTAACTGAGGCAGCCTGAGGCCTACAAGGCAAGCATCACATGTATTTTAAAGGCAGTTTTTTCATGCTTCACATAAGCTACATCATTCTGAATGATCTGAATCAATTTTGATAACTCTAAGGTTGCTGTCCAGGAACTTAGGTAATTGACACATGTGGATGACATTTTTATAGGTAGCAACAGAAGAAAAACCCCAAAGCATTCCTCTTGGACAGTAAACAGAATGATTCCTGAGTGGAAGAAAGCAAGTATTAGAAGTCACATTTGGAATTACTCTTCTCTGGTGTAAGTGCAGAGTAAACCCACTGAATTACGAAGTCAGAGGGTAGATATACATCATTATTGGATTTCTAGATGGAGGATGCATGTTGGCTTTTACGCCTGTCTCTGGTTAAACCCCTCCCTTTTATTTTGGGGGCGAGAGGGCACAGAGGAAGGGACACAGACCTAGGCCTACAACGTTTGTGGCCTTAGAATGGAGGAATGGGATAAGCCCTTTCAAAACTAAAAGCCCTTCAGCAAAATGAAAGAGTGATTGTAGTATGTTCCAACATACCTATATTATTTAAATCTAGCATAAGAAACAATGGTAGTGAAAATGTGGTGACCTGGACCTTAGTATGTGCTTTCAAACAATACAAACTCTCTAGAGATCCTGGGTGTTTACTGTTGTTGCTAGCACATGCTAATTTCATTGGTTTACTGTGGATTTACATCTCAGGTGAATGGAATCAGAATGTGGCCTCATATACCATGTCTTCCCTGCTGTTGTTACCCATGCTAGCTAGATTATCTAGAACAGGTTTGCAAGCATACATTCTAATCATACCATTTTGCTGTATGAACAACAAATCTGGCCTAGGAGGATAATTGGGGTGTTTATGTCATTAAAGCAAACACAGTTTGACTTCAAAATTGAATGTAGAATGCATTCTTTCTGCAAACCGGAAAACTTGGAGTTCTGTTTCAGCACCTGACTCATACATAAATAGGAAGTCCTTCTAGAGTGTTTCCTTGCTGCAAAACCCTACTAGAAAAAATAGTAGTTTGATAGCTTCTCTCACCTTCAGGAAGTAATGTGAGGAATGAATGTGATTGCAAGATAGAAGTCATTTATTTCAGTTGCTGAAGTCATTGAAAGCCTTTCCATTTTACTTAAATAGTCTTTACATAGGGTCTTTATTTTCTATCTATGCTTGAATCACCATGGCTAGGGACAGAAGTTACACATAAACTGGTTTAAGTGATCAGAAACTAGTTTAAACCTCTAACAGACTAGAAGTTCAGTGCACATAAACCAGTTTCAAAGTGGCTGAAACTGGTTTAAAATAAATCTGGTTGAATGTAGAATCAGACTAAACTGATTTAGGTCAAACCAGTTTATGAAACTTCTGTTCTAGACCCTTTCCTGGTTCAAGTTAAATCAGAGTCCCCCACCTAGCATCCCAGCATTTTGCAGCTGTAGCCTGGACTGGGCTGTCTGCTCTGGAGGGCAGGGCTGGCCCTGCCCCTCTGCTCCCTTGCTGGAGCAGAGAGGGCTGGCTCACTGACTTCACTGGCTGGCTCATTGGCCTCACTAGGCAAACCCCTGCTAAGGTCTGGGGCTAGGGAGGGGAGTTAAACTTCCCTTCCCCCAAGTACAGAGCTGTGGTTGTTTAGTGCTGGTTGTGACTAGACTACAAATCCCATAGGTACCTGGAAGCAGTAAGAGGGAATGATGAGCATCCCTGTAGAGTCCTGCTGTGATTCTGGACTGCAAATTCCAGAGACCTTGTGGGGAGCAGGGAGAGGAAGCAAACACAGACCTCATTCTGGCTACAAGCCAGAGAGTGATGTTCTGGTGCCCGCTGGCTTCTGGCTTGAGCCACTGCAGGCACATGGGTGCATTTCCTGAATCAAAAGTGCATGTCTGTTCATTTGCATATTGGTTCAATCTTTGCAGCTTAAACTAACCTACAAAAACTGAATTAATAAATCCATAGACTTTTTGACTGTCTCTATTTAGCCCGTATGTTGTTTAAAGCCCTTTTCAGAAAAACCTTAAGTACATATTTTATGCATGTATGTGCCTTCCTCTGTTGGGGTGGTGGATCAGAGTTGGTGGAAACAGGGAGAAGAGAGAAATAAAGGCACACTAAAAGGAAAAATACCACAACTTTCATCATTGTATCCAGGAAGTATTAGATTGTTTTTCTATTCAATGTTAGTTACACAAAGCAAGTTGCACTGATTTACTGGAACTTTTTTTGTCTCTTTCTAATTTGAAATTAAATTAAATAATGAAAATAGTCAACTAATATAGCGTAATACTTAAATACACTAGATAAGACTAAATTTCTCAATAGAAGGAGTGGCATTTTTTTTTAAAATAACTATCAGCCCTCCTTTTAAAAAGCTTGTTTTTCTTCAAAAACATAATTTTTGTACTCAGCATTTTTGAGGTTATTTAACCTCAAAAAAGACTAATTTCTTGTTGTCTGTAAAATTTTGGATAGTGGGGTTTTTTGTAAGTTACATTTGAATTGTTTAAATTATGGCTTCTGTGTTTGTCTGGGTGGTTTTGGAATATTGTTATGAGAAAATGAAGAACAGTAAGTTTGAGTCCAGGTGAGCCTGTCACCCAAGCTGTAAAGCAGTTCTTTTTCTATCTGATTGTGAGGTTTTTAACTGAAATTATATTCTAGGAGGATGGACATGGAAGGAAATAAACCATGAGAAGCTAAAAAGTCCATGACATGGGCCTGTGTGCTTTTAAAGGCACTTTGAGGAATTTAAAGAAGCTTCAGGTCACAGAAGAGCAGGAAATCCTTTCTTTTTCTCATCCTTTAAATATGCCACTGGAAATAGTCCCACAGTAGAGGAGAACTAGACAATCAGAACTTGCATAGAAAACCATGCTCAGTTCCATTTCCTGAGTCTTAAACTCTGGCATTGTCTACATTACATTATTTTTTTCTTTTCTTTTCCTTTTTCATCTTGTCCCTAAATACTGCATAAATAGAAGGGGTTATTTGACACAATGGAATATCTGCAATTACTGGTGATTATTTGAAGACTTTTCTTTCTAACCTTTTTTTTTTGTCCAGAAAATAATTTTAAATTATTCAGTTTCCAAATCCATGTATTATTAGGGAACTCATTCCTATCTGAGTTACTAACATGATAAATGGAATTCATTGTTCCTTGGGGCAAGTATAGCTTTTACTCTAAACCACTTCCCAGTGCAGGATTAGACAAAACAAAATCTGAGCTACATCTCCACTGAATGTACGTCTTCCTTGGCACTGGATCATAATTGTGAGAGATTTATTTTCTGTTCCAAGTTTTTGGCTAAGTACAGACTGTCAAAAAGCCTGAAGCTGAATTGATTCAGTCTTTGCAAGTTAGTTTAAGCTGCACAGATTAAACTGAAACAGAAGTGAACAGACACCAGGAAACACAGCCACATGCCTGCAGTGGCTCAGGCCAGAAGCCGGGGGGAGGTGCTAGAGCTCGGCTCTCTGGCACATAGCCTCTCTGGCAAATGTCAAATCACATGCCATTTGGCGAGCTTAGTATCCTTCTGGAAACCACTGCTTTGCTAGGAAAAAGAAATGGAAAAAATAAAGAAAAGAACTTGTGGAAAGGACCTTTAATGGAAAAGTGCTTCAACAGTGGTCTAATGATAAGGCTTTTTTTGTGGTAGTTAAAAAGCGTGTGACACATCCTTTTGCCATGGTAAACCTTCCAGCTTATACATTCATACTTTGCATCAGTAATTAAGTTTTTCTTCTCCCTAATTTTGGAAATGTGATGTTTATAACTGTCACAGCTAGAGGCTTACAGATTTTCTTGTACACTAATTTTACTTTACTTTATTGAAGAATTTAGTAACACTACCACAGATGAATATGGACTCTAATTCTGGTCCTACAGAATTATTGATGAGGCAGAGATATGTCTATTGAGCATTCACTTCTTCTATGCTTGTTCAATGCTTCTCGATTCTAGAGCTCACTGTTTTTTCTAAACAGTTAAAATATCTCCAAATAACCACAGAACCTTCTTCAGGTTTAGATTGCTGTATCCTTTCTCTTTTAAAACAGTCAGGATCAGAAGTTAAGCAGTTAAATCTAGCATGTCTCTGATGTTTCTGTGGTACTTTAAGGCTAGGGACAGAAGTTACACATAAACTGGTTTAAGTCAGCAGGGATCCTGGCTTTTTAAAAAATCCCCAATTTTTGGTTTAAAAAAAAGTAACCCCAAATCCACATTTTTCTGGGATTTTAAATGAAACAATACTAATATTCAAATATTATAAAAGCCATAATCTGTCTGTCTATAACGCTTTATTAACACTCTGATTAGCTGACAGAAACAGCCAATCACAGTGCGAATACAGCATTCGGACAGGAGGTGGTGGCATGACAGAGCACCGCCACGATGGTGGGGACACAGGGTATGGAGTGGGGGTGGGGCAGTGAGGCCTCACCCCCTCAGCAGCACAAGCCTTGCCCCCTGCTCCCTGCAGGTGGTGAACATGGAAAGGGAGGGCTGAGGCCAGCGCTGCTGGCCTTGGCCCATCTCTGTTTCCCACGCTGCTCCCTCCCGACATGCGGGGAGGAGCAGCGGGCCTAGGCTGACACTAAAGTGGTGGGGCAGAGGGGAGGAGCAGGCCCGAATTTGTGGAGGAGAAGCCAGCCTACTGCAGTGGTGGGAGGCGGGGAGCAGCAGATCCAGGCCAACAAAGGGCAGGAGGGGGGTAGGAGGAGCGGGCCGACCCTAAAATGGTGGCAGGGAGGGTGGGGACACCCACTGGGCCTGGCCCAGCTCTGAAACAGAGGATGGTGGGGGAGCGGCCCTGGCTGGCCTGGCCCTTAAATGGCGGTGGAGAAGGTGGGGGCAGGCCTGGCGGCAGCCCCACAACAACAGTGGGAGAGTGGCGGGGCATGTCACATCCAGCCTGGCCCCAAAGTTGAGGGCATGACGGGGAGGGGTGGTGGGCTGGGCCCAGCCCGCCCTGGAAATAGCAGTGGGGTTTTTGTGGGGGACGGGCCCGGCCCCAAAATGGTGGCCATGGGGGGAGGGGTGGGCCTGGCCCTGCAGCGGCAGTGGGGCAGGTGGGGGGGCCAGGCCTGGCCCTGCACGGAATGGGGAAAAGGGGGAGCAGGCCCAGCCCTGATTGGGGGGAGGGGGGGAGTTGGATGCAGACCTGTGGCCCCACTCATACCCCCTGTCCATCATTCTTGATAGGCAGTTGGCTTTTGTGTGCGCGCGCGTGTGTGTGTGTGTGTGTGTATACACTTTATATATAAGTGGTGTTTCATTTTAATCATGGAAAAATGTAGATTTGGGTTTACTTTTTGGGGCTGAAGGCAGAGAGAAGCAGACTGGGCATATGTGGGTCTCTGCTCACATGTGTGCCCCCTTACCTGAACAGCAGTGGCGGTAGCAGAGGCAGCAGTGGGGGCAGCAGCAGCTGATCCCCCTAAGGTAAGTGGAGCAGAGGAGCCAACACAGCTCCATTGTGGCACCATTCACCCGTGCCCTCCACCAAATCCCAGTTGAGGTCTGGGGCCAGGGAGTGGGGGGGTTAAACCCCCCTTCCTCTAGTTAAAGCTCCCTTCCCCTGAGTACAGAGCTGCCCTGCCCTGCTAAACTTACTGAAAGTTACTGCTAGCTGTGACTGTGGGCTACACTACAGAGGAACCTGGAAGCGGGAAGAGGAAATGATGAGCAACCCTGCAGAGTTCTGCTTCTGTGATTCTGGACCACAAATCCCAAAGGCCTTGGGGGCAGCAAGAAGTGCAAGTAAATACACAGCCCATGCTGACTATGTGCCAGAGAGCCATGCTCTAACATCCCCTGGCTTCTCGCCTGAGCCACTGCAGGCCTGTGGCTGAACTTCCTGAATCAAAAGTCAATGCGTGTCCAGTTGTGTCTCAATTTAATCTCTGCAGTTTAGACTAACCTGCAAAGACTGAATCAGTTAGGCCTTGGGCTTTTTGACTGTCTGTATCTAGAACAGGAGATTGCTACTGAGAAACATTGGCCTGCCCACCTGCTCATGGAAATAATGTAATGCATGAGCCCTGGGGGTTTCCCCTCTTCCCTTGTCTGCTGCCTCTCTCAAGGTCTCTGCCTCCAGCGAGTTCAAGAATGGCAGTGTCTTTTGCAAGGGGTGTTTCTCAGACCAGCTTCACTGTCCCACTTCTGGATTTGTCAGATGCAGAGTGGGAGAGTTGAAGGTGGGACCTGTTTGCTTCCTCTCAAGAGCATTGTGGAAGTACAGACATATCTGAGATCCTCAAATCCCCTGTCCTGCTGCTGTCTAACTTTATAGATTCCTGAGGCACCTAGTGTCTATGGGAGCTGGGGGTGGTATACTCACACTGACTAAGCACTGCCACCTAGTTTGGAACCTCAGTCCTGGCAGGATGGTAGTGGGCTAGCTTCTACAGGAGGGGTAGCTGACCAGGCCAGCCAACAGCTTTTATGGTTAGGGAACCTTCTTGGGTTTCAGGCTGAAGAAGGCCTAAAATCAAGGTCTCCCACTCCTTGCACAGGTATCCTAACTACTCCACTGTTTGGCTGTTTCATGTTGTATAGGGAACCTGGATATCCAAATTGGAGCTGAAGATGGCACTAGGTAGCAAAGCATCAGCTAATTAAGTGCTACAGTGCTGAGTCTTGCAACCCTAACTCCTTTGTGTATTTAGCCCTACAGCAAGAGAGCCTGTTTATTCTACAGTCATGGTCTCATGTTTCTGATCTGAATCTGAATACTGTAGGGAATGAAGGTTAGTGTCATAAATAGACGGTTAAGGATCTGAGCAAAATCCTGCTCCTCTGTGGCAAGGAAGACTTCCTTGTAGTGCACAAATGCTATGAAAGCAGCCCTGGGACCTTTTTATGAGGCTGCTCTAGTTGTGTTTATAGGGAAAGGAGGCTGTGAAAGCAGTGCTAAAGTGTCGTGTCAGTCTCTGGGCTACTGAAGTGCTGCCATGGCTTACTCAATTCAAAGGAATGCTGAAGCTGCCTGGAGTATCTGTGAATTATAGTTCATATATCTGACCCAAGACTTAACACATCCCTGCTTATCAGCAGTTGGTGAAAGAAATCCTACGAATTGAAGCACTACAGTATCTTGAATTCTTCATTAGATTAACTAATAGTGGAGTTACTTATTCTGGATTCAAATCCCAACAGAACTGACTCCACATATAAACTTGGAAAGCAATTTTACATTAAAGAGAATGGTTTAAAGCTGCTATGTAGAACGCTCATGTTCTGCAAGAAAATTTGCTGAATTCTTTCTTGAGATCTGAGGCTTGTCTGCCTCACAAGTCGTTTGCCAGCAGACAGCTGCCCCCACAGAGGGAACCCACTGGAGTGCATCCCTACCTTGTAGTTTCTGGCAACTTCACACAGCTCCAGCAGGAGCCACTACAGCAGCTATACTGGCAGGATGCATAATGTACCCTGGGAGGCACCAGCTGTTAAAGGGGCCTCAGTTGCCAACAAAAAGGATGGGCAAATCAACACATGATTACTCCCACCTCCCCCGTGGTAGCAGAAGCCTCCAGGCATTGCTCTGCTAGCAGAACGAAAGGGTTCAAACAGGAAAGCTGAGTGTGAACCCACTTGCAGTTTTGCCAGCAAAACTGAAACCAAACCTTGGAAGGGCACTTGCAGTAAGAGATGTACTACTGCACCACAACTTGAAGAAAACTTGTGTACGAGCCTCGGTGTTTAGTTTTGTAAACACTGATAGTGGTTCCATAATTTCATGCACAGTAATTACTATAAGCATTTCTGCAATATTGCTATCCTAACACTGCACTTCCTATGATTTGTATAAGGCATTTGTTATGCAATATTTCAAATCATCTAGTTGCTTGTTTCTATAGATTATAGATGAGTCTTTATCAGAAGGAACATGTAAAGGGATTGCTGCTTATTTTTCTTGTGTTATAATGATGTGACTAAAGTTTATCAGTCCGGTACAGTGTATCAATATGCTGATGATCCAGTTGCTGTGCATCTGAGCTCAACAACTCCACATTGCTTCAGTTCATGCTAAATTTGCAATTTGACTTCAGTGAAGTGCAAAATTGGCTCTATCTTGTCATATGCTGGTAATACAAGCAAAACAGTGTAATAACTTATTTTTTTGGTCAAGTTAAGGACTATGGGGTATCAGGGGAAGCTTCCAAGTTTGCACTTTAGACAAATAGCTGTTATAGCTTACAAACCTTATTAAATATTGAATAGGTTAGATAGACTCATATTTGAATATCATTTTAGTGTGACAGTGTTGCACTTAAAAAGCGGGTTTTTAAACCTACTGCCCCAAGAATTGACACAACACCCGGTTTATCAATAGCAGGAAAGCTTGAATAACAATACCACAAGCAAGCTAATGAAACCAAATAAAAGAAGACTCCTTCCCAAAATAAAATGAGCTGCTCCACGAAGTCCTAGTGCATAATTAGCACCAATAGTGTTCTCTCACCAATACCAGCAAAGAAAGCTGGTCCAGTCTCGCAGCTTTCACCAAGCAGGATCTGTTGCTGGTTAAGCTGGGTGTGATGTAGCAGTGATCTCTCTCTGCTTCTCCTGGAGTGCACACTTTGCTGGCAGATTCTGTTACTACTTATACTGTTTAATTGTATAATTTCAAAGCATTTTTCCTTGATAGTTGGCCAATTAGAGTCCAAACAAACAGGGAGGAAAAAGGTTGATCATTATATCATAAATGTTAATTGCCTGGCTGCTGTTCTGAATAGTCTAGGTGTCAAGACTTGTACATTCCTGCAGACCCTGCAAAATTGTAGGTCAATTTACAGGTGATGAGCCTGAGCAGGATACTTAGAGGTGTCACCAAACCTGTCTTGTATATCAATGGGGCACATTTGCAGTAGCTTGTACAGGTGGTGGTTTGTTTTCTAGCTCCAGACATGCATTGAATGGTTCAGACATTTTTAACACCCTATACATTAGGATGTTTGTTGGGAGAAGTGTTTGCCACATACAGGGCATCTTTTCTGTATCTTTTACAAGTTTCTCTTGAGATGCATATTTAGCCTTCTGTTTTCTTTAGCTGCTTGGTCAGTTGAAATGCATATGTAGCTTCCTTGCCTTTACTGGCTTTTGAGACGTGCACACATGTGATGAGCTTGTCAGTTCCCTGTTGACCATTTTCTTGATTTGACATAATCTAGCATAGAGAATAAATCCAATTGGGGTTGCTCTATTTTATATGGTCCCAGCTGCCACTTCGCATTTTTGTGCAAGATGCACTATTATTTTAATTCAGTCATAAAGATTTTATGTGTAGGCCTGGCTGAGCTGTTGCTGTATTCACCATCAACAACAGTAAACAAACAATACAGAAAAGATAAATTTATGTTATGGAAAAACTAGTGGTCTCTAGGTTGATTTTTGGGATAGATTTGTCACTCTGTTTTCTTGGTGTATTCTTTCTAGATTAGAGGATACATACATGTGTGCATGTGCGCGTGTCTAATATAGGTGTGTGTGTGTGTGTGTGTGTGTGTGTGTGTATACACACAGAATATATATGTCTTCTCTGTTCTAGAAAGAATACACCAAGAAAACAGTGTGACAGATCTATCCCAAAAACCAACCCAGAGACCACTAGTTTTTATATGTCTATTTAAACTATTCAATATTTAACAAGGTTTGTAAGCCATAATAGCTATATGTCTAATGTGAAAACTTGGAAACTTCCCCTGAGCCCCCATAGTCCTTAACTTGACCAAAAAAATAAAATATTAGACTATTTTGCTTGTATTACCAACATCTGACAATATGCTAATGGTGTACAATATATCATTGTATTGATTGTCAATTGTGTATGCTCTGCTTGAAAAGAGAAGGGCATGATATTTGTTCTAGGGGTGTAGGTTGTAGCCGTGTTGGTCTAAGGACATAGGCAGACAAGTTTCTTTGGGTGAATCTGATATCTTTTATTAGACGAACTTAAATAGTTGGAAAACAATTATTAAGCAAGCTTCCGGGTTTAAAAAACGCTTCGTCAGGCTAAGGAAGTTTCAGCAGTTGGTGTGTGCTGTTCCTGGATGGAATGAAAAGTAAAGAAGCCAGAGGCTGGGCTGGTATGCATACAAGGCAGGTAGTCAGTGCAAATGTAGATTGAGGAGTCAATGGGTGAGAGACAGGCTGGGGTGGGGTGGGGGGGGAAGAGAGAGAAGGGGGATGAAAGTGGAGAGATACCTGGGGAGTCAGATGTCAGGCAGGTTATAATGTGTCATAAATCCAATGTCTATATTTAATCCATGATTTTTACTATCCAGGAGGTTGATTCTAGGAATTTTCAAGGGAATCTCTTATTAAGATCCTCTTACAGAGGATTTTAAGTGCCAAATAAGGCACACATTTTGTTTTTGGGAAGGCAGAATAAAGAAATATATTTTTATATAGTTATGGCTGAACAGCTCTGTCCCTGCTCCTAACCTTTAGGTTGCTTGTCTTCCCTTTTCTGCTTAGGCAAAAGCTACAGTTTTAACTCTTTCACAGCTGTATTGGCTGCTTCTGCCTGAGCAGGAAAGGGAAGGTGAATGAGCTGAAGATTATGCTCTGTGCTTGTTTCAATTCAGCTGTGAACGGCTTAAAAATACAATTGTCCCTGAAGACTAGACTCTGTCCCTACCTCCATGCAGCCAATGAGGGGAGAAAAGGAAAAGCAGCAGGAGCCTTTTGTGCCCTGCGTTTCTATTCCAGACAGAAATCAGCTTCTCCATTTGAGACATGCACCCCAAATTTGGAGGTCTTTATTGTTGGGGAAAGAGTGTATGTGGCCTGTGGGTAATACAGTGTTCTGCTCAAATTTTTATTTTTGTTTTTTTCTTAGAAATCCTAGGGGAAAAAATATTATTTTTGTTACATTTTTCTTCTTTCTTCAACATCTCACCTTCTAATCATACCATATTCTGCTGTGGGAACTAAAGTAATAAATTGCACAGTTCCATGTAATTTTGGATTGTGTTATTAGTAGGATTCTAGGAAGGAGTACCGGGGCTTGATCTACAAAGGCACATAGGTTTCATAGCACCCAATGCCAAGATGCCTTGATACCTTGCAAAACCCATTGTTCTTCATTAGGTACCAAAGCAGTGAATGGGAAAATAGAGATGAGTAAGAATGGGAGGCTTTAGTTTACATGTTGCTAGACTCAGGATATATGCAGGCACTCATGAGGAAAAATCTTATGGTATCTGAGGAACAGTGTCAGAAATAATTGGCCTTTCTGTAGCAACATAGTTGAATGATTACCTTTGTGTCACACCCGGTGACAACAGGCAGTCAGATAAACTTTATGATAGCTAATATGGCAAAAAACTTGCTGTCATACTAGAAAGTGACTGGCTTGGCATCTCTAATTTGTTGCTAATACTGTTTAAGTCAGAAGGCAGAAATGTGAACCAAGATGAGGAACTAGAGGAACCATTTTGATGGTGATTTTTTTTTTTTATGGTAAAGTCATAGAATCATAGAAAGTTAGGATTGGAAGGGACCTCAGGAGGTCATCTAGTGAATCCCCATGCTCCAAGCAGGACCATCCTTACCTATATCATCCCAGCCAAGGCTTTGACCAGCTGGGTCTTAAAAACCTCTGAGAATGGAGATTCCACAGCCTCTCTGGGTAACCTGTTCCAGTGCTTTACTATCCTCCTAGTAAGAGTTTTTTCTGCAAATGTTAGATGAGATATTAGGAAGTAGGCAGGAATGGTGGCTGATGGACCAAGAAGACAGAAGCTTGGAACAACCAGAGCTATTGGGCAGAGATCCTAGAGAGGAACTGGCTATTGCTGAACTATACTAAAGTTCCCTCAGGGAGACCACTGGCCCAGTGGAGCAGGATCAGAAAAGTTGCACTACTAGAGTCTTAAGGCATCTTTTCAAAGCAACTCCAATTTATGTCATATATACAAAGAATGCTTGGTATGAGTGGATGATAAGACAATTAGATCAAATTTGAATAAGTGACTTGCTCTCTTCAAGCTGTCAGAAGACCAGTAAGTGCCTTTGGGAAGGAGTTATTGAGCTTAAATCACAAAGTGCTGATTGCAGGACACCCTGGGACAGAGTAGATATTCATGGTTACTGCCTCTGTTATTCTTGCAACTGTAGATCATGATGTCTGTGATGTTTGTGAATTCTGTATCGCTTACCAACTTGAAGATCTTGACAGTGTATTTGGTACCCTTGCCTCTGAGAGACCCATTTCAAGTGGATTGTGATAGACATAATGAAGCTTATCAAGAAACACTCAACTTTAGACAAATGTATACTGGTGGTGGCAGACTAGGCAGTGCACTTCCCAATACTGCTTTACTCAATAACAGCGCCTGTTGTATTACCAAAGCTGTTCATCTGAGAAGGCTCCTACAAGGAAATTAGAGCTGATCAAGGGACTTCTAATGAAAGTGTCTGTGCCCTGTTACATATTAAAAATGTGTCTGTGTACTGCCTTGATTGAGAGGTTTACCCAAAAATCTAAAACAGATGCTCAGACACTTCAGAAATACTCCAGATGACATTTCAGAGAACCAAAGAAGTCCTGAGTAATCAACCAGAGCTAAAAGCACAGGATTTCCTGTCCATCCTGCAGATAGATCCTTCAGAACTAGCTGTACAGTCCTACCCCAGAAATACAAGAGCAAGGAATGTCTGGTGTTACATTTGAGTAGAAAGCTATTCTGTGGGAGAGTCTTATGCTAATATCAAGAAGTAGTGCATGGCAGTGAAGTGAGCAGTAGGTACCTCCCACTATTATCTACTATGAAATCAGTTCAAGCTGATGGGCCATATGCCACTGATGAAGCTGCATACCATCAGATGTAAATGTGTAGATAATGGGCTGTAATCTTATTCTACATCTGTACTCACTTTCAGTGAATACAGAACAGGATACCAACATATGAATGTGGAGGGGGAAGGTGGCTTCCACAAGAACACTTGTCCTACTGTTTGGAGAAGTGATATCCATGATAAGAGTTGATAGACCTATCTTGGAGCTAGTGAGGAAACAGTTAGCAGCTACACAATCAAGACACCAACTGTTTGGAACCACAAATAAAAGAGAGTGAGAAAAGCATTCACTCAAGGGTTGGGAGTGAGCTAGGTGGAAGCTGGCTGGCTCAGTCACTTGCTAGACAAGAAAGCCATACAGCTTAGTAAGAAAGATTTCTAGAGGGGAACCTTCTATAGATACAGTGACTTGAGAAGGAGTATTGGGCCCTGATTGACCCACAAAGGACTATGCTTCATACTGGCTTTATAAACTGGACCCAAATAAATGAGTGTCAGGCCATGTCTTCTAGCCTGCAAAGGGGCAGGGAGGTCCCTTTTCCTTCCCAACATATTGGCACAAAATGTAGGAGCGTGCTAATAATACTTGCTGATGACAAAGTTGGGAGGGAAACCTTATCATTACAAACACAAATTAGAATATCACACCAGAAGAACAGGACTAACTTAAAGACTGAAGAAAGAGAAATGGAATAAAATGTAACAGAACAAAAAGCAAATGTATGTGCTTAGGGAATTTCTGCCACAAATATAGAAGTCATAATTTGGAAAGGCTGAAGAGGAGAGAGTCTTGGTTGTATTAGTCGATCCCAGGATGACTATAAGCCCTCAATTTGATATTAGACCTGAGAAAGAATGTCTTACATTTAAAAGCCTGTCTGACTTTCTCCCAACTACATAGTTGGTCCAATAGACAGACCTTCCTAAGAACTTGCTTCTCATATAATTTATGGACCATCATGGCTACAACATCACTCTTACACTACCATAACTTTAAGGAGACAGGAAAAGTACCTTTTCTCTCTTGCTGCAGAGAGGAGGATGTGAACCAATGGCTTGAAGTTGCAGCAATGTAAATTTATATTGGATTTCCAGAAAAGCCTCTTCACTGTTAGAATAGAGGGGCAGTGGAATAGACTGCCTAGGCAAGTGGTGGACTCTTCATCACTGGAGGTGTTCAAGAAGAGGATGGACAGCCACTGGTTGGGGATGATCTAGGTGTAGGTATGCCTATGTTTTACCAAGGGTATTTCCCATGCTTCTGAGCTTTGCTGGCTGCCCCTTCCCCTGCTTTTCTGCTATATGTGTCAGGGTATTTTTAAGCCTTGCCAGGGGCATGGAGTGTTGACTACAGCCAAGGCTGGGGACTTTGACTGAGGTGTACCAATGCTCCTGCTGCAACCAAAGCCAGAAATTCCTGGCCAGAGGGTCTTGCCCCTCTGTTCAGGGTCAGACTGATTGCCATATTTGGGGTAGGAAGGAATTTTGCCCCATGGTCAGATTGGGACAGACTGGGGGAGGGGGTTGCTTTCCTCTGTACTGAGGAGTGGCCCTTTACCCATGACCTCTTGAGTGTATATTAACAACATTTTATAGAAACAGGACATTGGCTGCCCTGGTTCCCCTGCTTTACCTGTGTTATGCCTATGTTATGTCAGGGTTGATGATAGTCTTACATAGAGTTTAGATTATGGCTGTATGGAATGGTTTGGACAGGGATGATCCTGTCTCAGGCATGGGGTTGATCTAGATAATCTGTGGAGGTCACTTCCAGTCCTGTTTCTCTGTCTCTAAATTCAGTGATCTCAGATATTCTTTCTTATGTTTAAATGGTTTCATTGTCTTTTTCCCCGTGTTGCTAAGCCTGCACCTGAGAGAATATCATTGCATATGCCATTGATATAAGGTTAGCTTGAATTGTCTGTCCTTCTAGATGCAGTTAATGTGACTTCCCTCTAATTACACTTGAGCTGTTCCAAGCAGATTTGAAGCATCAGGTGTAGTTCATGGATCAAACTCCATGATCTATTATTCCATATCTTGCTGTAACACTATGAAATTAAGTGTAATCTATTTTATTTTTATAAATGTAATTTGTAATAACTTGTATGTGAACATCTCATCATAGCTATACATATTTTTCATTCTCCTATAGCTCCTTTTGCCTTACAAGTGACAGTAGGTGGTGGGCACAAAGGCTAATGTCACTGCTGATTTGAAGGTGGTACAAACAGAGTTCTTTTTTCTTCCTGCTCCTCTCTGTTCTCGTCTTGCCTGCTTGAGCTCACCAGGGAAGTATTGGAGGCAGTTGCCTCAGTTTTCCCCATTGCAGCTGAAATCACAATATACGGAGAGGGCTTGGCAGCGAGCTAGTCTATGAAAATAGGTGAAAAGCATGAATTGTGACAGAGTTGCCTCCTGTTCCCCATTGTGACAGAGGGGCCTCCCAGGGCCGAGCTCTGTGGCCCGCCCGCCTGTCACCGTGACAGCAGGCCTACTCAGGGCCAAGCTCTTCATGGCCCGCCCACCTGTCTCTGGGCAACCGCCTGCTCATCTCACCCGCCACGCCTTTGATGATAACGAGTTCAATTATGATGATAATTAAGCGGGAGGCTGCCCTTCGACTGCCCCGATGCCCAGGGGCGCTCTGCGGCTCCGACCTCCCCTAATACCACAGCCCAAGCCTCGCAGATGGCATCATGGTGTTCTACCTCACCGGCCCCACACGGGGCCCCAGAATCTTCCATGCAAGAACCCACTATGATCTTCGCTACACAGGCGGCCACTCCGCCGTCATCTGGGCTACCTCACCCACCCGAAGCCTTGTTCCCCTCTCGGGTGTGGTTCCCCCAGAACCTTCGGCTACCTAGCCCTGGCCCACCTCAAGGCCAGTCGGGACCCCATGCCCCCGGCTCTTGGGCGTCCCTCACGGTGGGCCCCCGGCCCTTTTGACCCTCACTGGTCCTGGCCCCAGCATGGGCCAGTCGAGGGGACTCTCCCCTTCGGGCTGGGTCTTTCTAGCCACTCACTCTACTCCTCGGGCCTCACCGTGCCACTACTCCCTTCCTCTTAGGAGCAACCGCGGCACCTCGCCCACCTTACTCCCACTCTCGGGGTCCGCCCTCTCTGGGCCCCTCACAAACACTGGTCCTCTCGGTCCTCATCACATGGGCGCTCTCAGCCCTCACCCAACTCAGGGGTCACCCACCCGGTGGTGGTGGGAGCTAGGGGTTAAGGCGCCCCGACCCACCTTTCACCAGGGTGATCACTGGCCTGGCATTTCCTGGGGGCTCCCGCGCCACTGAGAGCCCTACCAGACCACCCACTTCCGGCAGGGTGCAGTTTCAGGTCACGCCCAGGACCAGGAGCCTCCTACCAACCCTTTGCAGCTCCCCCTTACCTCCAGGACATACACAGCAGCCCTAGGACTAGGCAATGTTGCTGCTTGACCTCCTGCAGCCAAACTGCCTGGTTTATATAGGCCTCAAAATGGCTGCCGCAATCAGGCACCTGGAGGCTGCCAGCTCCAGGCCCTTAAAGTGGCAGGAGCACCCTGTGCTCCGCCACACTCCTCCCCTCCTTAAATCACTGCCCCCTCTCTGGGACCTCTCGTCACCGCCCACTCACACCGGGGCTACGCAACCCACTGGTTGTAAGTGGCAGGATCACCCTGTGCTCTGCCACACTCCTCCCCCCTTAAATGGGGCTCTCATCACTGCCCCCTCTCTTGGGGCTGATCTCACTAACGCCCCCTTACACCGGGGCTACTCAACCCACCAGTTGCTCTCGCCACCGCCCCCTCTCACTGGGGCTGCCCGCTCACTGGGGCCGGGGTCACTGTACCCCGCACGCAACCCATCGATTGCACCCATATTAATCAAAGATCTGCAACTCATGAGTAGTATTCCGCATTTTTGGTTTTTACTGAATTTTGGTTTGTTTGGTTTTTTTTTCCACTGATAAATTCCCTGATTTTTTTTTAAGTCACTTGGTTTTTACTGATTTACACCTGTTTTTCAGTTCAAATCCCTGTTTGGGCCATTCCCCACTTGTGCTATTTAACAGAGATTTGAACTGAAAAATTCCTGGTACTGCTAAGCAAAAAGTGGCCAAATGTGGAACGGAGGGCAAAAGGGTGGTGGTGGCCGTGGGAGGGTGGCTGGAGCTGCTGCCTGGGGGTTCAGGGCTCCGAGCTCTGACCCTGTCCCAGAGTAGGTGGATCCCACCTGCACCCTGGGAGCTCCAGCTTCAGTCCTGCCCTGGGTGCTTGGGTGCTGGGAGCTACGAGCCCCAAGCCCCTCTGGGGGTGGGGGAGCTGGCGGGAGAGCCTGGTCCTGCTCCCAGTGGCAGGGGGCTGCACCTGGGTCCTCAGCATGGGCCTGCACAGCTGGAGATGCTGCCCGGGGCCGTGGGACTCCTGGCAGCAACCCCAGGTGGGGTGGAAGGTGCCAGGGTTGGGGTTGGGTGTCTCATCCCCCCGCTTTCCGGTGCTGCTACCCACCATGAGCACCGGGAAGAGCCTGATGCTACCACCAGCCCTAGCCTGCAGTGGCAGCAGGCTGCAGCAAGAGGAGGCTGCCGCCCACCTGGATCATCGGGAAGAGGCTCTTCCCGGTGCTTGGGGTGGGCGGCAGCCTGCTCTTGTCCCCTAGGAAGAGCTTGGCACAACCCCCCAGCCTGCAGCCCTCCTGTGGGGCACGTAGCAACAAGAGCTGTGCCCTTGCACCCCACACCCACTGACAGCTGTCCCTGCTTTGCTCCCTGCTGCAGCCTTGGGAGCGGCTGATTGGCTGTGCTGTACCCCTTCCTTTTCCTAGTCCCAGCCTTACTCCCTCCCTCCCCCATTGCCATTTCCCCCCCCCCAACTTAAATCAATTTTTTCCCCTTTTCTTCCTTTTACTCCAATTTCATCCTGGTTTTTATGTTTTAAAGATAAACCCACAAAAATTCCCAATTAAAAAAAAAATACAAACCGAGAATGCGGAACAATACTCATAAGGGACAAAATTCTTTTCATCTGGATAAAACTCAAATAAATAGATTCCCTGCTGGTAGAGGGCAGAGGCAATGGCAAAGCAAAATCCAAACCTCATCCTGAATCCAGTGCATCTGTGCTTCCCATATTCTCACTCCCCACATTCTCACCCCCAGCCTCTGTGCTGGGATAGTGGTGACTGCAGCCCTGCTATGCCTTTTATACATGTGGTTCTAGATCTGATGCATTTATGCTGTTGCTGTTCAAAATGTTAGACTGCCATGTTATGGCTTCCCATACTAACCTATAAAGACTAGCATGCAAAATGTTTCTGTGGTACTTGGAGGAGAATGGCTGTGCAATGGCTTCAGTTGTCTTCTCACCCCATTTAGGGTTGAAGACATTGTACAGATGATGTACTGGCTTTCTGTACTATAGGCGAATTTCACTCAAGGAAGAGCCCAAACCAGTAACTAACAGAGTAGTGCATTAAACAGAAACAGATCCCACTTCTTTGAACCCTACGATCAACCATTCTGCAACATGGAATCATTGGTTTTTACAGGGTGTATCTACATGTGCAAAAAGACATACGAAAAACTAGAACTCTTGGTTCCAAAATGATACCTTTTATTAAACCAACTGGAAAATGGCAAGAAAATTGTCCTTTTCTGCAAGCTTTTGGGATCAAAGTCCCTTTTTCAGGCTCTGGGTAAAGTATAGATGGTATAAGATGGAAAAAAGTTCCCATAGGTAGGAAATAAACTTCATTTTTGCACGGAGGGAGCTGAAGATGGAAGGCTGTCCCTCTGGGTCCATGAGAGTGTCTTTGTGAGCTGTGTTGAGTAGCTCTTTGATGTGTTGATCAGGTAGAATTTCTTCCCTGGAGGTGTCAGATGGCAGGCAGGGAGGTAAAAAACCCCCAAACCCCAAAACCAAAAAAATGTCCATGTTGTTTTGCAGTGAAGTTTAAAATCCCAAATAGGCTATAAATTCGTCATCTTCCATGTTTCAGGGGTGTACTTGGTAGCCGTGTGCAAATAATGTACAAATAATCTACATGTGTAAATAATCTTGGAACAGTTTATTCTATGGTAAACTACTCTAGAGCAAACTACCACACTTCTACACATGCAGGGATACAGGAGCAGATATGCTGCTCCTAGCAGCAGATTACTCCTGCTCCCTGTGGCCCTGCATTGGGGCTCTGCAGCCCAGGGTGCTAGCCCAGGAGACAGCTGTTTCCTGGCAGGGGCTAGGACATTGCTCCCTACCCTCAAGAGCTGCTTGCTGCTGGGACGGGCTCTACCACCAAAGCCCAGGGGAGTACAATGCCTCCCTGCCCTAGCAGCAGGGAGCTCCCAGCCCGTATTCCACAATCACCTGAGCCTGCAGTTGGGGTTTTGTAAATAAACCATCACTGGTACAAGCTATTGCAAATTTTCCCCATTCATAAACAAATACCCAAAGACAGGTCAGGTAACCAATGCCTCTAGGTATCCTGTTTGACCCTTCAAGGCCCATCACATTTAACTGCAGTGGCTGCAAAAAACATGTCTTCACACCTAAACAAATCGCAAAACAGGACTCAGGCAATTTAACAATATGATTGTCACCCTTTGCCTGCTTGTTTTGTTAAGGGTCTCCCAGCCAGGGCCCCACAACTGCAAGGCTGGGGCTGGAAGATAAGGATCTCCCAGCGCCACAATTGTGAAGCTCTGGTTCTGGTGGCAGAGCTCACCTCGACAGCAGGCAGCTCCCGGGGCAGGGAGCAATTTCCTGCTGCCCAGATGACCAGGAGCACATTTGCTCCTAGTCAGACTTCTATATGTGCACTACTGCACAGCAAGTAATCTCGAGTAAATTTGCTACTTGTATTTGCAGGTAGCAAATTTACTTGCTGTTGCACTTAAAAGTGTTTTTTTTTAAACCTAGTGCTTTAAGAATTGACACAACACTTATTTGTTTAATAGCAGAAAGGCTTTAATAACAATATCACAAGCAAGCTACAAAACTAAATGACAGAAAAAGACTCTTCCCCAATATAAAATGAGCTATTACAGAAAGTCCCAGTACATATTTAGCTGGAGAAGTGTTTTCTCACCAATGGAGGCAGGGAGGCTGATCCAGCTTGTAGCCCTCACTCATGGACTGGGTGCAGTGTGGCTTCTTGGTCTTTTCTGGGCTGCACACCTTGCTGGCAGTTCTGTCTTGCTTTTTATACTGTTTTAATTATATAGCTTCAAAGCATTTTTCCTTGATGGTTGGCCGATTAAAGTCCAAACAAAACAGGGAGGAAAAGGGTGACTGTCGTATTACCATTGTTAAATTGCCTGGGTCCTGTTTTTGGATTTGTTTAGGTGTGAAGGCTTGTGTTTTTTGCAGCCACTGCAGTTAAATGTGATGGGCCTTGAGGGGTCAAACAGGATACCTAGAGGCATTGGTTACTGAACCTGTTTGGGGGTATTTGTTTACCAATGGAGCAAATTTGCAGTAGCTTGTACAGGTGATTTACCAAACTCCAGACATACATTGAATAGTTGAGACATTTGTGACACCTTAGATATTGGATGCCTGTTTTGGGAAGTGTGAAGATGTCATGTACAGGACATTCTTCCTGTATTCAATGCACCTTTTACTGGCTTTGCTTGAAAAATAAATTTAGTCTTTTTTCTTCTTTAGTTGCTAGTTCAATTGAAATGTATATGTAGTTTCCTTGCCTTCTTTAGTTACACTGGCACAGCCTTTTTCTCTGGCTTTCTTAGCTTGGAGAGAGACGTGTGATGAGTGTCAGGTCTCTGCTAACAATTTTCCTTTTAGAAGAACCATTGCTCTTATTATTTTATGGTATAGGTCTGGTATTGGATACCGCAAGCTCCTCTCTCTCTCTTACACCTAATGGATTGCAAGCCATAAACAAAGTTGGATATTCTTTGTGGCAGGCTTGTTACCACAGCTGTCTTGCCCCAGTCACTGTCTTGCGTTTTTGTGCAAGAGACACTGTCCAAGCTTTCACATGTTTCATAGCCAGCACTTGCAATTAGAGCAAATTATTGCACAGTAAGAATCTGCACCTATAGATAGTGATGCTGACTGTGCTGTAATAACTTTAAGCTTGAGTAAAGCATCTTGTGTAGCTGCGCCCACAACACTTTTTAGTGACTTCCATTTTTTTAAGCTTTGCTGGCCTTCAGTTGATGTATGTTTATAGGCTGCTAGGGTATTACCTACAGTATTGTCATAACAAATTTATACTCAAACATGTGCTATTTTAATTTTAATGTAGATATCTCAAAACTGGCTTTGTTTTTCATGGGTCCCAATCATGCAATCTCAATGTAGCCACATTGCACGCCAGTGTACTATAAGGAATAGTAATTTATAGTCTCTATTTCAGATGGCAACAGTAGTGTTTTTTCAGGAACTATCATTTTTTCTTGTTTTTACACAATAAATTAATTCATTTCAAGATGTAGCAATATGGAATAAATAAATAAGGTGATTATCAACTGGCAGTAGAAAAGGGAGATTCAAAACCATAAAGACTCTGAGATAGATATATCAAAGTTGAACTGGCATATACTGCGTGTGGCAGCTTCAGATAAATTGAGGCTTTGCATATATCTGTGTTGCCAAATCTCCTAATTTTACTGCTAGAAACAGGATTTTGGCCTCTGCTGAAAGCAGTTTGGCCATGAGAGAAGAAGCTGCAGCTTTCAAGCTATTTTCAGATGGGTCAAGAAGGAAACGCCCTCTGATTGGCAACTTTCCTCACTTTCCTGCCTCCTGTGGAAGAAAAGGTAATCACATATGATGCAATAGGTAGGTGCAGCTCTCCCCCATCCCTCCTCTCCAGAATCTAGAAAGGGTTTGTTTTTTTTATTTTGTTTGTTTGTGTTTGCTCTGTTTTTTGGTGGAGGATGTGATTCAATGCAGAAAGAACAGGAAGAGCTCAGCAGCGCGAGGTTGCATTTTTCTCTCTCTCCCCCATTAGTGGAAATTGGTTAGACTGCTTTTTGTTCCTCCTTTGTTCCTTCTCTCCATCCCTGTAAAACTAGTCCTGGGCCTCAAGCCCAGATCTTATTAAAGTCATTGAGTTTTAGGTTCTAAAGGCACTTAGAGCTGGATGCACAAAGAGATAATGCTGACCATTGCGATGCCTAACTTTAGATTTAAAAATAGTGCTTTTCTCTCAGGTAAAAAGCCACTTTTCCATTTGAGTAACAATGCCCTTCTTAAGGAAGTTATATATTTGTTAGAGTGAGCACTGCATGTTCAGTTTTAGGTGGAACAACGTCTCCTTCAATTTAAATTGCTCCAAATTTGCTGTTTTATTTAGAAAGAGCTTTACACTTTGACAACTTGTCCAGCAATTCTCCCAGATCTTTTCATCCCATGGTATTTCTTCTTCATTAATAACTGTGGACTATGCTTTTGCTTAAGGTTTTGCTTTAATATCCTCTCCCACGTTTTGAAGGATTATTGAGTTGTTTTCTTCACCATTTTTGGAGTATTAGGCTGATGTCAATTTTGATCTGACCTAGAAAGGGGGATTCAGTTCTCTTATTCAAGTGAATAATCAGACTAGTTTCTTTCAATTCAGGATGCAGCTAAACAATTATTATTTGCTGCTGTGAAAAATAGTTTCCCTCTTCCTGAAAACATCGTATCATACATTCAGTCTTCCAGTCCCTTATAGTGGGGAAGTGTTAGAGTCAACCATGTGTGGCCAGACCCATAAGAAAGCTGCTGATGTGATTGTTAATTAAATATTGTCATTAGCTAATGTTTGTGCCTTGTAAGGAGCAGTGCAGTATATACTGGTAGTTCATTTTCAAGGTGGTCATAGTCTACAAAATATGCTGCAGTCCTGCTTTCCCTACTAGGATGGACATGGATGAGGGTATTGGCATCCATGATCGATTCTGCTGCAGTTTGTCCATTTTTAGTGATAATAGTCACGTGATTTTAGCAATCTTTTGTATCTGCTGTAGAACTGCTTGTTTCAGCTTTTCAATCTCAGTTCAGTGCTCTATCTGTGCTTTTAGCTGGATTTTGTTAGCTGACAGATGAGAATGCTAGTGGTTTGCTTTTGTTTATTACAACATAGAGATTAATTGACTCTAATTATTTGGTGAAGGGATATGAACTTACATTTCACTTGGTTAAAGATTTCAATGCTAGATATTTTTGATATTTTAATGCTTATTTTTATTAAAAAGAAATGAGATGTACAAGCTTTTAGCTTTCTTCTGTTTTCAACAAAATGACCATTCAGTTTCATGTAAAATAGTTACAACCTGCTGCCAAGATGAAATCCATGCTATGAAAGGGCACACAGAATAGATAAAGAATAGTTTACAGCCATTTGTCTTTCAAATAACAGTTATTTTAAATCATTATTTTTTTGTCTTGTTGCAAAATGTCATTTTAAAGTTGCCGTGAAAGGTGGAATGCCGTCATCAAGGAAACATCAGCATTTGCCAGCACTCACAATGGCCTCCAGGAGAGTGCAGCATTACAATATCTTTAGGCCACAATGTGGCAACTGTTTCTGGACAAATATTTAAAATGTAATGACAACACCAGTAGAAAACAGGCCAGATTCCGTGCTTTATGCAACATCATTGATACCAAAGCACTATAAACTAACTCTATTAAGTTTGGGTTTGAGCTGTTTTACATCATGAAAGCAGTGAGAGCCCACCAGTGAATCTGATCCCAGGGTTAAAAATATTACTGTGCTCCCCTTACTCCCCCAAAAGGGAAACTTAAACAACAAGCTTTAGGTTATAGACAGAAGTAACAATTGTATCAATATCAAATTATATTGATATACCAAGTAACTGTTACAGCTGCATGCTTCTGTAGTGATAGACATGTAGCAAGTTCTTGCAATTTTAACCCTATTTCATTCAAGTTAGCCTGACACAGATAACTTGTAACCCCTTTGGGGCATCCAAATGTAAGAGCTAATGTGCCCTCCCAAGTGGCAAGCCCACTCCTTTTTTACAATGGTTAGAAGGCAGGCTTATCCATAGTCTTACAGTAAGGTAGCCAACTTGAATTGATGTTACTTTCTGCTGATAGTTTTAGATATGGCTATGTTAGTATTATGGCCACACATAGCCTATGGCCAGATACAGACATTACAATTTTACTGGTATAAGTGATCAGAAGCCAGTCCATTACAGAACAGAAGTTTGGCTCACAGAGGCTGGTTTAAAAATGGCAGAACTGGTTTAAGATTTGCTCCTCCCCTCCCCCACAACCGCCCCAACCACAGGCCAAATGTGTGTTCTGCTTGCTACTGATCTAAACTGTGCGGCTTACTGAAAACTGCATAACTTAGATTGATTCCATCTCAGGCTTTTTGAATGCCTGCACCTAGCCTTATAGGAGTTTTCTTGCTGACAGTTTTTTATATATAGTTAAATCCAGGTTCATAAGTATGAAGTATTTTGATCACTAAGCTCAAAGATAATTTCGATATTCATGACTGTTATTACATTAGGTCTCGTTTAAAAAGATTCCATTATTTCAGTTCAAGTGCTTTAAAATTAAATTGATTAATATTATTTCTTGAAACTTTGCAGAATACAGATGCCAATTCCAATGTGAGGAAAAGAACAAATGCCACAGTACAGTTGGAAGGTGATGGTGGGAACCGAACTGACACAGGAAACAGTTCCATCCAACCTTCTACTGTAACTCAGGGGTCTTCTGACATTACACTCCACACTCTTTCAGCATCAAGTCCAAACCCTTTCAGTCGTGCCAGTGCAACAGAAACATTGGCTTCTGCAAGAGCTACACCTCCAGCTCCTCCCTCCACCCCAATTTTAACTGGATATATATCCCAGCATGCCACAGCTGGATCTCCATCCATGCATCATTTACTCGGATCTAGACTGGAGCAGATTCAGACCACAGCTAATACTTTGGGAGTGTCTGTAAAGGCGTCTGCTATAGTTCCTCCTGCTCCTCCAGTCTCCAACTCTGGCACCAGTAAGATAGACAAATATGCACGCATTTTATTTCCTGTTACATTTGGAGCATTTAACATGGTCTATTGGGTGGTGTATCTATCCAAGGACACTATGGAAAAATCAGAAAGTCTAATGTAGTTTTGCTGCTATGTAGTAGGTTCCTAAATTATAAAACGTTTAATGCAGGGTTTCTTCTTTTGAAACTAGTTTAAAAAAGAAACCAGTAATTGTTATTTTAAAAAAGCTCTGTGCTAGTTTCCCATTGTAAAGAACAGATTTATTGGGCTAATTAATTAACTCATGGCAGAGTAATGAGTGAGAAAATTGTCCTCCTTTCCTTAAATGGCAGTGAACCATCTCCATTCAAGCAGTATGTCCTGGTTACATAGAGCTTGCCATTGGGAAGAAAAGACATGGGAAACGAACAGAATGCAGTGATATGCATTTGCGCAGTGAAACATGCACTGACTTCAGGGGTTATGCACAGTGATTATTAAAAGTCCCTAAGATTCCCAGCAGGACTGCTTTGATCCACCACTGCATTCTCCAATATGATTGTAGTACCTGTTTTCTGAATGTTTTTATGGCACTGCTGGAAAGGGATTTTCTCTATTAGACTAAAGGTAATGGGAAAAAATGAGTGCTAGAAGGAGAAAAGAGATCCCTCCCTGTGAGGGTGAGTTATGCAAAGGAGTTGTGGAACTCCATATGTTTTTACTAAGTATCATTTCTGTGCTGTGGCACAGAACATTCTCACTTTTTGAATTAAGGGTGAGTGAAGCTTGTGGAGTCTGAGATTTATGAAGTACTTTTTGAAGGAGTTCTTTTGGGGTATAGCAAATCAGTTCAACAGGATAATTCTTCTCTTGACTCATGCCAAATTTATCCCGAGTGGAATTCTTCCTAATTACATTTGTGTAAGAAAAAGAAGAGAAACAGACCCCTATGTTTCATTAGAATTCTTTATTCTCCACTCCTCTGGTGCCTTTTTCATGATATATTCCTTCCTTCTTTGCTTTTGCTCTGCCCGCTCTTCCTTTCATTTTTACTCAAAATTTTCAATGGGTATTTCCTTCTCTCTCTCTCTCTCTCTCTCTCTCTCTCATACTCTCTTATATTGACTCCTAACCAAAAATGTGAATCCATAAATATTTTCATTCAGGCTAAGTGTTTAAACCAGTATTTTTCAAGTTTCACTAAAATTAGGTAAAATGAATGTGTCCATCATTTCTGTGCAGCTTTAAGAAAAAGAACTTGGCTCCTTCAGAAAGTAGTCATGTGATGCAAATCAAAGAGAACTTTCCTAAGCAGGGTTCAGGTACATTACATAGTATATAGGCCTTGCTCTGTCCTCTATCCTAAAATCACTTTTCTGAATGATTGGCACGACAGATGTGCAAGCAGGAAAGAATTTGAGCCACTTTAAAGTGAACAGTTTAAAACTGCCGGAGTACTCATTCAATTTCCCTTTTTATCAGAACGGGTGGAATATAAGACGACTTTTTAAAAAAGCAAGAAATCTTTGCACAGCCTCTCTTCTTCCTCCCCTTCAATGCAGCTACCTGAACTTCTCTGCAATGGACTACAAAAATAATGGGTTAGATTCTAAGCTGCTACCTGACTGCATGGTTAAAGGGCCTGAAAGCAGCTGAATCTTTCTTGGGTGGGATAATGCCCAGTCGTAGCAGATTAGCATAGCAAATTCCTAAGCCACTGGTCCTTGCATCCCTTATACAGGCAGAATGAAGTATTGCCAACAGCTTTCTGTGCTCTGGTGGTACTCACTGGAAGGATGGATGCTTACAGACTACAACTAGTCGACAGCAAGCATGGAACTTCTGTAAACTAAGCTGGAACCAGGATCAATATTTTTTTTTTCAAGTGGGGGAAGGAGGGCAAAGCAAAGAAAGCACACCTTCTGAGCTCTGCTGGAACTTAAAAGATTTCAGAGCCGGCAACAAGTGTCTAATGCAGCATTTATATCAGCTCATGTTACAGTAGCTCATGTTATATTGATTTGCTAGGTTATAGGATGTATCACATCATTTGGGTATGATTTAAAAGAACTTATTAGGATGCAATTTATACGATTATTATTTCAGTGGATTTGACAAGCAGCCTTTACGTTTTATTGCTTATGTTTAACAAGAAGTTAGTCTTCTTTTTTTTTTTTTATCATAAAACACATTCTAAAACTGCCACACTTAGAAAAACCATAGTATCTACCACAGTGCAGAATTACAAGTGCTGCGCACACATGTGATTGTCTGAAGCAGTTCTCAATCTTTGAGTTTATCTCTGGGAATTATAGCCCTTTGTTCTCCAAATTAGTCACATTATCACGGAACATCAGAATAGTAGATACTCGGAGAGAAATAGATGATCGTTTTCAATCTCAAAGGAAACAAAGCAAATCTGGTTGAAATTGCCTGATCATAAATAATTATATGATACTAAATATTTCTAGCACAATGTGTTCCTGTTTGTTTGTAAACTTCAGCATTTGCTTTAAAAGTTTTATAAATAATGATTTTTGCTTTCCATTCCAATGACAAGAAACAAGCATGATTTCTCTTAGGCATGGCTTTAAACACTGCACTAGGAACAGCTGTCTTTCCTTTCTTTCCAAACTCCCCCACCCATTTCTTGCCATTAAATCAGATTTTTCAGTTCACTGTTAAAAAAAACATCAGCATTAGTTTAGTCTGAATGTAGATCTTGGATTACCTGGTGATTCTTACTCAGGTTTGATAGACTTTAAAAAGAAAAAAATAACCATAGAAAACTAATAGAAATTCAAACATTCATTTCCATGCTTCTGTTTTGGAAAAAGAATTTTTAGAAGCATCTCAGAACATTATTTTATTTGTAATGGTATTTCTTAAGCACCTTGTAATATCTGCATGCTTGCATTCAAAATCTGATATGAAAAATCTCATTGTGAGTCTAGGACTAATTTATTGTATACTGCACTACATTTTTTGTTTTACAGCATATGAAAAAAATGTTCATAGCTGGCTTTTCAAATTACACGAGGACAGCATAAAAGAGAGAATTATTGTTAGTAGTGTTGTTTTTCATTATTTTTAATCTCATTGTCAAGCAGTCAGAAACAGTAAACAGCCTGCAGCATAGTCAGTAGTACTGGCAGATTATGAACATTCTGAATTTAAAGGCACCAAAACCCTCCCAAAAACAAACAAAACAAAACCAAAAAAAAAACCAACAGAAATTTTCTAGGGCTCTAAAGTGTTCAGAATCGGCAGTTGAATTTGTGTGAGCAAATGTGGGTACAATTTCAGTGACGAGTTAAACTACACTCCTGCCTCAATTCCCATTCACCATCACCATTTTTTTTTTTTTTTTTTTAAGTAATACTACAATTATTTTTAAATAAGACCCAGCTTATAAATAACATGAAAATGGTTGGAAGTGAAAAGTAAAAAAACAAAAACAAACAAACAAAAAAACCCCAAAACTCAGTATACTGAAAATATAATGAAACCTTTACTAACTGATGTTATCTAAGAGACATTGTTCATTGCCCATGGAAAAACCAATGAAATCTCAGTTCCTCTTCCACAATAAGCATAGTTAGTTCCTCTAAGACCTATTCTTCCTAAATGCTCTTAGACTAGGGGTGGGCCAGATGTGGCCTGTGGGCCAAATGCGGCCCACCAGGCCATTGCATCCGGCCCGCGGGACCCCTAAAAAATTTAGAAAATAAATATTAATCTGCCCCTGGCTGTCTGTCATGTGGCCCTTGATGGTTTGCCAAAACTCAGTAAGTGGCCCTCCGCCCAAAATAATTGCCCACCCCTGTCTTAGACATACAAGTGTGATCCCATTCTCCCCTACATAAGTCCCAGAAAAACCTGTTTATGCAGAAGGTGGTTAAATTCTCAAGCTCCTCACTTTTTGTGACTTATCTTTAAGGCTAAGGTGACAGCACATTACAGAAGTAGATATGTTAATGCTTTGTTCAGGCATTTGATAAGGCTGGGATGTGATGTGCTTGATTAGTGGAAAGGATATGGCTTGAAGTAATTTATAGGGTTGCCTTTTGATCACAGAATAAAATATTCAGCAGATCTCTTCATGGCCATTATTAGTAGGTTTCACTGCTGGCCTAAATTAATATTAAGTCTACAAAAGTTTGCAATTTGGGGTGTGACAAGGTCTCTTACTGTGGATCTGGGATATAAGTTCAAGCCTTGCTTCTTGAAGGCTACCTCTACTTGATCCAGCTGTGTATGGGTACCTGGTTATTCAAGCTGGAGATCAAGGAAAGTCATGATAGCAATATCACTTCCCGTGTGTGCTGTTGATCATATAAACTAACACATTTCAACTGCAGTGTCCCAAATGGCCAATAGATTTGGGACAGATTGTTGAAAGTTGGAGCTACAAATCTTGGCCACATTTCCTCATTGTGATCTATATGGGTGGCCCAGTGCACATTTGGATGAGAAATAGAACTTGGCCCTATTTTTTTTTTTCTCTTCTACATGGGGCTGTCATTGTAACACATTCCAGTAGTTCATTTTTCTAGGCACCATAGATTCCATCCTACACACATCTATCAAAAAAGTGGCCCTTTTATAGATTCTTACTGAATATCCTTCTGTTCTGCGTTGCACAGGCAAACATAGCATATTGGAAATGAAGAAAAGCAGTGAGCGGTTTTGTAAAGGATGTCACCAAGATATTTCCATAGACAAAGCCTAGAAATTATTACTTGAATTGGGTTCCAGACTTGGCTATGATATACTCTGGTTTCAGTTTTCAGGGAGGTGCCGGTACTGAGCAAAAGGGAAAGCAAACGACTGTTCAGTGTGACCCAGTGAATTTTGTTTTACAGAGGAAGGGGACAGACTCAGAATCATGTGCATGGTGTTTTTAGAAAAATCTCTCACTTAATCCATTTGTTTAGCTGCATGCTTCTTTTATATTAGTCTGTGGTTGAAATACCTATTCTATGCTCTCTATGTGATTGTAATGTTCCTGTTTTATCAACTAAGCCCAGGAGTCCCATGCTTGGCTACTACTGCAAACAAAAGGAAGGCTAAACCTGGAAAATGAATGTTTTGGGAACTGTATAAGAGTTGAGAGATGCACTATGCTTTCCCATGTCCTGTGGAAGACCTGTAGAACTTCATGAGCATGACAATCTTTGGGTTTTAGAGGGTGTTGAGGTGAACTGGAGCATGGTTCTTCTGGGCATACCTCTCCTAAAATCCATAGGGCAGAGTGGAGCAATAACTAATATAATCCCACTTTATGGAACATCACAAAGAAAGCAGCATTGATCAAGGGTTCCTGCAAGCAGCCTGGTTTCCACAAAAATCATGCTGTCAAGGAATCGCAGAATGGTGGAGGAAAGCTGAGATCCATGCAGGTCTGGAGATTAGATTGTTCATTTAGAGAGCTGAAAACCTGCAGATTCCATTAGATCAATTCAGACTGGGGAAAAGGGGTAGGGAATAAGTGCATTTAGTGGGCTGCATTTTCCAAGAAGATAGGAGACAAACTTTGTCCCAGAAGAAGGAGGGATGAAACTAAGTGCACATGCTAATGAAAAGTAATTATCTATGGTGCAAGGTAATGCCATGCTGAGATGTGCCACTGCTGTCTTGTGAAACACTGTACTCACCCAGTTCCTGAACTGGAAATAGCATAACCCTTGTGGTGGAGCTTACTTGTTTGCATGTAGCATCACACTGATACAGTTCCACTTATGTGTGTGGTGTAGGAATAGTGTGTCCCATGCAGACATACCCTGAATTAACTTCAGATTGCAGCATAGACAAGGGCTACTAGATGTGGTTGGGGAAAAAAGAAACAATTGTAGGGAAGAGAAGCCTGAGTGAAGGCTAATGCGTTTTGCAATATTCTGTAAGAAATACGTGAACAAAGCAAACAGGAGTATTCATCAATATAGAAGCAGAATGACATCAACATACGTGTTTTGTGGGGATTAGTGAATTTACAGATGTCTTTCACTGTATTTTGAAAAAAATATGACTTTACAAAGGTAGAACAATTAAACTGTGGTTGCATCACTTATTTCCCCCATCCCCTATTTTATTTACATGTTGTCTGGTGCTTCCTTTGCTGAAGTAATTACATTGATTTCAATGCAAATTTCTTCAGAATGATATCAATGTTAGGACCTGATCCAGTGTGCACTGGGCTCACAATGAGACTTTTCAATGACTTCAGTGGTCTTGATGCATGATTTGAGAGGAGAATTGGCCCCTATGCACTCTTCTCTGTAGAAAGCAGACTTTGAAAGAAAGTCCTTGAAACTAATGGAAGTATAAAAACATGTGAAAAGATTCCCCTTCATGATACTAGAAGAGTGTGTTTAAATATAAAGAATGGAAGAAGGCAGGAGTTTTTTTAACAGTGAAATATGTTTTGTTCTTACTGTGGAATTAACAAATGTAATAGACTTTTCAAACACTTTTCTTTTTTGTTTTGTAATATGATAGTTTCTGCTTTATCAAATATTAGGTATTTTCTTGTCGTCTTGTAGAACAGAAACTCTTGCTATCTGTTTGATTATATTTTACTTGGCTATTTGCATATTGGCTTTTAGCATATTTTGTTTTCTTGAATAAAAACCAAAACTAGAAAAAGAAAGCCTAGGATTGATTTACTGAATAATGCAAAGAATGAGCAGTGCATGGACAGAGGTTTCTGCTAACAACAGACAGACACTTTATGATGTTTCAAATTAATAAACCCATGAATAATTTGCTGAATTATTACATGAAGTTTTTTGTTGTTTTAAATTAAATAAGCACATTTCTGTTTTTTGTGGTATACTTGACATGCTTCCTGTCCTTAACCACTGCATCAACCATGATATATCATTCATTTAGCTGCATGTCTGAGAGAGAAAAACCTGATTTGTTATACATGGGATTATTTTTTCACTGTTTACATGCGGCTGGTCAAGTGTAAGAACACAATGGGGCATATGATGTGATTTAACAGCCATTGCCATACTTTTCTATTTATTTGCTAGTGAGTCTCTTCAACTGACTAAAAGGAAAAAAAATAGATCTGTGGCAGTACAATGCCACATTATAACCAGGAATTCTGCTACTCATTTCTAGCCCCTTTCTTTTTCTCATCCTCATTTTACATATTGTCATAGTCCACTTACTTGTGTAATTTTGTTGGGGAAAAAGGGCTATGCATAGAACAGGAATCTACTGTATATAATTTAGTGCATCTAGTAATACTACTTGGGATTTATAATCTTTTTGAAATATTATTCCATTATAGAAGATGTCAGAGGAAATCAGACATCATAGTAGTTTGCTTCATCTTTTTAATTACAGAGATATTCAGATTTCTTCTGTGAGAGGTAATGAGAGTGCCATATGGCTTCTTTAAAAGAAATGCAACTGGAACATCATTTCTGTAAATTGAGTATTTGAACATTCTTACAAGCTAGTCAAGAATCATTGAATGATTACTTCAAAAGGTAACATAATTCCAGTGTGTTAAATGTTAACGTAATCACAGACTAAATCAACATACTATAACAATGATCAATTCAGTGGATTATTTGAAAGGCAGACATTCTCAAGGTGTTTTTGTAAGCAATTTCATTTTGAAAGGGTTTCTTTAGGGATGAAAAGCACTCTGAGAAGTAAATATTATTATTTGTTACTGTCTTTGCATTTCCATTTTCAACATCAAGGGTTTTACTGGAACAGAATTATGGAAAGATACCTTGGTCAGAAGAATAAAAGATTTTACTATTAAAATTAACCTTTGATTAGTATATAAATCTGCTTTGATTTTTTTTTTTTGTTTTTTTGGGTTTTTTACTGCTTTTGATATATTTCAGCATGCTTGCTGTTCTTTTTAATGAACATTGTGTCTTTGTTATCTGGAGTAAATACCATGGATCATTGTTGTTCTATAAAGGAACAGATGTTGCATATTATTAGAGTATAAATTTTTTATCATTATTATTTACAAGCATGTTTTCACCATTAAAAAATAACATCAACTGGAGATTGATTGAAGCAGCATAAATCTGCATGAAAAACCAACCCTGGCTTCTGAGCTCAATAAACTGCTAAGTGCTATGTGAAATTGAGTACTGTTTTATCTTGCCTCTAATGAGGATGGCTCATCTCCCTGTTAAGGGTCAGAAGTCAGGTTACTTTTTACCTGTATTTTATCTTAAGTGCTTTCAAAGCTTGAGATTTGTTTGGCTGAACCTCATCACTACAAATTGTCAGAATCTGCTTTTCAGTAGCTAACCTGACAAGCTTTTGTTGTAGTAAAACCCATCCTGTCACCAGAGGAATTAGAAATAATGTTTTTTAGAAGAACAGTCATTATGCACTTCATTGTTTATGTTCATACTTCGCCTAACCCCACACCCCCAAGAACTGGCACAGGAAGCCTGGTTACAGGGTTTTTTTTGTTTGTTTTTTTAAGTAAACAGTGACATTGTGGTGAAATTCCTTAAGAACAGGTAATCAGTAGAAAACACTAACACCATTAGATATACACTTGAGAACCTTAAACCCTCCCACATCTGTTCTTTAAACCAGTTTTTTGGTTTCATAAAGCACTTAATTGCTGTGTGTCTGCGCTTTACCTTTGAGCCTCACTGTTGCAACTTACAGTTTTACCTCTGCTGCTCCAGCTGACTTTCTGGCCATGCACTTTTTTTTCTGCACAACCTGCACTCCCACACAGCTTATTTTGCTTTCTTTTGCACCCTGCCATCTTGTGGGAGTTGTAGTATATGTTGCAGTTTATTTTTTTAGTTTCTTGGAGGCTTTTGGCAGTTGCTTTTTACACTACAGTTCTCCAGTCCCCTGGAGGCTTCTGGACATTATAGTTTGTTACAATATTACAGTACATGACATTGAACATTCTGCACTGATTGTGGTACTGTAATCATATAAAATTTAGGTTTGTTACATAGCAAATACATAGTGTAGCCTATGGATAAGATTAGGTAATGCTGATGGGTATAGCTTTTGCTGTAAACCAATAAGTGTAAGGAGCTGTATTAAAATTAGACTCAACCTGAGTAACTCAAAAGGCCAAGCATTGCTTGTCAGTAAATAGATAACAAGCAAGTGACCATAAAATAAGGTATGAATAACAGAAAAGCTTAAGTCAAGTAACTAGTATAGAGCAATAAGCACAAAATACATTCTAGAATATTTAAAAAAGTGGATGTACTGACAGTAGTATCTCTAATCTGCCAGAACAACTAATTGATGTACCTACTAAGGACTGTTAAGATAGGTGAGCAACTAAGAAGAATTGAGGAACCCCAAGAGAACTGGTGTGGAAAACTCTAAATAAGTTTGAACTGGGAAACATTCCCAAAATATATATACAGTATATATGCTAACACTTGAGTTTGCATAAAGTAACATGACATGAAGAATGCTGCCTGCTAGAGCACCAGTGGAGAAAGAAAACTCATACAGAAGTCTTAAATCAATGAAACTATTGCAAGGGATGGAGGGGAAAACAGCTAAGCAGGCAAACTTCCAGAAGGTTATTTTAAAACACAATTTTGTCATGTTCCTATTTGGGTAGGAAGCAACTTGTAAATATTTTTTATTATAAGGTATAATGAGAAAAATATGGAAAATATCTTGCCAAGTATCATTTTTTAAATGTTTGTGCTTCATTAAACATACTCTTTAATGAAACATAGTTCATAGTAGGATGAATTAGGAGGCAGAAAGTTTGGAAAAAAAAGATTTTTTTTTTTTAAACATTATTATTCCGCTTAATTTTGAAGTTTTTCTCAGAGTAAAGCATATTATCAGTCACGTTTCTTAAGATTTGTCAAGCTCCATCCCTTCCTACTTGCTTAAATACAGTGGCTTGGAATTTTTATATTTAGACTTTCCCTTTATGTTTAAAAGGCTCGATATGTAGATTTCTGCTTCTGGCTTAACTTTTTAAATAGAAGCTCTGCATTTGAGAGGGAAAGAATTTACAAAAGAATCAACTACACCAACACTTGGGCTAAGATTTTCAACCTTGCCTAACAGCCCTGTTTAGAACTGGTTAGTTCATTCAGGTCTCTCTACATGAGAGTCCTTAGGTGCTGAGCACTTCTGAAATTCTGCTTTTACACTGCAGACCCAAACTGTGGTAGCACTGTCCAATGCAGTTTCCACTGTGCTCACCTCCTTCCACAGCACCTGATGAAGTGAGCTCAGGCTCACAAGAATTTATGGTATACATCTGTGATTTAGTTAGTCTATAAGGTGTTGGATTCTCGTAGCAGTCAGCACAGGCTGGAGAACCTGGTAGACTTCTATTTAACAGCATAGGTCCTCGGTTAGTTAGCCTGTCCTGAAACTTGTGCTACTGCGGCTACTGATACCAGTATCTGTGCTAGGTCATTTAAGGCTTGTTTGGATCTGTCCACATTATACTGAAGGCACAGCAAGAGCTGCATTATAGATATAATTCATTTGTAGTACAGGGGTAGGGTTGATAGTGCAGAAAGCCTTCCCATGATAGGCACTCAATGTTACTTTGAGCTGTGGTTGAACACAAGCGCTGGATTAGCACAGATAGCAGCCGTGAGCAAGCAAATGGAAGCATAACTTTGTTGATTAGGATATAGCCAGGATTTTGTCTTCAGTCTGCACATTTTGGCACGGCTTTACGAGCGCTCATGGTGCTTGGGCCAGGTGCCAGATGATTGCAGGATAGCCAATGTGGTCCCCATCTTTAAGAAAGGGAGGGGGGAGGACCCGGGCAATTATAGGGCCGTCAGTCTTTCCTCAATCCTGGGGAAACTCTTTTAGAAGATTATTAAGGAGCACATCTGTGATGGGCCGGCATCGGGGATGATGCTCAAGGGCAACCAGCACGGTTTCATTAGGGGCAGGTCATGTCAGACCAACCTGATTGCCTTTTACAATCAGGTCAAAAGCATTGGATGCAGGTGTTGCCGTGGATGTAGTCTTTCTGGACTTCAGCAAGGCCTTTGACACTGTCGACCACCCCATCCTCATTAAAAAACTAGGTGACTGTGGCATTGATGCCTACACAGTCAGATTGCAAATTGGCTGAAGGGTCGTACTCAGAGGGTGGTGGTGGATGGGTCATATTCGACCTGGGGGGAAGTGGGCAGCGGAGTCCCCCAGGGCTCGTTCCTTGGACCCGCACTGTTCAATTTCTTTATCAGCGATTTAGACGATGGGGTGAAAAGCAAACTGTTTAAATTTGCTGATGATAACAAAATTTGGGGTGAGGTGAGCACGTTGACAGGGAGGGAAAGACTGCAGCAAGACCTGGATAGGTTGCAGGGGTGGGCTAACAAAAACAGGATGCGTTTCAATACGGACAAGTGCAGGGTGCTGTGCTTGGGCAGTAGTAACCAGCAGCACACTTATAAGATGGGAAACTCCCTTCTTGAGAGCACGGAGGCAGAAAGGGATCTTGGAGTCATCATTGACTCCAAGATGAACATGGGCCGACAATGTGAGGTCACGGTTGGCAGGGCTAACCGGACCCTATCGTGCATCCACAGGTGCATCTCAAGTAGGGCCAAGGAGGTGATCCTCCCCCTCTATGCGACACTGGTCAGGCCACAGCTGGAGTACTGTGTCCAGTTCTGGGCACCCCACTTCAAGAGGGATGTGGACAACATTGAGAGGGTCCAGAGGAGGGCCACCCGCATGATCCGGGCACAGCAGGGCAGACCCTACAATGAGAGGCTACAGGACCTGAACCTGTTCAGCCTTCACAAGAGAAGGCTGAGGGGGGACCTGGTGACCTTCTATAAACTCACTAGGGGGGACCAGAAAGGTTTGGGGGAGACCTTGTTTCCCCTAGCGCTCCCTGGGATAACAAGGAATAATGGCCACAAGTTGTTGGAGAGTAGGTTTAGATTAGACATCTGTAAGAACTACTTCACAGTCAGGGTGGCTAGGATCTGGAACCAACTTCCAAGGGAAGGTGGTGCTGGGTCCTGCCCTAGGGGTCTTTAAGAAGCGGCTAGATGCCTACCTGGCTGGGGTCACTTGAACCCAGTTTCCCTCCTGCCCAGGGCAGGGGGTCAGACTTGAAGATCTACAAGGTCCCTTCCGACCCTACTTCTATGATTCTATGATTTGCTGGTGTCCAAAGATAACTACTTAAGAATTTAGCTTTTTTTTTTTTTTTTGTTGCTTATCACAGGTCCCCACAATACTTCAGGTACATATTCTCTGGGTTGTGCAGGCAAAATTCCTCAAGCCATCGTGACCTTTACACTGATCTCTAAGCATCTATGTGCATGTGTTCAGTGTTCTACATGACTACTTAGTCAGCTGCTTTGTAGAGTTGTTTTGCAATACCATGGCTTTTGCCTCTAAAACTTACTATTCTGGAACTTAACCCATGGTTTAAAGGTTTTTTTTTTAAAATGTCTTCTGTTATGCTTCCCACTTCCTTTGTTTTGCTGGGATTTTTTTCTAAGTTAAGAATGAGAAAAATACTTTCTAATTTCAATTGAGAAGCCTACAGATGTAAATAGTAAATGTACTCTTGTGCAAATTATGGATAAAAGAGAGGTAGAGAGAATGCCAAAAGGAAAATAACATTAAAAAAACCCCTTAGAGGCTTCATTACTAGATGCGGCTAGTAAAGCGAGTGCTGCGGCTAGTAAAGCGAGCAAAATGCTGGCTTGCATCCATAGATGCTTCTCAAGCAAATCCCAGGATGTCATTCTCCCATTGTACTCGGCCTTGGTGAGGCCGCAGCTGGAGTACTGCGTCCAGTTTTGGGCTCCACAATTCAAAAAGGATGTGGAGAAGCTTGAGAGGGTCCAGAGAAGAGCCACGATCAGAGGTCAGGAAAACAGACCTTACGATCAGAGGCTGAGAGCTATGAGGCTTTTTAGCGTGGAAAAACGCAGGCTCAGGGGTGATCTGATGGCCACCTATAAATTTATCAGGGGTGTTCACCAGGATCTGGGGGAATGATTGTTCACCAGAGTGCCCCAAGGGATGACAAGGTCGAACGGTTATAAACTACTGCAAGACCGTTTCAGGCTGGACATAAGGAAAATTTTCTTTACTGTCCAAGTCCCCAAGGTCTGGGATAGCCTGCCATCGGAGGTAGTTCAAGCACCTACTTTGAATGCCTTCAAGAGAAATTTGGATGTTTATCTTGCTGGGATCCTATGACCCCAGCAGACTTCCTGCCCCTGGGACAGGGGGCTGGACTTGATGATCTTCTGAGGTCCCTTCCAGCCCTAATGTCTATGAAATTAAAAAACATTCTTTTAAAATAAAAAGTTAACAGATGATACACAACTATTCTTCAACCAGATGACATTTAATTAGCTATCTCTACTATAATCTATAGTTTATTCAAAATATTTTTTCGAAGCCACTCATTTTTGTTTTAAAGAAAGTTCCAGTTTAGCTATTCTCTGTGTATATTGGAAATAAGGCCCAATAAATATCAGTATTTTTTCCAGTTTATATCATATTGTAAAATGGTTAGTTATCTAGCACAATGGGAAACATTTAACACTGTTATATTATTCAGTGACAGTTGTTTATACAGTTGAAAGTTGATATTTTGAAAGTATCTTTTTCTTCTGAGCCTGTAAAGAACTCAATATATATAAGAGGAGACTTTTATCTAGATATATGTATGAAGCCTACCACTTTCTGCCTCTTTTAGCATGTTGTGTGTATAAAATACGCACACGCACACATACTCAGGTCATGGATAATATTTTAATAGAAGGGAATAACATATCTGAGTTCTAAACTGTCATTTGTTATCTTAGAAAATATTTTCCCTCTGCTAATAAAATCTTTCCCCTTCAGCTTGTATTCTTCCAAAGGCTAGAGAAGTTATCTTTTCAGTATGGAACTTTAGGCCCTAATAATCTATTCTTATTCAACATGGCACTTAAGCATATGTGTAAAGTTTGGCCTGTGCTTAACTGTTTTTGCTGAATGGGGAACATAGCCAGGCAACTGTCATTAAAATGAGGATAAACTTAGCCCAATTAAGCAATATACTTAGGGTATATTCCAAGGTATCATTTTGCTTAAATGGGACAAAGAAAACACCTCTTCTGCTTTGTAGCAAGAAGGTGCTCCTTAGATCTTAAAAAAAAAAAAGACATACAGTTTCTTGACAGCAAATAAAAATTAGTACAAAGCATCATTGTGTTGCCCCGCTGCTACCCTACCCCGCACTCCAAATTCTTATCACAGGAATCCTGGGCATAGATGAAAGTTGTCCCCACTTTCCCCCATCCCCTGCAGTGGAAGCCAGCAGGAAGGAATATGACTCTGTTTTTCAAGCAGCTGAGATGCCAGAGGGAAGTGAAACTTTAAAGTGAAGCAGGAAGATGCAGAGTGAATAGGTCCAAAATATTTGAACTTGAGTGTCTAGAATTTATTGTGAGGCATCAAAATAATGGAACTGTGGTCTGTGCTTGTTAAGTACCCACAGTTCCCAGTAATGTCAATGAGAGTTCTGAGCTCATTGCACAAAGAACATGTCACCTCCAATGGCAATTCTAATATTGTAAAAGCCTTAATCTGTCTATCTGTCCATAATACTTTATTCATGCTCTGATTGGCTGACTGAAATAGCCAATCAGAGTGCGAATACAGCCCCCTCCCCCTGCCCTGCTCCCTGGAGGCAGTGGCAATGGAGCAGATGGAACAGGGGGGTGAGACCAGTAGCACTGGACTTGCCTCCCCCTGCCGCGCCTCCTGCAGGTGGTGACAGTGGAGTGGGGGGAGGGTCGAGGCCACCAAAGCTGGCCTCGCCACCAACCCTTGCTCTTTGGAGGTGGTGGTAGTGGCACGGGGAGGGAGGACAACGGAGGGAGGACACCACTGGGGGTGTGGAGCGAAGCCACTGGTGCTATCCTCAGCCTGCCTCTCACCCTCTTCTGTCGTTGCTGCCTACAGAGCCAATGTGGCAGTGGAGGGAGGAGGAGTGGGTCTGACATAGGTGGTGGGAGGAGTGGCTGCGCCATTGTGGCAGTGACAGCAGTGGGGGGAGGGGAGGAGTGGGCCTGGGCCCAATGCGGGAGGGGGGAGGAGGAGCAAGCCCAAGGTAGAAGGAGAAGCTGGCCCACTGTGGCAGTGGTGGGGGGGAGCTGCAGGCCGGGCCTGACCCGACACAGCCTGAGGTGGCAGCAGTGGGGTGAGGGGAGAAGTGGGCCTCCCCACCTCCTCAGGACTGGGCCCACTTCTCCTCCACCCATCCCTCCACTGTGTCAGCCCCAAACCTGCTCCTGCCATCCCCCCAGTGCCACTGGGTCGGCCTGGGCCCACTGCTCCCCTCCCCTGCCATGGTGGGCAGGCTTCTTCCCACCCGCAGGCCCAGTCCTCCCTGCATCGGGCCTGGGCCCACTTCTCTCCTCCCCCTGCTGTTGCAGCAGGGATGGGGTGAGCAGGCCCGGACCCCATACAGCAGGAGGGAAGGGGGGAGCAAACCCAGGCGGGGGCACGGGGCTGTGTCCCCACTCTCTCCCACCCATCATTCTTGATGGGCAATTGGCTAGTATAATAAGAAGTGCTATACTGGGTCAGACCTATGATCCCTCTAGTCCACTATCCTGTCCCTGGCATTGGCAGAAATGGATAATAAATAGGGAGAGCATTGAACTGGATATATCTAGGGTGATCTATTCCCTATTTAGTACTCTCCCTGGTATCCACCATTATTTGTTTAGAGATGCCAGAGGAAACATTTCCAACTGTTCTATTCAATAGCTATTAATAGACCTGTCATCTATGAGCTTATCTAGTCCCTTTTTGGATCTGGCTATGCTTCTATCACCTCCTGTGGCAATGAATTCCACAACTTAACAATGTGTTGTATAAAAAAGTATTCTTTCTTATTAGTTTTAAACTTCTCACCTGCCAGTTTCAGTGGGTGCCTCCTATTCTAATATTTTCGGACTTGGTAAACAACAATTTCCTTTTCACTTGGTCCATACCCTTCATGATTTTATAGACCTCTGTCATATTCCCCCTTAGCCTTCTCAGTTTGGAAAGGAGAAGTCGTAGCCTTTTTTAAGTCTCTTCTGGTATGGGAACTGCTCTGGGCCCCTGATCATTTTGGTTGGACTTCTCATTCCCTTTTCTAATTTTGTTACATCCTTTTTGAGATGGGATCAAAATTGCACACAATATTCAAGATGTGGGTGCACCACATATAATGGCATGACGATGTTTTCCATTTTGTTTTCCCATCTGCACATTGAGCTGGCATTTTCAGAGAGCTATCTAGAATGGATGTAAAGTTTCTTCTCGTCATCAAAACAGCTAGTTAAGAACCCAGCACTGAGTACTTAGAGCTCAGGTTATTTTTTCCTATGTTTTCTACTTCGCACTTGGCAGCACTGAAGGTTGTCTGCCATTTTTTTTTTTTTGCTTACTCAGTTATCTTGGTGATATCTTTCTGCATCTCCTCTCCATCAGCTTATGACTGGACTACCCTCAATAATTTAGTATCATCTTCAAAATTGGTAATTGCATTGTTTATCCCCATTTCCAGGTCATTGATGAAAAGGTTGAATGAACTGGCATACCTGTTAGCTGTGGAGAGGGACTGGGGACTCAGGAATTACTGACTTCAAAAATGTATCCGAGTCTATCGGATCATGTTAGCGCTTCCAACTTGTCAAGTAGCTTCCCACAATGGTGTCCATTGGCACATCAAGATTTTTACTATGGAGAAAGTTTTCTGCATATTTAACAATGGAAAAAAATAACACCCTAAACAAGTATGTATACACTATATACTAGTAGTGGGACAAATTTACTCGGTATATTCAGCTGCTTTGTACTGCCCTGGTGACATACAGAGATGGCAAATACAATTTCAATTGTTGGTTGAACTTGGTATACAGCTTGGTTGCATCACTAGAGGTTTGCTCAAATCCAACTGCCGTAATGGCCATAACAGAAACACTCACACTGTAGCCTCTGTCATAGTCCAACAAATCTGCTAATTTCTGCTAAATACCTTGTCATCAACAATCTCAGATGTGCACCATTCTGGAAAAATATCTAGGTTATAACAAAGACATGAGAAGAATAAGGTTAGAGATATACAAAGCAGCTGAAGTGTATGAATACATCTGACCTTTATATTAAAGTATACTTTACTTAGGTGGCAGGGATAAATGAATAAGTCATGTGAAAGCTGTACAGCCATATGAACTAGCTTACTACCTTATCTGCTTTCTGCCCACTAAGCCATGTCCTGCCAATATTAATTCTAATATTTCAACCCTTTGAAAAGCTTTCAACTGCTGCCATTTCTAAAATCAATGAAAATTAAAAATCAATTAAAACTAGAAAAAAGCTTTTTACCAGTCACACAGCAGATGCTACTGACCCTATGACATTTCTAAATACAGAAAAGCTATTTTAGATACTATTTAATGGTGGGTTCATTAGTTTTAATTTTTTCCCTGTCTGTGAAGCCCTGTTCATGATAACTAAAGTATTTGGCTTTTTAAGTAGAGGGACACAAGAAACAGTCCCAGCAAAAAACATAAAGCTTTCTAAAAAAACCAGTTGTTCTTTCTTTTCTTTTACACAAAAAGAAAAGGAGAAAATGTCACACATGGAAAATATGCAATAATGTAGTGTGATAGAAATGTTTTACTAGTATTCATTTGGGAATAAACTGAGTAACTTCTCACTCATGAATATACTACCCCTGAGTCATACCGTTCACACTGATAAAATACTTCTGCTATGCCATGTTGTATTGCCATAGAGTAGTAGAGAGTGGGAAAGAATCAAAATAACCCAAGTCCTATAGTTATAGATGCTTGTTTCAAGTGTTATGTTATGCCTAATTTATGGAGGTGAAAGCTATTGACTTCTTTTACACTTTCTTCATGCACACATTTTTTGAAATGAAACAACATGTTTGAAGGGCCGGAAGAATCAAAAGTTAATTTAGTTATTAACCTAATTAGGCTAATTTGTTATTAGGCTAATTAAGTGCATAAGTTCAGTGCTGGTGACCTTACTTTAATAATAAAATCTAAGGTGGTTCAATAACTGTGAACTTGTTTTGCTATTGTGCAGCTTGTTACCTACCTGTATTATGAACATCTGTGTATTTGGAAAATAAATCTATCTTGCAAGAAGGGTTGTGCAAAATTGCTCCTATTATATTCCAATGTATATTGCTGATATCAAATAAAAAACTATTGTGAGAGTTCTTAAATACTTGTCTTCTAATTGGGTCTGGAGCAGCCAGAGCATTGTCGTCATCTTTGATGTGGAATGTTGCAGTTAAAACGTCACTGATTTGTCGTCTTGATGCTACATGTGAACAGATAAGGAGATGGTTTCATCAGCAATATGATGAATGATAATCTGTTGTATTATTTATTATACTGGCATAATATCATTGTCAAGATGCTGCTCAGCACATTAATTAGTTAAAAGCTAAACAAATTACTTTGCATTTCTGTCCGTATCATAAAGAAGTAATAAGTGCACTGGAAACACCCATGCTATTCTGAAATCTTTCTTCATGAAAGGCTTACCATGATTTCTTCCTTTTTTGCGTGCCCATGGAGAAGCTTTACTATCGCATTTCAGGTTTGAATACATGTGAGTAGACAGGCTGTGTTTTAGATTAATATCTCTGGTGGGCCTAGGAACAGGAATCAATCTACCCACAGTTGAGTAGGGCTTTTGAGGATCTCACTGTTGCCTGAATGTTGGATATAGGCACTTAAAATCATAGTTAAAGGTGATATCTTTTATTAAACCAACAAGATTTTAAGAGTGTTCTCCTGGGTAGAAATGAGAGTTCATATTTCATTTCTACCCAGGAGAACTTTTACAATTTTTTCTCCAATGCCTGATGAAGGGTGTCTGCGCCCAAAAGCTTGCAATTAAAGACATTTTTTTTGCAAAAATCTTGTTGGTCTAAAAAAAGATATTACCTCTACCATGAGCCCTAATTGCTTTTTCCTTCAGACCAATACAGCTACAACCTGGATATCTGATAGTTAAAGCTGAGCATTTCTAACTTTAGGCACATGGCCCATATAGGAGACTCTACAGCACTAAGAGTCATTATACAACATGTGGTGAAAGTTTATGATTTAAGAAATCTTAAACCTGAAATTGTTTTAAACCAAAATCACTGAGATACCTTGTTTTTCCCCTGGCCAGTTCAAAATTATTCATTTTCTCAAGTACTTTATTAGGGATGGAAGATCCAGAGTGAGGTTTTGCAAACAAAGATTTTTCAAGCTTGATCATCATCTAGTTCTTAATTTGTAAATGCACTATGGAGTTTACCTGGTTAAAGTTTTTCTTTGCCTTTATTAATATGCTAATTAGGGTCCTGATGCAATAGAGTATGTAAGCACATGCCAAACTCTAAACGTAGAAATAAGACAACAAAACGCTGTGGGACTATTTACATGTTTACCATATCGAATTCAAGCCTAAATGTGTTAAATTCTACTCAGGATTTCATGGAGGGCATTAGAAAAAGTAAAATTTGAGGTCTCTAATACAACTTTATTTTCAAATCACTCTCAAAATAGCACAAGAAGCTAAATTTTGCTCAGATGGTATAAAACTCCCATAAGCACACAAAAGGTTAAAAGGCACCTGAAGTTATATCAACTTTACCTATCTCACCTGGAGATAAGGGGTGGCCAGATTGAAGGGGGTAGAATGGAAATGGTGACTGTGAAAATAGTAACTAAGTGAAGGTTGTAGAGAAAGATGAGCTGCTGAAACCTTTAACCTAACAGGGTTGATAGGGATCAGGCAGTGTTTAAGTTTTAAAATTCTATTTGTTAGAAGGGGCATACTTGGTAGTCGTGTTGGTCTGTGACAAAAAGACATACAAAAAACTAGAACTCTTGGTTCCAAAATGTTACCTTTTATTAGACCAACTGGAAAATGGCAAGAAAATTGTTCTTTTCTGCAAGCTTTCAGGATCAAAGTCCCTTCGTCAGGCTGTGGGGAAAGTGTAGATGGTACAAGATGGAAAAAATCCCCATAGGTAGGAAGTGAACTTCATTTTTGCACAGAGGGAGCTGAAGATGGAAAGTTGCCCCTCTGGGTCCATGAGAGCATCTTTGGGAGCTGTGTTGAGTAGCTCTTTGATGTGTTGATCAGGTAGAATTCCTTCCCTAGAGGCAAAATTGAAGTTTATTTCCTACCTATGGGGACTTTTTACCATCTTGTACCATCTACACTTTTCCCAGAGCCTGACGAAGGGACTTTGATCCCAAAAGCTTGCAGAAAAGGACAATTTTCTTGCCATTTTTCAGTTGGTCTAATAAAAGGTTTCATTTTGGAACCAAGAGTTCTAGTTTTTTGTATGTCTTTTTGTCTCAGACCAACACGGCTACCAAGTACACTCCTGAAACATGGAAGATGCCGAATTTTAGCCAATTTTGGATTTTCAACTTTATTGCAGAACAGCAAGGAAGCTTTTTTTACCTCCCTGTCTGCCATTTGACACCTCCAGGGAAGGAATTCTACCCGATCAACACATCAAAAAGCTACTCAACACAGCTCACAGAGACACTCTCATCTTCAGCTCCCTTTGTGCAAAAATGAAGTTTATTTCCTACCTATGGGGACTTTTTACAATCTTGTACCATCTACACTTTTCCCAGAGCCTGATGAAGGGACTCCGATACCAAAAGCTTGCAGAAAAGGACAGTTTTCTTGCCATTTTCCAGTTGGTCTAATAAAAGGAATCATTTTGGAACCAAGAGTTCTAGTTTTTTGTATGTCTATTTGTTAGAAGGGAAATCTCAGAGTGGACAAAGGAGCTTCTGCTTCACATTTACATTGAGATTGGAGAAGGATGCTGTTTGGACCTTGAATTATGGTATTACCTGATAAGGTTGGGATGCAAATGAAGTCTGACTGGACGACAATATCCCAAATGCAGAGAAGCTGAAGGAAAAGACCTGAAAGGTGTTCTCCATGATGGTAAGCCCGTTTTCATTATAGAAACCTATTTAATAACATTTTGAGCATTTAACTTGATTTGTGTTTTTAAAATCTGTGCTCTTCCATTTGTTCTGTAGAAGCTTCCATTTTCTGAATCTTAAGAAAAATCACTTAGAAGTTACTCTCTTAATAAAGTATAAAGTGTTCAAAAATATTTTCTTTGTAAATACTAAAGAAGGCAAATCTGAGACTGGTTTTGTGCATCACAGACTATAAGCCTTCAAAATAATTCCTGTTTTGAGCAGGTGCTGGACTAGATGGCCTTGTGAGATCCTTTCCAGCCCTACTTCCCTATGATTCTGCATTATCTGCCAATCTTGAAAGACACAGAGTGATCTAATTACTTCTGGGCTAGGGATAGACATTACACATAAACTCATTTAAGTGATCAGAAACTGGTTTAAACCTGCAACAAAACAGAAGTTCAGTTCACATAAACCAGTTTGAAAATGGTTGCAACTGGTTTGAGATAAACCTGGTTGTGAATATAGTATCAGACTTAACTCATTTGGGTCAAGCCAGTTTATGCAATGTCTGTCCCAGACCCCTTCCTGGTTTAAGTTAAAATCAGAGTCCCCCAGCATCGTGGCATGTTCTCTGGGCTGGGTGACGGTCTCTGCTCCAGAGAGCTGGGCTAGCCTCTCCCCTCTTCTCTCTGGCAGAGATGGCAGGCACAGTGGCATCTGCCTGGAGTCCTCCTGCTCCCCACTCCCTCTCACTGCTGCCTGCTGAAGCAGGGATCCCCCTCCCCGCTGCCTTACACAGACACCTCTCAGTATTAGCTAGCATACCACATGCTGGCTATGGTCCATGCTGTGGCAGATAGGTAAAAGGCAGACAGCTTAGGGCTTTTTGGAGCTAATCTACATGTAGCTGGTAATGTCCCTCCATCTCTTCCTTGGAAAAGCTGTTTGAGAAGACCTTGAACTAGTGGAGAGAGGCTGTAGGCTTCTTAATGGGCTGATAAACACTGTGTTAGCAACTTGCTGCTGGGGGGGGAGGGGACTTCTCCCTAATCAGAGCGCCCTGCCAGGGCCTGCTATGCCCCACCCCCCTCAGTTCAGCCTTGTAGAAGGCAAGGGAGGGCTGCTCTGGCACCCCTCAGCTTCTGGCATGAGCCACTACAGGCATGTGCCTGCATATTTTCAGTCCAGAGGGGATGTTTGTGCCAGTTTAGCCAGTTTAGCTTATCCAGGTTAGACGAACCTGCAAAGATTGAATCAATTCAGGCTCAGGCTTTTTGTTTGATTGTCCCTAGGCCTGATGTCTTGATTTCCAGAGTGGGTTTAAAACTCTTTCTCCCTAATACACACAACCAAAATGTCACCCAAGAAGTTGATAGAATAGAAAACCACAGGAAAAACAATAGAATAACCAATATTTAATTTTGTTATTAAAAAAATCTTGTTAATCCTAATATGATATTTTTATAACAAGAAAAAAATTTATCCAGATACAGCAAATACTTACCCAGGCACTTACCTTCACTAATACATACAGTCTCATTTGATTAAAATCAAGCAATATCTTTATCTAGATGATAAGGCTCTCACACCTTTATTCTCTAAACTTTCTTATCCATCTTTAGTTTTGGACCAAATATTGCATTAATTTTTTGCTTTTCAAACTACCAGAAATTCTTATTTGAATGAGAAACCAGGGTGACATGACTTATTCACATGTGCAAACATATGTAAGTATTTGTAAGGTCAAGGTGTCGGGGAAATGCATTTGAAGCAAATAAGAAACAATTATCTTGCCCGTCTCTTCATGGGAAGAAAAAAGCTCTAAATCTGCTAATGCTAACATTAAAAAAGGCGTTAAATGGTGGCAAAGAATCTGCATAATAGGAAGAAAAACTTTTGGACAGTATTGGTATCATTTTGGTGGCAGATTAGGTAGGAGATGGAGGCAGCTTCTCAAAAGAAATGGTCATTATTGCATCATTGAAATGATTAAAATATGTTGCAGGCCCTGAGGTGGATAGGTGTCATGGTATAGGAGGCTTCCTTTCCTCACGAACAATCAATCTAAGACCTTTAAAAAATATAACACTAATCTGTGAAGGTGGAATTAACTGGAGTCTCATTGGTTGGAAATGAAAATTGGGTGGCTATATTGTTTGCAGGATGACTATGAGCCACCAACACAATGTGGCTGAGAAAAAGGCAAATGTAGTTTTAGCAAGCATTGAGTGAGGTAATTCTACAAGGAAAATGTATTGAAATGCACTTTTGAAACTGGGTACAAATCTAGTAACATGCGTTCAAGAATAATCAATTTAAACTCAAATGATTCAGAGAAGGACTGGTAGGATGTTCAGAGGGCTGGGCCACCTATATTGCAAGAGGTGACTAAAAGACCTTAGCTTGTTCAATTTAGAAATTGAAGGCTGAAAGGAGTGTGATTGCTTTCTGAAAAAGTGCATTTGTGACAGGAGTGGGGAAGCACCAGGAAGGGTTAATTGCTATTTAAGGTAAAGGGCAACACTGGTACAAGTTTGAAGAAGATTTATTCTGGAAACCACTCTCATTTCCAACCATCAGACCTGTGATGCTGTGGACCAAATTTGCATAGAAGTAGTGGAGACAAAAATCTTAAATAGCATTACATTGGGGTTTGATAAGGTTATGAATGAGATTACATGATGTGATTGCCTCCTTTAGCAGGATCAGGAGGTACCATCCAGTCCTATTTCCTATGTTAAAATGTAACCTGTATGGTCTTGTTCCCATCAGGATTGTGCATTGCTGGTGACCCAACCACTCCAGAGGATGAAATGTGCCTAACTCAGTGTAGTTTCTGAAAGCCACAAACCTTCTAATGCTTCACTGAGAAACTCATTAAGGTGAATGCAGCTCTTCAAAATAAAGTGGGCTGTTTTTTCACAAATTATTCTGAGACAGCCTGACCCATTTTACCTGCACCTGGAGTGACAGCCTCATTTTATGCTGCAGTAGATTTTGATCCTTTTGTTGTTTCTTTAAATCCCTAAGGGTTCACTTTTGCTTCATGGGAACATCTATTTCCTCTGCCTAAAAGTTGTGTTTGTGACTTTCCTGAGTTTCCAAGATGATCGTACTCTGAGCAGAGTACTATACATTCTTCACTTGCTTCAGTGATTCACTATGTGCTGTAAAGCACAGCCTTGCCTCAGGGGCAGTGCTGTCCCACAGTGAATACTAAAACTTAAAAGGCATGGTTCTTTGGCAAGCAAAAACAGAATGCCAGGCAGCTTTCCTTGTATGTATACAAGGTGTGATCCCATATCCCTCACACAGCTCCTAGCAACCATTAGGTTAGTCTGTCCATGAGGGGAGTTGGACAGACCATCCTGTGCCATCCTTCCATGCAAGAACTGACAAATCCTAACTGAGTGCTCAGACAGCCAAGGCATATTTTTCTCCAACATGTAAAAATATTGTCTTTGTCTGGAGACTGAGCATGAAAAAGTTCAAGGCCAAAGTGGAAAATTTAAGAAAGCATGAACAACCACCATCAACAGACTTGTGTGGAGATGAGTATGAAAATATAATCATGTTGATCATTGCCTCTGCTGTGATAGTCATAGCCTTTGATACTCTGGTGTTTAGGGTTATGGAATCACAATTCAGCTGCCCATCTCTAACTTCTTCTTTGATATAGTGCCTGCCACTCTGGTTTCTAAGGTTTTTGTCTTGCAAATAGGGCTGTGCAAAATGGCCATGTTTCGATTTGGTTTCAGATTCAGCCATTTTAGAGGACAGTGATTCGTTTCATTGTTTCGGATCACTGTCCTGTTTCATTTTGGCCAAATCTGTTTCTCCTCTGAATCTGTTTTGAACAGGCTGAAAGCTTTGCATAGCCCTACTGCCAAGCCAGGTGGGGCCTGGGGTGTGGGGCCCCAGCGGGGAGCAGGACGATGCCGCGGGTTTCTCATCTGGGGAAGGCCTCTGCCCTCCATGCAGGCAAGGAGACCCCTGTGCGGATCTCTGATCTCTGTCATGCTGGGTCATGGGGCAAGGAAGCAGTGCAGAGCAGTGAACAAGCCTGTTGGTCTCTGCTGCACAAATTGACTCCACAGGGAGTGGGCAACAGTGGTGAAGGGACCCCCGGCACAGATCTCTGCTCCCTATGGAGCCTGGTTGTGTGGCAGAGAAGTGCTGGTCCCTGCTTTGTGAGCTGGCTCCACAGGGAGCAGAGATCTGCACTGGAGTCTCCTTGCCACCGCTGCCTGCCCCATGCAGCCCCACGCTGCTGGGGCAGCACGGGGTGGGCAGTGGCGGCAACGAGACCCCCGGTGTGGATCTCTGCTCCCTGTGGAGCCGAATCACACAGCAGAGCATCAGCGTACAGCTGTTTCCCTACAAGCCTGGCTCTGAAACTCTGAAATTTTGTGAAACATTTCCGAAACATTTTGGATGCCTTATTTCATTTCAGAGATGTTTCGAAGCCTTCTGCTTCAATTCAGATTCAGTGTTTCCGGTGTTAAAAAGGCCTGAAACACCTCTGAATTGAAATGGCTGCTGAAATTTTGCACAGCCCTACTTGCAAGGTGTCACCCGCTTTTGACTCCTGCTGACTTCAAATGGAAGACAGGGAAGGAAACATACACCACATCTCCTATTGTTGTAATGGTGCTACATGCAGATAATCTGAAGGTGTTTAGTTCATTTTGTTCTTTCCTGTAGAGGAAACATTTGGAGAATTATTAAAAATGGAAGGATGAGATGGTTCTTTAGAGGCAGAGTAAAAATGTTAGTGAATTAATGCTTATTATAGTTGCATTGGCAAAAGGTAGTATGATGGAGTATGCAAACTCTGAAGAATATCTCCTGTTACACAGCAGCAACCATAATAAGACTTCTTAACTGGAAAACCTAAAGCTGCATTTCAATAACATGAGTCTATATGGTAGAAACCATTTGTGCGAAGCTTAATTCTTTATCTGTTTTCTTCATGTGTTTTACTTGCCTCTTGAGAAATTAATGCTCATGATTTTAATCCATTTGACCTTTCCACAGTGCTTTCTTTTAACAAGATTAATTAAACTATTACCCATGCATTGGTCCCTTCAGTATCCCACCGGTAGCTGCCAGCTCAGCAAGTGCTGCCCCTTTACTTAGTCTACTGTAACCAGTTTAACTTGATTGAAGCATACAGGTACGTAACTTTCTAACCCATCTAAGCAGATTGACCTGTTTAAACGCACCATTGGGGATGGTGTTGACTGACTGGTTACCAGTCATCTTATCAGTACGGTGGTCCCTACCTTGCCATCCCAGTAATTATCAGCCCCTGGCAATCTGCTGTCTCTAAAACTTTTTTTCCCCCTATTTTTATAGGACATTCAATAAATTGAGTAACTCAAGCTGACTTGTTTTTGTCACCTGCATGGGATAGATTCTGTATGAGTAAATAGAATTATGTGGGCAGTTGAACAAGAATAGGCATAAACTTGTATGGTGATTATTTGATTATTGGTTACAAACTTATAACTGGGGGTATAGAGGGATGATATATATCTGCTGAGAATTCTTGGAGGAAATGATTATTTATTAGCTGCTGTGGGCTAGGCCTGCAAAGAAGCTAAGGTACCAAAGCCTAATCTTTCAGTACTACTGTAAGGTTAAAAACTTACTCAGTTACTGCCTATCTCTGTGGGTACTAAAGTGTCCATCTGTTAGCCTGTGCAGAACTGCTTAAGTCCCAGGACTAGCAAGCAGAATGGCAGTGTAAGCCCCAACAGAACTGTTACACTAAGTATGTCCCCTACCCCCACCTACCCTGTCTCTGGGGCCCAGTTTAGTAGATAGTCTCGAAGTGTGCCAACAGGATCATACCTGCATAAAAGACGGTCAGGACTAGTAGCCTTTTGGAAAAGAGAATGGGCATTCCCTTTTTTAGCTGTTCTCAAATGCCCATGCTGCCTGATTTGGAGGAAGCATTTACAACCAAGTCACCCATATTCCAAGAGAGTTCAATAACCACTTGGCTAAGCATTTTAGCTAGGGCTCCTCAGAAGGGAGTTATCAGGATGGATGTAGCGTGCTCTCACACAAAATAGTTGACTGATAAGGAGGTATGACTTAGATGTTATTACCATTAAGTGGTCACAGTTGGCTAGCTGTCAGACTGAGGCAGTATCTCAAGTAGGATTCCACCAATATTTGTCACTAATGAAGTGGATGACGGAACAGAAGTTTACACTTATAAAATTGCAGTTGATGTTGAGTAGGCGGTGACAGTGTTGCAAGCGTATTGGAAAACAAGGTCATAATTCAAATTTGAGAGTAGGCCTGAAATCAGCCAGCTGAAACTTACTAATGAGAACTACAAAGTGCTATACCTTGGAAGGAAAAAGTAAGTGTAATAATACAAAAAGGGGGAATAAATGTCAAGGCTGCAGTACAGCAGAAAGGGACTTGAGATATATAGTGAATCACAAATTAAATATGAATCAAAATGTTGCAAAACAGGTAAAAATCATTCTGGGGTAGACTGATAGGATTGTCATTTTTAGGACATTGGAGATAATGATTCTATTTGGTGCAGACGAAGCCTCTGCTGGAGGACTATTAAAATATGTGCCCAGAATTTAACAAAGAAAGGTAGTCAAATGGGGAAAGCCCAGAAGACAGGAACAAGACTGATAAAAGGTCACATTTTCTATGTCCCTGTGGAAAAGTTAAAGGAATTTCTCTAAAAAAAAAAAAAAAGACTGAGAGGAAGCATGGTGATTTATCTGTTTTCCATGTGTAAAGGTTGCAATGAAAGGTGGGTGATCAAAGGTTCTCTGACAACTAGGGGACAAAAATGAAAAAAAAATCAACTCAATCTTCTGCAAAGGAAATATAGGTTGGCTATCAGGAAAACACTAGTGAAGTGTAGCAAAACACTAGAATGGTGTATCTAAGGAGGTTGTGACATCTTCACTAGAAGATTTAAAAATTGATTAGATATGAATATCTGTTGAATATGAATTGATAACCTCTTTTGATCCTTTCAGTCCTATGTTTCTAGATGTAAGTTGATCTGTGGGTAACTTGCACATAAAGCATTTTCACTGAACACGTTGTTATACAATACGACCAAGTCCGATTTCCATTATCATAGAAGCAAGGTGTACTAAATTGAGCAAATCAACCAAATAATTACTTAATCATGTGTTTAATTCATTGTCATGGATGTTCCCCATGAGCATTGCTTATGTTCTTTACAAAGTATGTTGCCACCTTATTTCTTTGCTTCCAGAATTTATTTACTTTTGGTTTTTAGTAGGCATAGATAACTATAACATCTCTAAACTTAGCTTGCCTCAAAAACAATTAATTCAGATGAAAATACCTTTCTGTAGTATAAACAGAAACATCTTTTCTTGTTAAAGGATTTTCTTAGGATACTTGTACAAAAACAAAATATAAGTGAGTGAAGCATTTTGCATGTATCATGAGGAAGTAAGAGATGGATAGAAAACATGAAGCCACATTCTCTGCTTCATCCAAGCCTGAGCCATCAACAAACTGGTCAAAGTTCTCTGTGGCCACCGTTCTAGTACACATTGCTTAATCCAGGCACCCTATCGCAGTACAGCACCTGTGGCTGCCTTGAGAGTAAGAGAGAAGCCTGTACTCCCTGGGGCTTCTCAATTTCTGTCTGCTGCCTTCTCTTCAAGAGCAACATTCTCTTTTCTCTCGTTGTCTTCCCCATAGCCCTGTTAAGCTTTTCTTCATTTTTTTGCGTTCCATTTTTTCTCCCTGTTCCATCTTTTTTATTATCCCTCTAGTCTTCTCCTTCTTGCTTTTCTTAATTTATTTCTACATGACCCCCAATTCTTTTCTAAATGAATATCTCCCTCTGGGGCACATTCTCCTTTTCCAGTTGCTTCAGACAAGGATTGTGGAAGGGAGATTACATCTGGGTACACCAGGCTCTGCTTCACTCCCCAGCACGTGAGGTCAAGCACAAGAATCTTTGAGAAGAGATCATAAGAAACTCAACCAACAAGAATAGAGTAAAATGGCTGTAGCCAGGGGCTATTGGATGCCTCTGGTCATTTGATGTCCTGCATTCTTACAGCTCTGTTTTGAGATGCGCTCTCCTCTCTGACTTGTATTTCCCACTCTCTCCCTAACTGGCTCTTTGTATGCTTTATCTATGCATCATTTAACCTTAGTCCTTTCTTTTTCTTCTCTTTCCTTACCCTTTAATTACTATTCTACTTTCCCCATCTCCCTCTAGAGCATCCTCAACGAAACTTTGGATAACTGACTTAATTGGGACTGAAGCACATATTCAAATACTCTCCTGAACAAGGATGTTTTCTTTAACTGGGACCTAAATTAACAAGCCACAGTGTAAATGAACTTATGAAGAGTTCTCAGTAATGAATAAATTTGAATAACTGATTTGTTCATGGATATTTTATGAACATAGATAGCAAGTTACTTGAATAAGTTATCCATTACAAACTGTTCAGTTGACTGAACAAAAACATCTAATTTTTCTCTAAAAACCTGGAATTTTTAATTAGCACTTGGAATGTTCACATTCTGAAATGTGGAGCTGCAGGAAAGCTAAGAAGGTATGACAATGGTATTTAACTTCTTAATATTTAATTTAATTACTATTGTCAGTAGGAGCAAAACTGTTACCATGAGCCAAATGCAAAAAGACAAATTTGATCCTGTGCTGTACTCTATAACTCCTGCTCCTCCTCCAAGCATATCTGCTTTGAACACAGAGACCTAGATTCCAGTAAGGGCTTATCTTTATCATCAGCATGGCTGACTGGTGCCTCCTGTCAGGCCAATCCCACAGGCCAGGGGGGTCCCCCGCGGCCGATCCCACAGGCCAGGGGGGTCCCCCCGCAGCTGATCCTGCTGAGCTGCACCTGGCAGCGGCGTGCTGCTGGCACTTCTGGGTTGGATTGGCCATGGGAGGCCCACTTCTCCTGGTGCACTCCCTGGCCAGCACTCTCGGGGGGGGGGGGGGGGCACCAGCACTCTTGCCTGCCCCCATCCTGCCCAGAAACGCTGGCTGACGGGGTGCACCAGCGCTCTCAGGAGGTGCACATGCACCCCCATGCAGCCCCTACGCATCGCCACTGATCATCAGTCACTGATTATCACCTTACATCTGTGAAATTCCATCCCAAGTTAAGCATTAGACAATACTTATCATAGGCTGCTTTACTTGCTATTGGACTAAGGTTTGAGTTTGGGCATTCTTACCTGAGTGAAATATGCAGTAAGAGAGCAAAAGACTGCCTTCCCCAAGCCTATCTATTTCCACTGGATTCTGTATGTTGGAGGGCAACTTTGGGGCTCCCCAAAATTGTAGTGCTCTCTCCCCATTTTTTTCATGCATTGATTCCATGATGGTGCACTGGAGAATAGATTTGCTTATGGAATAAGGGGGAACAGGAGAGCATGTCTCTAGTTCCCTGGTTTTTGTTATGGTCTAGAAACGTGTATGCATGGGATGGGGAAGAGAAACAATCTAAGTTATCCCTAATTAAATAAACCTGTTTACACTGTGGCTTGGACTTTTTATCTTGATTAATGTCAAGGGCAGAAGTAGGAGAAAGACTGTCTCCTTCAGGGTAGAATTTTGAAAGTACTCAGTGCTGAACTAGTTCAAGTTCCAAAGAAGACTGTGGGAGACCCACCACTGAATTCAGTGGGGGTCAGAGGTAAACTAATATTAGATACACTTATAGAATAGCTATTTTTTGTAAGGAAATGTCATTGCTTACTAGCAATGAATGTCTTGCTGTGTCAAGCTGTCTCAGAGCTGTTTCCTATTATTATTTAAAAAATAAAACTGCTGTTGACTTCAGTGGGAGTTCCATGGAGAGGATAATGGCCAGATATGACCGCCAGTGTCTCATTGCTTTAATCTCCTAACAGGGAAGTTTAGGTCTCAGAAATGGATCTTTTTTTAAAGACTGACAAATACAATACAGAACTTTCAACTTTAGTTTTCCAAAACTACATGTATATTCAGACTGTCATAATTAATGCTTCTCATACTGACCTGAATAACGCTTTTCCCCTGGTATTCATATGCTGTCTAAATTGACTGAGTGGCTTTGGATGTTCCTCTCTTAGCCAGGATAACATAAGATTTCTTCATTTCTCAGGGCAGGGAGGAGGTATAGTTCCTCAAGGCACAAATGCCCATAAGGCAGTCAACTCCAGTTTTCCAATGGGAACTGGGTGCCTTTGAAATTCTCTTTGTTATGGTATTATTTACTGAAAATAAAAATGGATTGTTTAGAACCACTAAGTTCCTTACATAAGTAGGAAAGAAGAGGGTGTCAAATAGGAAAATAAGGAATATGAATAAACAGCATAGGTAAATAATAGACAAAACTTCTAAATATCATAAATTAACATACTATCCCATGTTTCATATATCTTCAGTTCCTTTCAGCTGTAGATGAGAATGAAATGTTCTTAACTGTGTTGGTTGCTTTTTTCCCAACTGGTTTCTATAAAAGATATTCATTTGTGGACTGTGATGATGAAATAAGTCAAATGCTGCAGTTTTATGTCTTTAAGGCAGTCCATCCATCCAGCCGACTACTTATAGTTGTTTGCCTTGGCACTTCCTTTTGATTTCTGAATCTCTTCAGTAATGAAGAAGCCAGAACTGAATGCAACTGAATACGTTTTATTTAAAATGTCATGGTTTGCCAAAAGAAAATATTCCTAAATTTCCTAAATTTTAGCTCTAACAGGAAGTGCATTACATGTTCTTTTTCTACTAAAAGCCTCTGATTCACTTGCCCAGAAAAGAGTTGTCATAGGACTTTGACTAGTCAAACACTATCAGGGGAAAAAAGAAAGCAAATGGTTCACAAATTAGAGACTGAAACCTATTTCCATAAACTTTAATACCACAAATCAGGATCAAACTGAGTTAATAACAAACATAGAGAACTGCAATTTTCAGCAAATATGGTATTATTTGCAGTCAGTTCAACCAGAATATTCTAACTGAAGTGCAAAATACTTTTCATTTTTAACATTCACATCTCACAGAACATTTTAAATTGATATAGATAACTTCCACTTACATATAATCTCTTTGGATTTAGAATCCCAGCATACATTTTGTAGTTTACAGCTAACACATCTGTGACCAATACTTTCCTTCTGTCTTCTAAACAGAAAGGTTGAGATTCTATTTTTTTTACACCAGTAATCAAGATCTTCGGTCTTTTGGCTGGAAAAAACTCATTGAACCGTATTTGAAAGAGAAAATTGAAATTCTGCAGCAAACGATAAAGCACATTTTTTTCCCCCCTTTCAATTCTGTCTCCTCATATCAACTGAACAGTATTAATAAAGGATAAGATAGCCTGTTGCCTGCTGCAAGCATAAAACACAATATTCAATCACCTGAAACCATGTATTAGTCTTGTCGAGCTTTACACCTGTTGCTAAACTTTTCTGCTTTTTGTGTATTCTTCTGGCACTTCTACAGCAACATAAAAGGAGCTGGGAAAAGAACCTGGGAAGTGAAATAGTTCTTTTTGATTTCAAAGATGCCACTGCCACATTCATCAGGGTTGTTTGTTTTTTTAACACAGATAGGATTTAAATGCTGGCCCTGGTGTTCTGAGTTCCATTATGTGAGGACAATAGCTTGGTGTCAGCTGCCTAGCTAGCATCTGATAATATCTGCCTTGAATTAACCTTTTGGGATGTTGGCCAGCGACCTCCATATCTGCTGCAGTACATATGAAACCTGTCTGTCTTGCTTCCAAAGTTGAGGTTAGGAGACTATCCCTGTGCCACCTTTTAACCCCACTATACCTTTGCTCCCCCATTCTCTCATCTGTCTGGGCAGGATTTGGCATTTCCTAAATACAGAACACAGTTAAATAGTTAAAACAGCAAGCAGAAAAAATGAATGCAATCAGCAGGGAGAAGTTAGTTATCCCGGGTGACACAGACATCTCAGGACTTCTTCCATTTAATTACCTTAGAACAAAATCCCTCTGCTTCATTAAAAAAATAATCGCCTTTCAATAAAAGTAATGCAATCCAGTATCCTTTGGACTGCACTTTCTTTAGGATTTTAAGGGAATTCTTGCTCAGTCAGCATCTCCAAGCAAGAGCTGCTAGTTAAATTAGGCAGCTGGAAAAGCAACAAAACACTCCTAGCACTGGGTTGAAGTCCATAGCAATACTTCAGTTTTTCCCCTATCTAAACCTGTCTATAAATGGAGTTGTTTCAGGAAGAAAAAGATTGCTTTTGTCCTTTCAGGAAAGCATGCAAAGAAAAAAGATGCACCTTTTAACATTTTAAATAATGTAAAAATTAAAAAAGCATATAATACTAAAATTTCAATTTTGCTTGTTAGGCCAAGCCCAGAATGAAGGGAGTCTAAAACCAAAGGACCTGCTCAGAACATCTCCCTAGCTTCATTGATATGTTGATAAAGCATCTCTATTTCTACATTCTCTTATGCTCAAGTGAAGAGGGACTAGATGCTCCCTCTTTACACCGGTCTTACTCTGTTACCCAGTCTTGAAAAAAAGGGGTGGGGGGAAGGAGCACAGGACTCCCTTCTTTCCTTCGTCATATTTCTTATGTTCCTGTTGTGTCATCACGCAACTAAGTATAGTATAGAGGGAATAATCTTTTGAATTCCCTTGAATTCAGGAATTGCAACTCTTCCTGCCTGTTTTTAATGTATATTATGTCTGAGGACATAATTGTGTATATGTATTGTTATTATATAAATCTCACATATTTGTGTGTGTCATGACTGGTGCAAAGGAAGAGAACTTGGGTTTCTTTTTTTTTGTTCGTTTATTATTTCATTATGACTTCATAGAGGGAAGAATCTTTTTCTTAGCTTGAAGGAAGACCTCTGATAGCAGAATGTCCTTAAATGTATTTCTATACTATAAAGTCTAGTTTGAAATCAAACACAAAATGTGAGTGGCACTAATGAAGGGTGATAAAGTGGTTTAAAATGAAAAAAACAACTCTGGTTATGGTGTAGTACAGGGAAGTGTATTTCAACAGCTAAAGCTTATTTACTGTCTAGAAAATAAATCATGACAAATGATCTAGGTTTGGATGAAAGCCATTTAGTATCTCAGATGTATGACTTCTTTTTATGGTTGTACGATTGGACATAGTGGCGAAGCAGTTCGCATACATTTTGCCAAAACATTTAGCTGACAGTTACTTTTCCATGACCACTCTCAGCATCCCCTTTGTTTCCTCCCTCCCTGCCCAATCCCCAACTCATAACCAAACCATCCCCTTTCCCTTTCCAGTCCACATTCACAGTGTGGTAGGTCTTCAGCAGTTGTCTTCTAAACTGGTTTTGCAAAATGCCATGTGCCATCTCTTCCTCTTCCAGGATTCTTCCTCCTCTCTTTCTCCCCGCTTCATCTTCCTCCATTCTGGAGATATATGATGTTTGTATTAAACTGGCCTGTTGCTGCTATTGGATGTGGACTTTACATTCCTCTGATGTCTTCCAGGCAGTAGTGTACAGCTGAACAGCCTGGTGAGGCATATCAATCATGCTATGTGAACAATTTATTCCAGCTCAAATAACTTGGTGTCCCAAGATACAGAGATGGCTCAGGAGCTTTTAAATGTGCACAGCGCTCATTTTAGATATACAAGGCTGCTTTCTGCACTTGCACAATACCTGCAGAAATCTCTTGCTGTGCTAATATACAACCAGATGCATCTTTTGCCTTTCTACAGATGGCCACATCTCACTGTCAGTCTGCAAGTCTATCACATACATCATGAATACTTTAAGCAAAACCAGCCTGTTAAAATGTTTTCATCAAGCTTATTTTGACCAACCTCCTCACCAACCCCACCCTCAACAAAAGCTTTTAGCAAAAGCAAAATATTCTCAAGCTTCATTTTAGCAAAAATTATTGCATTTTAGAAAAATTGGATGTAAAAACAAAACCAGGACCATCCACACAAAACTCCTAGGTTAATGTAAGTTTTGTTTCTGTTGAAACCATAAAGACTGGTACTTGGTCTTTTGCTGGGAAGATGCATGTATTTTTAACTGAAGTCTGATTACTACTGCTAAAGAATAGATATTATAAAGTCTGCCAAGCTAGTGTGTGCATAGACAAAATAGTGACTTAGCAGAATCATCTTCAGCTTTTAATAGGAGACTTCCTGATTCAGTGCAATGTCTGATTCTATGTAATATGTCTGCATGTATTTCTAGCATAATTGCAACCTAGGCTGAGGGGATAATGAGTCTGTTCACCCTGCTTGCCTTGAGGCACCCAAGCATTGTATCGGAATGAGGTTTTATGTAATTACCTCCAGATCAGGGGTTTTAGATCAACCAAAAGTACATTTCTCTCTTCCATTATACATAGCCATGTGATGTGCAGCTACCATAGGGTTCTATAAGATAAGTTTTTTCTTTAAGCTGTATGACCTGTACTCTGGGAACAGGATATTGGTGTCTTATAGGGGCCCTGTGAAGCTTTGGGCACTCTGGTCCCAATCCAACCAAGTGTTTAAGCGTTAAACTGAAGCGTGTGTTTTTAAATGCTCTGCTGGATCAGGGCTTGGTATGTTCAGAAAAGTGTAAGATCAAGACCTATATATACAAGACAATATATCTCAATTGACAGGCTTCAGGACTACCCTGTACCACTCTTTACAATGACACTCTATTTGTCTAACATGCTGAGTGACTAAGGGTCAGGTCCACAAAGGGGTTTAAGCATCTAACTCCATTAAAATCAATGACAGTTAAATGCCTATATGCTCTTGTGAATGTAGCCCAGAATGAACCTACCTTGAGCTCTGGGCTGTCACAGTTAAACTGCTACCAGGATCTGAACCATCTCATCTAAATTTAGCTTGGGTAGCTCTGTGTATACACAGAGACTCTTGTACTTGTTTTTATAATTAATTGCTGGGAGAACTAAAGAATCATCCTTTGTGGAATACAGTAGTGTTATAAATTTCACTTGCAGGGCATTATGTTAGCCTGAAAAACCTGTATCTTGTTTATACTGGCAGGTCATCTTATCAGGGGAGAAAAAGGATTTGAAGTTTAATGGAAGTTATGAAACAGCTATCCTTTGGGAACTGGATATATGACCAGAGGGAAGAGGTTGTACATGAGGCAGCAATAACTAAAAACAACATAAATTTTGGAAAAGCTGAGTCTTGATACGCATTTGGAATTGATACGCAGGTAAAATGTTTCAATATTTATATTTGGCTGTGTTGGAGATAAGAATTTGTCAGACATTATGGGAGGGAATTAACATAATAGAAACAGAGTATCCCAGCAGGACACTTTAAGATGGCAAAAACAAGACAAAAGTGTCAAGAATTTTAAGATTGAGAGGCACCATAAGACATGGTGAAACAAGTGGCTTCAAATATTGTGTGGTCTTTCTTGAAACTAACAGATCCTTGTTTGACTTGAGAATAAGCATAGTAAGAAGTTGGTATTACTAATGATGCATCAGTTTCCACTGGAAGGCTTTTAAAATTTGGTACCTTATCCTCCTCCAGGGTGAAATCTTATGAACAAACTCAGCTCTGATGGCGGTTCTAACGTTTTTGAGAAACTGCTTCCCCCAGGCCCTGCACTTAAGCTGTGCTGTATGGAAGCAAAGATGAAAACAGCTATTTAGAGAAAAGATAATATAAAGGTAAATGAAGTGTTATCAGAAACTTTCCTTTTCAATATTGTGGACTTCAAACTGTTGAAGGACAAATTGATGGTCAATCCCTCTGCTTACAATGTCTCTGCTGCAGCCCCTTTCTGCTCCAAATTGCTGGTAAAAATACTTTTCATCCACGTTAGAGAGAGATGAGTTCACACTGGAATGTAGGTAGAGCAGGGGGTACATGAGAAGGCCCTAGGGCAGGGGTGGGCAAAATGCGGCCCGGGGGCCAGATGTAGCCCACCAGGCTATTCTATCTGGCCCATGGTGCCCCTAAAAAATTTAGAAAATTAATATTTATCTGCCCCTGGCTGCCCATCATGTGGCCTTTGATGGCTTGTCAAAACTCAGTAAGTGGCCCTCTGCCCAAAATAATTGCCTGCCCCTGCCCTAAGGGGTACACATGGGTGGGAGGGGACGCAGCGCTGCCAGACACCATCCTACTGTGTGCAGGTAGGATGCTGTGCAGGTGCTGCCCATATCTGGCTACATGTCTGGCCACCAGAGGTGCACTGGTCCAAAAAGGTTGAAAATCCCTGAGGTAAAGAATGGCTACTATACTAACAGTGGGGAAGGGAAGTCTACCATTAAAAAAAGCATATTTTAGTTTAACAAAATGAAGGCCAAAAGGGGATATGGTTTGCTCTCTGAATGTAGCACATAAACAACTTCATCCTCCCTCCCCCTCACCCCCAACTAGTGTTTATAAACTAAAGGACAATATCGCTGCAAAAACAAATGGGTTGCACACTGGCTAGGAATAAGCTTAGGCTGGAAATTAGGAGAAAGGTGAGGTTCCATTAATGGGGCCAAAAGCCTAATTATTGTTAAGGTTAAGTTGATCAGTTTCATGAAAGGAATTCTGTGATGGGATCTATCTATCCCTCTGCTATCTTAATAGTTTATTTCAGTGGCTATCACTCTTATTAAATGAACATCTTATTTCCGATTTGAATTTGCCTGGCTTTAACTTCTGGCTATCTGTTCTTATGCCCTTTAGTATCCATAATTTTTCTTGAAGATGTTAGGACATATAATCAGGTCACATTGCAGATTAAGGTCTCTTATTCTTTTGCTTTCTCCAGGTCTCAAATAATGTCTATCTGTCTGCCTGTCTGTCTCTGTGTTCTCCTCTGCACTGTCTCCATTTTTTTTCAATTTCCTTTTTAAAATGTAGGTATCTGCACAGAAAGCATTATTCTAATATTGTGCCAAAATGTTATATCTGGAGGAATATATTAAAGCAGACTCAAACTTACCCATTTTCTTACTCCAGTTTTTCACTTGCCATAATTTCTCTCAATATTATACAGCCAGCTTCAAGCTAAGTTCTACCCTGTACATAAAAAAACCCAAAAAAACAAAACAGAGAATGAATTTTCAAACAATGGGATCATCAGTTATTACCATATTTAGTCAAATATAAGATCACTCTGACTATATGATGACCCCCAATTATTAAATTCTATATATGGAAAATATATACACTTGTTATAATTTTCCTGTATAGAATCTAATTATTGGATATTTGCCTTGAATTTGCCCTCCTCATACTGTTACAGCAGGGAAAATAAATCTGGGAGGGTCAGGTGGCCCCTTGCCTTCTGCCCTTCCAGCTTCTTCCTCCTACAGCCCTTTCCCTACCCTCCTTGCTGTCAGTCCCTACTCTTTCTGAGCACATGGAAGTGAGGGGCAAATTTAAAAACACTGACCTTGAAATAAACATGCATGTTGTAATTTGCTAATAGATTAAGTTAATCTAGAATTGATGCATTTTACCTTTTTTTTAAACTGTTTTGAAGTTTTAGAATTCCATAAGTATGCTTTTAAGCAGCACTTTTGTACCCACATAGCTATAGTATAAACTTTTAATTTAATTAAATTTTTTGTATTCCAAACCAAATCAGGCAAATCAATTCCAAATCCATGAGTCATTCAAGAATCATATTTGGCTTTAATACCGGCAAACATCTTCCACCCCCACCTGGAGTTTCAGATGTTTCCAAATCATTTGGCAAGCATCCTATGTGCAGGCCGAAGCCTGGAGGCTTGAGGTTTGGGTGCCCCCAAGTTTTGCTTGCCCTCAGCTGTATAGCTACAGGAGGAAGCTAGGGAGGAGTCTCCCATTTCCATGAAGTGGGCGTCAAACCACTTTAAATGAAAGTGGGAGGTTAACTAAACATTACCTCCACGAGTACTACCCCGTGCCAGAAAAGCGGTTATTCTCAGTGACTAGGAAAACCACCTTAGTGGTCACGGTATTTCCCCTGCCAGGTAACTGCATGATATCATGCAGTTCATGATTTACCATATAGTTCATTGAGGCACACCTCAGCAGAGCCAACAGCGCTTCAAGCCATGGTGACCTCACAGCTCAGCACTGCTTAGTGTATCTGTGTGTGTGTATGTGTACGTCAGATACACCCCATCCTCTACTTCCCCAAGGGATCCATGTGCTGAATATGCTCCCACACTCATGACTAGAACCAGTTATTTTTGTTATGAGTTCTAGGATCCTCCAAGAATGCATATGCAGATGAGGCACAGGTCAGCTTGGCTCAGCTCTACCTCATGGAGGTTGGGTTCATGCTAATCGCATGCAACATGCCAAGAGAGGGTGACAGAGGGATTCTGAGTGAACCATTTGGAGCCCCATTAAGTGATGCTTGCCAGACATTTAAAGCTGGTGAAGAAACAACACTCATTATAAATGGGAAAGAAAGGTGCAGGTCAGCTGTGGGAGTGAAGAGGAAGTTGAAATGTATTCAGTGTAGTGGCTCACCATGATTTGAAAAAGAGTTGGCACTGAAGGGGACTGCGCACAGTGGGCACTACTGTGTATTTTATTCAGATGGGTTGCATTGACCCATCCTTATAGGTTCCTATCAGCATTTTTGGGATCTTGGGGGGGTGGTGGAGCTTGCTCCAGCCTTTCCAAGTACCAGTCTGGTATTGCAGTTCCTCTACACCCAGTGCTCATTTCCTCCTGGGGGAGCAACTGCTCTTCTGCCCCCACTTTTTTATAAGGGCCCCACATACCTGCACACAAAATGTGAGCCGTGTGTGTTATAGTCATCTTCACTGTTGGTTGCATTTAAGTAACTTCATGGTTGTTTTCCATTACTGAGCACATGCTGTTTTTGGCAGCAGTTTAATTATAGATCATAATCAAGGAAATTTTCTTATATGCAAATGTAAGACAAGGAGCCTTTTTTCCCTGAAATTAGACTTATATTCAAGTAAATAGTTTTCTAGGAGCCATTTTATTCTAGTTAGGGTCAATGCTGGAAGAAAGATTAGTTCCTGAAACCTACTTAATTCTGGGGAAAAACTCATTGCTGATGTTGAGGTCCATAGTGGACAATAGATAGAAATGAGCTAAATAGCTGGCATTAAATCCTTGGAATCTTCCCAAGTTATTTTACTCTTGTAAAAGTATAGGGAATGGGAAATCAGAAATAAGCAGATATAACAGGGGGCTGGTATCAGCCCCTGTTTTAGGGAACAAACCATGGTGGAGAAACTTACTGGAGACTGATGCATGGCACTGCCATGAGGTTTGATGATGTGAGCTTGTGATGGGCTTGTCCGAAGCCTTCCTGATCCCCCTTTTGAGAAACGCCATCAATTGATCATGCCAGCCAGAATGGCCTACAAAAGAAGCAGCACGAGCAGATGTTGTTGCTTCTAGAGAGAGGACAACCAATTGGGTTGTGATGGATCTATGTGGAGGCATAGAAACTGATGACTGAAGGAACTGAGAAGAATGGCAGCTGAGGAAGTGTAGCTGTAAGGCACCAAGGCAGTGGATACAGTGAGTTGCCAGGAGACTGGGGCCACTCTAGATGGAGAAGGGATGGAGGGGCGGGGGGGGAGAGAGAGAGACTTGTAAGTATCCTACTTCGACCCTACAAAGAAAAGGGTTACTAGAAGTAGAGGGATATGGATTAGTGGTGATCTGAATCACTTTACGGACTGCTGGTGAACACAGCAAATATTGTCCTCTGAAATGGAAAGAGAGACTGTTCCCAATTAGAGCTAGAGAGGACAGGGAGATGACAGCAGAAACAGACCCACTGAAGAGAAAAACTGGGTGAGAAATTTATAGCTGCCAGATGAGGAAGAACTCTGGGCTATGATTGTGGTTGGGCATGGACAGGGTATGAGGGATGTTGGAGCCCTGCAATGGAGACCAGCGCATCAAGCACCTACGGTTGCACATGAGCTGTTTGTTCCCCTTGTTATATTTCCTTTTTTCTCCCATCAAGGCATGGTAGGTGACACAAGAGAAACAACAGCTCACAGATCACTAGAGACTGAGAAGGTGCCCTGTAACAGCAGAACAAGAGAAAATTGTACCAAGAATATTGTACAAGTTCATGTGACTAAAATCAGGAGTAAAAATGGGAATAAAGCATCTGTCATGAGAACTGAAAACAAGTTTTATCACTGATACAAAAATATACTCTGCTAATTATAAGGCTATAACAGGAGAAAACTAACAAGTACTGTTACTGGTAAAGAGAATATTGGTGGGTTTTTTATGATTAAAAATGAAGGAACTGGGGCACAGTGATATCTTTATGAAATATTGAAAGGAACAAGAAAGAGTCAGTGTGACTTCATGAGGGACTGCTCAAAAAAAATCTGAAGTTTGAGTTTGGGGAGACCAGGAGGAAGAAACACATGCTCAAGGGAGGTAACCAATCAAGAATGTGAAGAGCCTTTTAAAACTAGCATAGGAAAAATGAGAGGAAGTGCAAGAGAGAATATATATTTGACTATATATATTTTAATAAATGTTTGACTATAAATTGGGATGAGAAGGGCTTTTGTAACTGGAGAAAGGGTAAGAAGGAAAGAAAGAGAAGATTCATTAAATTTTATGAAACTGATTTAGAAAAGTGGCCAAGAACCTGAGGTGTCTTTTATTTATTTATGTTTTCAAAGAATTAAAAATTGGCAAGTCAGACCATGTAAAAACAGCTCTTAAGTGAGTAGGTACTGGAATATTCAAAATATGATAAATGTTTTACTCAACTCACTTCCTTTTACAATAGTCAACCTCCTTAACCTACTTAAGTGAGAGACAGTTCAGCAGGATAAATTAGCTTATGTTGAAGTCTGTGCTGCTGTGTGTAGAGTGCTACTGGTATACAAATTAGCTTGTTTAAAACTAGTTCTGGTATTTCTTCAGGGTGTACTTCTGTGTACTTTGGAGACTAAGGATTAGCTCCAGTACAGGACTGCGGCAGAGTTCATGCACTTGCATTCAAAATTGTGATCCAAGCCTTTCCTTTTTCTCTCCTTCCTCCCTACCACTTAGCAGCTATCAAATGTTGGAGGTGCTTAAATTAAACCAGAGGCCTAGAATTCTTTCTGCACTACCTAGAACTCCACCCAGATTGAGCAGGTCAGTGCTTTGTCTTCCTTTAAAGTCTATTCTAGACCAAAAATTAGGCATTCTTCCTTGTCAATTCTCTGAGCCCAGGTGGTAGGAGTTGTGCAGAATTAGGCTGCTCACAAAATGGAGTTCTGTCCACTTTTTAAAAGGAAGTGTCTGTCCCCACCTCTTGTAAATAGTCTAGTGGTCAGATCACACGTCCAGGAAGTGGGAGGCCTCAATTTAGTGCTCCTCTCTGTCCCAGCCACCATTGGAGGGTTCAGGATTGATCGAGAGTATGGTCGGTGGGGTAGAAAGGTAAGAAAGGTTTATTGACTTAACAAAAATACAACTATGCAGAGTAACAAGACAAACAATGACAGACAAGAATAATTTGCATCGGCAGCTTATCGGCAGTCCCCTCTGATGCCAGATGTACGACAAGTTTCTCATTCCACAAAGCTCAGTGAAGTCTGGCACCTGCGATCAGTGCTGTCTGAGACCTACTGGGAAGGACCCTGGTATTCAGTCCTTGGGCTCCTTGAGATCCATGGGCCCACTGATCCCGGTCAACAGCTAATTAATCCATTTCACAGAGCTGTATCTTGCTTCTGAATGATTTCTGGATGTTTCAGCCAATTTATAACTTCTGAACTGTGCTGATAACTTACAGCCACTCAGATTCTTTTTACTTCAACTATCCTTAGACTGACCAATAGCAGTACAAGCCTTGCATTCCTTTGATAAGGTTAATTTTAACTACACCACAGGGCCTTACTACTTCAAGGCTTTGCTAAATTTACTAGGCCTTACTTTATACAAGGCCTTACTACATCTTAAACTTTAATTAGGCTCTTAGCAACAACATGTAGCTTAATATTTAAACAAATGACAGAAAAACACTTGGTTTAATCTTCATAGAGCCTTCAGCAAGCACCTTTATCACACAAACATAATTTTCAGCTGTCACACTCTTACCCTGGGGATCTTCAAAGTCATCATTCCCAACTTCCAGGATAGTTCTTTGAGCAAATATTTGTTCAAATATTTGTTCCTGAGGCACCTTCCCCTCAGAAGAGGATTCAGGGTAGTGAGTGAGCTGCCTAAGAGGGGCAGTGTTCATTTCAGATTCTTCTCTGCAGCATTTCTATTGGCTAGATCAAAGCAGTTCACTAGTAAGAGAGATGGGTTCTGTATCTTATTTTGTGAGGCACTGAATATTCTTATGCATCATATATGGAGCCTAGATAAGTAACTCAGAGTTTTAAACTTCACTGTGATGGCTGGAGAGCTGAAAGTCAGGAGGTACTAGACCCAAGTATGATTGATTCCTAGTGGGACTCAAATGATAATGTCTGTACCATGTAGCCAGCATGTCCTGGTAGGAGTATTCTACCTACCTAATCCTAATTGCATGCCCCAGACCTGGACATGTGCCAGTGAAGCCACTCTTTGGACCTCCTGTCATGTGGTCACTCCAGAGGAGATCTTGGTCTCCAATGTGCTTGAAAAAACTTCTGTGGACAGCCCAAGTGATTTCACCCCAACATTTTTGGGTTTGGAGCATGGCAGTGGGAGTGGGTTGGTGGGCACACTTAAGAGCACCCCTGCTGGAAGCACTGGGAACATTGTATAGAAATGCCTTAAATCATTTAGGTGCTCTTGATTTTAGATTCATTCCAAATGGTGCAGAACAGGATGAGAAAAGATGTCAGAGGGAAGTAAGTTCTCTACTTTGTCTCAGTTTTTACTTCCCATTCTTTTCTACAATGGGGCAGAATGTGGAAAATTAATACTAAGAGGGATGTTCTTCTCCCTATAAGAATGAATTAAAGAAGGCATGATGATAACAACATCTTAAACTTTAACAAAAAAACAAAAACATTTCTGAACAGGGAAGACTTGACAAATGTTAACACCAAGATTAATGGTTATTTGTGGCTTGTTTTCATAATGACATGTTTTCTTTGATTCTTGATCATTTGATTCCACATCTGAAGTTTCATGTTATTAACATAAAGAAATAAAGGACAAGCTAATTCAAGGATGTTTGAACTGTTATAAAACTCAAACTCTTCTTGCTTAGCCATGATCCAGGAGACGAGAGGAGGGGCGGACAGGAGCGTGTGGCCACACTTGTTTTCCTGCGTTAGGCGTGCCATCATTCTCTGTTGGGCCTTTGGCCTTCTCAGCCTCAACTCCCTTTTTCTGGCTGGGCCTTCTAGCCCAGGCCCACTGTATTGGGCCCGGCTTCAAGGTGCCGGCTCTAGTTTTGCCCTCGAGTGCTGGGACCCTGTTTTTGCCCTTCTTGGGTGCTAGTTTCCTCTGCCCTGCTCTGGGCTCTGTGGCCCCATGCTCTGCCCTATGCAGTGCTCAGTACTTGTCATGCCTTGAGCCCACCCCCAGCAGGTCTCAAGGCAATCACATGCCCCTAGTGCATTAATGGGACCTTCAAATACCACCCTCACTTTCCCAACCCAAACCACCGGTATGAACTGTAACCAAAAGATAAGCCCACGGACTACATAAACTCTCCCTTCTGGGCCCAGCAACATCAGCAAAAGGGGAACCATCCCTCTTTCTCTTTTAAAAGGGAAAACTTTCCTGTACCTCTGGTACTAGGATAACCTCTCAGCTCTGGGTTATATCCCTGTGAGTTCCCAGAGCTTCACTGGTGATCCAAGGCAGCACAGCAGTTCATTAAGCATTCACTGGTAGCTTTTCTTGGCAGGAGCTCCTATTTCTGTGGCTTGCAGGGCTAGACTGCCTTGCTAGCTCAGACACTGGGTTTATATGCCTTCTAGGGCCCTGCCCCCTTCTGGTTAGGGGACTACCCTGGGGTACCTCCAAGTGTCTGTTAATTGAGCTGATTGACTAGTTACTATGGCAACCCAATTGCAGCTGCACCATGCTTTCTCTGCAGTGCTTTCTGTCTGGGCTGCTTCCCTCTTAAGTAGCAAAGGGCATTTTGACACATGCAAGCACTGCAGTGCCAGGTGCTTTGAAAAGCGCCCAGCATTGCATCGCTTGCAGTTGTATAAGTGGTGAAATGTGCATCAGCACTGAGAAAATGGTGGTGGTGCACCTTTGAACTAAAACACATAGAAGGTGCTCTAGTTCAAAAGTGCACCGCCACCATTTTCTGTGCGCTAATGTGCATTTTGCCACTTATACAACTGCATGTGGTACAGTGCACATAAGTACGGGTGCAGAGCAGACTTGAATAAATGATAAAAGGGTCCAAGGCTCTCTGTTACACAATAAAATCAAAGCATGACTTAAGTATCTTGGAGTTTAGCACAGGGGTGGGCAGTTATTTGAGCTGGAGGGCCACTTTGGGAGTTTTGGTGAACTGTTATGGGTCGAGGTGGGGAGGTTCTGATCCAGCAAGTAGCTCCTGGCTGGGTGAATAGTATGGGGCCACAAGCGGGCAGGGAGCAGCATCTGGGAGCAGGACAGGTGGGTGGGGCTGGGATCGGGTTTGTGGGGTGGTGACAATGTGGGGCTGGGGCCTCGGGCAAAGCTGAGATCTGCCCCACATGTGACAGATTGTGACCAGCCTGACCTGAGACAGGGGTGAAGCATACGCCTGTGACCTGGCCCCTGCTGTCTTCACCCCAGCACAGGTGTGCATGGGCAGTCCCAGTACAGCAGGGTTGTAGAGTGGTGCAGGTAGGCATCACAGGGCAGCCCCAGTGGATTGTGACCAGTTTAAGCCACCCTGCGCTGCTGGGCCATGCCGTTCAGCTCGATTTTTGGTTTAGAACGTTGGAATCCCTCACAAGAGCTGTGCAGAAGTAAGAATGGGGGATATGCTACTCTAGAAAACAAAACAGTTAACAAAACTACCCAGTGGTAAATACTGTCCACATTCTTTCAGAATACAATTCTGATTTCTTTAGGAACAAAATGTGTAATTTTAGATAGAGTACTATACCAAAAAGCTGTTAATAGTTAATTAAGATCCTAAGCTGGAGCCCACTAAAGCCTGTCAAAAGTCTTCGGGCGGACTTTCATGATTTCAATCAGGCCTTTAGGGCTAGATCCAGGAAAGGACTTGGGTACCTACAAGTGGGATACTTCAATGCATAAATCCTAGGTGCATGGCTCCTGTGCTAAGCATTTACGCATATCATGCAATGTATGAAGAGGGTTGGGTAGCTTAACTTTTTTTTTTATTGACACACTAAGCTATTATAAAAGATGAGTGGTAACCTAGAAGCAGGGGCATCATTAATGGCCTGATTGCTACTGGCTCAGTAGCCACGTTTTTCAAAGAAAGTAATGGCTGCAACTGAATTAGAGATTGTCTCAGGGCATGCCTACTGGAACAGGCTACTGTGGGGACTTAGTTGAAGATCTGCCCAGGTTCTGGGTCCCAGGTGTGAGGTGGGAGTTAGAGCTGAGCTGGTCAAGCCAAGGTAGTTCTGGGTTTATGCCAAAGAAGAATTCTAGGCACCTGAGGACCTTTGAAGTCAAACACTACTGAATGAATTGGACACCTTCAAGGTTAAATGGCAGTTCAGCAGTGGTTTTCTGGGTTGCAATTTTAGTCTAGGCAGATTTGATGTACTTAAGTCTTTTATTAGATTTAACCCATATTTAAGTATAATAATTTCTGCAGTCTCAAGGGCTTTGCATGTGAGAGGTTGTGGTGTTCATTTTTCATAAACTTGGCTAGTTTATTTTAGCATAGTTTGTATGGACCTTGAGTCCCAACCCTTATTGTGCTATTTAATGTACATGCATAACAAAGATGCAACATCTTTGGTCCAGGACCCAATCTATTATTTTTCCTTCTAACTTCGTTCTTTCCTCTATACAGCTTTTCAGCTCCTCCATCATCTGCTGTCTCATTCTTAACATTATTTATTGTGAAACATATGTTCCCTCCTACAATCCCACTCTTTCCCTTGCCTTTATTGTGCATTCAGCCTTTCAGTCTTCCAAATCCTACTGTTTTATCTTTCCTTTTTCCTTCCTTCATCCTTACCCCCACACCTTTTTATGTAGATTAGTCAGATGCAGCAGTCATTCCTAGAAATCTTTAGTTCATTGATATCAAAAAACACCTTGGCATTGTTCTTTGCTTTTACCTTTTACATTTGACAGTTATGTTCATAGCTTTGTCATGCAGCCAGTGGGAGCAGAAAAATTTCCAACATCTCTGAATCCTCTTTCAAAGGGCACATGCAGGGCTCCTAATGCTGAATGCTCATCAGTTATAAAATCTCACCATGACTTTTCAAAGCAAAAAAATCTGCAATGCAGCTGTTTGAGAATAGCCTGAACTCTAATATTATTTTGCCTTACAACTTCACCACCTTTTCTTAAAATCACCTAAAATGATTTCTACAAAACACTGCAGGTTGCTTGCTATTTAAGGCTGTAGCATAATTCTTATGGTTGTCAGGGTAGGAAACTACTAAGTGCATCACAAGGAACCCAATGGGATGTTATACAAATATGCCTGTTACATCTAATTTGTGCCAGCTTTGCCTAACACTAGGAGAAAAATCATTTATACTTTACTATTTTGTCATAGAGATTTTGTGGCATTCTAAATGCATATTTGAAGGCATGTCCATAGAAAATACCTACAGTGGTCAGGGTGGTCCAACTGTTGGCACGACAGCATTGGTATTAAAAGATCCTTTTTTAGAAACTTATGTATATGTAATTCTACTTGCATGAGCAGGCCTATGGTCCTCAATGACCATATTTTAAGCACGTGTGTGCTTAAAATCAAGCAGCTGAGTATCATTTGTAGGTTAATGCCACATTTTGTGATGATCCTTGAAAATTCCAGAACTGTAATTTGGCTTTAGTTTGGTAGAACACATTATTTATAAACTCTATTCCTCACATAAAACTAAATTATCAAAAAATTACTTGCATTCAGAGATCAATGCATTCTTCATTCTGTCAATGTAATAATGAATGACTACATGAGAAACACTTTTTGTTTTATTTACCTTGGTTATTGATGTCAGAAAATCAGAATATTCATAGATTCATAGATGCTAGGGTTGGAAGGGACCCCAATAGATCATCAAGTCCGACCCCCTGCATAGGCAGGAAAGAGTGCTGGGCTCAGATGACCCCAGCTAGATGCTTATCTAACCTCCTCTTGAAGACCCCCAGGGTAGGGGAGAGCACCACCTCCCTTGGGAGCCCGTTCCAGACCTTGGCCACTCGAACTGTGAAGAAGTTCTTCCTAATGTCCAGTCTAAATCTGTTCTCTGCAAGCTTGTGGCCATTATTTCTTGTAACCCCCGGGGGCGCCTTGGTGAATAAAACCTCACCAATTCCCTTCTGTGCCCCCGTGATGAACTTATAGGCAGCCACAACGTCACCTCTCAACCTTCTCTTGCGGAGGCTGAAGAGGCCCAGGTGCCCCAGTCTCTCCTCATAGGGCTTGGCCTGCAAGCCCTTAACCATACGAGTGGCCCTTCTCTGGACCCTCTCCAGGTTAATCCACATCCTTCTTGAAGTGCGGTGCCCAAAACTGCATGCAGTATTCCAATTGTGGTCTGACCAGTGCCTGATACAGGAGAAGTATCACCTCCTTGGATCTGTTCGTCATGCATCTGCTGATGCACGATATTGCAGGAACTACTTTAAAAGAAAATTCTTCTTGAGACTTCTTGTATTGGGTTTTTTCACAGCATGTCAAACTGCTTTTTTAGAAGCAAAGTGGTTGTAGAGTACTTAGGATGTTTTGATAGCATGCAAAATGAATATGGAGCAGCTTGATTTAAAATAATTACACATTTGAGATCTGGACCTCTTACCTACAATCTTTTATACTGAAGAACTGCTTTGAAAGCTGTTCATACCCATTAAGTCGGCATAAGTTTGCCAACAGCAAATTTGTATACATATTTTTTCTAGTGTTCATAGTTTTGCTTTGGCATTCACAGCAATTGGGAAAGCTCAGTCTAATTTGCTGCCTGTGATAGACCAGTTGAATTAAATTTAGTAGAGATAAAGAATGGAAGTGATTGTCCACACTATGCATCATCTACTTGCCATGCTAAACATGGCAACTATGGTCCTCACAATTTGGAGAGCCTTACCCAATAAGTCTAGTCATAGAATTAAAATATCTAATTACATGAACGTTAATTATTTTAGATCTATATTCATATGTTTAAAGTGTTTGAGGAAAGATTGGAGAAATGCAACTGGAATTATGATGGTAGCCTGCCAAGCAATAACTATGATTTTTTTTCTTAGATTTTTTTTTCAAAGTTAAATCTCTAAAATATAAGATGTTTTGAAACAGTTATGATCCCCCTCTGCATTATTATGAATCATAGCAATATTTTTCATAGTATAGCACTAATTAGCTGCAGAGCAGTGAAGTGTTGCAAATGCTAGCTAGAAGAAAGGAGGACGTTTTCACTTAAAAGAATTTTACCTTTTCTTTTAAAATTGTATGCGTGTTAGAAGCTATAAATCAAATCTGAGGCCTGAAGTTTGAAAGAACCACCTGGATACCATGTGACCGATTGCTGCAGTGCAGAAGGAAAACCCCCATGAACTGCACACCACTGGTTATGACATATCACCCCTCTCTTGAACCTATACGGAAAATCCTAAAACAATTGCAACACAAACTAGAAGGAGACCCAATTCTTAAAGAGATCTTCCCAGAACCACCCACCCTAGCCTTCAAACAAGAACCGAACCTCATTAATCTCATCACCAGAAGCAAACTTCCTATGGCCCAAAACACACCGAATGGATCCAGATCATGCCCTGAGAAGAAATGTAAAACCTGCCAACATATCTCCACCACCCCCACAATTACTACACCCCACAGAAGAACCATCAGCATTCCTGGATCTTACAGCTGCACCTCCAGAAATGAAATACATCTCATCCAGTGCACCAAATGCCCTGAGGGAAAATATGTAAGAGACACCAAACAACAATTGCGTACCAGAATGAACGTATACATTTTCTCACAAGAAAACCACTATCTCTCCAATCTCTCAGTTCTAATCCTCAAAGGAAACTTACAAAATGCTTCTCAGAGATGAGCCTAAGAACTTCACTTCATCAACCTCCTGGATACAAAAAATCATGGACTAAATATAGACATTGGATTTATGCCACATTATAACCTGTCTAACATCTGGTACCCAGGTACCTCTCCTTTACCAGCTATACTAATTCCCCTTCCCCTCCACCTGTCTCTCACCCACTGACTCCTCAGTTTACATCTTCACTGACTGCCTTCTTGCATGCATACCAGCCTCTGGCTTCTTTACTATTCATTCCATCCAGGAAGAGCACACACCAACTGCAGATGCTTCCTCAGCCTGACAAAGGGTATGTAAACCCAAAAGCTTGCTAAGAAGAATTTTTCCAACTACCTGAGTTGGTCTAATAAAAGATATCAAATTTACCAAAGGAACCTTGTCTTCCTACACAGGGAGACAGCGTCCCTTTCTTCAAACTTCAAAGGAGCAAGACAGGTGAACAGAAGCATGCTTGCAAATGTTAAAATACATGGTTTAAGGCACTGGTTCCCAGAGTGATTCATAGTAGGTGGTCTGTAGGTCATACCAGGGTCCCTTCTTTTCCAAGTAACCAATTGATGATAAGGTTGCATGATGGGCCATGACCAAGTGAATGGGGATAGCAAACAGGGCAGTTTGCAAGCAGTTCACTGGGAACAAAAGGAGGAAGGGGAAAAGGAAGTGGAGCCAAGCATCAGGCACCAGATCCTGCTCTGGGAAAGTAAGTGAGCCAAGGCTGCCTGTGTGTTTGGCTTTCTGTATCTGTTTGGTGTGCTGTATGTTTGGGTGTGAACTCTGAACAGTTGGGAATGCTCTTACACAAATTGCCAATTGCTCAAATCACGAATGAGACCTTATGAGGGGAATAAGGCAAAGTGCCACGTTTAACAATTAAGCACTTAAATACACACACAAACAGACAAACACACACTCCACATTAATACCCCAATTTCTGTTCTGCACTGGTATACGTTACCAGTCTTATTGGTGCTCGGATCAACTTAGTGGCTAGCCAAGTTGGAGCTGGGTGGGAGTGGGAGCCTAGCTCCTACCAGTTCATCTTGTCAGATGAGCCAATGCTCCAGGATGACTTGCAGAACGAGACTCAAAATTGATATGTCTCACCCAAACTTTTATAGCCTTGTCAATTCACGCAGTCCTCTGGGCTTTTGTTGTGTTATCACTGTGTTCTTCCTTGAAGGTTGATTGATGTTCTTCTCTCACTGTTCTGGTGGAGTCTTCTTGTTTTGGTCTTTTATCTGTCTGCATTCTTGATCCAATTGCCAGCTGATGTTTTCCTTTTCCTTTTCCACAGACATACATTCACCCATTCTCTCACACATACAGCATACGAAGGTAGAGCATTTATGTCAAGCTACAGAGCAATACAAAATGGAGTTCCTTAAGGCAATGCAAAACTCAAGAAAATACAGAAGAATAAGGCAATAGGCAAAAGTCTATCTCCATGTTATTTACCTAATATAAAGATGGTATATATGCCATTTGCATAACAGCATTGCTAGCTGAGTGATTGCCAAGTGATTGATGCCTGTGTCTGACAAAAGCCCTAACAAGAGGGTGGAGTCAGTTCAGGCTGAGTAGGGCTTAAAAGGAGACTCTCCAAGTGATTGAACAGGGATTAAGCAAATAGGGAAGTTTGCAAGCAGTTCACAGGTCAGTTTGCCACCCCCTTCTTTGAAGGGCATCCTTTAAGGTAAGCTCTTTCTTTAATTTATAGTAGTGAATCTACATATATTTAGTGTAAGTAGCTAAAACTTAGGTGTTAGACCAATACTTAAGCCCCTTGTTTAGAATCCCAAGCCAGGAAACTCTCTCTCACCTTTCTTCACTGTAAGCTTGGTGAGAGGAAGCAGGGGAAAGGGAACCTTTTTGGGAAAAAGGAGAAGCAAACAGGCCAGCTTATAGGGGAGTTTGCTAGTGAAGAGGTGCTTGGAAAGAGCAGTTTCTCTTGATAATGTCCTTCAGGGAGCAGGCAAGAGAGCTACAGGAGAAGGTGACAAGGCTCTGAAATATCCTCTACCACAAGGACTTAGTCAATTCAATGCTGAAGGAGATCTCTAGGGGTGTGAAGGAAGGACTGCCAGAGGCAGTGCTAGAGAAAGAAGATATGGCCTCCCTTGAAAGTGGGAACTGGAAGTTCATGACCCCTGGCAGAAAGCAGAAATCTTCATTTCCACTTGCTGTAGTTTGCCTGGAGAACAGATATGGAGCCCCAGCAACAGAGGAGGAGGAGGAGACCATTCCACTGGTGGAGGAGGTCAAGCCAGGCATCCCCAAGGTTGGGAGGATCGAGACCACTGCCACCAAGAGGAAGTGATGGGTGGTAGTGGTTGGAGATACCTTTCCGTGGGGGATGTGTTATTCTTAAAAGACCAAGGAGTTAAACTGATAGAATGATAACTCTTGTTTATCCAGAGAGCCTTCTTAGCGTGCTCCTCTGCTGTTCCTTCTGGTTCCCTCCTGCAATCCCTTGGCCAATGTAACAACTTATACATAACACTCTTAAAAGTATCCACATATCTTCCACCTTTACATGTAACACTGGATAACACCCCCCCCCCCCATATAATACTAACATTGGCAGTTTAGTTCAACCCATAGTTAAAGCACGTTTCAACAGGTATCTATTAGTCTTTGTGTTGGCTTTTTAGCTCTAAGTGATCTTCTCAGTTGCTTTGCATTCTCAGTCTTTATTGGTTCATTTCTGATTTGGTTTCCTTTGTTCAGATGTCTCTACTTCTGAGTCATTTTCAATCTCCTCTGTCGCTTGTTGCTTTCTTGTTAGCTCTGTTTCCTTTGATGAATCTCATGATGATGCTTCTTCTCTCCCTTTAAAAGCTGCAAGTATCCTTTGCTCCTTCTGAACATGTGTCCTTCCAGTGTAACTACTTTATAGGATCAGGGAGCTTCTTGATGGGAAACTATTGCTTTTTGTTTCCATGTTCATCTATCTGAAATAAGCACCATATCTTTGTTGTACAGTTGTGGTAACTCTCTGGAACCCCTGTTATAGTACCATTTTTGTTTGAGTTTGTTGATTTAAAAAAAACATGTTTTCAGGTCTTGCTTTTCGTTCTGATGAGCATCATCCACAAGATTTGGCAGCCTGGTTTTGAGTTTCTGTTAAACAGCATTTCTGCTGGGGACAATGTTTCATGGGTGTGGCCCTGTAATTTAAGAGAGAGAGGTAAACACCAGTGTGTGAATCTGAGGCTCTTTTCAACAATTTATTCACTATTTGTACTCCATTTTCTACCAGATCATTGGATTGTAGGTATTTAGGATTTTGAAGTGTTGTGACAGAATCCCTATTTGTTTGAAAACTCTTTTAAATTTAAGACAGTGGAATTGAGGTCCATTGTCTGTTTTCATAATTTGTAGAATCCCATGTCTAGCAAAAATCGATTTGATGTGTGTTATGACATGGTTTGCTGTTGTGCTTTCAAACAATGTGATTTCAGGATAGTGAGAGTAATAATCCAGCACTAATACATATTTTTTTCCTTCATGTATGAATAAGTTAATGCCCACTTGATACCACAGACCTATGGGCTCATCCATGCTCATCATGGGCTCTTTTCTTTGCACTGATCTGTACTTTAGGCATGTTGTACAAGCCTTTACAGCATCTTCTATGTCAGTATTTTTGTTGGGCTAATATAGAACACCCCTTGGTCTCCTTTTGCATTTTTCAAAACCTAGATGCCCCTCATATATTCTGTTTAATATGCCCTTCTTTAGCACTGCTGCAACAAGTTGTGAGCCTTTGAACAAAATGTCATCTAGTACTGACAGCTCTTCCTTGAACTGAGAGTAGGGGTGAGGGTGTATGTTTTCCAGGGCAACCAGCACAAATAACTGTTATCACTTTTTGCAATGTGGTGTCCTGAGCAGTAGTTTCTGCAATTAGGGCATCTATACACAATTAGTGATGGAGGAGGGGGAAGGGGACCATAGGGGGACTCGTGCCAGGCCCCATCCCCTGCCTGCTGCCCCACATGGCCCCAGTATCCTGGCTCTTTGAAAAAAAAAAAAGTCCCACACTCATCAGCTCCTGCCAGGTGTGTGTGTGTGTGGGGGGGGGGTTATCCCAGTTGAACCCCACTGCCCCACACTGAAGTGGGGTGTTCTTCCTCCAGTCTCTCAGGCCTGATCCAAAGAGGGAACACTTTACAAACCACTTTTCACAGCCAGGCCTATAGACTTCACTTCTTCGGCCTCGTAGGTATAAAAACTCATGGACTCTTTATAGATTAGACAGTGGAATTCTGACACACTGCGACCTGCCGGATGTTTGAGTCCTCAGGTACCTCTGCACTTTTACCTATGCTGCTACATCCCCCTTTCCTCCCACCCCCACCATGCCTGTCCCTCACCCCCTGATGTCTCAATTTCCATTTTCACTAACTGGCTTTCTTGCCTGCATTGTGTGCCAGGCCAGCCTCTGGCTTCTTTACTATTCCTTCCATCCAGGACCAGGAGACACACCAACTGCAGGTGCTTCCTCAGCCTGACAAAGGGGTTTTCAATGCAAAAGCTGGCATCCCAGGCAGGTAAGCTGAGCTCACCAGGAGCCTCAAAACTGCACTGCAACCAGCAAGCATCAGGCCTGTCAAAAACATGACAGGTCTGGGTTTTCCCCAGCCAGGACTGTGTGCGTGCATGCATTAGCTGGAGGTCACAGTCCAGTGGATCCACACCCTAGGTGAGATTGGTAGCCACTGAAGCCTCAGCGCTATTGTCCAAGGCTGAGGTCTGGTGTGTTTGGACCCCAGCATTGAAGCCATGCCCTTGGCCCACATTGGTGCTTCACCCCAGGTTGCCCATGCCCTCCAGCATGAGGACCGTACTGGACCACAAGGGATCCAGCGATCTCCTGATGCCCTCCTTCAGCCACCTCACCAGTGCCTGCATGTCTGGTGACAGCGGTCTGCCCCAGACAGAAACATTGATCCCCTGGAACTTCTCCAGTTGGTTCTCAAGTTCCCTCACTACAGCAATCACTTGGCTGAGGAGGGCATCGCCAGCACTAAGGGTCTTGGTGGCCTTGAGGATGGGCTTGAGGACCACCAAGAGCTGGGAAATGGTACCCCACTCTGCTTTGTCAAGGGATCCACTGGTCCCAATCTCCCCAATCAAGGCCATCTCATGGATAACCTTCTGTTGCTCCACCAGCCTTTTGAGCATCAGGTATATGGAGTTTCACCAAGTCTCCACATCCTGCATGATTTTGTGCTGCGGGATGCTCAGCTCTGCCTGGTTCTCCCACAGCATCTTGCCCCCCTTGATGCTGTGGTGGAAGTAGCCCACCACCTGCCTGCATTTTGAAATTAGCTGGCTTGTAGCAGTACTGGTGATGGTGCCAACACCGGCGCCCTCCAAGGCATCCCTGACTATGAGGTGCAGGCTGTGTGCCACACAGTGGATGCTAACAAAGTTGGCATCACAGACAGCCTCGACCATATTGGCCCCATTGTCGGTGACCATGAATCCGCGGGTGAGCTTGGCCTGTCCAACAAGCCATCCCTGCACCATGTGGTTCACGGCCACCATGATCTCCCTTGTGGTGTGGGATACATCCAGCACCTTGGCTTGGAGGAAAGCCCACCAATTGCACCAGTGCCCTGTGAGGGAGAGGTAGGCATGATGTCTGAGGTGAAGTGCAAGGCTATCTGCAGCCCTGCCTTGCACAGCTCCTCCCTCAAGTACTCCCTGCCTCATACAGGGAGGGTACCACTGTCCTGCTAAAGGTGGTGTATGTGGACACTTGGTAAAATGGGGCCACAAACACCATGAGATGCCTGAACCCTGGCTGCTCAACTAGGGAGAAGGGCTGGCTGTCCAGAGCAAGCATCTCCCCAATGCTCTGGGTGATCTCACTCACCTTTGCAACTCGCCCCCCCTCCCTTTCTGTCCACCTTTCCCCCACTGTTCCAGGGTTGCCTGCCTCTGCTTTGGGGGGATAGAGGCTTTGGAGTGAGCAGGGGACTTCCCTTTGGGCGCGCACACACTGCAGGCTGAGCAGGAAGAAGGGCAAGGGGGTGTTGCCTCCTGAGATGCAGCAGCATTATCATGGTGGCAGTGTTTCACGTCCTTGCCCCAGCTGATCTGCCTTTGGCAGTGCTGGCAGATAACAATCCTGGAATCATCTGGCAGCTCAAAATGCTCTCACACTATGCTACTCGCCTGCTTCTAGGTTGAGGGTGGGGATACTGCCTTATCCCCCGCTTCAGCAGGCTGAGGCGCAACAGCAGGAGGACCTGCCTCAGCTGACCCACTTGCTTCCACAACCTCAACCTCCTCCGAGGTGCTGCTTTCCAGAGAAGGAGACCTGGGTCTCGGGGACTTTGAGGGGTATGAAGCACAAACTCTGATTCTCACTCTGTCCCCAGAATTCCTTGAGCCAGAGTGCTCAGCTCCCCTGGTTCCAGCTCCAGCTCCTCCTGTGGCAGTGGGAGGCTCACGCTGGGAGATGACATTGGGGTGGAGAAGACAGTGATTCTGCAGCCGGTGCCTTTTTCTGGAGTTAGGGGAGGTGGTGCAGGTGCAGGGATGTCAGGTACAGGTACTGCTCCCACCTTGCTTCCGCTGGTATGCTGACTCCTGATTATGATTCTTAATAAAAACTATATATGGTGTCTTCTTCTGTGATGTGCTATTAATGTGAATGTGTGACTACTTCTTGTTCTTCTTCTATGTAGTGTACCTAAAATAATATATCTCCTTCTTCTTGGACTCTGAATTGTAATGTGTGTGTTAATCTCTCAACTTGAATCTGTGTCTCACTTCTTTATCTGCATTGTCTTTAGTCTGTATGTAAACTAACTATAATAATATTAATAACTAATAACTACTATGTATAATCTGACTCTCTTCTTCTATGAATATCTGATTTTTCTTCTTCTATGTGTGTATAAGTATGTGCAATGTGTGCCTCCTGGCACAGTGATGGATCACACTGCCAGGGAAAACACTGAACATTCTTTTTTAAAAGTATTGCAAAAAAAAAAAAAAAAAAAAAGAAAAGAAAAGAAAAAATAACAGAGAACAAATATGAATTGAAAGAAATGAATTGATAAGTATGAAGTAGAGATATGCTAAGCTATATCCTATCCAATCCTTTCTAACAGCAAAAAGTAGCAGGCCACTGACTAGGAAGTAAGCCAGTAGCCATAGTACTTTTGAGACATTCAGGCAGAAACAGCTCAGGGAAAGGACAGAAAAGCCTGAAGACAGAGGCTTTTATGCTGTTTCTATGTCCCTCCCCCCAGACATTGTGATTGTAAGGGCAGTCAGAGACAAGTCACAGTCACTGGCCAGCTAGAGATGTCAGCCCTTCCCCCTTGCTCCCTCTCCTGCCCCACTCCCCCTCCCTCTTCTAAGTTTCTGTTTTCCCATAAAGACTGCCCTCCAAATCTCCAAATCGCCGAATCTTTTCTGAATCCTTTCCAAATCAAATTGCAATCTGAAGCTTCACACAGCCCTACTATTTAGTCACTGATCCTGGACTCTTTTAGGTCTCCAAAGTTGCATGTCTGGCTCAGCAGTCTTAAGTCTTTGACAAACTCCTCTCTTGAGTCTCATTCTTTCTGCTGTCTTATGTGGAATTTATACCATTCAAAGGTTTCATTTTGTTTGGGTATTGAATAATCCTCAAACATTTTTAATACGATGCAATGGCTTTTCTGTTCTGCTTTTGACAGTTGTAAGCTATTATAAAGAGACAGAACTTCTGGGTTTACTATATTTTAAAAAATAACTACCTTTAGTGTATCTTTCTTCACTCTAGCTCCACTAGCCATCATATATATGGTGAAACTGTGCTTAAATTTCCTCCAGTTTTCTGCTGTAATCTTGGACAGCTTTTAACGCCTCTGGATTTTTCTGTCTTTCTTCATACCCCACTCCTGGTATCACGTACTATTCTCAAAAAACCAATGAGTTACATTTATAGAATGATAAAGCTGGAGAGCATTCTTAGCTTACTCCTCTGCTGTTCCTTCTGGTTTCCCTCATGCCATCCTGGCATAAACGTAACAACTTATATATAACACTCTTAATGGTATCCACACAGGGGATGGAGGCATCCATCTGCCAACCTGACCTGTTGTCCTGGGAGATCTGCTACTTGTCTGGAGCCCAAAGTCAAGATGTCACAGAAGGATTACCAAGACTCATCCTGCTCTCCAGTGACTACCCCACGTTGCTCATAAGGCTTGTGAGAAGTGGCTAGTATTTGCTTTGGATTCAGCCTATTTGGGAGACAGTGATTTGATTTGGTGATTTGAATCACTGTCCTGAATTGATTTGGCCGAATCTGATTCAGAGATTTGGCCACTGCTGAATCAGCCGAATCTCTGAATCAAACAGGCCCCATACCCCACCTGTTCTCCCAGCCCTGTCACTGGCTGCCCTTCCTGGCCCCAGCATCCCAGCTCTTAAAACAAAAAAAAAAAAAAAAGGAAGAGCCCTGCATTTACTGGCTGCTGCCAGGTGGGTGGGGGTGAACCTTGCTGCCCTCCACTGCCCCATGCTGTGTGCGGGGGTCTGCCACAAGCCCTCAGAAGCCCTGATGGCCACTGCAGCAGATGGTGAGTGCGGGGCTTTTTTTTTTTTTTAAGAGCTGGGATGCTGGAGCCGGGCAGTGCAGCCATTGAGGGAGCTCGGAGAGCGGGCAGGAGTCATTCAGGAGGGCTGGGGGAGCAAGCAGGGGATAGGGCCTGGTGGGGGTCCTCCATGGTCCCCTGCCCCCTCCTTCAGCCTCCTCCCCACCCCTTTCTTACCAGTATGGAGTCTGGGTCCAGCTCCCTGTGTTGGCAAGCAGGGACTGCCTGAATTTCTGAAGCTCTCTGAATTTTTTCCAAGTCAATTCAGAGATCTTTGAATCAATTCAGGAACCTGAACTCAAGGAAGAAAGAAGAGCAGGATCCTGGGCTTCAGAAAAGCAGACTTTGACTCACTGAGGAACTGATGGACAGGTTCCCCTGAGAGGCCAGTCTGACAGGGGAAAGGAGTTTAGGAGACTTGATTGTATTTTAAAGAAACCTTACTGATGGCACAGGAATGAACAATCCCGAAGACCAGCAGAAGACCAGATTGGCTTAGCAGGGAGCTCTTTAGTGAGCTAAAATATAAAAAGGAAGCTTACAAGAAGTGGAAACTTGGACAAATGACTGGGGAGGAGTATAAGAATATTGCTTGGGCATGTAGGGATGAAATTGGGAAGGCCAAACCACAATTAGAGTTGCAGCTACAAAGGGATGTGAAGAGTAATAAGAAGGGTTTCTACATGTATGTTGGCAAGAAGAGAAATACCAGGGAAAGTGTGGGCCCCTTACTAAACGAAGGAGGCAACCTAAACCTAGTGACAGATGGTGTGGAAAAGACTGAAGAACTCAATGACATTTTCACTTCAGTCTTCACAGGTAAGGTCAGCTTTCAGACTACTGAACCTGGTAGCACAGTTTGGGAAGGTGGTGAACAGCCATCAGTAGTGAAAGAACAGGTTCAAGACTTCAGCAGAGCTGAATGTGCACAAGCCCATGGGGCTGGATGCAATGCACCTGAGGGGGTTGGCTGATATGTTTGTAGAGTCATTGACCATTATCTTTGAAAATTCATGGTGATTGGGAGAGGTTCCAGATGATTGGAAAAAAAGCAAATATAGTGCCAATTTTTTTAAAAGAGAAGGAGGAAGAGGAAAATCATGGAGCAGGTCCTCAAGGAATCCATTTCTAAGCATTTAAAGGAGAAGGTGATTAGGAACAGTCAGCATAGATTCACCAAGGGCAAGTCATGTCTGACCAACCTAATTGCCTTCTATGATGAGATGACTGGCTCTGTGGATGCAAGGAGTGTAGTGATATACCTTGACTTTAGCAAGGCTTTTGGTATGGTCTCCCACAACATTCTTGCAAGCAAGCTAAGGATGAGTTAAATGAATAGACTGTAAGATGGAGCAAAACTGGCTGGACTGTCAGGCTCAAAGAGTAATAATCAATGGCTTGATGTCTAGTTGGCAGCTGGTATCAAGTGGAGTGCCCCGGGGTCAGCCCTGGGGATGGTTTTGGTCAATATCTTTATCAAAGACCTGGAAGATGGCATAAAGTGCACCCTCAGCAAATTTGCAGATGACACCAAATTGTGGGGGGGAGTAGTAGAATTCAGAGAGACCTAGACAAATTGGAGGATTGGACCAAAAGAAATCTCATGAGGTTCAGTAAGGACAAGTGCAAAGTCCTGAACTTATGATGGAACAATCTCTCCTATTCACTGGTACAGGCAGGGTGCTTATTGGTTAAGCAACAGTTCTGCAGAAAAGGACCTGTGGGTTACAGTGGGCAGTAAGCTAAATATAAGCCAACAGTGTGCCCTTGTTGCAAAGAAAGCTAACGGCATACAGGCCTGCGTTAGTAGGAGTGTTGCCAGTAGCTTGAGAGAAGTGATTTTTCCTCTCTATTCAGTACTAGTTAGGCCACATCAGCAGTTATGTAGGTCCAGTTTTGGGCCCCTTGCTAAAGAAAGGTTGTGGACATATTGGAGAGAGTCCAGTGAAGAACAACAAAAATAGTTAGGGGGCTGGGGAACATGACTTTTGAGGAGAAGATGAGGAAATTGGGCTTATTTAGTCTGGAGAAGACAAGACTGAGAGAGGTTTAATAGCAGCCTTCAAGTACCTGAAGGGTGGTTTCAAAGCAGGTGGAACTAGACTGCTCTCAGTGGTGGCAGATGGCAGAACAAGGAGCAATGGTCTTAAGTTGCAGCAAGGAAAGTTTTCTCCTAATATTTAACCTAAAACTTTCTCACTAGGAGGGTAGTAGAGCACTGAAACAGGCTACCCAGATAGGTTTTGGAATCGCCTTCCTTGGAGGTTTTTAAGACCCAGCTATACAAAACCTTGGCTGGGATGATCTAATTGGTGATGGTCCTGAGTTGAGCAGAAGGTTGGATTAGATGACCACCTGACCCTGGCAGATGTTAATTTAATCACCTATTGGAATTTGACACATTTTACTCCAGTTTCTAAAAATCATGCATCCTACTGTCATAACCCAAGGGTATGATTTTGTGTGTGCTTCGGCACTGCAGAATTATTTCCTGCCACGAGGAGCTTTCTTTGCACGGTGCAATTCTCAGTTGCATGGAGAAAACCCCGGTGCAAAGGAGTTCCCGCCACCCGCATGCAAATTTGTTCCCCACTATTGGCTGTTTCTAAATTATTCCCACGTGGCGGCTAGCGATTGGCTTGCTAGCCGTATAAGAGGCTTGAGCAGTTTCTGCCCAAGTTGGAGAACTCCGAGGAGAACCCCGCGAGGGAAGATTCCGTAACCATCTTGTGGAAAACTCTAAGTGTGCCGTGGAGCTTAACAAACCCCGCGTGTGCCTTAGAGGAGGATACAGGGGCCTGATCAACCTCTAGCCTCTCCCCGTCGCTGCCTGATCCCTCAACGTACCCTTCCCTGCGCACTCGTTCCACAGAGCCTAGCAAGCTTCATGTGTGTGTGTGTGTGTATCCAGAGCTCTGCCTGAGTTATTTCAAGAGGCTCGAGTTTTCTACAGGTCTTGTTCGTACAAGTTTTGTAACTGCAACTTAAGCGAAGTTTTCTCCTGCCTGCACCGCGACCATCTACGGTGTAAGTAAAATAATCTTTAATCAACCGCTATGCGTACGTGCCTAATTCTAGTCCACTGGCCTGCATTCCCTGACCCACGTGCCAGGGCTGCTGGCCACAGCCCGCCGTGCGCCCCCGAAGGCCTCAGACTGCTCCCGGCCCGCACACCTACCATATCAGATGAACACATCTGGCATAGCAGAACATGATTTTGGGAAGTTGGGCTAAAATTTGTCAGATTCCATGGTGTTTGCCAGCACAGGGAGCCTGGGATCAGGGTTTTGAGTCAGGGGCTTTCTCCATTCCAGGACCTTCAAATGGTACTCTGGGAAGCATGGCATTAGGGATCAGTCCCTGACTCCTGGACTTGCAGTTGTTTTAGATACATTTCTCGTAAAACATTATGGCAGTGATAGTCCCATTTTGTCCAATATTGAAGGGATGTCTGTCTTCTTGTTTCAAGATCCCTCCTTTATCTGAGGATGGGTGGAAGATGTAATTCAGGGCTCAGGAAGAGGCTGTAACCCCTAAATTTAAGCTGTTTTGGGGTAGAATTCGCTCAATGTCTTATTCTTGAGCCTGTTTCTCTTTGGTTAAAACAAATATTCAGTGGGACAAGAAAAGGAGGGAGTGAGAATGGCTTTCTAACTTAGTCATGTGGATACCATTATTAGAAAGGATGGTGGTCTAGCTTCCAGTGTTTATACTGCAACAGAAGAATACCTTTAACCAGGCACCTAATATACTTTCCTTGGAAATGGGAGATGTGGGTCCAAATATCTTAAAGCAGAGAGAGTATTTGAATCTGGGCCCTTCACATTCCAGGGTGAGTACTGTAAAGCAGTGCTTCTCAAACTATCTGATGTGGCGGATCGGCCCTTTTTTTTCCAGTGGACCAGGGACCGGTTCCCGGTTCAGCCGGTGGCAGCAACTGCATGTAACAGTGCTACCCAAATGTGCAACCAGCTGTTTCTTTCTCTTTCCTCACCTTGCACGATGTGATGTCACCTGGAGTGTTGGAACGTATGAACTGTGGCGCTATGATAGATCGATGTTATGCTTCTGAAGATATATTTCTTTCTTTCCTGGCAACTCACTGTGGACCGGCAAATATATTTCTTTCTTTCCTGGCAACTTGCTGTGGACATCCGTGGACCACCACTTTGAGAAGCACTGCTCTGAAGAATCTAAGGACAGTTAAGTATCCTTGTTGTTTGGAGGGTGTAGTTAATATTCAAATTTATTGTACATGAAAAGATCAGCTTCACCCCTATCAATTGAGTTCCCTTTGTCTTTTGTTTGAGCGACTGCTGTGTATTTGTTGATATTTATGAATCTATTTACTGAATTTTAGCACAAATTATGTCACTGAACTTTTTTACAGTGACCTTGTTTCTGGGGGGTAGCCCCATTGAACATGCACATTTTTTTATGTGTCGAAGGCCTCCATGAGTTATCAGCTCAATTTTTGGCCATTCATGTTTATTAAAGATAATTGAAAATAGCTGAAAATATTGACAAGCAGAAAAATGAATAAATTTTCATTGAAAACCTTTTATCTTTTTTCATGAAACTCTAATCCTCAGCCATTTTCCTGTTTCCAAAATGTTTGTTGTTCTACTGGGGAAACCAAATAATGCCACAGTTAGGCTGTAACACATCACAAGTAAAACATGTCAAAATCATTGGTGAACTGTTTGCCAATAACCCATAGAATTAATATTATTTGTACTTATGTACTTACTGTATGGCAGCACTATGGAGAAGGATCTAGAAGTCCTGGTGGATTACAGGCTCACTATGAGTCTGTGATGCAGCCATACAAAGCAAAGGTGACTTTGGGCTGCATCTATAGGAACATTAGATGCAAGATCCAGGAGGTGATAGTGCCTCTGTACTTGGCATTGGTTAGGGCTGATCAAGAGTATCTTGTGGTTTTGAGTTTCACTTAAAAAAAAAAAAAAAAGACATGGAGAAGCTAGAGGTGGGCAAGAAAAATTATGAAGAATTTGGAAAGCGAGCCATATAAGGAGAGGTTGAAGGAAACAGAAATGTTCAGATTGTGGAAAAGATGGGATTTAAGAGGGGACATAATAGTTGTCCTCAAATATATGAAGGGCTTCCATAAAGAAGAGAGAAAACACCTTTTTCTTTCTTGCTGCCGAGAGCAGGAAGAAAAGCAATGCTTCAAAGTTGCAACAAAGTAGGTTTAGATTGGATAGCTGGAAAAACTTCTTCACTGTTAAACAGGTAAGGCAATGGAAGAGACTGCCTAGGGAACCCGTAGAAACTCCATTACTGGAGGTGTTCAAGAACAAATGTTGGGCAAGCATTGATGGCACTGGTGATTATCTAGAAGTAGCTATACCTATGTTCTACTATGGGTATTTCCCATGCTTATGGGCTTTGCTGATTGCCATATGGGGCTAGGGAGAAATTGCGCCCCCCCCCCACAACCCTGTTGCTACATAGGGAGATTTTTCCCCTCCTTTTCTCAGAAATATTAGGTGTTGGCTGCAGCCAAGACTGAGGACTTTTACAAGGGTGTGCCAATACTCCTGCTGGGACTAAAACTGAGAGGTTCCTGGCAAGAGGATTTTGTCCCTCTACTGAGGGTCAGACTGATTGACACATTTAGGATCAGCAAGGAATTTTACCCCATGGTCAGACTGGTATGGACTGTGGGGATTTCTGCCTTGCTCTGTAGCACAAAGGATATAGCCTTCTTCCTAGGGTTTTTTTAATTTATTTCAACTGTTGAACCTGCAGGACATTGACCATTGTTATCCCTCTGCTTTATCTGTAGCAGGTTAGGTTGTGTGAGAGGGTTGATTGTGTAGTTTTAGTAACAGGAACGATCCTGCTTCAGCCGTGTTTGGGCTAGATGACCTCCAGAAGCCCTTCAGTCTTACTTTTCTAGGATTCTATAAAATATACCTTGTAACAGAAATCAGGAGTGGGTTGCAAGTTATTTGCAAGTAGAAATAGCTAACTTGGTGTCTTGAAAAGATAGAATTGGTCTACTTCAAAATAAATCTCCAAATTTATATCAAGCCTTTTTCCATTGTCAAGCATTAGTAGTGAGGGTGGGAAATGAAACCTGTAATGATAAAAAAACCTTAAGCCCAGTAATGGATCCAGGACTCTGCGTGGCAGTGTCATGTTGTGTGTATAGAGATGGAATTGCTGATATAACAATAATTAATTACAGATAAAGGAAAGTGGTTCAGAATAAATACCTTTACACTTTTTTATTCTCCATCTTCCCCTTCCCCCTATTAGCTACTCTAATACTGATATTTGTAAACATTGAACACCCACTGTGTGTCACTCCCTTTAAGGAATCTGTTCAGAAGTCTAATTTGGCTCACTGACTTTTCATGTCTTGGCATTAACAATAGTTCTGTTTTTCTTAATGCATCTTCCAAGGCTCAAGACATTGTCAAAACTGGAAGTGGACTCAACAAATGGTCACTGTCTGACCTAAAACTGAATTGCAGGTTTCTCTGTTGAGCCATCGTGTTTGTATTTGGACCTACAGTAACTGTTAGGAACTTCTACTTTTCTCACTGCTGACCCCTGAATCTATCTTTCTGACATATCAATTACTTCTTGACATGGGGACAGATGAAGGGATTTTCAGCAACATTTCACAACAAAATGAGGGAGTGTCTCAATCTGATTTTTCAAAAGGAGCCACAGGCTAAAGCTAAAATAATCAAGCAGCAAAATAAAAGAAATTATACCCACATAGCTGAGGCCTATTGCAACATTATAAATCATAATAGTGAACTATCTATAGTGTCTGTTCTGAAGAAGACCTCCCCTTTAAAATCCTCCACAGGTGAAATCATCAATGACCACAATAAGCAAATGGCTCAATGGGTTCAACATTACTCAGAACTCTACTATCACAAAAATGTGGTCTGTGACTCCACTCTTGATGCACTTGAAGACCTCCCAATCCTGACCATGAACCTGTACATGAAGTAGAAAAGGCCAAGTAGATCATCTTGGATGTGGTAAAGCCCTAGGTATGGATTGCATACTGGCTGAAGTTATTAAGTGAAGGAAATCCATCCTCCTCTTCCACCTGCATGAATTAATTACGTATGTGTTGGAAAGGTGAAGTTCCTCAAGACATGAAGGTTGCAAGCATAGTCACTCTGTATAAAAACAAAGGTTATATAAGTGACTGCAATAACTTTGGCAACCGAACTTAAATTAGCAACAGGAATCAAGGACAACAAGAAATCCTTCTTTAGGTACATAGGGAACAGGAGGAAAACAAATGGGTGTGTGGGGCGATAGCTCAGCAACTCAGGAGAGCTGGTTATCAGCACCCTGGAAACAGCTGAACTCCTGAATGACTATTTTGCCTCGATCTTTCACCAGACCAAAGGGAAAACAACTCCAGGTAGAGTACAGGATGAGCACAGTAGGAATAATCACCTTCCTACTGTTGCTGTAGAATTGGTGCATGACCAATTTAAAAAAGTAGACATATACAAGTCAGTGGGGCTGGATGATCTTCATCCTAGAGTGCTGAAGGAAGTGGCTGAAGTCATTGCAAAAGCCCTGGTGAAACTCTTCCACAACTCATGGCACTCTGGAGAAGTCCCTGAGGACTGAAAGAGGGCCAATGTAGTGCCCATCCACAAGAAGGACAGGAGGGAGAACCCAGGTAACTATAGGCCAATCAGCGTAACTTCCATCCTAGGGAAAATCCTAGAAAAGTTCATCAAGGAGTCTATCTGTAATAAGCTTGCAGACAGTAAGATTCTGAATGACAGCCAGGATGGCTTCATTGCAGGCAGGTCTTGCCTCACCAACCTCATCTCCTTCTATGACCAGGTAACTCAGCACCTGGACATGAGAGAGCAGGTTGATATTGTATACCTTGACTTCCAAAAGACCTTTGATCTAGTATCTCATGATGTTCTTGTGAGAAAATTGGAGGATTTTGGACTTAACTCTGAGACAATCAGGTGGGTGAGAAACTGGCTGCAGGATAGGACCTAGAGAGTCATAGTGAATGGATCTGTGTCATCCTGGCGAGAAGTGGGCAGCGGTGTCCCAAAGGGTCGGTGCTTGGTCCAGTACTTTTCAATATCTATATTAACAATTTGGATGTGTGGGTGAACAGCTCACTGGCCAAGTTCATGGATGCCACCAAGTTTTGGGGAAGTGTGGTCACGCTTGATGGTAGGCTGCAGTTACAGGCAGACCTAGACAGGCTAGCGAGTTGGGCAGATCAGAATCTGATGAAGTTCAGCGTTGAGAAATGTAAAGTGCTGCACCTTGGGACGAGCAACCCCCAGCATACTTACAGGCTTGACGGCACCAAACTGACTAATACCACGAATGAAATGGACCTGGGGGTAATAATAGATCCCACTATGAATATGAGCCGGCAGTATGATGCTGTAGCCAGTAGGGCAAATAATACTCTGGCATGCATCAATCAATGCATCTCCAGAAAATCCAAGGAGGTGATTCTTCCACTCCACTCAGCACTGGTGAGACTGCAGCTGGAGTTCTGGGCACCATACTTTAGCAAGGACATGGACAAGCTTGAGAGAATCCAAAGAAGAGCCACCCATATGATCAGAGTCTTACACAGGAAGCCATATGAGGAAAGACTGAGGGGATCTGGGACTCTTCAGGCTGAAGAAAAGAAGGCTGAGAGGGGACTTGGTAACCACTTACCATTACATTAGGGGAGTACATCAAGGGCTCAGTGAGCAACTGTTCACCAGGGCACCCGAGGGGAAAACTAGGAGTATTGGCCACAAACTCCTGGAAGACTGAATCGGGCTCAACATTAGGAAAAACGTCTTCAGTCAGGGTGTCCAGACTGTGGAATATGCTCCTTCCAGAGGTGGTACAATCACCTACTCTGGCAATCTGTCAATCACCTACTCTGGCAAGAGGAAGCTAGGCAGTCATCTTGCTGGGGTCACCTGACCCCCAGTTATCTTTCCTGCTTGGTGCAGGGGGCTGGACCTGATGATCTTCTGAGGTCTCTTCTGGCCTCACAATCTATGAATTTGAATCTGTGAACTATCCTTGTATATCCTTACTTTGCATCATTGGGAAGCTGTTCACCAAAGTTGCCCTGCTAAGACTGCAGACCCTTGTGGACAGAGTCTACCCTGAGTTCCAATGTGGTTTGAGATCTGGTACATCCACAATGGGTTTGATATTTTCCTTGAGACAGCTGCAAGAAAAGTGCTGTGAACAAAGGAAATTTCTGTATATAGCATTTGTTGATCTCACCAAAGCTTGATCTTGTTACCAGAGATGGTTTGTTCCAAATCTTGAAGAAGATTGACTGCCCTTCTAGGCTCCTGACCATCATCAACCCCTTCCATATCTGTGTATGGAGTGGTTCAGTTCTGTGGGTCACATTTAGAAGAATTTGAAATCAAGAGTGGTGTCAAACAGGACTGCATCCTAGCTCTGATGCGTTTGGGGATTTTCTTCACTGTCCCACTCAAATATACATTTAGTCGTTCTTCAGAAGGAGTGTACTTTTGGAGAGATCTGACAGGAAATGTTTTAATCTTGCTAGTCTCAAAGCAAAAACCCAAGAAGTTTTTGTCCATGAAATGCTCTTTGCAGATAAAGCAGCAATTGTTAGTTATTCGGAAGCAGGACTGCAAAGTCTCATGGATTACTTTTCTCATACTTGTGATGATTTCAGTCTGACCATTAGCCTAAAGAATACAGTAGTCCTGGGTCAACAAGTTGACTACCATCCCAAACTTAAAATAAATGATGAAAGTTTGGATGTGGTTGAAAAATTCACTTATTTGCGATCCACCATCTTGCAAAATCTTGGCTTGGAAGCCAAAATTAATGTTTGCATTGGAAAGGCAAGCAACACCATGGCTAAACTTTAAAAGAGAGTTTGGAGAAACAGCGTGTTCACTCTATCGACAAAGATGTCTGTCTACAGCACTTGCATACTTAGCTGTCTATTGTATGGCAGTGAAATGTGGACTCCTTATGCCAAGGAAGAAAGAAAACAGAACAGTTTCCATTTTCCATGTCTCCACCATATCCTGGACATGACATGGCATGACAAAATGTCCAACTTTGCAGTTATGGAATGGGCCAAAATACCCAGTATGTTCATGTTCCTGAGACAGAGATGCTTCCAACGATTAGGACATGTGAATCTTATGAGTTATGACCAAATCCCCCACGGACATACTCTATGGCCACTGATAAACATCACCTTGGACAGCCCAAGTTCTGTTTTGATGACACCTGCAAGAAAAACCTTTGGAAGTGCTGCAGGTTTTAGCCCAGGTACTCCATGAACACACTTTTAAACAGTACTTTTGTACTTACTTATCTGTAGTACAAACTATGCATGATAAAGCCAAAAGGCTCATGTTTTACCATATAGTTCATTGAGCTGGGCCCCAGCAGAGTCAACAAGCCATGGTGATCCCATAGCTCAGCACTGCTCAGTATGTGTGTGTATGTGTGTACTGAAGATATCCCCTCATAAAGGATCCATGTGCTAATTACCATCCCCACCCCACCCCACCCCACAAAAACTCATGAATGGAACCAGATGTTCTTGTCACAGGTCCTGGGATCCTCCAAAAATGTATATGCAGATGAGGCATGAGGCAATCTGGTTTGGCTTCACCTCTTGGAGGGTGAGGCCACACAAATCATATGTGGCAAGCTGAGAGAAGGGGCAATAGAAGGATTCTGGATGAGATATTTGGGGTGCTGTTGGGTGATGTTTACCACACATTTCAGGCTGGTGAAGAAACAGGAATAATTAGAAATGGGAAAGGAAGGAATAGTTCAGCTGTGGGGGTGAAGAGGAAGTCAAAATGTGTTCAATGTAGTTCAAGTATAATTTGAAAAGCTCAGGTCTGAGGGGGACTGAGCACAATGGTCACTACCATATTTCTTATTCAGATGGTACTTCCATGGCAGTCTTCTCAGGAAAGAGGAATAATGTAATACCCACAAACTGCACAAATCTTTTTTTCATTTAGTTAATGCTTCTTTTTAAAGCTGTGTCATCAATATTTGGCTGAAAGATTTAGGAACTTAGTTTGAATGTTCAAAAATCTCATTAGCTAAATTGCTATATTTGTGTGATTGGAAGTGAGCTAGACATTCCTAGAGAAATATCACTTCCAGTGTATGGCAAAAGTTCATTCAAGCAACCGAGGTCATAGGTATTAAGGATGAATTCCATGAAAACTGTACAATTAAAGTGGCAGAAATGGCACTAATAGTTGTAGCTACATAGGCATTTCTATCTAAAGTCAAGATTTAAACATGAAGGTGATTTTTTTTCATATAGCAGAAATTGTCAGGGGTCAGAGACATTAGAGTTACCTTCTAACAGTATTTCCATGGAAGAGGCATCCAGTAATTCCATGTTTCAGGACCTTTATTGACTTAGCATTTCAGGTACTTGGCTGGGGAACCTTGCTCTTTTGCTTACCACCAAACAGATGACCATGTTTTAGGTCAGGAAAGGATTTTTTTCCTCCAGGACAGATTGGCAAAGTTAGGGGTGGAGGGAGGAAGAAGTTTTACCATCAGTCCTAGTGAGAAGTAGCTAGGTAAACTAGTCAAGCAGAAGGCAGGGTAGAAGTACATCTTATGGACCAGTGGCTCTCAACGTTTTTAGGCTCAAGGCACCCCTAGGTAGATTTGAGGCACACCTAGTAAAATGCCAGATGTTCATTTTCATGCTTTTTTGCCTACAGAAAAATAATACAGCAGTTTTCCTGTCACAAAAAACTGAGAAAGACCACTACTGTGGATTTCTATATGAAATCTCTGGGTTTATCCTGTGAATCATGTTTGTAAACCTAACAGTACTACCATTGTGTGGCATCCTGCAACACCTTTGAAAGATTTTCAAGGCACCCCTGGGGTATTGTGGCATCCTGGTTGACAATCTGTGTTATAGACTAACTCGATCAGAGAGTTTTTGTGAGCCACAGCTCATTTAATCAGATAGTGTAGATAGTCTATTAGATGCACCTCTATCCTGTCTTCTGCTCATCATCTGTAGTGTGGGGCATGTCTATTGTATTTAAGGTTCATTGAGCACAGTAACTAAAATAACCAAGTTACTTTACTACCATTGCTTCTCTACCACGTTTGTTCACCAGAGCGCCCCAAGGGATGACGAGGACGAATGGTCACAAACTACTACAAGATCGTTTCAGGCTGGACATAAGGAAGAATTTCTTTACTGTCCGAGCCCCCAAGGTCTGGAACAGCCTGCCGCCGGAGGTTGTTCAAGCGCCTTCATTGAACACCTTCAAGATGAAACTGGATGCTTATCTTGCTGGGATCCTATGACCCCAGCTGACGTCCTGCCCTTTGGGCGGGGGGCTGGGCTCGATGATCTTCCGAGGTCCCTTCCAGCCCTAATGTCTATGTCTATGAAATTTAAATCCCTCTGAGGCATCCTAGAATGCTCCCCCACCATGACAGTCTCACAGATCAGTGGAACTTAAAACTATCACATATTACTTCATTTCTGTTTTAAAATGGTTTCTGTTTTCCTCTCCCCTCCTTCTCCTGGCTCTGTATGCTATGTAATCACTGGGACACTTTCAAGTATGAGTGTATGTTTACATGACTAAATTAGGGGTGGTATAAATGAAACGTTCAGTTTAAAAGTAGCATGGTCACCTGCAAAGCTCTGATAAACCAGGCAGTAGACAGCTGTTGATGGATGCAGCATTTTGCCTTTGAAAAGGCAATCAAACTTCAAGGTGAATTGCCACAAACCTGGTATCATGAAACTGCTCTATTCAAAGGTGGCAGAACTGATTTAAAGTATAACTTCTACAGGCTGTGGATTTGACTAGCCAGAAAAATAATTTGTCAATTGACTGGTCAAATATCTCAAGAAATAGAACAGTAGTAACCCCCCCAAAAAGAGCTATGATCTTTAGCAGGTTAGTTTGGCCAGTGTTACTTGGCTGAGTTATTTTTGCCCCAGAATACCATACGTTCTTACATACAACACACACCATTTTCCGCATCCCCCCCAAATCCGCTTCCCAAAATTGAGTGTGTGCTTTTAAGTAGGGCCTGTGGGCTAGAAGCTGAGGAAGCCCAGCCCTCCTCTAATCAGCCAGCCTCCTAGCCATCAGGGGACCATGTAATTGGGCCTGAGCCTGCCTGCTGGCTGCTCACAGCCTGCCTTATATTCTTAAAGTGGCAGGCACAAACAGTGCACTGCCACACTGGTCATCAGACCAGAAGATCAAAAGAAAAATACCTTTAATTCCAATTTGAACACCTGAAGACTTTTTCAAGAATAAGGACTTTCTGATGCTTATGCATTTGGTGTAGCAGAATTCTTATTAGCATATGGAGTGAAATTGACTTGACTTCTCCTCTCACTCATTTTTATCAGAAGACTCTGTGCTTTGGAGCTACTGTTAAAGATGAAGTAAAAAAGAGAGCAAAAAACAAATGTTGATACTTGTCATTTCCTTTGTTGTTTGAGTGCAATAATCTAGTTTTGATGTTAGCTGAACACCTATCATAACAATTAAAAAGAATGTTTCCAATCTAGTTACATGTGTTATATACTTAGGAGAGCAGAATTTACATTTAGCTGTAATAATTTTTCCATGTTTACTAATAGGGAAACTTGTTTTTATAAGAAGTAATTGGGGGGGGGGGGGGGCTTATCCCTGCAACTCTCTGTAACCCTGTCTCAGTTGCTGGAAAGAAAATCTCAGTATTGTAAGCATTTCTTGTATTTCAGTCAATTGTGTGTGCCCTGATTTCTGCCGGGCTGAAAGCATCGAACCCTCATTCTAAGTTCTTTTCAGAAACTAGCACCATGATGCAATTAAAAAAAAAAGGCAAACTTATTGCCTGTATCAGAACATTCTTGGCATGCTGGAATAGTTGACAGTCGTGTTTGACAGGTCCAACCTTAACTTCTACTTAAACTAAAATGGGAGCCAGTTTTTAAGACTCACATAGTTTAGTATTTTAAGTAAAACTGAAAAACAACCAGGCTACCTTGGAAATACTTAGCACAGCACCTGCTGAGCTACTGAGACTTCCAGTCTATCAATCTGGATGTCAAGCCAAGCTTCACTAATGGACTCAGGCATTGTGGCACCTAACCTTTCAGGCTTCTAGATCCTGGAGAGAAATTCAGAACTTCTGTTAGGTGTCTATGATCCCTGGAGTGCACATACAGAGAGTTAGATGCTCTAGAATTGTTTCCAAATTCCATTGTGGACCACACACTCAGTAGGCTTTACATGCAGCTGCCCAAAGCTGGCCATGAACAACAGTTCAGATGTTTCACTATCTGAGGGCTCTGCATTTCTAGGTAGGCTTTCCACTGTGTATTTTCACTTCAAGTCTTTTTGTATGTGGGATTGATGGGAGGTGAAAAGTTGAGGGTTGGGTCAGAGTGCTGTGCACTCCCTTTGAAATATTGTTTTATTTAAGTTACATGATAAAGAATTAAAAAGAGAGATACCATTGCCAGAAAGGACCCATTGGCCTTTCAGAATATGTTTTGGGATAATGTATATTGAAAGTTATTCATTTTACAATAAGTTTAGAAATATGAATGCAAGTAGAATACAGTTAGGGTTTTGTTTTTCCTTTTTGTTTCTTCATTTCAACCTTCAGAGGTCCATACAAAAGGACCCAGGTAGGCACAACTACATGTGCATATTAATGATCCTGGGTGCTGCGTTTACATGTGCACCCGGAACCACAGCATATTGAGCTAGGTCAGACCAGCCCCAGCTGGCAGAGGGTCTGAGGGGTCAGCCTGCTGAAGAGGGGTTGTTGGGACTTGAGAGTGCTCTAGTGTGGGGCAAGCCAGTAGGTAGCCTCTGCACTGAAGCACCCTTGTACCCCAGCCAGCTGGGTCAGCATCTACATGTGCTTTGCTGTGCACAAAAACTCCACAGTAGGATATTATTTGTACTTACAAGTACTAACCTGTTGCAGAGTTTATTAGTTTCCTGCGACCTAATAGGGCCACATGTGTAGCTGCCAAGATGTTTATTGCAGAGCTAATTGGGCATCTCTGCAGTAAACATCTCGTGTGGATGTACCCAGTATATAGGGCTCCTGATAAGGGATAATACCTGTAACTACCTTCTATTCAATACATTTCCCTGTACTACATATACAAATTATTCCGTCTACATGGAGAATTTTTTTCCAATATTCTGCCATTACTCAACAAAACTGTCTCTACAAGATACTGTTTATGTGGTGTTGTTATGCATCATGTCCATGTCATAAGTCTTAGGACTTGATGAACTGATACAACTCTAGGATAGTATTTTATACCTTCCTCATAATATCTCCTTTCGTAACTCTCCTATAGTTTTTTTTGTTAATATTATTTGTTCCTTATAATGCAGTTTGTTTTCCTTGGTTTAGATGTATAAATATGATACATCAGCAATAATACACTCCCAGTAATCCATTTAAGGTTATTTTCATTGTGTCTGAGTGGTTCAAAGGCATTTGGCCTTCTGTCTTATACTTTCTAATATAATCCACAGCGTGAAATAACCATTTACGAAATGTGGTACCTTTCATGGCCTATTGGTTTAATTTAAAATAAACGAAATTTGGAACATTTAGTATATTTGGCTTTTAAGTTTTTCAGTCTAAAGTTGCCCTACAGTGGAAAATTGCCAATGGAATTTTCTGTCTCTGAAGAGAGATTCATGTATTGGGGAAAAGCCATATCTTAGGGCTGTGTCAAGCTCTGAGAACCAGGACTAGAGTTAAACCTGAAATCTGTTAAGATGAATGTCTTGATTTAGATTGCTTTTGGAACATCCTTTCTTCCACCATGACATTTTTTCCCCTTAAAATTACTTGGCTTCTCACTTATGTGTTTACAGGTGTTAATATATTGCTTCATAACGCAAGAGATTGCTGGCTGGTGGAGGACTGGAACATATAACTGCACTTCCTGCAGCAGCAGAAATAGAAAGGACTCCTTTGGTCCCAGTTCAACTGCTCAGCTGAGCTGTTATCTCCTTTTGCGTCTAATATACTCAAGGATGTGCTGCATACAAAAACAAAGTTAATATACAGTGCAGAGTTTTACTCTTATGTGAAATGCCTCCTGGAATACTTCACTCTCAGAATGAGGTAAGGACTTGTGTCCCAGTCCCAGTCCAGATAAGAATAATTTAGTATTATGGGACGTGTGTAGACAAAATGATATTTCCCATTTACACTGATGCAACTGCATTTACATTTGCATGACCCAGGATTTCCCACCACTCTAAAGTCCATTTAGCACCTTAAACTAACACTACTCGAAGCTGTGTTAATTAGCAATGCTCTCCAGTTACGCTGCTCCAACTGTGGATTTGTTTGTCCAAACAGCCAGAGACTCCAAAGACTTCTAATTAATCCCCTTCCCCACGAGGGGACACTGTGTTCCAGCATTTAACCAGTAGGTGCTGCTGTGTGTTCTTTTTTACCCTTCTCACCCCTCCCTCCTCCCTCACAGTTCAGGTAGGATGGGTCTGCTCAGACCAATTATTATTTTAAAATGGGGGAGGCCAATAATCCCTTAATTTTCTACCCCTTCTTAATTCTTCCACCCCCCTGCCACCTGTAGTGTATGTCCTGCCCCCCCCACCCATGTACCCTCCTGTTCTTCTGCCCCCTCATGTACCCTCCACCTGTGCCCCCCGCACCCCACATCGTGTGCTGCCACTGCAGTGGACATAGCTCCTGACGACCACTGCAGTATCATTGTAATGGTAAGTTTTCAGTAAGTTGTTTGAAACTTTGGAGTGAGTGGTTACATGACTTCCTTCAATATTGCAAACCTTCTGAACTGTATCACATTCCATTTCAGAACCACAACAAAAAAAAGTCCAGGGGCAGGATGCCCAACACCCAGGATATGCAGAGTCCCAGGTGATATTTAAGTAATATGACCCACTGACCTCATGTGTGTGTGGTGGGGGGTGAGGAGGGGGGGGCAAAAGTCCATTTTTTTGACTGTGCTTCAAACCCCCCTCCTCTTCCTCTTCTTCCTTTCCCCACCTCCTTGTAGAAAACTTTTATGGGCAGAACTCACCGGGGGTGGCAACAAGCCCAGTAAAGAATGAGGATAGTGAAGAGGAGAGTGAAATATCTTCAGATTTTGGGGGGGGGGGGTTAATTTTTAAAAATATTTTGTATATATTTTATATTGTTTAGCTGCAGCATTTTCAATAAAGTGTTTTATTTTTGCTCTATATATGTGTCATGTTTTCTTTGGGGTGGGTAGGTGGTTGGGTTGGTTTTTGGAGACCACACCTGCCTCAGCATGGGGATGCTGTACTTGGGGGGGGGGGGGAGGGTTATGGAGTAATGGCATTACTGGAAAGAGTTGCAGGGTGAACTGTTACTTAAGGGAGGTTGAATGCTTGTTAAGTGATAGCTAGAGTGTAGTCAGCATTTCTTGTAAGAAAAAAGACTAAACAACCCCATCCACCCCCAGCGGCAAGAAGGCAATCTGCAATACTTCTCCGTGCATGGATTTCCCAGGACCTTAGCGTTTAGCAAGTCTTTAAAGACTTTAGTAAGTTTTTTAATGCATTTCATATGCATGGTTGCTGAGGATGGTGGGGGCTTGTGGTTAATGCCTGCTGCTGCAGCTCCAAAACAGCTTCTTCTTTTTTTTCTGAGTTTTTTCTTTGCAGGATGTACTATTACGGGAGGTGTGATGCAAAAATGGTTTTCTTTTTAATGTTTTATTTGCAATGCAATGTTTTCTTTACAAAATCCTGCATGCAGTACCTTTGAAGCTGGGTTTGCAGCCTCCCCCCCATGACTGCCTGCAATTTGCTCCCCCCCCAGACACAGCTCATCAGATTTTGTTCAGGATTGTTTTGTCCTCCATTGCCATATATAAGCCCTTCTCAAAGGACAGAGAGAAGGTGAGAGGGAAATGAGGAGCAGCACTCCCAAGGCAGCCCAGGGTAATCTCTTCAGTTACTTCTAGGCCTCTGCAGAATCAAGTGTATTCAAAGAAAGCATCATTGTGAGAGAACTTCTTTTCATCCAAATTCAATACATTTGTAATACCTCCTTCTCCTATACTAGGTATTGGCATGTCCTCATCAGATGGGTCTCAGTTAGGCAGGAAGCTGCTAATTAGCCAAGGCCAGGGCTTCAAAAAGCACTCAGCTCCCTATAGAGAGGCCAGAAGTGTTATGCAGTAGATGGATATCTCCAGACATAATATTGAGGTGCCTGGAGGAGAAGTTAACCAATCTGAAATACGGGCCCTGACCAGCTTTGTGTCTGGCCTGGGAAGCTACTGCACTCCCACCGCAGGCCAGCTGCAAACCGCTCCCCAGCTCCCAGGTTCATGCCCTGAAATCAAGCAAGAGCAAGTACAAACCAGAACTTTTTGTTCCTCATCTTTATTTTTTTCACTATAAATTGAACTGCAATCAATTCAATTGAGAAATCACAATAAAGCTAAAACAGTATACACATTTTTGTTCTATTCAACAATGCCATTGGTATTCAACTGGTGGATATATATTTTTTACAGTACAGCCATCGCCAGCAAACGCAATACAATAGGATAACACAACAATTTACAATATGCTCCTAAGGTCCCTTGAGTAATCTCTTGATATGATATGGATGGATGGAGGGCTGCATGGTGGGAGGGTGAGAGGGAGGGAGGCAGGCAGGCAGCCAGCCTGGTTACTGGCCCTTCCTGGTTACTGGCTGTGTCCCATCAGTGTTCTGTTTTTGGTCTATATGGCATTCGTGTCCAATGTGAGGTGGGTACGGTGCTTTTTGGAGAAATAATGACTGTGCAACTTTTATGGAGTCATGGCATTACTGGAAAGTTGCAGGGTGGACTGTTACTGGATGGAGGGAGGTTGAATGCTTGGCCAGTGCTAGTGTGTAGCCAGCGTTTCTTGCAAGAAAGAAGACTAATCAAACCTACCCATAAAGCTTAGTTAGGGAGGGAGGGGCCCCTCAGGTTGGGACTCCCAGGCATGGTCCCCTAGGGGCCTCCTCAGGTGGAGATGTATGGCTCAACTCAGCTGGCTGGCTTAGTTGGGCCACACTAATCTCTGTTACATTATAACTTCGGAATCTTTGCTGGCCACAAAGCTTAGGGAGGGAGGGAGGGGCCCCCTCAGGATGGGAGGGCGGGGACTTTGTACTTTCTGTTATCTTTATTTATTTAAACTATGTTCTGTTATTTAAACTACTTTCTGTTATCCTTATTTATGTAAAATCACCCTTCCTTCCACAAGTCAGAGAAGAAATTCAAGGAGACAGAAGCCTCAAGGAGACGGGGTGGTGGGTGGGTGCCAGAAGACATGTACTCCAGTCTGAATTTGCTCGGACATGGCCAGTAACCAAGAGGAGGGTGAGAAAACTATGAAATAGGCTTGCAGAACTTTTACAAATTGAGCTGATGCTTGGGCCAAAGCAAATGAAGAAAGTTCAGCTTCCTTTGTGGCCAGCAATGATTCAAAAGTTACTAGGATTCAACGGAGAGGTGTAAGGCAGAGGTGGGTGAGTGGGGTGAAGAGCCTGCAGGTCTGGGCCTACTATTTGGACCCCAGAGGTCTTGGCCAGTAACAAAGAAGAAAGCCTCCACAATTCAGAAAATAAACTTAAGCCTCAGCTTCTGCCACTGCAGTGGCCATAGCTCCCGAGTACAGCTTGCTTTGTGGCCAGCAATGACTCCAAAGTTACAAGGGTGTGACGGAGAGATGTAAGGCAGAGGTGGGCGAGTGGGGCAAAGAGCCTACTACCTGGACCCCAGAGGTCTTTGCCAGCAACCAAGAAGAAAGCCTTTACCACATGTGTAAGGCAGAGCACAGGGACCAAGGAGATATCCTCAAGGAGAGGCTGGTTGGGTGGCCCTTGTGCATGATTGTTTGGCAGGATATATTGCTGACAATAACACCTAGGAGTGCTTTATTCTTTCTCTTGGTTATGTTAAAATAAATTCATTTACACTTTAAATCTGTGTCTGTCTACAGGGACATGTGGTGTTGCGGATGCGGGGGGAGAATGGTCAGGGGAAGGGGGAGGAAATCTGGACTGGACTAGGGGTTTGCTGCTTCCAGAATGTGAATGGTTTGGGGGAGGGGGGCATTACACACCATCACCCATATCTGAATGAGCCCACCCCCACATGGGTGAGAAGGTTAACTATTATAGCTCTTGGCGGGCTAGGTGGCTGGGGGACCAAGCTGAACAGAAACCCCCATTTTCAAAAACATTCCACAAGCATTTATAAAACAATTCACAACACATCTCCAAAAGTCATATGTGACACTACACAGACAGATTGACAGTGTACCTGCACAGCAAATGGGAGGGCTCCAATGGGCACCCCCATTGGAAACTGTACAAAGATCAGTGATCTCAGGAATGCTGGGAAATGTAGTCAAAAAAAAAAAAAAAAGAGAGAAGAAAAAGCCAGAAGAGCTCACTGCCACCACCACCAGCATTAACAGCAATCACCAATCAACTGGGAAGCAACGAACACCCACCCATGTGCTACTCTAAACCATGAATATTTTATGATATCATAGCAGTTATCATAGCAGCTATAATAAATAAAAGAAAAAAACACATATTTGTAACATGGTGGCATGGGAAGGGAAAGGAATGGGAGAGGAGGATTCAAGCAGCTTGTCTTTGGGATTGGGATGGGGTCTTTGGGATTGCATACTGACAGAGACCGACTGAGCATAGGTGGGTGCAAGTGACAAGGATTTTGGGGTGACCATGACTGTGCCCATGGGAGACTCCCAGTGAGTGTCAGGACTGCCCAATGAGCGTCCAAGGGCAGGGACTGGGGAGCCCAGGTGGTTTACATGCGCCTCCTACTGTAATACATTAGGAAAGACATTACAGAGGGTAACTTCATATTGGACTCCCCTACTGAAATCTGTGGGGAATGATGCATGAGGCTTAATTTGCTTGAAAGTGCCGTTCGTGCAAACATGAACACTGTGTCATGCAAACAAAAAACCACCGCACCAAAATGATTACTATGGGAGATTTTTGCTGTTTCTAAACAATTAGAAAGCAACATAAGGACAGTTCAGTGCATAAAATTATGTTAGCAGTCATATATCAGATTCTTAGACATAAGAGAAAGCAGAACACTCCCATCTGATATAATTAGTTTTCAAAATGCTGAAGAGCAAATACTCCAAAATAATAGGAAACGCCAAAGATAATATAAAGCAATTGCAGTTGGCTCTGTGCAATCTATTCCTGCCCCTGCTTATTCCAGTGATAACTTTTACTTCTTTCTCCCTCTTCATTAATGCCTGTGTCATCTACACATACCCATAGGCTCTAGAGGCCCTTGTACTATCATTATCTTCATCCATTCCCTTCTGTTGTTTGCCTTTGTTCTCCAGTTGTCTATATTTAATTTCTGTGAGTGTGATTCTACATAATCTAGCCATTCCTTGTCCAGGTAGTTTTCCCCTCTGGCATCCAAAGGAGGACTCAGAACTGCACATCGAAGTGCCCAGTACCCATATCACTTCTATTCTTTCAACATGGCCCAGTTGCTGTAGTCGTTGCCCTGATTTCCTGCATCAGTGTTGGGTCTCTGTACAATTGATCTAACTCATTATTCATTCTTACGTGCTGTTCTTAGGATCACACTGTACATGTCTACATGTTCATTAATGAGTAGTAGTTACTGTGCATTTAGTTTAATACTTGCTTCATGAAGTACTAACTAGATGCACAGTAACTACAGTTACTGTGCAGTAGCACCGGCATACAGTTTTTCTGTGATGCTTATAGTGCAGTAACCTAATAACACTGCACAGTAGTGTATTAGCACAGTTTTTACAGGCATGCTATTGTGCAGTGTTATTAGGCTACTGCTCAGTAAGCATCTCATGTAGACATACCCACTGGGTGTGTTTACATGTGATGCTACATCATCATAGCGATGTGCTACAGTGATCTAGTGTCCATGAGCCAAAACTGTGATGCCACAACTATGTTGCTGTAGTGACACACTCCCTTATTATAGTGTATCATTATGGTGATGTAGTACCTAAAAATAACTGTGTAGCATGCACAGTGCAGCATGGGCTGTTATTGCACTGTTTTTTAGTACTTTCAAAAGGAAGTACTAACTGATGGTACAGTAACAACAGCATCAAAGCAGCATGTGTAGAGGTGGCCACTGTGTACCAAAGATTTTCTGAAAAAAATTCCTTTCAAAATAAATTAGTATCTGTTTTGCTTGAGAGAGAACCCAGTTTTAACTGCCACAGGATATACATGGTCTGATTCTGGTTTTATGGACTTGAAGCTTAATTTTCCTTGGGTTGAACTTGGATGACAGGAGCTGTTGCAATGCAAAGTAAGCTATATTTCCTTTTATTCTTTCTTTAATTTCTTGCTTTTTATATGCCAACATGTGCTATGATAGAAGCTAAATAGAACTTCAGAGAGAGCGGACTGTTGGGAACAGATAGCCTCTACCTCACCTGGAAAGGGAAGAAGCTCTTCTCAGCCAGAATGGCTGACCTTCTTGACAGAGCTTTAAACTGAGACTGCTGGGGGATGGGTGGTCTACTAACAATTCTAGCCCAGGTCATGTCAGCTGCACTACCAATAACTTGGAAAGCCCAAGGGAGACAGCACAAGGAAAGGTCCTGCTTCACCCCTCAGGAAAACATTGGGTGTCTCATGGCAGACTTAACTGCCTGTACACAAACACCAGGAGCTTGGTAAACAAGCATGAGGAATTGGCCCTTCTCCTATGTGAAAATGATTATGACCTGGTAGGAATTATGAAGACCTGGTGGGACTCCACCTATGATTGGTCCGTGGCAATAACCTGTACAGGAGAGACCAGGTCAGGAAGAGGCATGGGGTTTAGCTCTTTACATCAAGGATCAGCTCGCCTCCCTGCAGATTGAGTTTCCAAATCAAGGGTGTCTTGAGACCCTCTGGGTCAAGATATAAGGAGAACATGGGGAGGGTGACTTACTTGTAGCAGTCTAATATAGATCTCCCCACCAAGAGGAAGACCTAGATTGGGAATTCAATAGGGAACTGGTCAAGGCTGTGTGCTCCCAATCCATGATCATCATGGGGGATGTCAACTTCCCTGACATCTCTTGGAATGAGCGTACGGCCAAATCTGACATGTCACGTACCTTCCTCATATGCATTGATGACCTCTACCTAACCCAGGAGGCCTATGGGCTGACTAGCATAGAGGCATTGCTTGATCTGGTCCTGGCCAATGGGGCAGACCTGGTGAGTGATCTGCAGGTTGAGGGGAAGCTTGGTGACAGCGACCAGGAAATAGTCACCTTCTTAGTTCACCGAAGAGCAGGCAAACCCAGCAGTAAAGCACAAGTCCTTAACTTTGGGAAGGCTGACTTTTGAAAACGGAGAGAATTGGTCAGTCAGACAATTAGCGGCCACACCTTCTCCCCTTCCCCCCCAAAAAGGGAGTACACAAGGATTGGTCATTTCTTAAAAACATAATCCTTGAAGCACAGGCCAAAGCCATACCATCTCACAAGAAATGCAGCCAATGGGCAAGAAAGCCCCCATGGCTGAATAAGGAATGCTTGGACCTTATTAAGCTCAAAGGAGCAGTTTATACCAGCTGGAAAACAGGAAACATTACCAAAGAGGATTACGCTGCACTCATCCGCATCTGTAGAGAGCAGTCAAAGAAAGCCAAGGCACAAACTGAACTTAGGCTAGCTACAGAAATCAAGGACAACAAAAAGTCCTTTTTCAGATATGTGGGAAGCCACAAAAAGAACAAGGATAGCATTGGGCTCCTGGGAGATCGAATGGGGCAACTGACTTTCGATGCCCAAGAAAGGGTCAATCTCTTAAATGACTTTTTTTGCATTGGTTTTTCACCCTCCCAGGAGGATCACACTATCAGGAACAGCACACACCAATCTGGGAGCGGGTGATGGGCCTAAAATCAATGTGGATCAGGTGAGGGGACACCTTGAGGAACTGGACATTCATAAGTCTGTGGGCCCAGACAGAATGTACCCAAGAGTTCTGAAGGAGTTGGCAGACCTCATTACATCCCCCTTGGCAGAGATATTTGAAAAATCATGGTGCTTGGGCGAGGTCCTAGATGACTGGAAAAGAGCCAATGTGGTCCCTATCTACAAGAAAGGGAGGAGGGTTGACCTGGTGAACTATAGACCAATAAGTCTTACATCTGTCCCTGGAAAAATCCTTAAGAAAATTATCAAGGGATCCATCAACACCAGACTGATGGAATGCACATTTCTGAATGCCAGCCAACATGGCTTTGTGACTGGTAGGTCATGCCTGACCAAACTCATTGCCTTCTATGACCAGGTAACATGTGCCCTGGACAAGTGAAATGACATGGATGTCATATACCTGGACTTCAAGAAGGTCTTTGACCTAGTGCCCCATGATGTCCTCATGGTTAAGCTGGGGAACAGTGGCTATGATCATCAAATGGTCTGATGGCTAGGCAACTGGCTATGGGGTCGGACCCAATGAGTACTAGTTGAAGGAAGCAAATCAGTGTGGTGCAGGGTGACCAGTGGAGTCCCTCAGGGCTCAGTACTTGGGCTGGTACTCTTTAACGTCTTCATTAATGATCTGAATTCAGGAGTTGGATGTGAACTCACCAAGTTTGTGGATGATACCAAATTATGTGCGTGTGGAGGCGGGGATGGTCACACCACAGGACAGGCTGAGGATATAGGCTGACTTGGACACACTCTCAAGGTAGGCCAATCAAAACTTGATGGCCTTCAGGCTCAGCAGTGCTATGCTCACTAGCACCATGACTGAAAGGGACTTGGGGGTCTTGGTTGACCACAAGATGAATATCAGCTTCCAATGTGATGCTGTGGCTGGCAAAGCTAACCAAACTCTGGTGTGCATCCACCAATGCATCTCAAGCAAAACCAAGGAAGTCATCCTCCCACTTTACTTGGTCCTGGTGAAACCGCAGCTGGAATGCTGCATGGGTGGGCCCCCCACTTCAGGAAGGATGTTAAGAAGCTTGAGAGAGTCCAGAGGAGAGCCACTCATATGATTCAAGGCCTAAAGGGAGGGCCATATGAGGAGAGGCTGAGAGACTTGGGACTCTTCGTTCTGGAGAAGAGAAGGCTCAGGGGGGACTTGGTAGCAGCCTACAGTTACATAAGAAGGGTACATCAGGACCTCGGAGAACACCTGTTCACCAGAGCTCCCCAAGGGATAACAAGGTCTAACGGCCATAAACGCCAGGCCAATTTAGACTGGATATAAGAAAAAAGTTCTTTATGGTGCATGTGTCCAGGGTCTGAAACAGACTCCCCCCAGAGGTGGTACAAGCACCTACTCTGTATTCCTTCAAAATACAGGTGGATATATTTCTTGCTGGGGTCACTTGATCCCAGCTGACTTCCCGCCTATGGTGGGGGAGCTGGACCCAATGATCTCTCGAGGTCCCCTCCAGCCCCTACTGTCCATGAAATCTATGAAAACTATAAATACTTGAAGCTGATTACATGCTTAAAATTTGTGGTGTTTATTTTATGACGTCCCTGATTTACTGCTGTCCTAATTACCAGCAGATACCGTGCTTTATCCATGTCCAATTTTCTTTGCTGCATTTGTTAGTCGGGTATACAGAGCTTCTATATCATTCATATTTTTACTTATGAGAACTCCCATTGTTTATGCTTCTGATTTACTTTTTACAGTGCAAGGTTTGTATAGGATCAGAGACTGATCATCTGGCTAAGTCCAGAGAAGGACTTGCAAGCTAAATGTGATAGGATTTAGGTACCTAAGGCAGGACATAATTGGAATCTAGATGCCAGACTTTAGTACTCTGGTTCTGAAAGCTCCCATTTGTTCGTTGACTAATATCCATAAATACAGGTTTCCTTTGCTTTACGCGGGTTCTGTATGTGCAAATTAGCTCTTATGCGATAACGAATTTTTACTAGAAAAAGGGTCATATCTGAGGTAAATTCACTCTTATGCGATCAATGTAGTGGAAGTCCGCAGTCAGCTGCTTTGTGCAGTGCATTGTGAGAGTGACGCACACCAAAATATAGCCTCCCATGTGGATCTGTGCTCTTTGCTCATTGTCTGTATCACATGTTTCTGTAGATGCCATCCCCATTATGATAGTGCCCTGTGCTTGTGTGTGTACTGTCTGCTGTTGGTGAGTACCAAAATTATCTTGTAAAAGTGGTAGAAATGGATCTGGGGTCAGTACAGTCGAGGTCTTGGAACGTATCCCTATTTCTTACGTTGTAAAGTGGTTCCCTTTATGAGAATTTGAGTTATGTGCTGTTTTTCAGGAACGCATGTACAGCATCAAGTGAGGGAACTATCAGCATCAAGTACCTCCATTTTTAAATGTTAAGGTTCTCTGAGCACATCCAGAATTGCTTCAGGCTCTCCAGGTTTGAGGTAAGTGCTGAGCCAGGGTCCAGACATAAGGCATATCTCTACCTATGTTCTCCAAGGGACTTGATTATTAGTTCTGTCAGAGTACACTTAAAATATGCTGACAAATATGCCCACAAATTGCAGGGATGGCAACCACTTTGAAACATAGCTGTAGAAAATGGTGCATCCACTTTTTTAGACCTATATAATGGTTTACTTAGTAGTTAGAGCAGTGTTTCCCAAACTTTCGATACTGGGACACATTTATTTGGGGGGGGGGGGGTTGTGTGTTTATAATTTTATATATTTGTATAAATGTCTATATAAATATCTATATCTACTATATATCTACACACACACACACACACACACACACACACATTTTGGTTATATATAACCAAACCATATATCCTATATACTTCCACACACACTGCTACATCTTTTTGGGTGTAAGAGTGAAGTATTTTGGTTATATATATATACCAAATGTAATGCATATTTTTTTTCCTCCAAACATTTAACCTATGCCATTTCTTACCAGAGGAACTCAGGAAATCCAACCAGTACTGAGATGTACTATCAACAAAATGATACCAAAAAAAAAAAGGAAAAAAAAAAGAGAAAAGAAAGACAAGAAAGGAAAAGAGGTGTGTCCTGTTTTTTCCACCGTCTGTTCCCCCCTAACCCCAGGAGAAGGGTGGTGGCTCTCATTGCTGAGGATGCTCCTGGAGGGTTTCACACACTGGCAACCACCCCCCATAACGCCATCCTGCTGGCCCCTCTCCCAAAGCTGGCATCTGGGACAGTTCCCCCTCCCTCTCCTCCCCACCTCAGTCTTGTGTAAGGAGTCTGAGGGGTAAGATGTGAGATTCATCACTGTCTTTAGCATGTCCTATTGTTTAGCTCTAGGGAGCTGCATACTGAATATGACTTATTCATGTGGTTTCTTTCGCATTGTACTGGCACTTTTGGATCCCATTGTGAGATGCTTGTGTTTTCCCTATGCCCTGTATTGAGAATCTAGGTACCTAACACTGAGGTTCCTGCCACCTGGAGTGCAAGTCAAAACCCTAAGGTAGGTGCTACTATGCATAACTTCTGGTCATAGATCTTTGATTAGACCTGTAGTTCAGTGACATTAATAAGAAAACTAGTGTTTTCTTTTTCAATAAGGCTTTCAATGGGCTAATTGTTTCCCTTGGAAATGCTAAACTCTTTCAAAATACACGTCAAGAATATTTTATTCACTAAAGCCAATTTCTTCCCTTTGGACCTGATTCTGCAGTGTACACTTACATCAGGGAGAAAAAGATTGAGTCTCTCATTGTCTGTCACCATCTTCCATTTTAGAATTTTAATCAAATAGAAGTGTCACTCTAAAGTATAGACACTGATTATTTTTTAAATGAATTCTGCCATTTTCTTTCTTTTTGGGGGGATTATTTTAGTATTTAAGGATCTAGCATATTTTGTTCACTTTTTAAAACCATTTTCATCGGGTGTATGCAGCTTTGTCATTTTTAGCTGTATGACATCAAGACTTTTTTAATAAGTGTTATTCTCTTCAAATATTTTAAGCATTAACATTTCATAATTACTCCCATTTTCTATCTGGGTTGGTAAGTATTTGAATATGTCCAGTAAGGATATTTTCCCTTTATCCTTCAGAATGTGAACACATTTTAATTTAACTGGCAATTATTGCTAGTAAGTGGAAGTTAAGTATATGACTGTTTGCCTAATTTAGTTTGGTTAATCTCATCTTCAGTCCTAGTAAGTAATTGCTTTAACAGCTATGAAGACAGAAAGGCTTATGACACCCCCTGCATAACTCCAGTATGCTAATTGATGCTGAGTCAGCACTATCAATTGCAAACCAGTCTTTAGAAGTTTGCAGCCTATTTAACTCAGGAATTTGAAAGTCATTTTACTTGCTGTAAGGTATTTTAGAGTATACACAAGTATGTACACTTGCTACTTGTGTGCCCATTATTTCAAATGAAGTTGCATGACCAAAACTTAATGGGTGCATTTACATGTCAGCTTTATTGCAGAGTAGACTAATTAGCTCCGCAGTAAACCGTCACAGTCTATGCATGCACCGGTGTTAGGGTGCAGTAAATTAACTCTACTGTAAGATTGTACTTTCAGGGGCAGTAGTATCGTATGGTGGAGTCATTAAGTATGGTTTAAATGCATGTGTAGACACTGACTGCTGGGCACAAATTACTAGCCTCTTTGGGGTGTGCCAGTGCTCCTGCTGGGATCCCCTCCATTGCTCGACACCACCACTCGGAGCTGGGGCTGACCTTCTGTACTGCCTGCTAGCCTGGGGCTGCTCCGCCGTGACTCAAATTGCTGTGGTCCTGGGCACAAGTGTAGATGCTATACCCAGGAGCAGTTGATTCTGGCTCAAACTGCTCTGGAGTTTATTGCATCACATTAATGTTGTGTGTAGATGCACCCAATATATGCTGCCTATGCTAGTGGGCAACAGCACACTTAAGGAGAAAGCAATGTACAGTATGTGCCAGTAATGCCAACCTCCACCTTGTAAGAGCAAGGGTAAGGTATGGGGCTGCTGCATAAATTCTAAACCCTATTGTCACTACTTTAGCCTATTGACTGGAATAACAAACACATCCCCTTTTCTCTGATGACCTGCTAGGTTACCCATCAGAACTCTACAGTACTAAGTGATGTTCAAACACTGGATTTCTTTTAGCAGAGTTGCATCATCTTGCTGAGAAGATATATCCTGATTAACCTTCTAGATAATCCTGAGATCTCACCTTCGTACTTAACATAATAGACTTTTACTAAAGCTATGGATAAAATTTTTGTTTTCTTTTGAAAGAAGTGGTGGATCAATCAAGTTCAATGATATCTAAGCATGTATCACTACCATTTCCAGTAGGGGGAGGGAAGAGTTAATACTACAGTACACAGCCATGGTAAGACGTCATCTACATTGGGTTGACCACATCTGGAAAATTATGTAAAGCTCTGTTGACCCATGTGCAAGAAAGAGGAATTGAAGTCAGACTGGCGCAGATGAGGACTAGCAGGTTGACTGGGGAATAGGCACCCAATCTAGCAAGACATGACCAAACATGTTTTGCTTGTTTAGCCTGGCAAACAAAAGCTGAGGTGGAATATGATTGCTTGCAGTGGGCATGTCTATGTGTGCCCCTATGGTGCTGTTGTTACTACACTGTCATTTAATACTTCCTTTTGGAAATATTAAATGATGGCACAGTAACAACCAATACTGCACTGTGCCAGTTGTGGTTGCTTATTTTTGGCCTAAGTCACCATAGCAACGCACTATAGTGAGGGAGTGCATTGCTATGGTGATGTAGCTGTGGCATCATGGTTTATGCTTGCTGACGCTGTGTCATCATAGTTTGTTGCTATAGTTGTTGTGGCCAAAATTAGGGTCTGAGTCTACATATAAGGATGAAGACACTATGGTACCACAGCTGAAATGGAACGTGGGTCACCAAGTGAACTGTGAGTGACCTTGCCTCATGAAAAATTATGTAAGACCCCTGAAAGAGGTGTCATGTGAAGATTTTGGGGCTGAGTGCAGAGCCACCTAGGCTACTTGTACACATAGCCTATAAAGGGTGTGTGTGGGCAGAGCTCGGTGTGTGTCTGGGGCTGTGTGTGGTTTTGTGTGGGACTGAGGGTGCATTCCTGAGTGTGTGTCTGTGGGTGGATGTGTGGCTGTGAGGTTTTGGGTCTGTGTGTCTGAGGGCACATGTGTGTGTAGTGTGGTCAAGGGAGCGAGATTAATTGAGGCCCGTGTTGGAGATTGACTGGGGTGTGAGAGCATAGGGAGAGACAGACTGAAGGAGAAGATTGGCACTCCATGGAGGCTGTGCTGTGTATACTCCAGAGGCTCAAAGATCTCCTTGCAGTTGCTCCCCTCCGGATCTGCTTCGACACCAGAGTAAATAGTTTCATAGTTGGTATGGTCGGAAGGGACCTGAGCAGATCATCAAGTCCAACCCCCTGCCCTGGCAGGAAAAAATGCTGGGGTCAAACGACCCCGGCAAGGTGTTCATCCAGCCTCCTCTTAAAGACCCCCAGGGTAGAAGCCAGCACCACTTCCCTTGGAAGTTGGTTCCAGATCCTAGCCACCCTGACAGTGAAGTAGCGCCTCCTGATGTCTAGTCTGAATCTACCCTCTGCCAGCTTGTGACCATTATTTCTAGTCACTCCTAGTAGCGCTCAGGGGGAACAGGGACTCCCCAATACCTGCTGGTCCCCCCTGACTAGTTTGTAACAGGCCACTAGATCCCCCCTCAGCCTTCTCTTGTGGAGGCTGAACAGGTTCAGGTCCCTTAGCCTCTCCTTGTTTGGCCTGCCCTGCTGCCCCCGATTATGTGGGTGGCCCTCCTCTGGACCCTATCAATGCTGTTCACATCCCTCCTGAAGTGCAGCACCCAGAACTGAATGCAGTACTCTAACTGTGGCCTGACCAATGTCGCATATAGGGGGAGGATCACCTCCTTGGACCTGCTTGAGATGCATCTGTGGATGCATGACAAGGTATGGTTAACCTTCCTGACCACGTCCCCACACTGTCGTCCCATGTTCATTTTGGCATCAATAATGACTCCAAGATCGTTTTCTGCCTCTGCACTGACAAGAAGGGAGTTCCCCAGCCTGGAGGTATGCTGCTGGTTCTTCCTCCCCGGGTGCAGTACCTTGCACTTGTCAGTGTTGAAACCCATCCTGTTCTCATCCGCCCACCCCTGTAACCTGTCTAGGTCCGATTGCAGCCTATTCCTCCCTTCTAGCATGCCCACTTCCCCCCACATCTTAGTGTTGTCCGCAAATTTGAACAGGGTGCTTTTTACCCCCTTGTCCAAGTCACTGATGAAGTTGTTGAACAGTGCAGGCCCGAGGACCGAGCCCTGCAGAACCCCACTGCCCACATCCCTCCTGGCTGAATAAGACCCATCCACCACCACTCTCTGGGTGTGACCCTCCAGACAGTTAGTGACCCATTTGACTGTGTAGGTGTTGACGCCACAGTCCCCTAGTTTTTTAATGAGAATGGGGTGAGAGACAGTGCTGAAGGCCTTCCTAAAGTCCAGAAAGACTATGTCTGCTGTTACCCCTGCATCTAAGGATTTTGTGACCTGGTCATAGAAGGCCACCAAGTTGGTCTGACAGGACTTGCCTCTAATGAACCCATGTTGGTTGCCCCTAAGCATAATTTCCCCTGCTGGCCCCTCGTGGACATGCGCCAGGATAATTCTCTCAAAAAGCTTACCCAGGATCAAGGTAAGACTAACTGGCCTGTAGTTTCCTGGGCTCTCCTTCCTCCTTTTTTTGAAAATGGGGACCAGATTGGCCCTTTTTCAGTCCTCTGGCACCACACCAGAGCATCATGAGTGCTCGTAAAGCCGTGCTAGGTATCCCGCAATGACCTCTGCTAATTCCCTCAGCACTCTGGGGTGGAGATCGTCAGGACCAGCTGATTTAAATGCATCCAGTCCCTCCATAAGTTCTCTGACTAGATCCTCACTGACCCTATGTCTGGATGTGCCTCCCCTGGGGCCTATGGGGGTCCTGGTGGGGGGGGGGGTGACCTGGTCCCTGCTCAGAAAAATGGAGGCAAAGAAATTGTTAAATAGGTTAGCTTTGTCATCTGGTGTGACAACCAGATTTCTTAGCGTGTCTTGCAGAGGCCCCATGTTACCTGGCAACTTCTTTTTACCCTCTATTTATTTAAAAAAATGACTTCTTGTTGTCCTGGATCTGGGTAGCTAGTTCCAGTTCCATCTCCGCCTTGGCCTTCCTGACTGCCCCCCTGCAGCCCTGAGCAACCGAGGTAGTCCTCCCTGGTGATGGCCCCTCCCTTCCATTGGGTGTATGCCTCCTTTTTAGCTAGAAGACATTCCCGTATGCTTTTAGTGAGTCATGGGGGCTTTTGCAGCCTCTTGCCCCCTTTGATTCGTGTTGGGATTACCTCCCTTTGGGCTTGGAGGATCGTCTCCTTAAGGTGTGACCAGTCCTCTTGGACACCCGACTCCTCTCCTCTCCGGAACCTCAGTGCCTCCCCGACTATTCTCCTTACTTCGTTGAAATCCACCCTCCTGAAGTCCAGGGCTGCTGCCTTGCTGCAGGTCTTTGCCACCTTGCGCTGGATGGTGAATTCCAGCAGGAGATGATCACTGTTGCCCAGGTGGTCGAGCACTCACAGACCCCTCACCAGGTCATCGCCCATGGCCAGGACTAGATCCAACAAGGCATCTCCCCTGGTGGGGCTGTGTACCTCCTGGGTTAGATGGAGGTCCTGTATCTCAGCTAGGAACCTACATGAGCAGTCAGACTTGGCTGACTGCTCTTCCCAGCAGATGTCTGGAAAGTTCAGGTCACCCATGATGACCACATCCCTTGACCTAACTACCTCCGTGAGCTGACTTAAGAATTCCTGGTCTAGATCTTCCCCTTGGTTGGGTGGTCTGTAGTAAACCCCCACTGTTAAGTCCCTTTCCCCTTGACTTTCTTGTATTCTAACCCAGAGCACTTCAATGTGCCCCTCCTCTGACCCCGTGGTACTCGTTGAGGATATGTATTTCTCCTTGACGTAGAGTGCCACACCCCCACCTTTCCTCCCTGTCCTATCCCTCCTGTACAGCCTATAGCCCTTGATATTCACTGCCCAAATAGAGTTGGCTCCCCAGACTTTTTCTCCCTGGATGTGTGTGTCTTTGACACAGTGCATCTCTTTGCTTTATTAGTAAGTATTGCCTCAGTCCCTCCCCTCCTTCTTCTGTCCTTTTATTAGTTGAGCACCCCTGTTAGAAAGACACCAAGGTGGGAGGTAAGCCATCACTGACCTATATTGAAGGATGGCTGGCTGGTGACCAATCAGATGGCTGTGGAGATAAATAAAATTACTTTTGCCCCTCTGTAATATATTCCACTCCTTCTTCCCTCTTATAGTTAATCAATTAATGTTTGTTGATTAGTTGTGGTTAATACTACTTGTTAAATGTTGGCAATTGCTCTTGTTATTAATAAACTGTGTTATTCGTTTTAGTGTTAATTGTGTGTGGTAGTTAACTCAACTTCATCTAATTGCCTGGTAAATTGGATAGCGATAGAAATACCCTGGTTTAACAGCTAATTGTCTCAGGGCCAAGAAACACCTTCCTTTATGTGAGTGGACAGTATTAGGGTACAGCTCATTGAGCGACCTTATTTAATTAGGTGCTTAATTAAGTCCCCACTTAACATGGTGATGTAGCATCCTGTGTAGACACATCTTGTAAATACCAGGGGGAGAGAAAATGCCTTTTAAAGCTAAAAGGCAATGTTGACACATGAGCAAATGGGCATAAACTGGTCCTGAATACATTTCTAGTCTGGAATAGACTTCCAGTAGAAGTAGTTTAAAGTGGAGCTTCATAAATCTATTTAAAAGCTTGTATAACACAGCTACCTGTGGCAACAAGGGACTGAACTCCAGATTAGAAGGTTCCTTCCGGTCCTTTTGTTTATGTCTATTATCACAGACGCTATAACTACCCTGGCATGAAGGAGAGGTTAGTTATTTTATTTGACCATGATCTGTTCTAGTAGAGATTTTTATGTTGCTTTGACTCATGTTTTTCCTGTAGTATCTTCTGTCCTCCTGAAGTTAGGAACACATTAACATCTCCAAGTACATTAATATGCACAGAGGCTCGCAGCCATATTTGTACTCATGGGTGTCAGGAACTTTTTGTTTTTCTACTTTAAATGACTAATTCTAGCACTGAGTATTGCCCAGGTTTTGGGGCTATGTGGGAGAGTAATGGGAGGAAGAGGCAGAATAACAGAAGCATTGGGGTCTTGCTGAAACCAAGGCTGGGGATTTTGAATGGGGTGTGCCAATGCTTCTGTTGGGGTTAAAACCCAGTAGTTCCCTGATAGTGTCTTGCCCATCTGCTCAGGGTCAGACTAATCACTACATGTGGGATGAGGAAGGAATTTTACTTCATGGTCAAACTGGTACACACTGGGCACATCTACACATACACTTATGGCATGTGAAAAAAACTGCAGAGCTTATTGCTCTGGAGTTAAATGGCACACCCAGGAGCAATTGAACATGCTCCCGGGAGCAATTAACTGCAGAGCAAAAAGCTCTGCAAGTTATTCATGCACAGCACGTGGAGCCAGAGTAGAGTAGCTTCAGCTGGCTGGATTCCCTGGGGGTCAGCCTACTAGCCTGCTCCCCCAGCTCAACATGCTGCAGAGGGACTGACTGGAGCATGAGGGAGCTTCAGTGTGGGGCTAGCTGGCAGTGTAGGGCTAGCACCATTGTGGCCCAGCCAGCCCCTCCAGAATCTACACGTGCACTGCTGCAGAGTTTTTTACTCCACAGCAGGATAGTACTTGTACTTATTCTGCACTATTTACTCTGTAAATACAAGTATTATCCTGCTGCAGAATAAATTAGGTTACTCCAGCCTAATAGGTGTGCATGTGCAGATGCTGAGACGTATACTGCACATCTCATTAGTTTATCATGCAGTAAATGTCTCGTGTAGTAGGTATGGACCTCTTGGTCTCTCAAGTGTATTTTAATAACTGGAAGCAGCAGGGCATTGTCCCCATGCCTTACCTGGGCACTATATTTTGTGGTTTTATGGCAGAGTTGCCTGTGTAAGGTACAGCTGGAAGTTGTCTGGCCCAGGTGCATCTCTTCACTGCTTAGCCCTGGTGCAGGCATGGGCATAGGCAAAGCTCTTGAGCTCTGCAGGCCAGATTCAGGTGCTGTGGGCCAGACCCAGCCTGCAGGTTGTATGTTGCCAGCCCCTGCTCTACCACACATCAGAGAGAGTCCTCTTTGCATCTTAATTTGATTAATAGGTAATTTTTTTCTCTCTTCAGGCTGGACTTATGGTACTAATTGACCAGTTAGTGTCATTTTTTGCTTTTGTCTCCAAGCTAATTAGGGTTATTAAAAGAACTGGTAGTGAATCAGCAATCCCAGTGTTTATTCTGATACAGCACTTTTCTTGTTGTTTTTTAGTTGTTCATAAAAGTACAGAACTAACTGCAATAGCTAGAAGTTAACAGTAGTAGGTGGGCAGTGTTAAGTGAGGTTACACAAAGCTCTCCTGTACGTTTGGCTGCTGCTGTACCTGCAATTTGAGCTCCAGAAAGTTTCTTTCAGCCCATTCTGCCGTGGTTGACAATCTGGAAAGGTTGTATTAAAACAAGCAGTAGTTTTGTGATTTAGCTTAGACCAAGGCAATGTTTTCTGGTGATGTACATGTCAAGATCTGATTCCATCTGTTGGGCATCTATGATCCTATTCCACCTCACTCAAGTGCCCGCAGAACTGTTAACTTATCTTCTTTATTCATCTTAGTCTTGAGACTGGGGGCTGGGGAGGTGCAGGCACTAAGGCTCATGGTTGATATCCCATAGGTCACAAGTCTGAGGCCATGGAAGATTTCAACAAATCTGTGAATTCTGCTAAGTACCATATCACAAGGACATAAAAAAGAAAAGGAAGGAAGACCTTAAGACTGAACAAATCCATTTACATATTTTGCCATTTTATATATATATTTTAAAAAATATCATTAGCAGTTTTTAATCTAATTAAACCAGGCTACACTGAGATCATATGGTGCTCATTTATTTAATCAGAACTTAATGTGGATTAGGCAGTAGGAGGGAAACTTTACTAGTGAGGCAAAATGGCTCCTAATAAATGTATCTTTTGTACAGTTAGTTCATTACAATGTTGCCTGGTCTTTACTGAAATTACTGATACAGTTGTTTTTGTACTTGTGATTTTTGGAGGACATATACATGCTTGTGTGATTTTGGTTGCTTTTTTTAATTAAGCCTCATTAGGAATCTAATGAAGGAATCTAATAAACTTCTGTTTCCTGGCACCCAAAAATAAGCATGAAGTGCTTAAGGAGGGAACCCCATTGACAATATAGCACCCAAATATATTTAGACAGACTTTTTAGAAATCCACTTTCATCTAGGTCTTCCAGGAGGTGGGGCAGGGCAGGGCAGGGTGTCACAACTCAGTGTTAGGGGAACCTGCCTGCCTGCACAACACAGTGATCAAAGTGGAGCCATGAGCGTGCACAGTGCTGGAAGAGCTTGCAGCCAGGGAGGTGAAGGGAGGATGCATGGAGAGGATCATCAAGGAGCATATCTGTGGGGGGCCTGCAGGGGAGATCATGCTCAGGGACAATCAGCATGGGTTCACCAAAGGCAGGTCCTGCCAGACCAACCTGATTGCCTTTTACGACCAAGTAACTAAATCCTTGAATGATGGTGTCGCCATGGACATAGTCTTTCTAGACTTTAAGAAGGACTTTGACACTGTCTCTCACCCCATCCTCATCAATAAATTAAGTGACTGCGGCACTGATGCCTACACAGTTGGATGGGTAAAAAAGTGGCTGATGGGGTGCACCCAGAGAGTAGTGGTGGACCGGTTGTACTCAACCTGGTGAGATGTGAGCAGTGGGGTACCCCAGGGCTCGGTCCTCAAGCCCGCACTATTTAACATCTTCATCAGTGACTTGGACAAGGGGGTAGAAAGCGCGCTGTCTAAGTTTGCTGATGACACTAAGATGTGGGGCGAGGTGGACACACTTGAAGGGAGAGAGAGGCTGCAACTAGATTTAGACAGACTACAAAAGTGGGCAGACGAGAATAGGATGGGGTTCAATGTAGACAAATGCAGGGTGCTGCAACTTATTGGAGAGAAGGAATCCACACCATACATACAGGCTGGGGAGTTCCCTTCTTGAAAGCACAGAGGCAGAAAGGGATCTCGGAGTCATTATTGACTCCAAGATGAACTTGAGCCACCAATGCCAGACTGCAGCCAGCAAGGACAGCTGTACCTTGTCATGCATCCAAAGGTGCATCTCAAGCCGGTCCAGAGAGGTGATACTCCCCCTCTGTGCGACTTTGGTCAGGCCGCAGTTGGAGTACTGCGCCCAGTACTGGGTGCTGCATTTCAAAAGGGATGTGGCCAGCCTGGAGAGGGTTCAGAGGAGGGCCACCCCCTTAGTGAGAGGGCAGCAGGACAGGCCCTACGAGGAGAGACTGAAGGACCTGAACCTGTTCAGCCTCAGCAAGAGGAGGCTGAGGGGGGACCTGGTGGCTGCCTACAAGCTTATCAAGGGGGATCAACAGCAAATAGGCAGAGCTCTTTTCTCCCCAGCACCACCTGGGGTGACAAGGAATAATGGTCATAAACTGATGGAGAACAGGTTTAGGTTAGAGATCAGAAGGCAATATTTTACAGTAAGGGTGGCCAAAATCTGGAACCAACTTCCAAGGGAGGTGGTCCTCGCCCCTACCTTGGGCAAATTCAAGAGGAGGTTGGACAATCACCTGTCTGGGGTCTTGTGAACCCAGCATTCATTCCTGCCTGTGGCAGGGGGTCAGGCTAGATGATCTGTTCAGGTCCCTCCTGACCCTAGCTACTATGAAACTATGAACAATGTGGCCTCTGCAGTATGTAGCCCCTGGCCACTAATAAGTTCGATAGCCCTGCCTTAGCTATAAGGATTGCTCTGCTGACCTACCTACCTAAATGATGCATTGAAGCTTAATTCCCATTTGAAAAATACCTGAAGATCTTTGGAGGGTGAGCGGGCCGGGAGCGGTCCGAGGTTCTCGGGGGTGTGCGGCAGGCTGTAGCCAGCAGCCCTGGCATGTGGGTCGGGGAATGCAGGCCAGCGGACTAGAATTAGGCACGGACGATTAGCGGTTGATTAAAGATTATTTTACTTACACCGAAGATGGTCGCGGTGCAGGCAGGAAAACTTGCTTGAGTTGCAGTTACAGACAGAAAAGAAGAGAAGCGGGCAAGAGTTCCTTCCATGCAAACCTCTAGCTCAATCCGGTTGAAGGATCTAAACACGCGAGCCCATCGTGTCAACCGAAGAAAACAACTCGGAGAAAGAGCTCTGGATACACTCACACGAAGTTTGCTAGGCTCCGTGGAACTTGCGCGCAGGGAAGGGGTTCGTCAAGGGATCGTTCGGCGATGGGGAGAGGCCAGAGGTTGATCAGACCCCTATAGCCTTCTCAAGGTACGCGCTGGGTCCAATAGGCTCCGCAGCGCTTAGAGATCTTCATGAGACGTGAAGTTCTCCTCCTACAGATGGTTGTGGAGTCCTCCAACTTGGGCGGAAACCGCTCAAGCCTCTTATATGGCTAGCAAGCCAATCACTAGCCACCACGTGGGAATAATTTAGAACTGGCCAATAGTAGGACACAAATTTGCATGCGAATGGCGGGAACTCCTTTTCACCGTGCATTTCTCTTTGCAACTAAGAAATGCACCCTGCAAAGAAAGCTCCTCGTGGCGGGAAATAATTTAGCAGTGCCGAAGCATGCAAACATACACACAAAATCACACCCTTGGGTTGTGACAGAGGGAAGGTTTTAGCAAAGTCCATACCCTTATTGTGCTTAATAAGTAATATTTTTATTATGTGTATATTTTTATTTGGCTTGTTACTTGGATACAAGTGCAAAACTGTCCATGATGTGTTTTGACTATTATGGGGAAAATTAAATGCCTTTTCCTTTTGTTGCTGCTGAGCTTATAGATTTGTGAACAGGGCAAATTTATTAGTGCTGTATGAGCTCCTGACAAAATGTCCTACCCGAGCAAAAACTCCCCTTTGACTGCTGGCTTTGAAAAAACTCAATATTAAATACAAGCAGAAGAAATAGTTCTGAAGAGAAGTCAGATGAAATGCAGGGTGGGTGGTAATGGCAGAGATTCCACCTACCTATGGCTGTAACACTGAATACCTGAGAGTTCAGTCCATTCCCACCTATGCCTCCAAATCTAAGAATCTGCATATGTGGCAGTTTGTGGTAAAGATTGGACTTTGTACCATGCTATATAGACATCAGTGCTACATAGACATCAGTCACCACTGCCTTGCCTTTAGTATGTGATTGGGACCAGAGCAGAGAATGTGTCAAATGCTATCAATTGATTTGATAACATTTTTACAGGTGCTTTGATGGCAAAAAAGGAATAGGACACTAGGGAACTACATCCTAATGTGCAAATTTGGAAATTTATGCTGCATTGTAAACTGTACAGAAGTTTGTTTTATAAAAAATATCACTTGTTCATCCTCTAATAGGCATATATCTTTATTAGAAAGGAAAGGGTTATAGGGTACAGAATACTCTTTTAGAACTATTCAGTGTCTAGAATGAGAATTATTTGTAAGCTCATTAATGAACCACTTGATCACCTTCAGATCATTTTAACAATTATAGTTTCCTTTAAAAATGGACTCACAATATTTTGGTGCAGAAGGATGCTTATTAGTTGCTAATAATCATAAGTCATTACCCCAATCAGGCTGCAAGATCTGGCTTTAGTATGATCACTCTATCATAGTTATGCTTCACTCTATCATAGTTATACTACAAATTCCTATATATCTGACAAACAAGGAAAAGGATACAGTAAGAATGTTAGTTTAGAAATTGATATGTACACTAAAGTATTGCATTATTTAAGAAAAAAGCCCAATACTGCACTGGTAAGCTGTACACTGAATGACAAACTATACACTGAATGAGGCTAGTTCCAATCATTTTACATTAATCCAGGCAACAAACTGAGATGGGTTAGGAAAAAAAGAATAGTATATTATAGAATAGTAACCTTTCCTAGAATGAATAACATCCTAGGTGGTAACATTTTCCTACAACCTGTAATTTCAGTACTTTTTCAGAAGTCTGTACTTTGTCTAATGTACTTGTAACACACTTGGATCCAAAATATTCTTTGTTTTACACTATTTCATCTTTCCAATGAATGAAAAATAAATCATTCTGTTAAAAAAAACCCAAATAAAATTTTAAAAATCCCCAAAACAAACAAACAAAACTCTGTTAAAACACTGATTCTAGACTGAGTGGAATGTGGCTTTAAGATTTCAACCTATATCCATTTTAATGTTCTCTTACCAGTTATGACACCCAATAGGGCTACACAGTAAATAAGCCTTTAATTTACAAAGAATGAACTGTTAGAAACTAGTTTCTTTTATCATCATCACTGAGAACATGGGCACAGGACCATGCTGCTGGGAGGTAAATGAGGATGGGACTTTAACACTCAACAGTTGTTTTGTAGTAACTGCATATGAAAGCTAACTTTATTGTCTCCCAGGGCAAGTTTTTTCTTTGCCTGTGCCCTGACAAACTCCTCACTCTGCAAAATTTTAACTACAACCTCAACAATATCAGTATATTTATCCACTGAATTTACTTATTCAGGAGAACTATATAATGTTCTTTCTTGAAAGGGAGCATGAGGCTGGAGTTAGGTCAGAAGAGAATCAATTTTGCATGCACCTGAGGATGAAGTTACATGTTACACTTAGACCATACTAAGGGCACTTAAAACAAAGGCATTTGTTCACATACATGTGCCACAGCGTCGGGTGCCTTGAAAAATTCCCGGTGCTGCAGTGCATGCAGTTGTATAAGCAGCGAAATGTGCGTCAGCGCACAGAAAATGGTGGCAGTGCCCTTCTGAACTAAAGCACATTGGAGGTGCTTTAGTTCAAAAGGGCACTGCCCTCATTTTCTACATGCTCATGTGCATTTCACTGCTTATACAACTGCACGCAGTGCAGTGCAGTTCACATCAGCTCACATGCAGAGTAGGCTTGATTAACCAAGTCTGCTCCGAAGCAGTGGATCTCTGGCATGTAATGGGATGAAAACCACATATTAAAACTCATTAACTAGTACTAATTGCCATCTGAAGGCATGTCCAGACAAGTCCAGCCATGCAGTCTATGGTGCCGCAAACATGTCTGCAGCACTACTTGCTGCACAGTCTTGTGTTCTCCATGCTGCAAGGGCACACTACCCATGCATGTGCTGCTCTGGGTTTTTTTCCCACATTTTTTTTTTTTTTTACTCCTGAATATCCAGGGGTCAAAAAACCCCATGTGTGTTTGTATGTGGGGAGGGGGGAGTGGGGTTGGAGTAGTGCATACTTGGGCAGCATGCGTTGCTGAAAAGCGGAGCCTGGCTGCCCAGAGTCACACTGTAGCTGCCTGCCAGGCTCTGCCAGCAGGGTGGCCATGGCTGGAGCACAGGGAGGTCCCCAGAACCCCAGGTAAGACTTCTGGAGTCAGCCCAGTGGTGGCCCCACTTCCCCTACTGCCCCTGGGGTAACTTGCTGCGCGGCAAAGTGAGCATGGCATGGATAGTCCCTGGGGACAAGTAGCTGCAGTGCATCCACAGATCTATTGTGGTCTAAGTGTAACATGTAACACGCAGCATAGACCTGAGATTCTGGTCTATGCTGCTCCTGCAGAGGGATGCAGGATGCTCAGTGAAGCATTACATTTTTTCTGTGGCTGTAATTCAGCCAAATCTTGGGTGCATTTCATAAGGACAGCAAAAAAAAAGGTAAATGGCATTCTCAAGCAATAGCTTCATGCCATATGGAAAGTTTCTGTTCCAGATGATCAGGGTGCTACAGATCTCCCAGAAAAGGTCTGAGAACTAGTTTAAGGTTACTAAATCCACTGCTCCATAAATTAATTCTCATAAACTGTGAAACTTTCTTTGGCTTAAGCTTAAAGAAATCAATCAGAGGCATAAACTAAGCACATGAAACTTCAGCCTTGCTAGGTGTAGTCTGGCAAATTAAAAGCAACGGAAAACAGGTTTAAAACAAACTTGACATAAGAAGTTGGTACCAACACACCTTCTAATAAAAACTATTCATTTTTAAATTGTATAACAGTATATTGGCATAAGGTGGCTTCAAATATTAAGCTGTATATCTTAGCTTGGCTATTTTTAAAATATGTGGTGCCATAGTTCTGATGCATGAACCTCAAAATAAGACTTATGTTCATATGTGCACAATATCACAGTTGTCTGCATCTGTTTTGATTGTGATCACTATTACAGGGAAAGCCAAGGCTGAGCACATGACCAGATTTTAACCAATTGCAAAAGGTACATGAATGACCTTGAGTGTTAATGTTTTATTTCATGCTGAAATAAATAGTCCGTGACACTTTAATGGGATGTTACAAATCACTCTAAAATGGCAATTTTTGAGAGTGACAGTTTTATAATGAAACTAGATATTTCAGAGTCCTGGAAAATGTTTCTCTCTCCAATAACATTTTGGTCAGATTATTTTAATAATTTCAATTAAAAACTTCCTACTATCTGTAAATTGTAGAGAACTAAGAACAGGAAGGACAAAAAACATATTTCAGTGTTGCATATGCTGCTAGTATAGCTGCTGATCATCACATTCAAAATGTGCTAAGCTCTTTATAGACAAGAGAAAGATCTGCTCCTTTCTGGAAACAGGCATGCCATCTAATTCACATAGCTTTTCTATTTAAGATACCACCATAAGTTTTGCATATATTAAAATGTGTCATCTTAAAAGAAGTTTGTCTGTTACAAAGGTAATTAGGCAACTAAATATGCAGATAGAGGTTTAGTGACCTTTACAAAGGCACTTAGCCAGGTTAAGTACCACATTCCCCTTGCTTGTCGTTAAGATTGTAGCACCAGATCTGCTGAGGTGTGTTTGTAAATTCTACCGGATGCCTGTCTGCATCTTTGGCCATCTAAATAACTTTGCAAAGCTAGCCCCTAGCCCACACACTTTATGAATGCAGCAATTTATATCAATAATACTGATGAGGCCTAATTCTGCTGCCCTGTGACTTCAGTATACAGATAATATAGGTTTGGGTCGTTTGTCATTTATTTAGCTCCTCTTGAGATGCTGCTAGATCCTCTGACAGATTATTCCGTTATCAAATTGATGTCATTGTAGAACACCTTTCCTAACATTTTAAGTTAGATGTTTCTGTTTATAGTTCTAGCTCACCACTTCTTTTTTTTTTTTTGACCATTCATGCACACCCTAAAGCATGGTCGAACAGATGGGGACAACAATTGATAGCCTCTGCAGCATTAAGCTTGGAACAGCAGTTTTGGATTAAATACTCCCAATGAAGTATATATTGTGGCCCTAGTCTTGCAGCTATTGCCAGTTTAATAGCTTCCCTCTTTAAACCCTGTTTGTGTAGCATAGACGAATCAAGGCACCTAAAGCCCAACTATGCTTCTACATAAATGAGAGGAGGATGCATGCAAAATGAGAAGAGCAAGTGGTAACTGAACACTCAGTGTGGACTTGACCCAGTTTTGGCAGGGAATGGACTGGATGCTTTTGTAAGCATGAAAAAAGGTGTCATAATGTCAGACGTTATGTCACATTTCAGCTTTCAGATCTAGCATTTTGCCAATTTGATAGATGTTGACAACTTCTAAGTTCCCACCCAGCCATTGCTCCCCTCATCACTCTGGCTGCAGAAGCAGCTGGGTTCCCCCTCTCCCAAGCTTCCACTTCCTGGTCTTGCCGCAGAGGCAGTGTAGTGCAGCACAGTCTGCGGTACCGGAAGAGCTGCTAGCCTGGGGTACTCATGCAGTGTAGTGTGGGGGGGCATAACTAGGTGCTGGGGCACCTATGTGACAAGGTGCAGAGAAGGTGTCTGTGGCCCCCACTGGTGCAGTTCAGGGCAGTGGGGATGGGGATATCTGCAGCCCCTTCTGGTGTAGCCCACGATATTTAGGATTTGGACACCCCTGGCCTAAGTTACACTCTCAGAGGTTCTAAGCATGTGCTAAATACAGCATTCAGACTTTCCATATCCTGCAGGTATAGGATGATAGGATTACTTCAGGTATAGGATGGTACAAATAATCAAGATTTCTTATTTACTCACAATCAGGAATAATTTCTTTAATATCAGTTATCAGCCAGTTCTCCTTGGAATCAGGATGTGTTTACCTCTAGGTACTTTTAGGGTGTAGTTACACCATAGGATTAGCATGTGGTAACTTTAAGGAATGTTAGTCAGTGTTAAAGTTAGCAAATACTTTAAGGGTTAATACCCACTCTAACATGCAGTGTTCTGACCTGCCCTTGGAAAACCAGGAAGCAGGGGCATGGCTAGGACCCAAGGTGGCTTTATGCCTGCTCCACTTGCTTCCTCTCTGGGTGAGTAAGGTGGCTCAGATCGGGACCAGAGAAGCCCATACTGGGCCTGTCAGCTCCCACCTGCCTAGACTTGGTCCCTGCCCTCTAGGGCTGTGCAAAATTTTGCCAAGTGTTTTGTTTTGAAACTGTTTCCGTAGGTTTTGAGCTCAAAACAGCAAAATTGGAATGAAACAAAAACCTTCAAAACAGGTTTGAAATGAAATGAGGGTACTCAGAATGTTTCAAAGTTTCAAAACATTTCGAGTTTTGAAGTAGCCCAGTGGCAGGAGACAGGGGAAAACCAGGGCTGCACTCCAAGGAGTCCCATGGAGCTCAGCCTGGCGGGAAGCACAGCCCTGGCTCTCCCCACCTCCCGCTGCCAGGCTGTACTCCGAGCAGCTCTGCAGCCCCATTGAGCTCAGCCCAGCGGCCTGGCAGTGGGAGGCGGAGCGCAGCCCCGGCTCTCCCTGCCTCCCATCACCGGGCTACACTCCGAGCCCATGCAGCCCCATGAAGCCCTGGCTATCCCCACCTCCTGCACTCTGAGCGGCTCTGCAACCCCATGGAGCTCAGCACGGTGGCATGAGGCAGAGCGCAGCCCTGGCTCTCCCCATCTCTCCACTGAGCTGCGGGCCCCTGGATATGCATGCCAGATGACAAGAGGCTGCCTCTGTCAGCTGGAACTGGCAGAAACATCAAGTATCCCCGGCCCTAGGTGCGGGCTGAGCCCAGCATATGTCCCAGGCAGAAAACTGAAGGGGTGGTAGCTCTTACTGAGGCCACAAAGCCTGCCAAGTTTCAAGGAGATAGCTGCAGAGGTTTGGGGGGAACTGCACCTCAAGCTGCGGACAAGCAAGACTCATGCCATGGGTGACACTGTGTGTGTTAAGGCGCAGCGGGGTGACAGCTGCAGGGATGGTGGCCCCTGCTGTGATGCCTGCCAGCTGTGGAGGAGATTGGTGCAGGGGGAGTCTGGGGCCCTGCGCTCCTAACTGCTGATAGACAAAACCCTTGCCAAGACTGTGTCTGTCTTGAGGTGGTTGATTGTCTGTATTGATTCTTTCCTCTCCTTAGCCTGGGTTTGTAGGTGCTAATTGATGCTCTTAAAGACATTATGTAGTAGCTAGGTCCTGTGTATTGAGCTGGTCCCTGAGTCCCTGGTCCCTGAGTGAATCATGATTGATTGATTGGTAACTGGCAACACAGCAGCTTAGCAGCCAGGTCTGCAGCAGTGTCTCCCCTCCCCACCCCAAGACAGACACAGTCAGTCCCACAGCACCCATGGCGTGAGTTTTGCTTGTCCACAGCTTGAGGGGCAGTTCCCCCAAGCCCCTGCACCGATTTTCTTTAAACCTGGCAGGCTTTGTGGCCTCAGCAAGAGCTACCACCCCTGCAGTTTTGACCCCCCTGTATTGTAACACATAGACTTGACAGGAGTTTTTCTTTCAACAATTTGGGGTACAGTTGTTCCCAAACCCCTACACTGATCTTCTTGAAACTTGGCAGGTTTTGTGGCCTCAGTAAGAGCCACCATTCCTCCAGTTTTCACCCTGCTATATTGTAACGCCTAGACGTAACATGAGTTTTGCTTTCAAGAATTTGGGGTAAAGTTCCCCCCCAAACCCTAACTGATCTCTTTGAAACTTGGGAGAATTTATCCTCTCTATAGAGTCTACTATCCCTGAAAATTTCATCCAAATCAGACAAAAAACAACAAAGGTATAGATATTTTATTGTTTCTCCATTATGATTGGATCTCCGAGGCGGCTCCCAAGCACTTCGACCCAGATGTGCTGCTTCAGACCCCAAAGTGTCTGAAGCTTCTCCGGATTTGAAGCTCTGTCTGAAGCCTTGCACAGCCCTACTGGCCATGCCTTGTAATGTCCCATGGAGTATTTCCTCACACTCCTGTGACCCTTAAGGTCTTAACACTGGCTGGCTGTGGATTCTAGTGTCCAGAACTGTTCAAATGTGATGGGCTGTGCCACTGAGCTCTCAGGTGCGTTCTTCCCCTTGTGGGTCCCACTGATGCCTCCTGGGCTGCCTTTGTCCTGCCCTGGGTGCCCTGGGTGTACCTGCTTACAAAGTCCCACACCGGTGGGGTAGGTCTGAGTCCCTTGGTTCTTCTGTGGCTACTCCTCCACTTGGAGCCCAGGCTCCCTTTCCCAGGCGTCTGGTCTTCAGCAGCGTTGTCTGACTTGTTGGGGTTCCTTACCCCAGGATGGGTCTCCAATATTCTCAATGCTGATAAGTGGTAGCTCAGATGCTGCAGGAAAGTCCCAGCCACAATCCGAGCTGCCACACTATCTGGTAATCCATCTGTGTACTGTTGCACTGGGTGAGTGCTAGCCACAGGAAAGACTTCTGGAGGCATGGCTAGTGCTTCTTTCTCTCTCCCCCCAGATGCAGCTGTCAAGTTCCTCCTATCCCAGGAGCTTTGAGGGACCAGACCAATCTGCAGCCTCTCTTCTGGCCATGCAGTGCTGGCCTGGACTCCTGCAGACCAGCCACCTGGATGCCGGTGGTGTGGTGAGTGGGGCTCAGGCCTGCTACACACCCTTGGAAATATTCCTGTATTTTTTATTTGAAAGGGACTAGTTTTGGGCATCAAAAATACTTACTTAAGTCAACTTACTTGGATTCACAAAGAGGAAATGTTTCCTAGAACTACTTAGTTGAAAATCCAAACTTTGGTTCCCCAGAGTTTTGCTCAACAGGACCCAGTAAGATAATTCTAGTTACCATGGCAGAGAAGCAGGGAGCCTGTCCACAGCACTGATCTAAATTTTCTCATGGCAGTGACTTCAGTTTACATACCGTATTTTCCCAAATCCAAGACAACTCTGCATTTAAGATGACCACTCAATAATTAATTTGATTATTTACATGTATTAATTTTGTTATAATTTTCCATGTATAGAATCTAATTATTGGTGGGTTGTCTTTAAATTGTGGCAGGGGAGGTGGTTGGGGAGTGAATTACCTTGGCCTTTGCCCGTTGCTCCCTGACACCTGCTCCCCCACTTTTTCCCCCTGCTGCCTGTCAAACTTGCATCTCCCCACAAGCTTGCATCGCCTGGTACTTACCCTGCCCTGCATCTCTGTCCCTGTATCCTTTGCCTCCCCCTCCTCCCCCCACCCCAAATGCTTTCTCTCCAGCTCTGGCAGGGCTCTGGCCCCACTCCAGTTCAGGACACAGCATATATTTGCTCTGGCCCTAGCCCAGCCAGATAACAGCTGGCAACAGCAGCTACAGCCAAGCCCTGAAGATGGACTGGGGCTGGAGCAAATATGTGCTCTGGGCTGGAGTGAGGCTGAAGCCAGAAGAGAAGCAGTGTGGTCTTATTCCACCCTGCTCAAATCCCTTAAAAAACCATTACTGTAATATGTGGATGGTCTTCTTCCTGCTCACTGCTCTCTTTTGACTTAGTGTAAGGGTGAAGATGGCTTTCTATAAAAGTAGGAGCATTTAATGTTTTTTGTCAGGACATGAGCAAGATAGAATAGGATCACACTTGGATTCCTAAGTCTACTTCCATATCTAAAAAGTGGAATAGGATGTAATAACTGTGTTTTGAAAGCTTGGTAGTGCTTTTATTTATATTGGATGCTTGTCATATGGACTCTCTAATATGTCTCCTCCATGCTTCTCTAACCCATTCCATGTGATATCTGCATATAACACATTTCTTTTCTTAAGTGGAGGCATTTCATATACAATTCATGCATGGTATTTATCTATTAAACCCAACTTTTTATTTAGCATTTCTATTTTTTAAAGCCATAAGGAAGCACTTATCTGATGTTGAGATTCTGAAGTCTTTCAGGCTTTACACAGCTACCTTTCCACCACATCCTATATTACAGTTGAGTGGGTAGGCAGTATTAGAGTGAAATTGTAGCCATGATGGTCCAGGTATTATGTGAGAGTCAAGGATTTCTTTGGGTGATATCTTTTATTGGACCATCTGGACAGCTGGGATAGTGTTAAAACAAAACTTTTGAGTGCAAGACATTCTTCTTCAGGTCTGAGGAGAAAAGCAAGGACAGCAACAGTAGACTCATCTCGGTGGTAGGAAACATATTCAGATCTTCACATTACTTGATTTGGAGCAATGATATGAACCAGGGTGAGCACTCCATTAGGCAGCTTATGTTGAAACACTGCCACTTTTCAGAAAGAGTTAAATATCCATTTGAGCATAAACTTCACTTTGACTTCCCACATCCTGGGTACCCTAACCATTGGGATATAGAGTCTCTCTCTGGCCCAACAATATGTTAAAGCAAAGTAGAGCTGCTTCAAAATGAGATGCATCACTAAATATTAGGGGTGTGTGAAGTGGGCCCTATTTGATTTGGATTTGGCCCGAATCAGGGACAGTGATTCAATTTGTTGATTCGGATCACTGTCCCTGATTTGATTTGGCCGAATCCAAATCTGAAGATTTTATGCTGATTCAGAGAATCAGCGATTCAGTCATAGACACAGTTTTAAACATTTTTTCTACATACCTTGAGGTAGCAGACACAGCTTGTGAACGCTGTGATGCTGGGGCGCATGAAACATCCCACAGGAGTGCGGGGGGACCCTCCACATGGTCAGTGGTGAACCCAGAAGTGGGCTGGAAGTACTTCTGGCCCACTTCTGGGTCTGCTGGGGAGCACGCTGGAGGCCCCCATGTGCCTCCCCAGCTTGGTGATTGGCTGCACAGGGACCCTGGGTGCCTCCCCAGATCCAGGAGGCACCAGTCACAGCCATGGGGGCACTTCTGGCCCACTTCTAAGTCTGCTGCCAAGCTCACTAGGGAGCCCCCCATGCTTCTGTGGGACACTCCATGTGCCCAAGCATTGCAGCACTCATGAGCCGCCTGGTACCTAGAGGTATGTAGAAAAAAACATTTAAAGCTGTGTCTACATCTGAATCTCCTAATCTTTCTGAATCTCTCCAAATCAATTAGGTGGGTTCTGATTCAATTCTGACAGATTAAAGAGTCCTCTGATTCAATTCAGATTCAGACGTTTGGCCACCGAATCGGGCCGAATCTCCGCCAAATCAAATCAGGGACCGAAGATTCGCACAGCCCTACAGAATACCTATATAGCTGTTTGCCACACCTGGTCTATGTTCATGTGGCCTAGTTTAAGCTGCCTAAACATAGATCGAGAGTGGCATGTACAGCTGTTTGCTGTTGCTGGGCACCATGAGGGGAACCTAATATAAGTAACTCCAGGTGGGGGAAGAGGCAGGCAGGATTTGGGGTCTGGTACACCTGTGGTGGGGGGAAGGCAGGGAATCTTGGGGATAAAAATAGCCCAGTAGGGGTCAGAAGGCTAATAGTACAGCCCTGAGGCTGTCAAGTGGTTGGGCTTTCCTACCCTCTGGGCTGGGAAGCAAATGCATGAAAGTGTTCAGGAGATTACATTAACATTTCTCTCAAGCTAAATTAGTTAATCTCTGGAGGTACATTAACTTAGATCAGGCATGCCATTTTCTGGATGATTTGTGTGCTCTGAATGCCTGCATTAATGGGTATTTAGATTGACCTAACCATAGTCAGTTGAATCTAAATATAATGTCTGAATGTACCCCAAGAGCCTAATGGATGGGGCACTTTAGTGTGATGTGGAGATCCAGATTTCAGTTCCTGTTTTAAAAATTGGGCAGTGAAGACATAAGGAGTAAAGGTTTTTCAGCTCCTACATAAATGTCCTAACTACTTGACAGTTTAATACATTTGTGATAAACATACCAGCCAGCCCCCTAAGCCCTTGTCCCTGGCTGTTTTGTGAAATGCCTGATTGTGCAATGCTTGATAGTGGTCTGGGCCCTGCATGAAAGACAAATGAAGCAATGTCTGGTTTAAAAATTATTTTGTGGCTAAGGCATAGGGTGAGTTTTGAGCAGTTTGGCAGCATTAGGACTTTACCAATTTTATGCATGTCCACCTTTTTATGCATGTGCATCCCTAGCAGATCTTATTGGCAGCAATGTAGTTGCTGAGGGACTTCATGTCTTACAGGGCTAAACATTAGTACAGCAGGCACTTTGAGGAACTCACACATGCCATAGTTTGGACTCTAGGTATCCACCCCAATCTGGATTTAGGCCATGCTCCATACCTTTGGTGTTTGTTTAATAAACATTCATTTAATTCCTTCAGGATTCACAGTAGAACAAGACAGCTTACTTATATATGGGGAGACAGTGTACAGCTTCAGAACTGCAAATAAAAGGTGGTTGGTTTGAGTTTCATGGAGGGGAGGGGGTATCAGAAAGTTTAATCTTTGTATTAAGTTGTTCTTTAAATAGTAGATTTGTCAGTTTACTTCCCCCTGCCCCCACTGAATTTGTCCCCAGTTCCCAGTAGGAAAGTAAAGTGCTTCTGTTTGTCACCACTAACAGCGCAGGTAGGCAGGCAAAAAAGTAGAGAGATGCTGTCTATGTGTACATCCTCAGAAGCTCTTGGATGAGTATGTGGCAGTTGCCTGTAGGGTGAGATTGGGTATCCTATTGTCTTTTTCCTGAAGTCTTAAGGTTTCTTAAACAATGAGCCTCACACATGGAGGGTGTGGCAGGCCAGTAGGGGGTGCTCCTGCATTGATCCACCCACCTCACTGTGCCCAATCACCTTCCAGGCTCCAAGTGCCTCCCTTGGGGGCACCTCACGTCTGGCTGACCCCCACCCTGGAGCGCACCCGCAATCCTGGGGGTAAATCTGCCATCACCCAGGGTCTGGACTGATCTTGGCCTTGTGCCCCCTGGGAAACACAGGACTAGTAGTCCTTGAGGGTACTTGACCCACTGCAAGAACTTGGGGTGCTTCACTCAGTCTGAAGCACAAATAGTGGTCTCCCCTTAGTCAGACAGACCAAGGGGACCCCAAGGCATAATCTAGACCCTCTCCTAATAAGTTTCCCATACTAGGTACAAAGGAGAATGTTATTGGTTACAAGGAGTAGGTTTGGAATAGAGTACAGGGTAGAGCAATATCAGAGAAATCCCCTAGAGCAAACAGTGGCATGGTAGCCTTTGATTACGCATCTTTGTTACTGCAAGCTATATATCTAGTTGGATATCAAATAGCTTACTCATAAGTATCATCCAGAGGCAGGTGGAGATTCCCCTTGGAGGCAAGCAGTTCATTGAACATGAGTTCAGGAGACAGCGTGAGTTTCAGATGGTTCAGCTTCTGTGAGAGTCCTCATTATGGCTGTTGTCCCTCGTCTTGGGCAGTCTTTAACTTATATAGACCTTGTGACCCCATTTACCTGATCCAATGAAGACCAGCAGTTGTTGGCTGCCAGCCAACCAATTTGAAATTCATCACTGGTTGCTGGGTAGACTGGCAGGGTCTCTAGCCCCCTCCCAGTCTTGATGACACTGCTTAGAACAATAGGGAGTTTAAACCCCCACCCAAGTGTGTGAGGACAGTCATGGAAGCAGAAGGAGCAGGTTTCCCCCTCCCTCAGGAATGTATCCAGCTCAGGTTACAACTCAGGGTTACCTGAAACAAGTGGGGCCAGGGGTGTCTGCCCTTTTCAGTGACCATGGTAACCAAATTGTCAGATTGGTCATCAGTCTGATAGGAGAATTTGGGGGGAGACAGAGATGGCATTCTGCCATGGAGGGTACAGATATTGATCTCTCATTGTCCTGAGTCCTGGTGGAAGGAACTAGAGCTGGGAATAGGTAAAGCAGCTATTTCAGTAATCCTGGTTGTCATGGAGAGGGAAGCAGGTTGAATAAGTCTCATCAATCTATTCAAGTCATATTTGACGTCTATACATCTCGCACTTTTAACTTGAAAAAAAATGTTTATTCCAGTGTCCTTTCAACATTTATTTCTTTAAATATATTTGAAGTAATTCATCTCTCTTTGCAAAAACTGCTAGTATTTTGTAGATCTGCTAAATATGGCTTCCACTGCAAATGGTAAGAGACCCTGACAAATCTCTTATATTAGTGACTTGTGCTCTACTGTATTTGGTGACAAATAGGAAGAGCATTTTAACATAAGCTGTTTTTTTTTTGTTTTGTGGTAGTTGCTTAGTAGGATTGTAGAGCACTTTTTGGGTGGGTTTTTCAAAAGGGCATAAGTGAGTTTGGTGCACATGTTCCATGGGAAATCTTGTAGTATTCCTAACTCATGTACATGCTTTTTAAAATTACAATGGGACTTGTACTCCAACTCATTTATCCTTTTACAGGAAATCTGTTCACGCTATTTAAGGGAACAAATAATTGCGCCTCCTTTGCAGGATGAGAGAGCAAGAATGCCTCCATCAAAGGACCATGTTTAGGACTATGTCTAAAATGAATGCTAGAATTCTTGTATCCTCTGTTCTAGCTCCTTGTAACTGTTAATGCTATTTATCTGATTTTATTTATATATTAGCTTTCCCTTTATACGTTAACTGGCTTATAAAATATCAGTAACATTTTAAAACTTAAGTAAGTGAAATACAATGTTGTCACCTATATGAAAATCAGAAGTTCCAGATCTTTTCAGGTCACTTGTGCCATTAACCTGTTCCACTGCAGTTACTTTACACTTGGATAGCTACACTAATGCATGATGCCCAAGAACTATTTGGGATGAAGTGACCTAAAGATTGAATAGCTGATATGATCAGGCATAAATTTGAAAGAGTTTACTGATAATGAGCTCTCTTCAAGAAAGGTCACATTAAGGCTCCTAGCAAACATAGTTTTCTTAGGTACTGGGCCAAATTTTCATAGATTCATAGATTCATAGATGTTAGGGTCGGAAGGGACCTCAATAGATCATCAAGTCCGACCCCCTGCATAAGCAGGAAAGAGTGCTGGGTCTAAATGACCCCAGCTAGATACTCGTCTAACCTCCTCTTGAAAATAGTTTATACTATCTGAAAATCCTATTTTCAGATAGTATAAACTGAAGTCAGCAAAGCTGTGGTGATTTACATTGTCTGAGGATTTACATTGTCTCCTATTTCCAAATATATGTATATTTTTCCATTAGCTAATAATTCTGAGACTCTCTCATAATCAGGACTGAACATCTTGCCATGATTCAAAATGATGTTCTCTCTAGACAGCAAGTCCTTGCACTATATGGGTGAGAATGAGGCTGCAATTATTCAAGTCTCTGTATTAACTGTTACATTTCTGCAAGCACTAAAGTGGAAAACGCCTAAATCAAACTTTATAAAGATGTCCTTGATCAAACTGCTGAGTGGTAGTAAGCAATAAGGATTGGACAGAATTAATAGACTGTTTTTACAATGTGACAGAAAGCCACCTATTCAATGGTACAAAAATCCATAGCAGTTAGGAAATGGAGGCTCTATAGCACTGGTCTCCAACCTTTTTAAGTACAAGATCACTTTTTGAATGAAAGTGCAACCCAGGATCTCTCACACACTGCCACCCCACCCTTTCCTCACCTATCAGGTCAGTCTGTGGGGGAGGGAAGGGGTAGGGAGGGTGCAGATTGAGGACCCCGTGGTGAGGGAGGGAGTGGAGCAGAGGTAGGGACTGGGGTGAGTGGGGTCTTGGCCGGGCTGGGTGGTGGGAGGATCAGAGTCCAGGCAGCTCATCCAGGCATGGGGGGGCTCCCACCACTGCATGCACCCCTGCAGAGGTCCAGGGGGCATGTGCCCCCTGATTTGTGTGCAGGGCAGGGGCGGCTGCCTCTGCACTCTAGATTTTGCACCCCAAGCCCAGCTGCAGCTGTTCTGGGGGTGGCCATGTGCATCCCACCACTGGGCAGGCAGGGGACACAGCTCAGTCCAGTGGCAGGATGCACATAGTGTTGCAACGCTCCTGGAGCGGGTGCAGTGTGGCTCCGGGTGCAAAGCCCAGTGTGCAGCAGCAGCTGCCTCCACCCTGTGCACAGATTGGGGGGGTACATGCCCCCTGGGCTTCCGCCGAAGTGTGGACAGTGGCGGGAACCCCCCTGCATTCCTGGATGAGCAGCCTGGGCTCTGATCCTCCCACCACCTGGGCGGGGCCAGACTCACCTGGTGGCAGGGGGTGTAAAGGGGGATCTCATCCCACTCACCTGGACTGGGCCTGGTGGCAGGGGGTATGGCTCAGCTCAGTGGCAGGACGCACATGGCATTGCTTTGCTTCTGGAGCAGCTGCAGCTCTGTATTTTCAGTTGGGGGAAGACGGGGTGGAGGGGCGCTGAGTGTGTGCACCCCCAAAACTGTGCGCACACAGATCTACTGTTAGAGGCTCTGCAATTGACCAGGTGATCACTGGTTGGTGACTACTGCTCTATAGGGTTTATGAATAACATAGACCAGGGCTGCTCAACCCCTACCCCACAGGCCAGATCTGACCTGTGGATTCATGTCATCCAGCCTGCAGAGCTCCCCACAAGTCCAGAAACTTGGTGGTGGGTGAACAGCAGTAATTAACACTGCTACCACTCCCCTGCCAAGTTTCCAAGCCCCACGCAGCTTGATTGGGACCAGGTTCTGCTGACCCTGCATGGCTAGATTGAGCCCAGGGACCAGATCCGGCCCATGGACCAATCTGGCCCCTCTCATCCAGGCTGCGGGGTAAAAAGGTTAGGCATAACTGATGGACTGTTCAGACATGACCTCCTTTGAACCACAATGGTGCTACTTCATTCTGACAGAAAAGTAGAATAATTTCAATACACAATTTTTTTTTGCTCAAAGAGCTTTGAGCCCACACCCTTGTGTGGGTGCCACTTAAAAGTAAGGACTCTCAGTGTCTATGAAGGCTAGATAAAGTGTGTGTGTGGGGGGTGGGGGCTGTTGTTTTTTGCTTTGTTTTGTTGTTTTAAGGCAAAAGGCCCTCCCTTTTCAGTGAAATTGCTTCATTAGTCTTAGTGACAATACAAAATTTAAATGAGACATGAGCTCTTCTCTGAGAATCTTCCCTTGGTCTAAGTGGGTTGCTATGTTGTTTCCTCTTTTGCCCTTTTTGGCACAGTGTCTCTGTATACCAGTAGTGTAACTGGGGGGTGGGGGGCAAGTGCTTCTGCTTGTTCTTGCCTTTCACTGCTCTTGCTTTTTTTGTATGGACACGCAATTAGTTAACATCAGTTAATACTGTGGTATTTTACACTGATGTCAGTTTTTTACTCAGATGACCCACTCCCTCAACATAGTGATTAGGGAAGGCAGCTCTTAGTGTCCTCACTAGAGGATATCTTGTAATAGCCTGTTTTCACTGAGCAAATGACTATCCCAGGATGAAATTGGCTAGAGCAGAGGTTCTCAAACTGTGGTCCGCGATCTGCATTCAGGTGGTCTGCAGAAAGGTTGTGGAACAATTGGGAATTATGTACTTGTAAGATAGGACTACTGATATTAAAATATGAGTTGTGTGCTTTGATTTGTAGAAGAAAAAAAGGTTTATTAAATGGTCTGCCGAAACCCTCAGCAATTTTCAAGTGGTTTGTGAAAAAAAAAAAAAAAGTTGAGAACCACTGGGCTAGAGCTATTGGGTCATGACCTACTCAATGGTATAACTTACACTGGTTTATTATTCCTCCAGTCTCTAAGGTAACTTTACTCTGAGTAGAGTCACTTAAACTGGCAAAGAGCTGTATGCTGTGTGCCTGCTCCACATTTACATTGGTGTCAAGGCAGGTTTTATAGGCATAAGTGTATCATGTATTCACAGCTTCTCTTGATTTCCATAACTCCCACCCCCTTGCCATGTTCTCTGGCTGTCTATCGTCCCAAGTTGAAGCAGGTGAATATTATCCTATGGTGTTAAACCAGAATAGGTGATCGCAATGCTTTAACAGCAAAAAGTGTTCCTTATTTGGCCAATACATGATACAGCACTCACAGTCTGTGGTAGATTTTGCATACACCGAAGCCTCCTATGATAAATTAATTTTTTAGTATAAATCAATATACCTCAAATCATCACATGTAATTGACTTCCAAATAGAGATCATTGATTTAAGACATGTTAGCCCGAAAGTACATCTGGTTTTCAGGTTGAGTTTGCAAGGCTTGCATAACTATCTTTTTACTTGTCAGCTGAGCAGACTTGAACTAGATCTAGAAGCCACTGAGAGATGACAAACCAGGAACCCTGTAATGACATTCTTTCAAAGTCACTTTTTTTAAAAAGCAGATTAGTTTAAGAGCTTTTCTAGCATCAGATTCTACTTTCATGTCATTTTAAGTAAGTCCCCATCCACTCCAAAGAACCCCCCACCAAGCAAAACTTAAAATGCTTCTTGTTTCAAACATTGCATCCAATAAAATAGAAAGCCTGGAGTTCTGACAACTGTTTCTAATTGGTTTTCCAGTGTATGTTGGTTTGTAACTTGTCAGAATTCAAACTTCATTTCATGTTTATACTGAATCTGTAGCAAAGGGTGTCAGCTAGAATAGCAGTAAATAGCAGCCAGGTGTTTTGTTTTTATGTTATCTTTGTTTCTATGGAAGTAGGGGTCTCTCTACATGTCAAATGAAACACTAATTGGTACACTTATATGCTATTTTTTTTCTTTTTCTATGAAACCAAATGCTGTTTTCTACATAGCTGAGAGTTTTTGATATGACATATTGCTTACTGTCTACAGAGTTATTTTTTTAAAAGTACTCCGCCAATTTTCCTTTCCTTATTTATGCAATGTGAGGCTGCTTTTCTTTCAGCTCTTCCATGAGCAACTCAACATGTTACTCCAGCTGAGTTCATTCCTAGTGTATTTTCTCTGAATGCAAAGTGATTTAACAATGTTTATGTTAAGCCCAATAATTTGGCAGCGCTTTACATCAGCAGATCTCTTAAGTGACAAAAAAAAAAAAATTGTTTTTCTATTTGTACGTCTTGTCTCTAATCCCAGGGCCATATGGAACATAAGCCTGCCATTTTTGTAATAACAGTTGCATCTATTTTATAATTTTAAGCTATTTTTACCATATTCTTTTTGCATTGTCTATTGAGCCAACTAGTTGCAATTACAACGACAGGAACAAGTCTTGCCAGCCTGCCATTTAACATTTCAGTGGCATCCCTAGGGTGGGGCAACCAGGGCAACTGCTCTGGGTTCTGACTTTCAGGCAGGGGAGAGGTGGAAAAAAATGGCTGTAGCCCCAGCTGCTCAATTGTGCTGGTGGAGTGGTGGCAACCAGAAATCATTGCTGCCCGTGTGGTAGCTGCCCCAGGCACCTAGCCATGTCATTACACCTCCTTAAAAATCCCATACAATGTTCATCTACAACTTGTTTATTGTGTTGATTTTCTGACTCTCTGGGCACTACTTTTGGTATACTTTATTTCTACTGTTGCTATTACAGAAGACCTTTGCCATTTGTGGGGGTTCTGTTCTGGAGATCCCTGTGAATGGCAAAATCCGCAATACTGACGGAGCTCCCTGTCAGACCCCACAGCTGCCCCCTGCTCCGCCCTACGAGAAGCTGGAAGCATGGGGCTCCCCCACAGCAACTGGGGACTGACTGCAGTTGCCTCTGGGGAAGAAGATTCTTGCCGCCCCCCTCCCGGTTCCCGGTGCTCCCTCTCTGCCCACCCAGCTCTGCCCTCCCCCTCTGCCCACCCAGCTTTACTCTCTGCTCCACTGTCCCCGGCTCTGCCCTCTCCCACCCCGCTCAGTGCTCCATGCCTGCTTACACAGAGGCAGGAGGTCGGTGCAGCGCCAGAGGGAGCCATGGAGGTGCTTGCCCCAACCCACCCTGTTGGTGTGGTGCACCACAAATATTCAAATCCGTGAATAGCAGATTCGCGAATGGCAAAGATTTCCTGTATGTTCAGTCTGCCTCATTCTTAGCCTTTCTTTCCTTTAGTGTGACGTTCCTTTCAGATGTTCTATTGGTTTTCTGTGTTGTCATATAAAGGCTTGGTGCCAGAGCATCAGCTGTGCTCATTAGTATATCTCCATGGATTCTGATATTTTGCCTATCTCAGCCTTCCCATTTTAATCTATTTGATATTTCATGTGGTTCTGATGGCCAGGTCACACCTAAAGCCTTGAGACTTCCTTGAGACTTTGGAACCAGCACTGAGAGCCTGAGATTTTTTTTTCCCCAAGGCTCTGAAACATACAATTTTAGCTTCCTAGAGCATGGGGAGAGACCATCCATGAACAGAATCCATGCCAAAGGCTGGTGAAGCATTGGGCTCAGTCCAGCAACATTTATGTAAATTCTTAACTTTAAGCATATGCGTTGTTCTACTTTATGCAAGACTTTGGTAATACTGCTCATATGCTTAAATTTAAGCACTGTTGTAAATATGTGCAAGATTAGGATTATAGCCCTATATTTTGAAGACTGCAGAAGGAACTCTTTGCTGCCATCTACTGGCAGATGACAGGAAAAGCTCTGTCAAAGAGTAAAGTTTGTGTTGCTTGTATATTACCAATACCCACTGTTCCAGTGGGTACACTTTGGTTGCTTGGGTTAAAATTCATTCAAGGTTCAGGTATAATGGATCCTCTTAATTTAAGCCATAGCAGGGAGCACCATAGCTAAGTAAATGCCAGTGAAGACCTAACTTTACCCCACAGAGCCAAAATCGCTATATTTGGGGAGATGTAATTAGCTTTTTCACAGTTGTTAAAGGGAAATCCTTATGCTGGTAAATATCAATAAACTACAGTTTTTAAAATTATTTTAACATTGGTAAATGCAGAGTTGATTGAGTCCTTTCAAAGTTTACTTGAATTACTTACCACTTTCTCAACGTAGCAAAGAACAGAGCTTGGTTGAAGAGCATTCATCTTCCATAAAACAGTTCTTCTTCCAAATGTCAAAGTTGCTGGAAAAAAAGTTAAGATGGATTTAGAATGTGAAGCAGAGCCAAAGCTGTTGGGGAGGCAAAGGGTCAGTTATTCCTGCATTAATCAAAACAGATATTGAAGATAGCAACTGATTTGCCTGAATATGATAAAATAGCAAATGAAGCATACAATGCAATCCATGGTCCACTGAAGTCTGTAAACTCCGATTCTGTGGGGCCAGAATTTATCCAGAGGGTTACCAGTAAATGTGGCAACTGTCAGAAATACAAGGACCCAGGTGCAGACTGACAAAAGGCCTGTAAAGTACTATTATCCCAAATTAGCAAGGTCTGAGCAGTGGCAGTACTATTTTAGATTACCAGAGCTTTTGACTTAAATCTGTATGTGGTTGGATGACTATAGAAGTTTACTCTTGTAAAAAATCAGTGTGAAGCAGTTAAGATTGTAGGCCCAAGGGCTTCTCCAGAAAACAAGTTTACTGAGCACAGATTCTGATTAAAAGGCTTATGTTTATAACACTTTTTCAGAAAGTCACTTTTACTTTTAGATTCTTTTAGGAGAACAAGACCGATAGAGCCACACCAGATAAATACAACCACTGCTTTTAAAATGATGATTAACTACCCTATGCAATATCACGGGCATCCCAACTTGTTCATCCCAAAGGAAAAATGAGCCCCAACATTCATTGGAATAATCTAATATATATGGGTTACCAACTTCTTTTTAGGGGGGAGGAGCGAATTTGTAACAGATGCAGAAGTTTTTACCTCTTGATCACTGACATATCCAGTCAATACCGGCTAAAAATAACTAGCTATTGGTAGTCTGTGGGAGACGCATTGGTTGTCTCACCCCAGTCTCTGAAGGGCTAGTAATACATTTAGAGAGAAAATAGCTGACTAAAAATTCTTACATTGGTATGTTAAAGCCTTTATTCATGTTTTAAGTGTTTTGGCTGATGATACAATAAGTAGACTTGTCTTTGTTTTCCCTTAGGTCAAACACAATTCAATCTTTAATACTTTATCCCTTCTCACTTTCAACATCCTTCAACACTCCCTCAAAGCAAAATCAATCAAGTTTTGTATTTAAAGAACTTTGTTATTCAAATTGTAACATGTAACTTTCCTCCTTTTTTTGGCTTGACTGGCCTTGAGAGTTTAAAATACAGTCCAAGATACTTTATATTTTTACCTTGAAATAAACTGTTTAGCATACTATTTTAAATATACTGTTTCAGGATTGCCAGAAAAAATTATGGTAGCCTTCTATGTGTGTATTGAGCAGTATTTAATGTTGCTTTGTGACCTTTCAGTTTAAGTTAGAACATCTCAGATTGGTCACTCTTCTCTTAATTTGGCTTTTTTGACAAGTGCAAAACTGATAAGGCTGTGATATGATGCTCCAGCTTTGGTAGTTGCTAGGCCATTAGTTCTTGTCTGTTCTCAGTGTTTGATCTACTGGAATGGTGTCCCATTTATCATTGTCTAAGTACAACAGTATACCAGAATATTCAACTGGCCTTTTTTCATTACTAATTTGTAACAAAAAATGGATGTACATCCAAATTCCAGAATTTCTGCCTGGTTTTTGGCCTACCTGTGGTCTCTTGTAGACAAACACAGATTTCCTGAAGGGAAGTAAAATTGAGAAGCAACTGCTTAATGTGCCATGCACTTTTCAAATATTGACAGTCTTTCTGTCCTTAGAGAAAGAAGTTAGTGCTTCCATAAGCAGTATTAACCTCTTTCCCCCCGTCATTTCCCCCCACAAAGATAGTTATGTTTCCTGGAGCTGGGAAGCTGAAAAAACAACATTGAGGGGCAGGTTCTCTGAAGGTATGTTCTAGAGTCCAAGCAGTGCTCAGACACATATGGGAGTAAGTTTTATAGTCTCTTTTCCCACTACTTTGGCTTTTACCATGAAAAGATATGATTTTAGATACAACTGATTTAATATTTTCATGAGTTAGTAACCTCCTGCAACAAGCTTAAGCCCAAAATGAAGTTTCTGATGGCTAAATCCTGAAATCAATTACAATTTTCACTGGTCATGTCTACATGTGCTATTAACACAGACCAATAAACTCCAGGGCACATTGCCCCAGAGTTTATTGCTCCCAGGGATGCTGTTTGAATGTGCACCCAGGACTGCAGCATGTTGAGCTGGGCTGGAGCAGCCCTGGCTGGTAGGGACCCCAGGAGTCAGCCTGCCAGCCCAGCTGCTCTATCCCAGCTCAGCATATTACAGAGGGGCTGGCTGGGGCACAAGGGTGCTCCAGTATGGGGCTAGCTGGCAGGCAGCCTCTGCACTGAGGCACCCTCATGTCCCAGCCAGCCCTGTCCATGTCTACACGTGCATTGCTGTGGAGTAAAGAACTCTGCTGCAGGCTAGTACATGTATTTAATGGCACAGTTAATTAGTTTACTCCATCCTAATAGCACTGCATGTGAAGATTATAATGTTTTACTGCAAAGCTAATTAAGCAGCTCCACAGTAAATGTCTCATGTAGCTGTGCCCACTGAGTAGAGAATTTAGGATTTAATCCCATAAACTAACCTAAAATTTATCTCCAGTATTGTATTACTAAATAGTAGTGATATAGTAAATGAAAATGTTAGAAACGCTTGCGATATCAATATGTGAAATCAGACAGATGTATCTAGGGAAAAAACACCAAACATTTGTATCTGAAAAAATGCACAGTAGTAGAATAGAGTATGGTTTGAGTAGAGCCTTGGAGATGTAGAAATGGGGATGCAGCTTATAATGAAAGAGAGCAAAGGAAAGGTAGATTTATAGGCTGCATCCAGACATGCAGGCATCTTCCCTGCATGCAGTTTATAGTGCTGCAAATTGCATGCAGGGAATGTTGAAACATGCCCTGTGCCCCAAATTTGCAGCGCGAGGACAAAATTTGTTGCTGGGAAATCCTGGTAGCAAAAAACCAAAACAAAACGTACACCAGGAAAAAATGGCACTGTGCACATAACAGGAGCATGCTTCAGGTAACATGAAGGGTCAGTCCTCTAAGGAGACACTCTGGTTGCTGGCCAGAGCATCTCCATTTCTGCAGCTGTGCTCCACCTCCTCCAGCATGCTGGGAAGCTGGGAGGATCTGGGCAACAGCAGTTTGCCCAAAGTGGGAGAATTTATCTTTCACCAAAGTACACATGCAGGGGTGTGCACTGCAGCAAAAAGAAAGACAAATTTGTGCCACTACTATTTTTGCCGCTGTAAGTGCACACCCCTGCACATCTGGACATGGCCATAAAGATTATTTAAAGAATAGTTTGAAAAAAGTTTTTTCTTGAATCACATCTGTAAAACAAATACAATTCTATAAAACCTATCTGAATTTGAGAAAAGGAATTTGGAAGATACCAATGTTGTAAAATGATCAAGAATTGTACTTTTGAGACCACAGAAGAAAACTGAAAACTAAATAAAACTTGTACGCTCATATTCTAACTTGTAATTGCCGATGGAAGTAACTGCTTGCAAACCCATACAGTTTTGCATCTTTAAATGGTTTAACTCATCACCTGGTTTTCCTTGATAAAAAATTGCAAATTGTCTGATAAAAAACCCAAATCTATAATTAAAATGAAATGCCATTATATATACAGGTGTCAACTGAACACAATGTTTTGTTGATATATTTACAGTTTTAAGCAATTTGGAAGCCTACCCATGTCTCAATCACTATAGTGAAATAAATTCTAAGTAGCTATACATTTTCATATTTAATTTTGGATTTTTTATCATGGAAAATCAGAGCTCCCGCTGCCCCCTTAGGTCTAGGCCCCTCACTCTCAACCCACAGCCCCCTGGCCCTGCTAGTGCCCTCACTCACCACAGAGAGCCCCTTGGGCTCTAATGGTACCCTTCATTCCCCACCCACTGCCCTCCAGCCCTGCTGGTCCCCCTCATCTTCCAGCCACAGCCCCCCACTCCCCAGCCTTGCTGGAGGGGGCTCCCAGTTGCCAGGGCTACAGGGCCAGGGATCTGGGTCTGTAGTCCCCTGCTCCCTGCAGCAGCATCCGAGCCCCGGCTGTCACCTGCAGGAGGCAGCAGCTTCTGTGGCCTGAGTGGGGAGCTCAGCTCTCCTCCCCCATGGATGGCACAGCTGGAGTGGAGCCCATGGGGGGGCAGGTGCAGGCTGCATGCTGTGGGCTCAGCCTGGGTGGGCGGGGGGCTGGCTCCCCACTGCTTTTTGCACTCCCGGGGGATTAGGGGGCACATGCCCCCCAGATCTGTGTGCATGGAGGTTGTGGGCTGCCCACTATGGGTTCAGGCTTCCTGCCCTGCTGCCCTTCCCTGGGGCCTCTGCAGCCCAGCAGGTGGGACCCGGTAGGGTGGGGCCGGGAAGAGAAGCTCATTGTGGATGCTGTGAGCCCCACATTGCCCTGGTGTTGCACCCTTTGCCTGCCCTGGAGTAGTGGTGTTGTGCCTCTCATTGCCCTGGCATAGGCAGGGGGCATGTTACCAAGGCAGCGCAGGGATTCTGCAGCACAGCTGCTCAGAGGCTCACAGCAGCCACCACAAGCTTCCCTGTCTGTCTCTAACACATTGGGTCCTGTCTACCAGGCTGCAGAAGCCCCAGGGAGAGGGCAGCAGGGCAGGAAGCTCAAACCTGCAGCAGGCAGCCTGTACACAGCTACAACCTAAACCCCTGTACCTGCCCCATGCGCAGATCTGGTGAGTATGTGCTGCCTTATCCCTCAGGAGTGCACACAGCAGTGGAGAGCCAGCTCCACCCTCTGCCCACTGGACGAGCTGGCTGTGGCTCCATTTCACTACCCACTGGGGCCCTGTGGCCACGCATTGTGGCCCCAAGCCCATGCATCACCTGGCTGGGCAGCAGCCAGGTGCCCCAGCCCTGACCCCAGCTCTGCCCAACTCCCTCCCTCCCCATGGCGGCCTCAATTCTGCTGCCTACTGCTAGACTTACCTGCTGCAGGAACTGTTCTCCAGGTTGCCTGGTCACCATGTGCCTATACACAGACATGGCACCCCCTGCCTGACCACCCTCCTCCCACTCCCCCTATCCCTTTGCAGGTTGGAACTCTGCCAGCCTGCAGAGAGCTCTTGGCAAAAGAGCAAAATCCATGCGTTTCTCTGTTAAAATGAAAAATCTGCATTTTTCTCAGATCAAGGGGAAATCCATATTTTTTTCCCCATTTTTCCATGGGAAACAGAAAATCCAGATCCCTGCTCAGCACTATTTGAACTCTAACTTGACTGAAATTTTGAATTCTACAAAACAGGAAGACGAATGTCCTAAAGAAACAGTTCAGTGAAGTTTAATTAGGGCCGAGCACCCATTCATACCTCTTGTCTTTCTGCCTTTGCTCTAGAACAGTGTTTCCCAACCTTTCCAGCCCAAGGCATACTACATTAATAACATTTTTCTGTGGCACACCTGCTAAGGCATTCCCCATACTTATGAGCTCATTGTAGCTCATTGCCTTGGCAAAATTCCGCAGCATGGCAGCAATGAGGTTCATTAATTGTGCACCCTCCACAGCCAACACATACACAGCAGATGAATTTCCTCCTGCTCAGCTCATTCTCTTTCTCCTCCTCACCCAATGCATGTGCAAGTCTCCTGTGAATATCTTGTTGATGTGGCTTATTTGTTAGTGATATGTGGCTGGAGAACTTTCTTCTCATTATTCCAAAATTCTCGTGGCACATCAGGAAGCTCTTCACAGCATATCGGTTGAAAAGCGCTGCTCTAAAATCTACCATTTTATCACAGATTATTTTATAATATCTATACTTATTTCCACGCTCCTTGATTATATCACCTTTTTCAACATCTGAATGTTCTGCTATCTTAAAAATCTCCCTGTTCTTTATGTTCCAATTTTGGTAAAATAATTTCCAATGAAATGTCCTCTCCCTTCTGTACCACTTGGGCTTTCTTCACAGAAATCCCAAGAACCACTCTGTTTACATGACATAGCAGAGTATGAAAAAAAAGGTACTTTTGCTTCAGCATGTCAAATGATTCACTTAGCTTCAACTGATTGGACTGTGTGGAATAAGGAGCATGGTTGGCACAAGTGAGGTAGTAAGGTCATGGTATAATCCCTTTCCTTATCCAACACTGAAATAGAATGAGAGAAAGTAATTGAAGGGCAGAAAAGTGTTCAGTGGTAAATATTTGCAGTATGTGTACCTTAGCATAATGAGTATTCTCCTGTAGTGTTAGTCTAAGAATGTAATAGGCTAAAAACCAACAGTGGGGGAACAACATAAGTCAAAAAAGCAGTATAGAAATTTTATAAAGCATCGTATGAATCAAGAGACAATCAGTTTTAAGTATTTTAAAAACATGAATAAAAGCAAAGCCTGAGAATGAATGGAGTAGGAAAGTTTTGCAAGGACCGGAGGGAGGACAAAAAAGGTTACAATTAGCCATGAATTGGAGTCAAAGAAAGGTTGAACGTTACTTTCATCAGTTCATTTTTGATTGAAGATAGGTGCACCTTATTCTCACCAGGCATGCCAATTCATCCATCCCTGCTTTCAACGCTCAAATTTATGATGGTGTGCATAAATGACCTGGCATAATCATGATCACAGTGAGATTTTCATGACCTCATGATTTTACAAATGTGAAAGGCAAGCATAAGAGGACACAACAGACAACAAACAATTTTTTGCTTCATTTATCAGAATTCCCTTGGAAACCACAATATTTAGTTTAATTAAAGTTGTATGGATCAGGGCACCTGATTTCTTGACTCTGTTAAGTTTCTAGTCATTAATTTCTTCCTTCATTCAATACAATCATTTAGCAAAAGAGCATTTCATTGAACCTGACACCATCTGCTAACCTCCACCCTATGATACCCCAAAAATAGATTTGTCAGGGTTTAAAAAAATATAATGACTAAGCCCAAGGGACTGACCTAATTAACTTTCTGAGAGTGTAGCTCATTATGATGACAATTAGCAAATGCATCTCTTTTAGCCTCTATGATTGTTGCAATAGGAGGTAATATCTATGAGCAAAAGTGATAATTAGAGATGCTTTTTAATTTATCTTTTTAAGGCAGTCTAAACACTGTTGCTTATAGAAGGGAATGTGATATACAACTTACCACAACAAAGCTACCAGCACAATTTAACCATTAGGGTCATTTTCTTATCCCTCCAACTTTAATTAATTAGAGTTGAGGTAGGGTTTTTTCTTTGCATAAGCAAATGAAAGTAAAATTCTGAACGTCCAATATGTTTCTTTCTGGCAGTACAGAAATTATCTTTGTTTCTATTGTGATTTTTCCATGCATAATACTCTTCAACCAACCCCTCATTGGGATGGTGGCTTTCTACTCTTGTGGGTGAATACAAAATAAAAATGAAGACAGTAACTGTATAGATATTGAAGAAGTACATACAGATTGTTAATAGCTTCTTTTCCAATCATTAGGCTAAACTATACTGTGGCAGGGGCAGTGAAATTGCCGAGCTGCGGGGGCCATTGGGCACTAGCTCTTCAGCCCTTCAAATTTTCTGTCGGGTACAAGCCAGGAACAACAAACAAGATTGCTGATTTCTTGTCTTGGTGTAGTGAATCAGCAGCAAGGCCCACGGAGCAGAAAACAAGGCAGGACCAGATGATGGGCAAAGCACAGCCAGAAGATGGCATACTCAAGACGACACCACAAGGCAACTTGAGGGGGGGAGATATGTGGCAGGGGTGGTGAAATCACTGAGTCGCAGGAGCCCAGCAGCAATGGTGGAATCTCCATGCCCCTACCACAGCTGGCAGTGCTGCGGCATGCCGAGCTGCAGAAGCATGGCGGTGGCAGCAGAATCATGGCGCCACCGACTCTACTGGCAGTCCTGTGGCAGGCTGAACCATGGAAATGTGGCAGCAACAGTGGGACTGCTGCACTGTGGAGACTAGTGGCAGTTCCACAGCATGCTGAGCTGCAGGAATGGGGTGGCAATGGAGAAATTACTGCACTGTGGGCCCTGCTGACAGCACCATGGCATGCTGAACTGTGGGAGCATGACGGCGGTGATGGGTTCGCTGCATCACAAGGCTTACCAGTGATGCTATGGTGTACCAAGCCACAGTCAACAAGGATAAGGATGCTGGAAAAGGACAAGAAGCTGGAGCCAGCCTGGATGTACTTTATAAGTGTGTGCCGATGCCAATTCACCACCAGAGGCAGTGGGGCAGCACTAGAAACCCCACACTCTGGTCTGGCAGAGGGACCAGAAGGAAGTTCCCAGCAGCCAGGGGAAAACTGCAGAGGAGATCAAGGTCCCAGGAGGGATGGATTGGTGGTAGCCTCTGAATGAGAAGCTGCCCCTATGGTCTGACGCAGAGAAGTCAGGCTACTCATTTGGAGGGGCGAAGTGGAAGTTTGGCCGCAGAGAGTGGAACTGAGGCAGTGGCGGGCCTGTAGGACAAAGTGAGAGAGAAGACTGGTAAAAACTGCATCCATGCACCATCAGAGTTACAACGGGTTGGTGCCAGGTGGGGTGTAGGGGTGACAGAGCCCCAAGGATCTTGCACTAATGATCAGATCTAACATGATACCACTGAGCTAAGGTTAACAACACCTCCCAAGATTCAAGTTCCATCAAAGACATGGCAGGAGAGAAACATTGGTGGTCTTGGTAACTGGTGCCAGGGGTCAAACTGTTGGGTTGCAAGATCGCAGTTAGCTCCAGGTGACCAGAGAGGCACAAGTGAGGAGCACAGAACTGGCACAGCAAGTAACATATAATATTTTAGTAAAATAACTATATAAAATTAGCAAAATCTCACTTGGTTACTGTGAAAATACTGTGTGACACTACTGTATTTACTTTTTTGTGGCTTTTTGCATCTAACAATCTTGGGCCTCCTCACTACAGCGTGTTCCTTTTTTTTCAGGAAGCATTTATCATTTTCCCATTAGTTCTGTTCTTTACAAAGAGAGAACTAAGTCTCTAAATATCTTCTTTTTTTTTTTTTTTTTTGAGGTAGAGAATTTCTGCTAAGCAGAGAAGTAATGTAGTTATATCTTTAGGATTTAATTATAGTGTAAATAATGACATATTACAAGTAGGCAAAAGATGTTAAATATTATGCTGTGGGGTTCAATTAAGACTACTTTTGCATGACATGGAAGAAGAGGATACAAGACTTCCTTCCCTGTTTCTACTATACCTGTATTGTGGGTAAGCCATCATTTTGCAAGGGGTAAGTGGACCAAATTGCAATTCTAAAATTGGTAGCCCTAAGGGTGAATGTTTTAGGTAAATCAACAGTGAGGCCATCACAACTAATACCTCTTTGTTTGTGATTATGATGATATCTGCATTTAAGGGCTGCTGGCTACCCTTTTTTATTATGGTAGTGCAGGTAGTGATCACTAGGTTTAATAAACACAGGCATATGTGAATGCGAAGAAGTAAAAAGCAGGTTTTAATTGTGGAGCAGTAGGTGAGTCTCTGCAGCCCTTTTTTCTCTCTGTTACTAGCCACTTGAGGGACTGTCACCCAATTCCCAACTCTCTGAGTGTCCTATTAGGGAGCATTTATAAATTATAACTCTACAGAGGGTGTGTCTCACTTTGCCTGGCCACCCAAAAAGGCATTCACTCTTGCTCGTCCTCACCTTGGAGCATGTAATGCAATAAATAACTTGAAATGATCATGTATATTTCTGCAGATAACTAATTTTTGTCTGCACAAGTTTGCCAATCCCTAGAAAGTCTTAGGATATTAATATTATTTCTTTAACTGGTTAACTGACATTCATAGGGTATAGCTGGCTTATTCAGACACCAACAGGAACAAATTGTTCCTTGTAACATGGGCTATGGACAGGCATTACTTTTTTGCTGGGAGAATAGCCTTTCTCCTGTCATAAAGAGAGAGTGTATAGCCAATAAAGGGGTTTTGTGTGGAAAAGAACCGGCTCTTCTGCAAGAAATTGAGATCACTTCCAATCAGAAAAACCTCTATCCTTTCACACTAAATTGAATGGCTATTTGCTTTCCTCAGAGGGAAGGGGAAGTATCTCCCAGTCCTCTAATCTCTCTCCTTCCCTCCCAGGAATGGGGAGGGAGAACACTGTCTTTTTAGTCAGATTGGAGAACTGATCTGTACACAGACAAGGGGGGTATTACCCTGCGAATGGTCCCATCCAACTGCATGTCTTCCTGTCCCTCTGCACAGCTCTGGGTGGCCCAGAATTGTTCCTGGAGCAAGAGAAGGAGGCAGGCTGGAGACAGCCTTTCTGCCATAGGGGTGGCAGAGAGAGAGGAGTAGCAGCTCCCTATTGCAGTAAATCCAACTCTCATGAAAAATCATGGAACTCCTGATTTCCAAATCAAATTAACTCACACTCATGATCTCCTGATAGAGAGATCAAATATTGGGATTTTTTCTTCTGATACATGTAGAGAGCGCCAAGCTGGTAAATCTATGGAGGGGAAGGGGCAGGGGGAGGCAGACGAGAGAAGGGGAGAGGGAAAGATGGAGGGGGAAGATTGAGGACCCCATGGTGAGGGAGGGAGTGGGGTGGGGCTGGAGTGAGTGGGGCCTTGGGGCCAGGGAGAGTCTTGCAACAGAGCCATGGGCGACTATCTGTCTCACTCCCAAACCACAGCCTCCCAAGCCCTGCTCCTGTCCCACACTCCTGACCCACAGAATTCTGCATCCTGCCAGGGTGTGTAGGGACCCCCCCTCCCCAGGGTCCAAGCCCCCCCGCATACCCATAGCCCCCCACCCCTTCACAAATAAGCCCCCCTCACATGCACACACTTCAAAAATAACATCTCGTGTTTTACATTCCAAATCTCTTGATTTTTAAGACGTTATCTCATGATTTTTGACACAGTGGGGTTGGTAATATGGCTCTTGTTCCCTGGCTGGAGAGCTAGCCTTTGAGTTGACTTGGCTGCTTTCCACCCAGTGGGCTGGAACACCCTGTTTTGCTCAGTTTTAAAGTGATGTAAATTTTCCTGAAATGTTGTAATGCTGGAACTGAATGCTTATCCATCCTTACAGATGCAGTCAGGGGCAGATCTAGAGGGGGTGCAGTAGTACAGTTGATTCCTTGTCCACTTAAGATTTAAAACTAACTACCTGGCAGTAGTAGCCATACTTCTAGTCAGGCAGCAGTGAGGGGCTAGGAACAGGCATTACACATAAACTGGTTTAAGTGATCAGAAACTGGTTTAAACCTGTAACAGAACAGACATTCAGTGCACATAAACCAGTTTGAAAATAAGAGAGGCTTTTGTTTTCTTGATGGGGTGCTAAATGCTCTATTATTAACTCCCTGCTGGGCTGCTCAGGAGCAGCAAGGGGAGGGACCCCTCCCTAATCAGAGCATCCTGCCTACACCCCTGGCTCACTTCAGCATTGTGGATGGGACGGGAAGGCTGCTCTAATGCCCCACCCCGACTTCTAACCTGAGTCACTGTAGGCATCTGCTTACATTTCTTCCAACCAGAGGGGATGTCTGTGTGGTTACAAACCAGTTCAGCCTAGCTATGTTAGACCAACCTGCAAAGACTGAATCAATTCAGGCTCCAGTTTTTTGAATGTCTGTCCCTAGCCAGGGAGTCTATATCTACCTGATTCCTTCTGAACTCCTTATTCCAGAGGTGTTAATGGCCCTCTCTCCCTTTTTAATGGTGGTAATGTTCCACTAATGAAGCTACTATTTCTTCTGCAATTCTCCTGTCTGCTAGCTGCTAATGCACCTGCCATTTCACAGCCCTGCAGACTGTTTTTAATTCTAGCTAAAAACATTAACTCAAGTGTGGAAACATTAACTCAGGTGTGGCAATAACTTTCAGTGAAGCATTGGATGCACTTACAAGATGCTCAAGTGAGCTAAATTCTATTTTATGAATCTGAAAAAGATATACATAAACTGAATATAAGCCAACAGTGGGCTCTTGTTTTAAAAATAGGCAGCCTGGTGTGCCAACCCTGCTGTCCCAGAAACTGGCATAAGAAGCAAAGGGGAGTTCCATTTGTATATAGAAAAGCATAGGGGTAAGGGTCATAAGCCAACGGGCCAAAGGGAGGGAACAGATGAAAGGTAAAGAAACATCAACGCTGTGTTAACATACACTTAGCATCTTCATTTCCCCCCTCCACCTCTGGAGGAGTCCCAAAAAAAAACCTTTAGTCCCAGGTCCTTTAGCCCACAGTCCTGGCTGACTGAGACAGTGAGAACTCTAGCTTCACTTGCACTCTGTCTAGGGCTGACCAAGATCCATGTGCATGCTGCCCTCTCTTCCCCTTACTCCAGCCTCAACCTTCCTCTTCCTCTTTCCTCCCCCCCCCCCCAGACCCAGGGGGCTTCTGGGACTTACAGCCAAAATTAACAGATATCACAGCTCTACAAACTGCCCCCTAGTTCCTCCTGCTGTTACATACATTGCATTCATTTTATACTTGGCTGTAATAACAGGAGTATTGCTTGCAAATCAAGGGAAGTGATTCTTCTCTCTTCAGCACTGGTAAGGCCTTGCCTGGAGTACTGTGTTCAGTTTTGGGGTCCTCACTTCAAGAAAGATGTAGACCATTTGAGAAGAGTCCAGGGCTGGGCAAAAAAAAAATGATTAGGGGCCTTGGAGGCAAGATTTATTGAGGAAAGGCTGAAAGAATGAGGATTATTTAGCATGGAGAAGAAAAGAGTGAGGGAGGATTTGATAACAGCTTTCAAATACCTGAAGGGTGATTATAGAGAGGATGGAGATGAGCTTTTCTCTGTGGCTGTAGGGGAGAGAAGTAGGAGAAATGGCCTCAAGATTCAGGAGAGGAAATTTGGGCTGGAGATGAAAAAGAACCTTCTGAACCTTGGAACAGGCTACTAGAGAAGTTGTGGAATCTCCATGCTGGGAGCCATTCAAAGTCAGGTTATGCAAACACTTGGCTGGGATGATTTATTGAGGACTGATTGTTCCTTGAGTAGTGGGGTGGACTAGATGACCTTGGTAGGGTTACCATATGTACGGCTTTTCCCAGGCTTGTCCTGTTATTTGGTCCTTTGTCCTCCATCCAGGTGGGTTTTTGAAATGCAAGCAAATATGTAGGTTTTTGCTCTGCTTTCCTGGCACTTCTGCTTGGCTGCTTGGGGCTGGTGGTACCAGGGGAAGGTGATTGAAGGCTGGGACAGCATGTGCTCTGTGCATGAGCCCATAGCTTCAGACAGGAGAGAGAGAGAGGAGAGAGAGTGCACGCACTGCATGGGCAGCAGGGCTGGGATGGAGCAGGGGGCTGCTGGTCAGGAGTGAGGGGCACCGGCAGGGCTAGGGAGTGGGGCGGGGGGCTGCAGTTTAGGAGTGCAGGACATGAGCAGGGCTGGGGGAACAGAAGGCATATCACTGCCCCCCCTCACAAACATATAACCCTTCCGCCTCTCCTCCCCCCACAGGTGTCCTCTTTTTTGAAACTGGAAATATGGTAACCCTACTTGTGAAGTCTCTTCCAGCCCTGCTTTCCTGTGAGTCTATTTAATTCTAATAACTACAGGATTTAAGAAACAGCATCTTTTGACAATAAACAGCCTAGTTTATTGTATTTTAATACATCATGGATGATATAGAAAATTAATGTATCATCCAATTAAATTATATTTCTCATTGTTTCAATCTTAAACTGAATAATATAGCCCTAGACTCCTAGCATATTAGTAAAGCTCCTAGTTTCTTTTTAACTGGAGAAGAATGTGTGTTATATGTGATGATGTACCACACCAGCTGCACCCCTCTTGTCACAATCCTACATTCATCTGAGGATGGGGTGATGTTGAACGCATGATAGTCCAGGAAAAATGCAAGAAACAGGTACTTTTATGGTTGATATCTTTTATTTTGACCAAATGTATAGCTGAGGGGGATATAGATAGGCTGTAAGCGTGTGCAAAGTGGTTAGTATTTGATTCGGATTCAGCCGATTTGGGGGACAGTGATTCAATTTGGTGATTTGAATCACTGTCATGAATTGATTTGGATGAATCTGATTCAGAGATTTGCCTGGTGCCAAATCTCCAAATCTCTGAATCAACCAGGCCCGTCCCCCGCCCACCCCAGCTCCCTGCACTTGGAAAAAAAAGCCCTGGTTCACTGGGTGCTGCCAGGTGAGAGGGGGCAATCCCTGCTGTTTCCCACTGCCCCATGCTGTGTGGGGGGTCTGCATGAGCCCCCCGACCCCCACTACTCCCTCATCTCCCCCCTGCCATGGCTTCCCCACCTGCCGCAGCTATGGCCCTTTTAAGAAAAAAAAGAATACTGAGAAAAACTCCAGGACTCGCCACTCCTGCTGGTGGGGGACAATCCCCGCTGCCCTTCCACTGCCCCACGCTATGTGGAGGGCTCTGCACAAGCTCCCTGAAGCCCTGAGGCCACAGCAGGAGTGCTGAGTCCTGGGGCTTTTCTCTGTGTTTTTTTTTTTTTTCTTAAAGTACCAGAGCCGTGGCGGACGGGGCAGCTGTGGTGGGCCTAGGAGAGTGGGGAGGCATCAGGGGGCTCATGGCAGATCCCCCCATGCAGCATGAGGCAGTGGAGATCACTGCCTGCCTAGCAGCTCCCGGTGAGCACTGGGACTTTTCTTTAAAGGGCAGGGAACTGGGGTGGGTGGGGCAGCCTTGGTGGGGCTGGGGGAGCAGGCGGTGGTTGGGGTGGGCTGGGGGAGCAGGCAGGGACTGGGGGCTGGCATGGGTCCCCTCATGGTTCCCTCCCCTAGTTCCCCCTTCCCCACCCCCTACTTACCAGCTCCGAGTCCAGCTGCAGCCAACAGGGACTGGCCAAATCATCAAAGCTCTCTGAATCTTTTCCAGATCGATTTGGAGAAGCCATTTTTTCATAGATTGATCACTGTAACAGAAATGTTTTGATAGTTCTAGTCAGTTTCAATGTTAGACTTCCTCGCAGTGTTAGGTTGTTGTCCCCAAAGGACAGTGAGTTCGTGCCCGGTGCGCTTGTGCCAATAAACACACAGGGGTGAAGGATCCAACTTAATCTTTATTTCTGCGCAGAAAGCAGTGCTTGGCAATCGTTCGCAAAGCAAGCACCCCCACCCAAGTGGGCATTAGCTTTATATAGCCTCTTCTAGCCTTACACGCTATGCAGTTACTATAGGTTGCCCCTTTTGGTCCATGCGCACCTCACCCTAGCTACAGACCACTCCTTAGCCAGCTTGAACTTGTCTTCGTGACAGTGTAATTTGCTGATGTGGCACCTGTTATTCAGCAAGCTCAGCCAGTAACCCTCCTTTCCAACTCCACCAGGGACCTTGCTGATATGGCCTTTCCTTCTAGCAAGGCCAGCAATTAAGCAACTAGGCAACAAGCGATCTTCCCCAGCCTAGACAACCTACTCCATGCCCTTGGTTAGATAAAATACTTTTTCAAAACATACAAAGCTGTTCCCAAAGTATAAAAAAACATATAAAAGTTTCAAGGGTACTCATCAAGGTGAGTTCATTATAGATGTTTCCCTTTCCTCCAAAGTTTTGGTTTTCTGCCTACCATAATTTTTAGTCAACTTTGCCCTTTGACATTATAGCTAAATAGTTGATCTGCACATTCTGGAAAAGAGCAGGATGCAGCTATATGAAATGTAGTCAGTGTAGGTCTGGTTTTATATATGAATATCTCAGCAATTTAAAATTTCAGACTGAGATGACAAAATCACTGTTTTCTTGACGTTTGTAGTTTTATTTTTCAACTCCATTTATTCTTCAGGAAAAAAAAAACACTGACTACATTTTATCTGAAAATATCCTAATGTATAATTATCAGGAGGATTAAATACCATACAAAAGGAATGTTGTGAAATATGAGTGATTAATGATAAGAAGCCCTGATGCTTTTAATCTCTCATTTCATGAAGAAGATAAAGTAGTGGTAAAAAGAAGTGAGTGTGATGCACATAATTTGTTTTAAACCTCATGACACTATTAATGGAATAGTTTTGTTATTAGCTTTTAGACAAATATGTCACTTTCACTAACTTGTGATAATAAAATGAATGGATTAATGTCCCAAATTGCTCATATCATTGTAATGTAATGTAGTGCAACAGAAACTATTGACAGACCTATATAGTGCCATGCCTTTCACACTGATGTCTTCCAGCAGAGTTGCTCCCTATCAGTCTTCAAAAAAATCTCACAAAATCCTGAACTTTTCATTAAAAAAAATTATGAGGAGGGATTATTACCACATTCCACCAGCTTATGGAAAATTTCTTGATTATGCACTTTGCTACTACCAGTGCCAATTGGTGCTGCTGCCAGACTTGCATGAAAATTCAGCTCCAATCTTTTGAAATTGCTCCACAGTCTAAAGGATAACTTTTTTCTGTGTTCGCATCTCATAAACTGTAAGCACGATTACATAATGTTTGTTAACATAATTTAAAGGTTTCAGCAGTCAAAACTAAAGTGTGACTTCACTGACGTGTCTCCCTCTCTTCTCCCAATTCTCCTTCCTCCCATTTCTTAAGAATCTCTGCATTTTATGCAGGGGTATGGAAAACTCTGCCTTGTAATGAGAGGCTGAGCAGGTCAATCAATTTAGTTATTTAAGTGAAGATTAGATGATTTGATTATGGTCTGTCCCATTGAAGATAGGGAAGAGATTTGTGACAGCTCTTTAATCCAGCAGACAGAGGCATAACGGCCTCCAGTTGCTTGGAGGCCTTTCTAAAGATATGCTGTACTTAAAAACAGCAATTACTAGGTGAGATTCTATGGTTTGTAGTATGGAGATGTCAGAACAGATGATTGCAGTAGTCCTTTGGCCTTAACAAAAAAAAAAAGTGAATCTATGAATTTCAACAGAAGTCAAAGGAATAACACCAACTAATGAACCTGATCTCATGAATGTATTAATCAGACACAGGGGTGACTGGTGCCTCCTAAATCTGGTGGGGGGACAATTTATGGGCAGGCCTGGGAGTGGACCAAAAGCCCCATACGCTCTCCTATACTCCTTTGCTGTGGCTTAGTGGTGTCTTCCCCCCCCCCCACATGCTGACGGCTTGCGCGGCAAAAAAACTGCCCCATCCCAAGTGGTGCCAAGTCGGGGGCTAATGGGGGGGGGGGGTGCCCTCCTGTGTCCCCTCTCCTAGTTGCCTGTGATCAGACATTTCTTTTGGGCGTAGTATCTTGTATTTCAAACATAAACAAATATTGGAACTATTAGGTACTTCAGTTTGCTGCCCACTGTTAATCTCTTAAAAGTGGACCCATGTGTAATATAAAGTTATTCTTGTCATAATTTCTCTTTTTTTTCATAAGCATTTTGAGAACATACTTTATCAGCTAAGTGTCAATGTCCAGAGAGAAAACTCTGTTAACTAATCTTTTGTTCTAGGTGTCATGACCCAAAGGTCTGATTTTTTTGTGTGTGTGCTTTAGCACTAAGAATTATCCCCGTGGGTTTGCAACTTCATTGCACGGAGGAGTTCTGCTGCGCAGAGAACCCGCGTGCAAGGGAGTGTTCCCACCACTTTGCAGCGATCTTTCCAGGGTGCATTTCCCTTTGCAACACAGAAATGCACGGTGCAAAGATTTCCCTCTCGTCGTATGCAAATTCGTGCCCCGCAATCGGCTAGTGCTAAATTATTCACACCTGGCGGCTAGTGATTGGCCTGCTAGCCGTATAAAAGGCTTGAGCAGTTTCCACCCAAGCCGAAGAGGACTCCGCATCCATCTCGTGGGGACTCTGGGTGTGCGCGGCAGGGTAATAGAAACCCTGTGTGTCGCTCAGAGGAGTTTGGCGGCCTGATCCACCGCCCACCTCTTCCCGTCTTCGAACGGAGCCTACTATAAGACGTACCGACGAGTTTAATGCGCGCTTGTCCTGGACATCCGGAGTTTGTCTGCGTGGAGCCTAGCAAGCTCCACGTGATTGTTCGTGTTCTGTCTGTGTGGAGCCTTGCAACCTCCACGTGTTCGTGTTTTCTGTTGTAACCGCAACTCAAGCAAGTTCTCAGCCTACACCACGACCATCTCGGTGTAAGTAAAGCAATCTTAAAATCAACCGTTACATGTCTGTGCCTAATTCTAGCTTGGCGACCTCCCTCTCTGATCTGGCCTGCCCGGGCTGCTGGCCACAGCCCGTGTGCAGAGCGACGAAAAGGGCCCGGGGTCAGACCCGGCCCACACATGATGATGAGGATGGGATCAGGAAAACCGCGGCACATGCCGATGGGATCAGGAGAGGGCTCGCTAGAGTTAGAATTAGTTGAGAACTGCCCTTGGAGAAGTGGGAGACGCAGCGTAGCAAGCGTCGGAGAACTGGAGGCGCACCTCGCGTACCACCAGGCGGGCGGAATGGGCCGGAGATGTGTCCGTGGACACCTTTCGTTAAGGAGAGAAGAGGGAACTCCAGAAGTTGGAGCCCTAGAAGGGAAAGAGATATATCTTCACTCCACGGCATTCGGGTGTATCACGGGTGATGAGCGGGTCCTGTATAGGCCCCTCGATGCTGTGACCCTTGCCGAATTCGACCCGGTGAGCGCAGTAAGCCCGACCCCCACCCGGGAGTGTGTCCGTTGCTCACGGTGTGCCCGAGAGATGGGAGAGACGATGCCAATCGACTGGTTTTCCCCTTGCATGGTGGTGCCTAGACTAAGGGGTCGAGAGCGTCCGTCCGAACTCCGCGAAGACCCGGAGACAGAGGACCACGCCATAAATGAGAGAGTGGTCCTATGGTGCAACAAGGGGGGAAAACTAAATGCAACCTTTCAAACTATGGCTGATTTAATGAGTGAAACTTTAAGCTTAAAGACCCAGCTGCATATGGCCGTTCGGGCGGTTGGAGAAGCGGCTGAGAAAAGGGATCTTGAAAAGCTTCAACAAGATGGCGCCGAGCAGAGAGAAGACTGCGTGGAAGAGCCAGAAGTGAGGGATGGAGCTTCGGGAGAGCCCGCGAGGGTTCGGCCGGTAACTCCACCCAGCGACGCAGCATCGGTTCCACCGACCACGCCCCTCTGCCAAAGGGAGGGGGAGTCAAGCGGAGGAGTGCATCCGCCCCTGCCTCCTGAGACAGCAACGACTCCCACTGTAACAATGACTACAGCTCCGACAGAAACAGCAACAGCAACGACAACTCGCGAAGAAACTGATCAGCCTGCAGTACAAAGCAGCCCAGTCATCAGTCCGCAGAGTGCAGTTCAAGCTACCACCTATTACGCTCGTTCCAGAGCCGAACTGCAGAATTTGTGTAGAGAATCCAGGATCCGACCCGAAGAAACTCTGGCTGTGTGGTTAGGACGTCTAGTCGTGGAACTTGGGTCCGACCTCCTGGACCAGGAAGAAGCAAGCTTCTTGGTGAGACAAGTTTCATGGAGTAGGGGACATGTCACCGACATCGACATGGTGGCGTTTAGCGTCCATTGGCCTATTCCAATTCCAGCACTTGTGGCAGGAGTGATAGAACAGAAGGCCCACGCATGGCACGACGGCCGACCAGAGCACACCGGTGCAGAACAGCTTGTACTGGCGATCATCAGAGTTTCGTACTGCACCTGGAACCCAAGAGAATGCACGTTAGTACTAACACCGCTCCAACGAATGCGACCGTGGCCTCACCGTCACCTGCGAGACCCTGGAACCGTTCCGGTGACTCTTGACAGCATAGAGAGTTGTCTTAAGGTTTATGGGCAAAGAAACATCGTGGTTTTGCGGATTGTGCTGAACCCACTGGTCAGTGATCCTGTGAGTGGTCTCCTTCATCAGTTGTCAAGACTGCGCGTCCTAATGGAGCTAAGACTATCCAGTGATCGGGAGTATCAACGTCCGACTGAGGCTCAGAACATGAAACACCGCGAATCCGAGTGTCCAGTATTACGCCAGAGAACACAAGAGGAGAGATACATGTTTGGATACCTCCTGCAGCGTTCTGGACTTAATAAGAGACAGCTTCGGATTTTAGGAGACGCGGGACAATGGCAGCTAGTCTACGAGTTAGGTTTTCACTATCTAGAAGAAGGCAATGATGACTCTTCGACAATTTCGTTGAGTTGCTGAGTGTGAAGAGAGAGAGAGAGAGCTGTCCAGTATAAAATCGTGTTGACATATTTGTATTTAATAGTGATGATAAGTTTAATCGACTGCATTATCATGCGGTCCTGTGTGATTTTGTAAATAGTAGTGAAATAACCATTTTAAGAGAGTTCTTTTACAGATCAGGGATTCGGAGTGTGTGGTGGAGAGAGGCCCCGAGAGGGACAACATCACCGAAAGGAACGAAGGCCTGACGCGCGATTCCACCATGATGCCCACCGAAGTCATGATCATTCAGTTTTTTGTTATGAATGTGATTTTATGTATATGTGTGTATGTCGCTTATTATTTGATTCGATCCCTTGAGGACGAACTTTTATTGTTGACTGATTTTGTTTTTGCTCGTTTAGTTTCGTGAACCATTGACAGAGCTATGAATAACCTGGATGATAGGTTTGAAGTATAATTCTATTGTGCCTTCAGCAAGGGGGGATGTCATGACCCAAAGGTCTGATTTTTTTTGTGTGTGCTTCGGCACTAAGAATTATCCCCGTGGGTTTGCAACTTCATTGCACGGAGGAGTTCTGCTGCGCAGAGAACCTGCGTGCAAGGGAGTGTTCCCGCCACTTTGCAGCGATCTTTCCAGGGTGCATTTCCCTTTGCAACACAGAAATGCACGGTGCAAAGATTTCCCTCTTGTCGTATGCAAATTCGCGCCCCGCAATTGGCTAGTGCTAAATTATTCACACCTGGCGGCTAGAGATTGGCCTGCTAGCCGTATAAGAGGCTTGAGCAGTTTCCGCCCAAGCCGAAGAGGACTCCACATCCATCTCGTGGGGACTCTGGGTGTGCGCGGCAGGGTAATAGAAACCCTGTGTGTTGCTCAGAGGAGTTTGGCGGCCTGATCCACTGCCCACCTCTTCCCGTCTTCGAACGGAGCCTACCATAAGACGTAATGATGAGTTTAATGCGTGCTTGTCTTGGACATCCGGAGTTTGTCTGCGTGGAGCCTAGCAAGCTCCACGTGATTGTTCGTGTTCTGTCTGTGTGGAGGCTTGCAACCTCCATGTGTGTTCATGTTTTCTGTTGTAACCGCAACTCAAGCAAGTTCTCAGCCTACACCACAACCATCTCGGTGTAAGTAAAGCAATCTTAAAATCAACCGTTACGTGTCTGTGCCTAATTCTAGCTTGGCGACCTCCCTCTTCGATCCGGCCTAACCACAGCCCGTGTGCAGAGTGACGAAAAGGGCCCGGGGTCAGACCCGGCCCGCACACTAGGGTTTAATGCAATATTAATAATCATGCCCACAACTTGCTTAGAATTAGTAGATGCATGAATTGCAGAACAATTATGTTTACTGAATTGAAGAATTTGTAAGAGAGCCAAAGGTGCATGCCAGCTTCTTCTGTAAAAGTAACTAGATGATATGATACAGTGCTTTCATCTGCAGTTTCATTATAATCCACCACCAGTCTGCAAGAAAAAAAATCATATTTTTATATCAAAGCAAAAAAGAATCCATTAAAATAAATGATGTGATAGAATTCTTATTACCCACATACTGATTCTATTAAAATGGCACAAACATAATAAAAGCATAATCATTAAACATGAAAATCCAACCAATCTTCCTAACCTAAAACTACTTATAGCAGTGAGTTTCTGTATATATATAGGTATATAGACATACTCTTTTTATATCAAAAAAGTATATCATATCATTCCCAAAAACTGACTAGGGAGGGGGTGCAAAAAATGCCTGCCATCCCAACCATATGATTGCACCAACAGCATAGTGACCACTGGAAGTTGCCACTGACCTTGTGTGTCCTGGGTACCTGGCTGCATATTCCTCTGATGTAGGGACTTTATAAATGGCAACATTGTATTCCTTTACATAAAAAGCAGTTTATAGAGAGGATGGAGATGGGCTTTTCTCCCTGACTGTAGGGAACAGCAAAAGGAGCAATGGCCCCAAGCTTCAACACAGGAAATTTAGGCTGAAGATGAGGAAAACCATTCTGATTCTGAAGGTGGTCAAACCTTGGAACCTAGAGAATTTGTAGAATCTTCATGGTTGGAAACATTCAAAAGCAAGTTATACAGACACTTGGCTGGGATGGTTTAGTCAGGGATGATCCTGCCTTGAGCAGGAGGCTGGACCAGATGACCTTGTGAGGTCCCTTCCAATCCTACTTTCCTGTGATCCTAATTCCATTTTGTAGGGGGAGGTATGATAGTTTGTAGATAAGAATTCATGTAAATCATGGACAGAAGTAATATCTTTTTTTAGGTTAACCAAACAGACCACTTCTGAGTCTGCCCATTCTGGGTTTATAAGGTCTGGGAGTTGGTAGGAAAGAGTCAGTTCAGGGAGACTAGCTAAATGAGGAAGACTTTTCCTAGGTATCCAGATTATGGCTGGACCTGTCCCAATGCGGAAGGATTTTTTCTAAACAGAGGCTGAGCTAAAAGTGGGAAGTACAGTCTCTCTAAACATGAGTAGATGGGACCCTGTGAAGGAGGAAAGAATGATGAAGTCCACTAAGCGGAGGCAGAGAGAGACCCAGAAAATACAGTATTGAAGTCAAGTGAAGCCATAATCCTTATTATTGAGCAGGGCCCTGACTCAAGAGAGCAAGGTGGGCCTGAGGTTCTTGACCTAAGTGCCCTTAGTGCTAAAGCAGATAAAGGCACTGCTATATAGCAGTACAAATAACAGGAGTAAAATGTGGGTGAGAGCTGCAGAAGAAAAGGGCTGCATGATACAGCACTTTGGACAAAGGACTACAAATCCAAGTCAGTGAGGAAGGAGGAGATCCCACAACCTGCTACAGGAAGTTGTTAGACCTGAGGACTGGGTGTGTCCCAGCAGCTTCTGCTCCATCACCTATAGCCTGTGTGAGTGTAGAAAAAAAGACATGGAGAATGTAGGCTGTAGAGTCCTGTTCAGGTTGAGTAGGGTGCTGAATGATTTTGTTCAGGGGAGCATGGGCTGTTGAATGTGGTAACACACTACCTATTAAAGGGAGAATCAGGGAGCAAGAAGGCTGGTGAGGGCTAAGGAGTAGTTGCACAGTGGTATTGTGACCTGTATTGTTGTGTTTACATAAATTTATGCATCTAAGGCTGAATTTTCCATCTATGACTGTTATATTACAAGCCAAATGAAAGCACGGTTCAGTGATAAACAATGCATTGATTAGAAAGTGAAGTTTTCCAGCTGCAGGGAACCTGACATAAACATGCTCTGCTTGGATATAAGCATATGTTTACACCTTTAGCATGACAGCATGGCATACCAGGATTGCATATAGGTGGTGGTAAAACAATAACATATTCTGATAGGTTCCTTGTAAATAGACGAAAAATTGACAGAATTAGCTTCCAGTACTCCTCAGGAATTTGCCATCTTGGAGCATGTATTAGGATGCTGTCTAATGTGATTTTAATAAATGGCGGACACTGCACATGTAAGTATTGTGCATGTATTTGGTAGCTAACAGCAAAAAACAAACAAAAAGAACCCTAAATTGCACTGCGCTACCAGTAGTGACAGGGTATCACTTGTCATTATTGGACTGGTGAATGGAAGGCAAGATTAAGTTGGAATATAAGCCCATATGATATTATTCACAAAAGATGTGCTTCTATTTAGCTTTGGTTTTTATCAGGAAAGCTCAGTCACCAGTAGATGGACCCAGTACTATGATATTTTCTTTACTAAAAAATCAGAAATGTCAGGTTTGACCCATGACATAATTTTCTATGGTTGGTGATAAAGGAGGCAAAATATCTTAAAGTTGCAGACTGCAGACCAGGAGGTATATAGGTAGGATTGTTTTAGTGCTGCTATGTAGAGGTTTAGAGAAGATAAGAGACCGTGTACTAGAGCAAATATTAGTAGGCAACTGTTGACCTTCTGGAACAAGATATACGCATAAGAGGTCTAGTCAGATGCCTAATGAATCCATTTGTGGGTGGCAAGCCCAGTTTGAGAGTGACACAGCTTGTTGAAAGTTTCACAGATCCATATGTTGTCTGAGCTGGAGTCCAAGTTTATAGCAGGTTGCTTTCTTCTTTCTTGCTTTGCTTCCATCCTCTTCATGTTGAACTGCATCCAGTGCCAGATGTTCCCTCCAGATCAGATGAGATTCTGTGGAGTCCTCCCAGCTTTCTATATTGATGTTGAACAACTTCATATAATTTTTGCACATATCATGGCACCACCATAGAGGGCAACCCCACTTTCTAAAGTTGTCTTGAATCTTGCTATACAAAATATTCTTGGGAATGAGGTCTGCTCCCATTCTCCTGCCATGAGCAAATAGGCTCTTGTCTAAAAGAATCTTCTTCTTGAATCTTTCAACACTGCCACAGGCCCTCAAACAGGTAATATTGCCAATGCTCCCAATTCCTTCAGTTTCTGTTGATTCATGAAGGCATCAATTGAAGCCAAGACATGCATCATTCTGAAGAAAACAGGTATAGGCATGGATATGCAATGTCTCAACTCCCCTCACAAAGTTATTGATAGAGTGTGTCGTGGGGCACCTCGGTGCTCCTGCTCCTAGAGAGGAGAAACTGCCAGGGAGAGAAAGAGCCCTGGCATGAAATAACAAGCCCAGCTGAGGGTTGCCAGGGTAATGAGCACAGCTGCGGGTTGCCGGGGCAACTAAGGAGAGCCAGCTGCCTGTAAGAGGCAGGGCCTGGCCCTTATAGAGCCCAGGGCTGAGGCCAGGCTGGGAGTTCCCTGCCAGCAGCCAGAGGGGCAGGAGCTCTGGCAGTTAGGATGCGAGGTGAAGCCTAACAGCAAGTATAGCTCATGAGAGCTCCAGAGGCTGGAGCAATGATTGGGTTACAGCCAGGAGGCTTATGTTGTTATGGCCCAGTGCCTTGTGTTTGAGTTATAGCCAGGAGGCTCGAGTTTATGTTCAGCTTTGATATTACACCGGTGGTTTGGGCGAGGCTGTAGGGGTTGGAGGAGGCCTCATGGGGGGCTCACGGTAAAGTGGGGCCCCTGGCACCAGTGAGGGCGCACTAGGTCCTGAGAGTTGCAGGGCAGAGTCGTGGGGTCAGTTAAGCTCAGAGAGGAGCGGCTGAACCTCATAGGGACCCACAGGGGGTGGGACCCTAGTGCCAGTAAGGGTGCAACTTACGGGGTGCGTAGACCCTAGCCCCGGAGAGGGGCGTTTTGAGAAGCCCCAGCGTGGGCACGATGAGCCCCAGGAGGGAGCACTACCAGGAAGCCGGAGCATGGGTGTGGCAAGCCCCAGAGAGGGGGCGGCACTTTAGAGGAGCCCAGCGTGGGCATAATGAGTCCCAGAGAAAGGGGGGGACTATTGACAAGCCCAAGGTGGGCACGGCGAGCCCCGAAGAGGGGGAGCGCCTTATTGCGAAGCCTGGGACGGGCGTAGCGAGCCCGGTCATAGGCTAGTACGGCAATAGACCTCAGGCAGAGGCAAGGTGCTGCGGTTGTCCCTGAGGAGAGGGGATAGCAGTGCGGTGAGCCTGGGCCAGAGAGGGTAGCCGTGCGGTGGGCCTAAGGGACCGGAGGCTCAGCCGGAAGTCCCGTAGTGGGCCAGGTTGTTTTAGAGAAGGCCCAGGGAATTTAGACCTGGGGAGAGAGTGACAAGGGCGTGGTCTGCGGTTGTCCCTGAGGAGAGGGGATAGCAGTGCGGTGAGCCCGAGGAGAGAGCCCGGAGTGGGCTAGATCACAGAGGCGGCCCGGGAGAGCGGGCGTGTATTTTGACAGATCAACGTCCGGTACATCTGCGAGGCTTGGGGCGTGGTATTGGGGGTTGGGTTTTAGGGTTAGGGTTTTAGGGTATTAGGGTTTTTTATTCAATTGAATAAAAAACATTTTCAATAGATTCCTTAAAGTCACTGAAGACTATTTCTCCGCAAAACACAATTTTAATAATTAGTGCTAAAGATTAAATGCTTAACCCTAACCTTAACCTAATTTGGTAAGATGAATATTTCTCTCAGTTTCATTTTTTAAAAAGAAAATTAATACACTCTTCACTTCACAACATTAAAATAAAGAAATTCAAGGAAAAATCTTTCTGATAGCCAACCTGGAAAATTTAGTTGAAAAGATGATATTATTGCAAGAGAAGGGCTTGTCTACTTGGGGGTCGGAGGGGGGCGGGGAGGATGTCCTATGACACTTTAACGATAATATAGTTCTACTCCTTCTAATCCAATATGGATGTGACTGTACCAGTGTAGGGCCATAGCAGAAGGATAATAAACTATTCTGAAGCAAAGCACATTGACTGTGCCCATAGTAAATATGTTGGTGGTATATTTCTGTTTAAAAAGCAATAACAGCAACCATCAACCCTTGTCTCTCACTGGCATAGTTCAGCAGCTACAAAAACCTGCAGTCCAAGCAATTTTGACTAATGTGAGCCAAACTGCAGTCTTAACTTATCCAGTGAGTTCCAACTTCTGTTTCTAAAGCAGCCTTTCTTAATTGATGCTGACATTAGCTTTTTCTTCCTCTCTGCTCAAGACTTGTCTTTGTTTTAGATATTGCAGTTTCAGTACAGGTGTGGCAGGACACTGTGGGTGCCTGCCACTTTAAGGGCCTGGGGCTGGCAGCTGCCAGGTGCCTGATGAGGGCAGCCATTTTGAACCCTGGGCTGCCCAAATAAACAGGGCAGTCTTGCTGCTGGAGGCCAGGCAACAACATTGCCTGGCAACAAGACTGCTAGTATTATCTGGAGGTAAGGGAGGAGTTGTAGGGGATGGTAAGGAGGCTTCTGGTCGTGGGTATGACCTAAAACTGCACCCTGCCGGGAGTGGGTGGCCTGGTGGGGTTCTCAGCGGTGTGGGAGCCCCCAGGAAATGCCAGGCCAGTGACCACCCTGGCGAAAGGTGGGTCAGGGTGTCTTAACCCCAGCCCTCACCTTTGGGTGGGTAGAAATAACATCTGTAGTAGCACCACGACCTGCTGCCCCAGGGGGGGAGTGAGAGTCCCCATGTGAGACCCGGGGCACCAGTCATGGTGTAAGGTACCCTAGTTCCCCAAATCCAGGAAGGGGGACCCAGGGAGAGACTGTGGGGGTAGTGAGGCCAGCAGTAGAGTGCCCCTCCAACTGGTCCAAGCTGGGGCCAGGACCAAGATGGTCAAAAGGGCCAGGGGCCCACCATGAGAGGCACCCTGGGTCGTAGCCCCAGGACCCCGCCTGGCCTTGGATGTGAGGTCAGGGCCTGTGTATGGCCCAAGCTCCCGAGCAGGGGACTACACCCGGGAGGGAGCCAGCTATGAGAAGCTCAGCAGCCCGGATGAAGGCGGCGTAGGCCGCCTGAGCAGAGGGTTCAAAGGATGGTCCCCCCAGGAAGAATCTGGAGCCCAGAGTGGGGCTAAGGTGCTTGATAACACCTGGATGCCATTTGCGAGGCTTGGGCCATGGTGTAGGGGTGGTTCAGAGCTGTGGGCACCCCCCTAATACCAGGGTGTGAAGGAAAATGGGCAGCCTCCCACCTTATTTACCGACTTATTAATTTTCCAACAAGTTGTGGCGAGCGAGACAGGTGGGCGGTGTGCCCAGATGCAGGTGGGGGGCCGGCGACAGCTGGCCTAAGGAAACCCACTTTGCTACAACACGCAGTCCTCGACTTACAACTTTTCAAGTTACAATGTTTCATAATTGCAATGTTTATAAATTGACACCCTATTTCGACTTTCTGACATTAGTTTCAACTTTATAATGTTTGATCCAACACCACACCACGCCATGCCAGCAAACAAGTTTGCTGCATCACCCATCTGCCTAGAGAACATCTGTCCAAACTTCCTTGGACACTTTCTTTAACAAAGCAGACAAGACTCCAGAAAAACCTACAGCTAAGACTCCTGACAAGACTGCAGCCAAAAACCCTTCAAAAAGTCCAACCAAGGCCCCTTAAAGAAGTCCAAAGTCACCTCAAAGAAGTCCTTCCAAATCAATATGATTGCTATTTACAATATAAATACATTCATGTAGCTATATTATTCATCTATAATTGATCGAGTACAAAATCCTGAATTACTTCTGGTGAAAATAGGGTATTGGGCCTTGGTTCAGGAACCAATCCCCCATTTAAAACATTGTTTCCTATGGGAAAATTGGTTTTGAGTTATGACGTTTCAACTTAAGACACAGTTTTCAGGAACCAGCTATGTCATAAATCCAAGGACTGCCTGTAGTCTCGTAATTTGCCTTCATATTTTCACAGTTTTGTTGCATTCTGGTTTTATTTCTGCCTCTGTAATTCACCACAGTCATTCTGACATCTTTCTAACATTCTCTTAAAGTTAAAAAAATGTCAGCAGGGTTTCACACTCCTATTCAGTGACAGCTTATCTGCAGATGAATTTGTATACTATGTCTATCATTGCATTGCTCTCCTTCAAGTGATTCTCTTCATTGTCAATGTTTTCTCCCAGATACACCATTAAGAGCTGCCAATACCTGGGACTGTTGCAGGAATACTAATATTGGAAATAATATTCTTTACAGTGTAATTCTTGGAAATTAAGATATGGAAGTTATTACTAAAAAATAATCTAATTGCCCTACATTGGGTGCATCCACATGAATGCACATGTGAATCTTGCAGCATTTCAAAGCCCTTTGAGATGCTGCAAGAGGCCCGTGAGGAACAAAAAAAATGTTCCCCGTGCTGCAAATTTGAAGTGCAGGGCAAAATTAGACACCTGGATATCCAGGAGTGAAAAAAACTGTGGGGGAGAAAAGCAGGGCAGGGCACGGTCCCGGACCATGTCTTGAGGCAACTGGAGGCTTGGTCCTCCACAGAGATGCCCTGGTAGCCAGTCAGAGCATTTAAACATTTGCAGGCATTTAAACATTGTGCCGAGTTCCTGCTCCACATACCCAAACTACAAATCCCAAAGGGATCTCTTCTGTTCTAAGAGCACACAAAAGCACTAATCAATAACATTGCCCAACTGATTGCGCGTGCTCGCTCGCTCTCTCTATATCTATATCTATATTAGTATTCTTTGTTTTACTTGTGGAGGAACATGGATTTTGGGGTATTTTACAGAGTGACCTTGGGATTTTTTTTATCAGGGATTTTTCAGTTTTCAAATACAGAACACCAGAATTCCTGCTAGGCAGGCAAGTATAAGGACAAAGGCAGAAAAGCCTGCTCAGAGCTGGCACCTTGGACCCAGCTGGAGATTGCTGACTTCCTGGCCAGTTGGGGCCAGGAGGACCTGTTTTGATAGTTCAAAGCAGGCCACCACACTGGGAGCATCTTCTGGGTGATAGCTGCCCAGATGGCCAGGCAGGGGTCACACATGGCAGTAGTGCCGCACAAAGGCCAACTGTGCAACCACAGCCCACTGGCAGCTGGCCCAGAGGGGCAGATGCCTCTACTGGCTGTGCGGTCCCTATCTGGGTCTGGCAGATGCGCAGCAGGTCACAGCCAGGCAGCAACCCCCACTGCCAGACTGCTGCAGTGGGTAGAGGGTGCAGGGAACTCTCAGGGCTGCTTCAGCAGGCCGGCTGGCACAAGGGGTAGTGTCCCCAGATACCAATTGGCTGGGCCCCAGAAGCTCCTGAGAATGAGTAGCCCTGAGCTACTTGCCAGGGCAGTTTTTTGTACTGATGGGGCCAGGACAAGGCAGCTTTTTATACTGCTTGGGAGAGCACAGGTGCTGGCCCTGGTCTCTAGCTCCCCCTGGCCGCAGATCCAGGAGGAGCCAGGCAGGGTTATTTTGCCTGACGTGGTACAATTTGCCCCATACCAAAGTGCATGTCCAGGTATGTGCGCTGAGGCAAAAAGCCGTCGCTCAAATTTGAATGGCTTCTATTTGAGCTTCTGCAAACATGTGCTTGCATGTGTGGACGCTCCCAGTCCAGTGTGTTTTGCTTTACCTAATTAAAAAAAGAAGCAGAAGAATCTATATTCATTCCAAGGTTTCCTTCCCCACACTTAGAATAATAAAAGTTCAGAATCTGGTGGTGTTAGCTTTCTATTTATATTACTTCGGTATGCTTAAAAAAACTTTTCTTTCCTTTTATGGGTGTGTGTGTGTGTATGTGTGTGTGTGTGTGTGTGTGTGTGTGCGCGCACATGTGTACATATACACACACCCCCAACATAGAAGGGAAGTAAAGTTTGTTTTTTTTAAGGCTATCAAAGTAATATAAATAGAAGGCTAACACCACCAGAGTTTAGTTTGCATCAGGATATAGTTTAGTTTGCAACTATGCAAACTCATCTAAAACCCCCAAAACTGGTGCACGTGTAATGTATGATACCATTAAGCTACACAAACAACATTTTTGTCATGTGTACATCATGACGACTATCACGTGTGCAAGCACCTTGAGGCTTCAGACTTGCATCTCTTATTGCTTCCAAGCAGAGTGCCTTAATTGCCTAGCTGTGGGCTGCTCTGAGGTGGGGGGAACCTTCCACCCCTCCTGTTGGAGCTGTACCACTTTGCAGAAAAGAATGTAACATTTGTTGGGCCATAGATCAGGAGCAAGACAAAGCATGACTCCATGATCTTTTATTTATGCAAATGTGCAACCCAGGTCTCCTCTCTCCCAAGTGAATGCTCTTGCACATAAGCAATCGGGAAACAACCTGAAGGGAGCATGATGTCTGCTGTCACTTGCCTAATATTTCACTCATTGCTTGTATCAGTATTTTGAACTTCTTTCTCCACATCTTTATCTCTTTTGTGCCTTTGACTGACAGTTTGGTAAGTCAGGAGCTACATGTTTCTATGTGTTTGTGCATCATATGAATGTTCCACATATTTGGACTGTGATGGTACCAAATAAGCTAGACGAATAACAATTCATAGGAAGGATGACAAGATATGTCCATCAGGATGCAAAGCTGTTGGGAAGAAGGGGAAGAATATCAGTAACGACCTGAAACTCATACAGAATCAACTCAGAACATTCAGTGTATGAGTGAATAGAAGCGGGGACATGAACAGGTATTAAAGCACCAGGTGAATGAATTTAAGAGTTACAACCATGTAATTTACAACAGAAAGGTCCTGGGGCTCTATGAAGAGGAGAAAGAAAGAGAGAGGTTATTTTTAAGCTGTAAATTTGACGTACAACATTGAAAGACGTATTCTTTTTTTCTTAAACACAGTTACCTGCTGATAAAGTTTTTTTTTCCACTTGACAACACATTATGGGAGATTTTCTTTTCTTTTCTTTTTTTTGTAAATGTAAAGTTATATATTTTCTTTTTCAAGAGAGATTCTTTGGTTACATTCAACATTACTGATGCTGTGACAGTTCAACAGACTATTCTAGCAAGGGAGAAGGGTTTGTGAAATGGATGACTCATACCAAAGCAGTAGCCTGAAAGCTTCTCTGTCTGATGCAACTAAGCCAACATGCTAATGAAGAATCAAAGGATCTGCTTAAAGGTATCAGAAAAATGTATGTTATTCATCAGTAAGAACAGCTGAAAAATGTCTATAAAAATGCATGTACAACAAAGAGACAAATTAAACTTAATTCTGGCATTTCCTCTTTTGAGTATTTGATCTTTTTTGTTACATTTTTACCATCCATTTAGTGTAATTTTAATGTTATTTTCTACAATATTTAAAAACTTGAAAAAACAATTTTTTCTCCTCAGAGCAGCCCCCAGCCTGGGTCATCAGTTTAGCTGTGTGTGGTGCAGATTTCTGATCCTGTTGAAATTTTTGAGATGTCAAATGGGTTTCTTTCCACATTGGTATAAAAATGAAACTTCTTGGACCTTTTTTTGGAGAAAATGTCCCATGGGATATTGCAGACTGATTCAAGTTCCTGCTTCAGTGAATCGGGGGAAGACAGATTTTGAGCAGGAAATCTAGTGTTGAAATTTCTATCAGAAAAGTTTCCCCTTAAAACAAATACATTTCCATTAAAAGTTTCATTTTCAATGAACTGGGGTATTTGAACAAACACACCTTAATGGAAAAAACCCTAACCAGCTCTAACCATCAACAGTCAAACAGTTTAAACAAATGACTTTACTTAACAGTAATTAGGAGCAGAAGACTCCTATCTTCTGTATCGAAAACAACTAGAAAGTGTTAATCTTTAGCCTATGAGGCTTCCCACATAGTTTTAAGGTGGAAATAGGTTGCTGAGATTTGGGATTAATGAGTTTAGTGTTAGGTTTTGTATGAGTCTGCTGTAGTCATTAAACGTTCGTTGTTCCATGTCCTAACCAATCTCTTCCTGTTACTTTATGCTAGATTTCTCCCTAGTACTGCTGTTCTTCCAACTCCTGAACAACTCCTCTTCCTACTCAGGGTGTGGGAAAGGAACAGGAGTAATATCAATCATTGTATTGCTTTTGTAGGCTTCCTTTTGGACTGCGTTCTTCATTTGAAGTATTTCACAGAAAAGTGCAATATTTTTAAGGTCTTGATGGAAACATGGTTCACATTGATGATGTATTAGTTTGGGGAAATACTACGAAAGAACATGACTTGAGGCTAAGAAAGGCACTAGAAAGAGCTCCCAGAGCAAGGTTTAAAACTGAACAAACAAAACTGCAAATTCAGGGTCAAAGAAATAATGTATCTGAGAGAAAAGATCTCTGATAAAGGGGTGCAAATTGATCCTGCAAGGGTTAAAGCCATTACAAACATGCCACCCTCTGCGGACACGGAAGGAAGGGAAAGATTACTGGGAATGATCAATTTTGTAGGGAAATATCTACCTAGCAGCGTAGCCCAAGCAAGTTAGCTCACTCTTACAAACAATGCTCAGTGGATATGGGAATATGAACATGAAGCTGAATTTAAAAACTTGAAGGAAAAAAAAATAAGAAAGCTCCAATACTACAATACTATGATTCTAAAAGACCCATTAAATTATCAACAGATGTTTCTAAAGGTGGTATTGGAGCAGCTTTGCTTCAACAACATGGGGATAGCTGGAGACCAGTAGCATATGCATCTAAGGAACTCTCTAAGTCGGCGTGTCTATATGCACAAATTGAGAAAGAAAGATTAGCTCTTGTATGTGTCTGTAAGAAATTTCACATTCATTGATGGGAAGCCTGTGATAGCTGAAACTGATCAGAAACCTTTGGTAACTATAGCAAAGAAAGGGTCATCAGACATGCCATCCAGATTAGAGACTTTTCTTTCAACTAAAAATGTATGATCTAGACATTACAGTACACACCAGGAAAACATCTAGTTATTGTAGATACATTGCCCAGAGCATATGACACAACAGAAAGTGACAGAATTACAGACTCAGCCATAGCAGGTTTTAAATCTCATTAAAAGAGTGATTCCTGTTACAGATAAAATGTGGGCATGCAACAGTTTTATACATGCAAGAGCTGCAGCACCAGGTGCTTTCAAAAGTGTCCCGCTCTGCAACACTTGCGGTTGTATAAGCGGTGAAACTTACATTAGCGTGGAAAAAATTGTTAGACCCCGACTCCGTGCGGTGCCCAATGACTAGAGAGACAATGATTCAATTGCTCATGGATCCTGGTACTCATTAGCCAGAGCAAGCAGGGAGCAAACACCAGCAGACATTGCTCGCAACAGCTTTATTCAGAATGGAGACAGCTTTGGGCCAGGTCCCATAAAACAACAAACCGGGGACCTGCCATAAACAATATTTTTTTCCACAAATTTTACACTTTAGTTCAGGTTAATTAACATTTACTCCACCTTCATCCCTCCTCCTGTTCCACCCATTTCTCCTCCCATCTCAAGCTCTGCCTCTGTTTACTGTTTACTACATTAGCGTGGAATTGCCTATGCATTTCATTCATTTACATGCCTCTCTGCTAAGAGCGTATGTGTAAGACTTTGACCTCCGCTTCCTCCGGTCACTTGCTGGTTCTTTCTGGTTTCTTGATGACTCCTCCTTCAGCTCCAAGATCTTGCTTGTGCTTTATCTCCTGACGACAGCTGGTGGGCTGCATCTTGTTGTTACACAATGGGCTCTAACACTATGACCTTGTTAGAAAACTGCTTGCCTAAGTGTTTGCAATGTTATTTTTAATATATCATTCTGCCTTGTGACCAGCAGCTTTTGCTGAAGCCACAGAAAAAAGCCTTGTATTCAGCTGCAAATCCAGTGCTCCCCAAGATCCAAGTATTGTCACCCTAACAAAAATGGCAGTGGCGAGCTTTTGAACTATAACACATAGGAGGTGGTTTAGTTCAAAAGCACACCACCACCATTTTCTGTGCGCAGACGTGCATTTTGCTGCTTATACTACTGCACACGGTGTAGTGCAGCTTGCATCAGCTCGCACACAGAGCAGACTCAATTAAGCAAAGAATCTCCAGCACATTGCAGGACAAAAAACTATATGTATAGATGCCCTAAGTTCAGAAGCTACTGCTCAGGATACCGCATTGCAAAAGTGATAACAGTTATTTTTGCTGGTTGCCCTGGCAAACGTATGTCCTAACCCCTACTCTCAGTTCAAGGAAGAGCTGTCAGTACTAGGTGGCATTTTGTTCAAAGGCTCACAACTTGTTGTTCAAGCAGTGCTAAACAAAGACATATTAAACAGAATGCATGAGGGGCATCCAGGCATTGGAAAATGCAAAAGGAGAGCAAGTGGTGCTCTATATTAGCCCAACATAAATACTGACATAGAAGATGCTGTAAAGGCTTGTACAACATGCCTGAAGTACAGATCAGTGCAAAGAAAAGAGCCCATGATGAGCATGGAGGAGCCCATAGGCCTGTGGTATCAAGTGGGCATTAACTTATTCATACATGAAGGAAAAAAATTATGTATTAGTGCTGAATTATTATTCTCACTATCTTGAAATTGCATTGCTTGAAAGTACAACAGAAAACCATGTCATAACACACATCAAATCGATTTTTGCTAGACATGGAATTCTACAAATTATGAGAACAGACAATGGACCTCAATTCCACTGTCTTAAGTTTAAAGAGTTTTCAAACAAATAGGGATTCTGTCACAACACTTCAAGTCCTAAATACCCACCATCCAGTGGTCTGGTAGAAAATGGAGTACAAATAGCAAATAAATTGTTGAAAAAAGCCTCAGATTCACACACTGGTGTTTACCTGTCACTCTTAAATTACAGGGCAACACCCATGAAACATTGTCCCCAGCAGAAATGCTGTTTAACAGAAACTCAAAACCAGGCTGCCAAATCTTGTGGATGATGCTCATCAGAACAAAAAGCAAGACCTGAAAACATGTTTTTTTTAAATCAACAAACTCAAACAAAAATGGTACTATGACAGGGGTTCCAGAGAGTTACCACAACTGTACAACAAAGATATGGTGCTTATTTCAGATAGATGAACATGGAAACAAAAAGCAATAGTTTCCCATTAAGAAGCTCCCAGATCCTATAAAGTAGTTACGCTGGAGGGACAGGTGTTCAGAAGGAACTAAGGACACTTGCAGCTTGTAAAGGGAGAGAAGAAGCAGCATCATGAGATTCACCAAAGGAAACAGAGCTAACAATGAAGCAACAAGAAATAACAGAGGAGATTGAAAATGACACAGAAGTAGAGGCATCTGATCAAGGAAACCAAATAAGAACTGAGCCAATAAGGACTGAGAATGCAGAGCAACTGAGAAGATCACTTGGAGCTAAAAAGCCAACACAAAGACTAATAGATACCTGTTGAAATGTGCTTTAATTATGGGTTGAACTAAACTGCCAATGTTAGTATTATATGGGGATATGTTACATGTAAAGGGGGAAGATATGTGGATACATCTAAGAGTATTATGTATAAATTGTTAAGATTTGCCTGGGGATTGCAGGAGGGAACAGCAGAACTGTAGGCAGGGGTCTGCTCTCTGAATAAACAAGCTTTATTGTTCTAGAAGCTTAACTCCTTAATCTTTTGTGAACTACGCACTCTCCAAATACCACAGAAGAACAATTTGAGGAAAGGTTTTGCTCAGCTCTGCAGGCCTGAGATGCTGTATGGCATGTATGTACAAGCTGAAGGATATTTCAACTGTGAGATATATGAGCATACTCAGTGAGGTGCATACTTGGAGAGTTTTGCTGCTGAATACTAATTAGCCCCTATTGAGCTCATAAATGCTAATATATATTTTTTCTTTTTCTTCAGATGCTTATATTCTAATGGGATTTCAAAGAGAGTTTTCATAGTGTTAGAAAAAGGTATACCTTTTATACAAGGTGGAAAACCCTCTGAAATGTCAAGTTCCTATTCCAAAAACATGAGATGATAGATTCTTTCACCAAAAAAAGTTATGGATTTTTTTAAACCTGGCAATACAATTTTTTTGAGGAAACATTTTAACTAAAACTTTGAAAAAACTCTGGAGGCATGCACCCAGCATGAGGTGTTTCAGCCTGAATGGATAAAGTTTTATCGCCTACAAACAGGATCTCAGTGGAAAATGTGGGACAGCCTTAACTATAATCTTTACTACTGAACAGCCCATGCCATTTTGTAGACTTTTTGGTCATGTGGGTATACTCTCTCTCATTTTTAAAAGTAAGATAACTAGAGAAAATAATTCATGTTCCTAACATTTTATTTTCTTTCCTCTTCTCTCCTCTTCCCACTTTGCTTTTCTACTTCAGTTTGATCCCATCACCCCTAATACCTGTCCTTATTCACAGCCCCATCCATCTCTTTTGACTTCCTTCTTTAGTTCTCCAGCAATCTCTTCCTAGGAGCACATTATCTCCACCTTGTGCTCTACAACTGTCTCTATTCCTCATACCCCTTAACCTCTTTCCTCTTTCTTCTTTCCTACCTCAGATCCATGCTTTGCCCCTTCTTTCAGTTTCCTTGTCTGATAACTCAAGATCCACCCTCATTTGCTGATCTTTACCATCTTATAAGGAGAATGGGCCATTTGATATCCCTTTACCCAAGAGTTTGGCTCACCTATCTGTGAATCATTCCCCATTGTAGTTTGGTGCCTTTCAGAAACAAGATGAGGGCTAAGCAGCTGGACAGGGAATAAAGTTTTCAAGTCCCCATTGTTTTCAGTCCTTTTGCTCTTAACTGCAGTTGAATATGGTTTCAAAGCCCCAGATTAGATAGGAAAAAAAGTTTGGTACCAAAAATGGGGCTTTAGGCAAACTGTAATCCAAAAAATCTGCTGCTCAGCAGCTGTCTACCCTATCCTAAAAAATTACTAGATGCCTCTATATTCAGCTTGACACTTCCCACAGTGACTGCAGTTCTGTTTCACTTAACACTCAGAACTTCCACAGCATGAGCAGTACTTAGCAAGTGCCTAAGTCCCCTTGGGATCAAAAAACTAAGCAGAACAATACCTGAGCACCTTCAGGGCCCAGTCTGGTAGGTCTGTTTCAAATGGGTCTAATGCACATCAACAGAATCAGATCCTTCACAAAATGCAACTGTGCCTGATTTATTTCCAAAGTAAAACTAGAAGTAGAGGCAGTGCCTATTAGGTTATACAACCAGGTATACACACTCTCCATGTCCCTGTTGCTGTCTCTCCCTCACCCTACCTCCTACTTTCCCCCCCATGAATGTTGTGTTCTCTGCTGTACAATAGCTTGGCTACAACAGGCAGGGTAAAGACAGCCCTTATCTGGATCAAGCTTAGATCCTGGTAAGTCAGGCAGTGTCTCAGGAGGTGGAAGATGTGGGTTTGAAGTCATTATCCCCAGGTCTCCCATTTTCTGGGTGAGTCCTAGTATATAAAGGGTTTGTATCACCACTACTACCTTCTCCTTCAGTGATCCCTGCTTAGTTCTTTGAAGAAATTGAGTCTGACTCTGACTTGGATACTTAACACTCCTTTTGAAACTTATTTTAGATAAGCCGCCATGCTTAACATTCTCAATAGACAAGCCCTGGGTGATCCTTTACACAGTGTGTGGGGCTTTGGGGCCATTCTTTTGAAGCGTCTCACTCTCCACATGCATTTTATAATGAACCTGAAAACCTAACGCAGGATTTTTTATTCCACTCGGGAGGGGGTGCAGATATGGAGGTTGAGCACTGAAGCACCTAACTTGTAGACACCTAATACTTGTCGGATCTAGCTCCTACATCCCCTTTTAATGCTTCTGCTGTCTGGGTTACCCAAAGCTCTTTATACTTCTTGACCTGTCTTTACTCAGCCTGTCTAAATGTTGAGAGCTGCCCCTGATCTCAGGTTAGAAGGAACCTCAAAAATGCAGAGAAGCATCCTGTGCTAGATGAGTACATGACACTGACAACTGTGCTCACAAGTGGAACACGTATTTCATTCATGCTTAATGCACAAACACATTGTGAAAGTGACTGGTAGTTTTAGGCTATCTCTGGCTCAGCAACCAAGCAAACAAGTACTTTTTCATGGTGGCTGCTGTTTTGTCTCTAGAATCTCAGATTTCATTTTTTATGACCATCTAGCAGTTGCAATATCCAAACTAATGATCTTCAGAATGTGAATAGAGTGGAATTAATGTATGGCTGTATGTCTGAGTCTGCAGGGAGCATGAAACAATAGTTATGAGAGACTTAGTATGAGGTTATATGCCATATTAGCTCTGATCCTTGGTGTTATACCATTTATAATGTTAACATTGTTAACCATCTCACTCTTGAACAAAGCATGGTAGGTAGAGATTACATTATTTATACAATCTACAGTAAAAAGAATCTCATTTTTGGTGCCTGTAGTGAACAGAACTTGGTTTGTGGGGAGAGCTTAAGAGAGTGTCACTGTTTTTTTCGACCCAATTCAATGCCATGTTTGATAACATAACTCTAAAAGAAAAGCTATAATTATAATTACTGAAGCAAAACAGGCAGGAATAGCACTAGCTGGATATGTGACAGGAATATGTAAAGCAGAAACACTGTGCATTATTTATTTCCTCCTTTTTAAGCGGTTCCCAAAGATGTCATAGCTCATCAAGCTGTGGCCACGTGTCTGATTTCAAAATCTTTCATTTCAACAAAAAAAGTGAAATGTTTCCATGGAGATCAGCCAGAGATAGCCAAATGACGAACTTCTTGGCTGCAGTTTCACTTTGGTTTCTATGGTTTCCAGACAAGGCGGGGGGGAAATTAAGTTACTGATTTTTTTCTTCTTTTTTGTAAAATATAAAAGGTTAATGTAAACCAAGAGATGGAGCTGACATTACTGTCTTCCTCCTACCAGCAAAGATAACCCCTGTCCCCTCAGTTAGTTAAATGATTTTCATGGGCCATATTGTGCAGTTTTATGGATTTCTTTACATATTCTGGAGGAAACAAATCATGTACTACAAAGAAATAATATTCTATAAACATTATAAATGTACAATTTTAGCTTCTTTTGGTAATCAACAAAATTGATACTGCACAAATATTGGTTTTAGTTAAAAAAAACCTGGATGTAAAAATCTAATTTTGTAAAATAGCATAATACAAGAATCATAGGGGAGACTTCAGCCCAGTTAGAAAATTTTTTATGTAAAATAATAATGTAATATCAACAACTCTAAAATATAGCCTCCTCTGGATATCAACACAGTTCAACCTCTCATCCATATTTTCAAACTCTTGTTTTACAACTACTACAAAATCCTCTGTTCTGGCATGGGCAAATGCAGTCCAGACCCACCAAAATATTCCAAATGGGATTTCAAAGATTATTTTTCTAGCAAATAGAATCATAGAAAATGAGGGTTGAAAGGGACCTCAGAAGGTCATCTAGTCCAACCCCCTGCTCAAACCAGAACCATCCTCAACTAGATCATCCCAGCCAAGACTTTGTCTAGCCTGTAGGACTGTGTGAAACATCGACAGCCATTTCATTCTGGAGGTGTTTCGGCCTGTTTCAGCCTCTGAAATACCAAATCTGAAATGAAACAGAAGAATGCAAAGCATCTCTGAAATTAAACCACTTGAAATGTTTTGGAAAATTTCGGAGTTTTGAAGCTGGGCTTGCAGGGAAACAGAAACTAAGAAGAGGGAGGGGGAAGAGGGGCAGAAGGACTGCTCTGATATTGACATCTGTAGCTGGCCAGTGTCTGCATCATTCTCCCCCTGTACTCGGCCTTAGTGAGGCCGCAGCTGGAGTACTGCGTCCAGTTTTGGGCTCCACAATTCAAAAAGGATGTGGAGAAGCTTGAGAGAGTCCAGAGAAGAGCCACGCGCATGATCAGAGGTCAGGGAAGCAGACCCTACGATGACAGGCTGAGAGCCCTGGGGCTCTTTAGCCTGGAAAAGCGCAGGCTCAGGGGTGATCTGATGGCCACCTACAAGTTTATCAGGGGTGACCACCAGTATCTGGGGGAACGTTTGTTCACCAGAGCGCCCCAAGGGATGACGAGGACGAATGGTCACAAACTACTACAAGATCGTTTCAGGCTGGACATAAGGAAGAATTTCTTTACTGTCCGAGCCCCCAAGGTCTGGAACAGCCTGCCACCGGAGGTTGTTCAAGCGCCTTCATTGAACACCTTCAAGATGAAACTGGATGCTTATCTTGCTGGGATCCTATGACCCCAGCTGACGTCCTGCCCTTTGGGCGGGGGGCTGGACTCGATGATCTTCCGAGGTCCCTTCCAGCCCTAATGTCTATGAAATCTATGAAATCTATGAAATCTGTCTCTGAGGTCCCTTCCAATCCCAGTGCTCTGGGGGAGGGACAGCAGCCTGCTGTCATCCCACATGCAGATCCAGGGGGCCACTCTCCCCATGAGGAGTGTGGCACAACCCCATAGCCCTGAAGTTTTCATCTGAATCAGGTAAGAAATGACAAATTATAGGCATTTTAGAGATTCCCCATTATAGCCTATGGCCAAATCACTGAAACAGCATAAAAATTCTGAAATAGATTCAGCCGAATCAAAACAGAACAGTGATCCAAAACACCAAAATGAATCACTGTCCCTCTGAAATGGCTGAATCTGAAACTGAGTCAAAACATAGCTGTTTTGCATAGCCCTACTAGCCAGGTCTTAAAAACCTCCAAGAATGGTGATTCCACCACCTCTCTGGGTAACCTGTTCCATTGCTTACTACCCTCCTAGTGAGACAAGTCTTCTTAATATCTAACCTAAACTTCCCTTGCTGCATCTTGAGACTATTGCTCCTTATTCTGTCATCTGCCACCACTGAGAACAGTCTAGCTCCTACCAGCAAAGATAACCCCTGTCCCCTCAGTTAGTTAAATGATTTGCATGGGTCATATTGTGCAGTTTTATGGATTTCTTTACTTATTCTGGAGGAAACAAATCATGTACTACAAAGAAATAATATTCTATAAGCATTACAAATGTACAATTTTAGCTTCTTTTGGTAATCAACAAAATTGATACTGCTCCATCTTCTTTTGAAGCCCCCCTTCAGGTAGTTGAAGGCTGCTATTAAATCCCCTCTCAATCTTTTCTTCTCCAAACTAAATGAGTCCAGTTCCCTCAGCTTCTCTTCATAAGCCATTTCCTCCATCTCCCTCACCATTTTTGTTGCTTTCTGCTGGACTCTCTCCAATTTTGTCACATCCTTTCTGTAATGGGGGGCCCAAAACTAAACACAGTACTCCAGATGTGGCCTTACCACTGCTCTTCCCTTGAACTACTGGCAATCCACCTGTCAGTGCAGCCCAGGATGCTGTTAGCCTTCTTGGCAACAAGGGCACACTGTTGGCTTATATTCAGCTTATTGTCCACTGTAACCCCCAGGTCCTTTTCTGCATATCTGCTGCCCAGCCAGTCAGCCCCCCAGCCTATACTGGTGCATGGGATTCTTCTGTCCAAAATACAGGACTTTGTATTTGTCCTTGTTGAACTGTTGTGCCCCAGCTCAAGTCTGAGATCATGCCCGGTATGCAAAGGCAATAAAGATACCAGGGGTGAAAGTACAAAGAAGGTTTATTGCTAGCAATAAAAGGTGCAAGCGGAATAATTCACGTAACAAGCACACCTACTACTACTTCTAAGCATCTTTTATACAGGAGTTTTCAAGCCTTTGCAAGTGTGCTTGTTTAATGATTGGTTATAAGTGAGTGATGCAAGAAGTTCTTTACTGAGCATGTCTCTATACCTGTGTTTTAGCCATGTATCTCATTTACATACATGTGTGTTTCATTAGCATACTTTTTCCCCACCTAGGGGTGTGATTTTTAGTATTTTAATGAGCCCTTTAACCCAGTACTCTGTTTCTTCTTTTGTTTTCAAGCCCCCTTTATCTAAGACTGTCTCCTCCTTATCACTGCAGATGGGCATTCTTCACATAGCGTTCTCTTCTTCTTCGTCTTCGAGTAGAGGTTTCTAGGTCACTCCTTACAGAACCTCATGAGATTTCTTTTGGCCCAATCCTCCAATTCGTCTAGGTCACTCTGAATCCTAGCCCTACCCTCCAGCATATCTATTATTCCCCACAGCTTGGTGTCATCTGCAAACTTGCTGAGGGTTCACTCTATGCCATTTCCAAGTTGTTGATGAACATATTGAACAAAACCAGCCGCAGGACTAGTTTCATATAACAACAAGCTGCCTTTATAATATTAAGCTGCCGAGTTCTGACTATCCTGTGTGTTTGCCTGTTGCTTGTTTCAATAAATCAAATTGCACAAAACAGTATCTTACTCCTAACAGCCAGCATTTATTTTCATGTATTACTTCTGGAGATTACACAATTTGCATTCTGCATATCTATGCATGTTTTATGCAACCACAAGTTTGCACAAGAGTAAGCTGTCTCATATGTACTGTGAGGGGTGAATCTCAGTATTGATACAAGAATGGTTTTTAATAAAATTATCACAGTGTTATGTTGTTAGAAACTTGCCTGTGCCTTTGCTGACATTTTTGCACATATAGAAATAAGATAGCATAAATGGTTATATTAATTGCTTATTTAATTATATGAAATGTCAGACTAGTTAAGGAAACTCCAGGGAAGCTTTTGTTTTCTGCCAATGTGTTAGCATTGATAATACTTTGTTTATTATCCCAAAATGCTTTTACAAAGATGTTGTAACTTAGCTTTATAGCTTCTATTTTGCTTTACCATGCTAGACTATTTTCTTTGATGCTATGTTATGAAAGATGTATAAAAGTGTTAATTACTGTGATTTGTGCTTGATACATAATATTTTATAGGTCTTTGTAATTTGATGTTATAAATGCTATATGCAGTAGATTGTATAAAAGAATGTAAGTAAAACTGGACTTAGGTTGTCTTTTCAGAGACCCCTTCCAGACCTTGCATTTAGCTTGTGATTAACATATGAACTGTAACATGCTACATATTCAAGCAATTTATCATGAAAAAAAATGGCAAAGCAGCCACAAAATATCACTCATTAAATGTGGAAGCATCTTTAATTTGAATTTGTGCTTTAATTTGAATTTGTGGCATGCTAGTTTAAAGGGCACACAGGGAGCCCAGACTTGGCAGCTGTTCCCTGTGCCCTTTAAACTCAGTGGGCATTTTAACATGTGCTTGGGGGGTGGGGAGGGGAATGCAGTGCTTTAATTAGAGCAACTCTGAGAGCTGCTCTAAGTAAAGTGCTGCAGTGTCTCATGTATCAGCATCCCCGCACTTCAAAATGGCAGTGGGAGCACTTTATCTAAAGCTCATTGGACGAGCTTTAGTTAAAGTGCCTCTGCCGTCATTTTGAAGTGTGGGGATGCTGATGCACGAGACACGGAGGCTAGCTGGAGTATGGTAATTACCACAGTTCAGCAGACTCAATTAATGGAGTTTACTTCAATGCAGTTCAATTGAACTCATCAGAGCAGCCTCCTAGCCCGTGTGCAGGCACCCAGTGTGCTAAGAGCAGAGATTAACTCCCCAGTGTTGGCCTGCCCACAAACACATTTAAATTTCCTAGCACACAGCATAGCACTGGGGAGCTAGTATCTGATGCAGGACTCCCTGTACACTGTCAAGTTTAAAGAATGTACGGACAGCTCAGCATTGGAGACTGGCTCCTCATGCATTAACACGTTTAAAGGATGCACGTGTAGTCCAAGACCAATAAACAGTTTTTCAGTTCAGGACTGCAGTCACACCAGCAGACATGGGATGGGATCTGAAGAACTTTATCTTAGGTCCCCAAAATTACACATCCTGCCATGTAAGACCCTGAATGTCTAGCATAGCAAATTAATGTCTGCAGGGGGCAGATGCAATGAACGAAAACATAAAAATAGTCTTTTCATTCCCCCCCTCCCTTTGCAAAGAAGGGAAACAAACCCCATTCATTTTGGTTCTATATAGAGGATAAATATGTACAAGTATTTTTATGAAAAATTATTCCATCTTCAATGTTAAGGAAAATCTTCTGTTACTCTGTTCTTTTATTCTAACCTACGTTCCAGTTAAAAGGTTTCAGTTTAAATCTATCTCCAAATCAGGACTAAGGAACTTCTTTATTGAACAGGGCTCTGGAATTGAAAGAGCTTGCCTGTCTCTTTTCAAGAGAAGTACTTAACTGGAAAGTTAACGTAAGTTTAACTAGCAATCAGATCAGACAATGGAAATGGAAAAACATACTTATGCCTGGGAGGATGAGTGTAGGTTGGACCCCAAGATCTTTGACTTGGTTGTTCAGATACTTTATTCTTCCCAACTGAGGTTCTGCATGTCTCCAATTTCCCCAGGGTTGACTATCACAGATATACAGTCATTTAATGACACTGATCTATGTATAATTTTATTGGGTATATATTAATTAAAGGGGTTGGTAATAGAAACCCCCTACCCTCTCCAGCTAAGTAAACGATTTCTGATAATGTTCCACATTCATTGTTTAACAACTGTTTAAATAGGACGGTCTTCAGAGGTTATCAGGGTTCCATTCTTGAGAGTGAATACTATTCCTTATCACAGGGATGCCCCCAGCCACAAACTGCACAGTTTGCATGCTGCACCACACAAGTCTGCATGGGCCTCTGATGTGCCACATGAACTCCTCTCTCCTCTCTATGCTACCACAATGGTCTCTGAGATGTGTTATTTGAGCCCTGCATCACTGTACCGCATGGGCCATCTGCCATCTGGACTTGCTGTTCCAAGAAGGTGCCCTGGACTGTGATGCACTGAGAGGACCACCACCTTTGTCCCCAGTTGTGCAGCAGGAGACTCCTACCATACCACACCAGCGTGTACAACATGTAGGGTCACCAGATCCCTCTGAGCCCTCCAGCCATGAATTCCTTCAATCCCATAGGCTGTGCCACTCTACAGGTAGCAAAAGATGAAGGACTGAGGGAGAAGCCAGGATCTCCAGCAGCACCAGCAGCAGCAGCAAAAACCAAAAAGGAGAGCAGCACCCAGCCCAGCAGCTTGAGAGCTATAGTTCAACCCTTTGGGGCTGCATGTAACACAGATTCACCAGTTGCCCTATGGTAATGGGTTTCAATTATTTTGTTTGTGTCACTATGGTTAAATACAAGTCAGAGCTTTCTCGTTCAAATAACCAAAAGAATGGAATTTTCCTTTTCAATCCTGTTTCTATACAAGGTTACCCAGAGTTTCTGTTACTTTAAATTTCACATTTTAGAGCAGCAACATACAGTTCCCATCTTTATGAAAAGAAGGATGTATACAAGATTCAGGCACTTACGCCAAGGCCTCCATGTTCCTTACACCCTTTGCATTTGGAAGATGGCAAAAGGTTTCTTTTGATATACAAATTCACAAATGTCTTGTTTTTTAATGCAAATCTTATCTAAACAATCCTGATGTCCTTGTTAGGAGACTAGTGAGATGTTTCTTATAAATATAGTGGAATCGTGTGATATTAAAATTAGTTAATAATGTAAAAAGTCATCTCAACCTAAAAAGTTACACTAAGAAATTACTCTTCTGAGAACACTTAAGCAACTTCTTAGCAAACTTAGAAAGCTTAGTAAATGAAGTACTCCTAAAGCACTTCAGGAAAGGCAATAGTTTTTTGACTTTAAAAAAGTTGAAAAACTTTCTTGAAGAATTATGTTAAAATGAATGTGTTGAGCCCTTATATTGGAGATAAGGAATGCCTAGGCTTGTTGAAACAGGTACCTCAGTAAATGGATTCAGCATGGCAACTCTAAACTTAATGGTGCTCTGAGAATTTTCTGACATAAGGACAAAGATAATGCTTTTATTAGCATATTAAATATTTAATGACATGAAGACGTTACTAAAACTATGCATAGCAAACTTCAGCCAATTCTAGGGCAATAGGAACTGATTCTAAAATCCAGCTAAATTCTGCAGTGTGCTGTCCTCTGCCATTGAAAAAGAAGAGTAAAAGGCAAGTCTGAATTGTAAAAGAAAGCTCCTGTCCTAAAAAGCATTCTCATTTCAACTCATTCTATACAACTCATCTGTGAAATCAAGCAAACAACAGCAAGAACAACAAAGGAGCAACAACTTGCCAAGTTTAACACTCTTCTGCAAAATAGGTTGGTGAGATGGAGTTTGAAAAAGCATTATCCAGGGATTAGATTTAAATGGCTCTTCCGTTAATTTTAATGGGATATTGTAATGCTGTTTGCAATTTAAGATACCAACAGCTTTTCGTGTTAAATAGCTGGTCATTTTAGCCTTTTCTTTGTGGAAAAGAGACCTAAGCAGACTTTGTCAAGCAGAAGAAAATAATGGGATTTAATTTGGATTTTAATGTTTAGTGTGCGTTAATTCTGTATTTCAAGACTTCTTTTAAGTAATTCAATTTAAATACTTTCTTTGGTTTCAAAGGACTTAGTTAAGATTACTGAAACTTGCTTGCTTAAAATGTTAAGTTACCCAGGTTTCCCCACCTCTTAAATAAGTCCCTTGTTTCCATATTTTTTTCCTATGATACACTGAAACAGGACTTGGCATTGATAATAATAATCTTTAGTCTTAATTGGCCATGAGACTAGTGTCTTCAGGAGCGCAGACTCACTCTCAGAAGTGTAATTTTTGTTAAAAATTCACCACAGAAAACTACAGAAAAACTATAACCCTGTTAACCATTTTTTGTGCTTTGCCTTTTTATAGTTTACTATTTCAACCTTTTTTAAATGATAAAAGCCATTGGTAATCATTGTGATGATTATGCTTGAATGGAATTATGATGAATTCTAAGTCATGAAAAGAAACCCATGTGAGTAAGTGGGAATCACATCTGTGAAGTGGCATTAAGAAAAGTAAGGTCTGAGTTGCCATTTCTTGTTTATCAGACCTATAACTTTTTAATAATTCAGAGAAGAGTATTAGTTCATTAACACAATGCATCTTTTCCAGCACACAATGCCTCCAGTAAGAAGTTCCTCAACTCACAAATGAGAAATAAATCCAAGAAGTTTCTGCCTGATAGAGTCTACATGAGGAGGAATTTATGGAAATACAGGGGGTGTCTACACATGCAATTAATGTAAAGCAAAAACCTCTGGAGATTATTGCTCCTGAGCATGCCATTTGAACATGTGCCCAGGACTGCAGCACATTGAGCTGGGTCAAAGCAGTTCTGGATGGGCAGGGATCCCAGGGGTCAGCTTGCCAGCCCAGGGCTGCTCCTGCCCAGCTCAGTGTGCCACAGAGGGGCTGGCTGGGACATGAAGGTCGTTTAGTATGCAGCTAGCTGGTAGACAGCCCCCACACTGAAGCACCTTCATGTCCCAGCCAGCCGCATCTGCATCTACATGTATTTACAAGTACTACCCAGGTGTGCAGTTTATTAGTTTAGTCCAGCCTAATAGTCCTGTACATGTAGATGCTGGAGCTAGTTAGGCAACTCCACAGTAAATGTCTCATGTAGATGTGCCCAATGAGAAGCAATTCAATTCTGTTCTTTTTAAAAGCTCACACTGAAAAAAAACTATACACAAGTAATGCTGAAGTCTTTGAATGTGAATTGGTATACAATAAATTGTGTAAATTACCCTGGCAACTGATGGATCTTTAAGCTCAAAAAGAAGTCTGCTGTTGAACTGGTTGTCAAAACTTCTCGTAATGATTAGTTTTCTTTTCTTTTTCCCCAATGTATGTAGCAGCATGCATGGGGGAGGGAGGGGAGCTTGAGGTCAATAATTTTGAACTGTATTTGTATTTGATATTCAACGATTTTAGCAACCTTGCCTGAACTCAAAGCAGAATGCTTCTTTCTCACCAGATACTAGCTGGTCTGACGATGATATTAAAATTGCATGTTTGTGGTAAAACTGGTGCTGATGGCTATTGAAAAAAAAATGATAGCTATGTACAAATGGATGTTTCTACTTACGAGCATAGTGTAAAATATACTTAATTTAATTGGGAGAAAAAACTCTTTTTCTTTTTTCACTGACTTCCTACTTAGGTCAAAGTACGTTTTGCAGAGAAACCCACTTACCATCAGACAATGCAGGATAAAAAGGAACTGCAAGATACAACTTTAAGGTACCTTAACATATTATAAGTGATTATAATATTTGTAATTGTCAATAAATATAGCTAGTATAGTACTATGAATTTATAAGGTGTAGAAGAAAAACAGGGCTAGAAGAAAATGGGCTCAAAGCAGGATTGTTTCTATCCAAACAATCTCTTGCAAATGTTTGTCTCACCCAGGGGTGTACAAAATGGCAGACCTGGCTGCCAGCCGGACTCTGTTTCCCAGCAGCTCCTGCTCACCTTGCTCCTGGCTGGTCTCCATGGAGATCTCAGGAGCACAGGGACGTGACAGCGCAGCAGCATGGGGCTGTAGGACCAGGGCTGTGCTTCAGCCAGGACCAGCTCCACCCTGTTATGGCCCCATAGTGTTGGGCCAGGAGCTCTGCGGAGCCGGGGCCAAGGCCGGGATCTTGCAGTGGCGACAGCATGGGGCAGGACTGGGACAGCACCATGATCCGCTGCCTGCACACCCGTGCCTGTGGAGCACTCACCTGTCACAAGGTTATACAGGCAGAGAATCACGGCTCTGTCCTGGCCCCTCCCCATGCTGTGCTGTCACCCCCATTGGATCCTGGAGTGTCCCCAGCCCCATCTGCCCATCTCACTCCCAGCTTCAGGTACATCCTAGCTGCTCAGTTGCATGCTCTACCTGTGTGGGTCCTACCAACGGTGTGAGGTGGGCAGGCCAGGGTGCCTGGGTAGTGAGGTTGGGTCCAGTGGCAGCAGCCAGGAGCTGCTACTGCTGGGAAATGGAGTCCTCTGCAGGACTCCCATAGGGCAGACTTTGCCCACCCCGGCCTAACCTGTATTTGAATTCTTTCAGAAACAGAGGTTTCCCAAACTTTTTGGGTAATGTTTTCCAGTAGTTAACCACCCACATTGTTAGAAAGTTCTTCCTCAGAGCTAATCTAAGTCTGCCTTATTGCAATTTCAGCCCATTACTTTTTATCCTGTCCCCTGTAGACATAGAGAATAGATAACAGCTGTTCTCTTTATAATTATCCTTTCTGTATTTGAAACCTGTTATCAAATGCCTACTTGGTTTTCTCTTTTCTGGACTAAATAATCTCAGTTCTTCCAACCTCTCCTTGCATGTCATATTGTCTGGACTCCTAATAATTTTTGTTGCTTTCCGCTGGACTCTTTCCAATGTATCTGCATCTTTCTTGAAGTATGGTACCCAGAACTAGACACAGTAGTCTAGGTGAGGCTTCACTAGTGCTGAATAGAGTGGAAGAACAGCATTGTATGACTTGCATATGATGATCCTATTAATATATCCAAGTAGGTTAGAGGTAGGCAAGGTTCTTTGGGCAGACATGTTAGACCAACTAAAATAGTTGGAAAAAGTTTTCTGCAAGTTTTCAGGCACAAACACCTTTCTTCTGGCATTGGGAAACTGCTGCTGTTAATGAGTTCTCCAAGGTAGAAAATAAGCTAAACTATAACAAGAAGTGATCTGCCTGACGCTGACCACTTACATTCCTTCACACATCTCCCTCTTCCCCACCTCCCCTCCTGTCTCTACCTATTGTCTTCCAAACTTCCACTCATTTGCATTTTTACAGACTTCTTGTTACACTTTAGCTTCTTTCCTATCTTGGAGAACTCATAACAGCAGTGCCTGAAGAAGGGTGTTTGTCCCCTAAAGCTTGCAAGGAATTTTCTAACTATTTTAGTTGGTCTAATAAAAGATATAACAATTACCCAAAGAACAATAATTAGATTTATTTGGGACCATGTTTTCAATGTATGAAGGTAAATTTGCATTCTAATTATGTCTCCTAAGGTCTGCTACTGCATCTACTTTTGTGTCATCCATAAATTCACTAAGTGAATGCTCAGTTCCATACTTTAAGTCAGTGGTTTTCAACCTGTAGTCTGAGGACCCCTGGGGTTTCACAAACTATGTGTAAGGGGTCCATGAAAGGTAACTATGATCAGTCAAAAGTACATGAATACCCACACTTACAATTCAAAGGGGTCTGCACCTCCATTCAAAAATGGTTAGGGGTCTGCAAATCAAAAAAGATTGAAAACCACTGCTCTAATCCATTAAGGAAAATACTGAAGAGTTGGGTATTTTAGGAAGAAGATATTGAACAGTAGTAATATAGTGGGTCTGCCCTAAAGAGTTTATATTCTAAGCAGGCTTAAGAAAGAAACTGTGGAGCAATAGTTCAGAACAGGGGAAATTGTGATGAGGTTATTTTGGAGCAAGGACCAGGAATTAAGTATCTTGGGGAAAGGTGATATGGGAAAAGGACGGCAGAATGTGAAGACATTGCAAGGTACTGGGATGAGGATAATGGAGGGTGAGAGGTTTGAAGTGTAAGTAGAAGACTACAGGGCTCTAAAGGCATTTATACACATGCTCTAGGAGTGAGGGGCGTCTTTAATTAGAGCGGCTCTTGAAGCACCTCCAATTAAAGTGCGGCTCTTGAAGCACCTCTAATTAAAGTGCCTGGAGCAACATCTGTATCAGCATCCCTGCACTGAAAAATGGCAGTGGGGGCGCTTTAAGTAAAGCTCATCGAACTAGCTTTATTTAAAGCACCCTGTTGCCATGTTTCAGCACAGAGATGCTGGTATACGTAACACTGGAGTCTGCTGGAGTGCAGTAATTACCATGCTCCAGCAGACTTAATTAATTGAGTCTGCTCCAATGTACTGTAATTACAGCATGTCAGAGCAGCCTCACTGCACATGTGTAGGCACCCAAGAGGCCTTTCAATAGGACTTGTCTTCACTAAGGGAAAATACGTATTTTAATATGTATTAAAACCCTAGCTAGCTATGATGAACTGCATTTTTTACACTGGCTAGATGGTCAAGATAAGTAGCAGGTACCTTTTTAGGGCTTACTTTGATCAACTAACATATTAAAACTGTTACTTCATGATCTATACTAAGCATTTTGGTCCTGTGAAAGCAATAGGAGTTTGGCCATTGAGTTCAATGTGGCCAATGCACCACCCTAGTAGTTGTGGGTGCTAATTAATCCATTAGCTAGCACGCAGTAAAATGCCCTTCAGTCCTTTGGAGACATCTGGTAGGAAACCCTAATAGTACACAGGCTAGTCCATCTCTGAATTATAGCAGAATATACTGAAAAATTCCTGAAGAGGTCCTAATAGATTGCTGTGTAGTTCTCCAGTGGAAGTTAATCCTGTGACCTAGCTGTTCTTATCATGATGTGGCTCTATGGCTGAGAGAGCTCTCTGCTGCCATCTATTGATGAACCAGAGAAAGAGACAGAATGAGCCAAATCTTGTTTGCACAGGAGACATGCATTCTGCCAGTGCAAACATTTTAATGGTTTTGGTTAATAATCATTTTTTGTTTCAGAGTAGAGATAATAAAATGCAGCTGTCCCTATTGTCTATCTAAACAGGAACAGAACTGTATTTTACACCATTAGTGAAGGGGGTTCCCATAAAAAGTCATGTTGTATTGCAGAGGTGGTCAACTTGAGGCATGCATGCCACAAGTGGCATAGGTACCCTCTGTGTGGCATATGGCAGACCAGGAATGAGACAGGCATCACAGCAGCAGATAGGGCAGGGAGCAGAAAGAAGGGCAGCAGATTAGCCAGAGAAAGGGGATCAGAGCAGTATGGAGCTAATTTGTGGCACACCTGCCAATGGTTGGTCCCCATACCTGCCAATGGTTGGATGGTGGAGGGTGAGCCTGAAAGAGATGAGGAGAGAGGTGATTTGAGCTTCCCCAACAGAAGAAGAATAAAATTCCAGGTTGAAGAATTTTTGCTCATGCATCCTCTGCTAATAACCATTAGATTTATTTAATTCTCTTATCACTTGGTTTGGAGCCTGCACACAGCTATCCAGCATTGTGGCTACTGGCACCAGCATTACAAGTGACTGCCTGGAAACGGTGGTATGAGTGGATATGGTTCAGGGTGGCACTGTAGCAAGAAATGGCAGTGCAATGAGAGATGATGGAAAGATGACAGCAAGACATTCCTTTATGAAACCCAGACAGCAGGTTTCTCCAAAAGTTGGAACTGCATCTTCCTGAATGCCTTCCTGAGCTTTGGGATTTCTCTAACCATTTGGATAAACTGGAAAGGTAGAGGAGTGAGTACAATAGGGGTATTCATCCACTAGATATTCATATCAATATATGGTAATACTGGGGCAAAAGACTATTAGCAATAATACTGTGGGAGTCAGTATTCTACTAACTAATGAGAAAACCATATGGTTGATTTGTTGTTCTTTTCCCTCTTAATAAAATATTTTGTTTTGTATGCAGAGTTTGTGCTTGTGAGGAAAGAAAATGACTGTTAAAGATACCCATGGAAGATACTAAATTTCTGAGGATTGTTGTTCAGACCTCAAGTCACAGTGTGTAATCATTTTTAAGGGGAAATTTTTAGATAGTTGAACCCAGCAATATTTTTCCTCCTGGTAATACCTGTATGAAGTGTTCTATGGTCATCAAACTGAACTAAAAGGCGATGCATAGAACAGGGAAAGCTATCCTCCTTTCTCAGACTTATCTTACCTTTGAATTTGATATTTGATATTTTGCTGGGAGCCCTATGATGGATGTTGGCTATGACAGATTTTTGTCAAATTTTTGACAGATGAAGTATTTCTGAATACTTAAATTCAGTTTTACCCCACAGTCCCTTGCTTTTGTACTAGATATCAGTAATAATAATGAGAACACTACTTAGATTGTGGTAGCACCTAAACATAATTCTCTGTATAATTTGTTTGTTACCTGCTTGTAGGTAGATATCATAAATTCTCCCCTTAGTCTTATTTTCTCTTGACTGAATGTGGATAGTGGAAGGGGACAGTGCTAAGGGATGCAAAGGTGGGTTAAATGGGTCAATGGCGGAAAACAATTAACTTACTGAAGGACATTGGATTTATTAGAGCTATTCCAATTAATAAGATAAGCATTCAGAATCTCTGTTGATACTTAACCCAATCTGGTTTGTGGATGATTTTTTTTATTCCACAGTTTTATTCTTTCACATAGGGATTGCCCCCAATAACACAGACAACAGAAGGGCACTGAAAGCAGGCGATGATTTATATGACATTGGTAGAGGAGCAGCTGGATGAATCCCGGATGTTATAATTCATATTTGGTTCAGTAATTATATGATCTGTGTTGATGAGGGTGCACAGCTGGCATTTGCATCTGTAGCAAGGCTTGGTAACTTGGTGAGAATTGAAGTTAGGTAGTCAGCTATTGGAGAGGTGTCATTTGAGTTTAGGGGGTGGCCAGTAAGCTGGGACAGGCTTGTCTCCAAAAGCTATCTCCAGAAGGGGTTTGAAATGCCTGCTTACATTACTTGCTTACCTTCCTCTGATGATCACCCACCTCTGAGCAGCTGTTATTAAATAAAAAAAAACATTTAAAACTGACTTGTGTTTGAAACTGTGGAATTAGAAATAATCCACAAACTGAATTGTGTTAACTATGCTCTCAATAGAGCCTGGATGTTCATTACGTGGAGTTGCTTGTATAACCCTTACGTCCCTAATAAGTGGTCTTGTTGCCCTATTGACCTATTCAGCCCACCTTCACCTCTCTTAGCAGTACCCCTTGCCCATCCTTTGTATTTAAATCTGCTTAAACTCTTTTCTATTTAGAATGCCTGTTTTTGCAAGTCAGTTCATAGCATCTGACAAAATATGCTGTTATCTATGAAAGCTTACACGTCTGAACAAGTTAGCCTATAAGATGCCACCCTGCTCTGCCTTACTTCAGACTAACACAGCTAACTACTTCTGTCTAGGAGGACCAAGAGTTGCCTAATAGGATTACTTGGTTAAGAATTGATCAATGTATGCACTGGCTTTATTTTTTTATTGAGCATCTTGTCAAAAGTAATCTAATTAGGTCAGACTCAGTAAATGGCAATTCTTATGGTCTGACCCAGTAAATGGCAATTCTCAATGTCCAATCCCTGATGACTGGGATAACAATAGAACAAAGGACAGGCAAATAAATTATCTTAACTTGCTTATTATATATGAGAAAATATAATTTAGAGTACATGGCTATACCACTACTGGAACTGAAGTTCCATTGTCAGTTGTCTGTTTTAGGAAGTGAGAGAAAATCATTTAAATAGTTTAAAGACTCACATGTGTCCCAGGATACATAACATTGAAAATTCAGATTTAGACCTCTACAAAACAGGAAAAATTAAATCCAGCACAATCTGCAGTGCTACTGTCCTGAGATGCATGCTGAAAGATATGTTTGTTATGAATGTAATTGCTGCTATGCACAAACCATACATTTGATGCATAGTCTAGCTGTTGGCTAGAGGTTATGTGTTGCATCATTTCCTTAAACCTGAAGTAAGGTACATAAATATTTGTTGCTAGAAGAAACAGAGAAACAATAATTGAACATAAATGATGGCTCTGAGGATAAAAATCTGGAGCTGAGTTGCTAGGAGATCATACATTTGAAAATGTTAGGTGCTGAGAACAGTATTGTCAGTTGTAAGTGGAAGAAAGCTCCCTCCTGTGGGTTTCCCAAGGTGCACACACATGAATTAAAGTTATATATCCATGTCAGCAAATCAAAGGAAAATAAAGAGTTTTACTGTAATATGCAAGTAACAGTATAATTATATTGCTTATACATGTGAATGGATGGGGGAAAGTGCAACTGCTTTTTCTTAAATTCTATTACTTAATGCTGAAGTAGTAATGTTTGATTTGTCCCATGAAAAGTAGTCAGGAAATTGTGTTACTTTTGGCCAGCAAAATGTGTTGGTTGGTGGCTGTGTCAGCTACCACCTCAAGTTATATTCAGGCTGAAAGAGCACATCACAATAATGCTATATGCTGGCTGCCAGCAGACACTCTGCTGATCAAGTTGCAGTCTTGTGCCATTGTTGGCTCCTTCTGCTGCTCCTATTATAATACTTTCTTGCATGATGCACACATTTTTCCAAAAAAATAGCTGTTGGAAATCGAGATGCATGTTTTAAGTGAGGAAATATGGTAATCACAGCTTCTAAAGCTAGAGCCTCTTCCAGGGGGAAAGAAAAAATAATGTTGCACTCGCTGTGCAGCGGGCACACACAGCTCCCTACCAGCTACCAGTGGATATCCTTCCCCAAACAGAGGCTCCTGCTGCAGAATCTGGCTCTCCACTCAGTTCAGCTCAAGAAGAGAAGAGGGAATGTGTAATTTGGCTCAGCCAGCAATATTTGAGGCACCTTCAGCTAGGGGGTTAACCACAGGGTTTTGCTCCTCCTGACTGCATCTGGCTGTGTTTTCTCTGGAAAAATAACTCATCATTATTTTAAAAGAAAAATCTTTTTTTCTTCATTCTGCCTTTCAAAAACAAGATGTCTATTTATTTGAAGATGTATTGTATGCAAGAAAATACAGTAACAAAGCTAGGAGGTATAGCACCTCTGCTTTTTTTTTTTCTATGAGCTCTCTCCTAAATCCATGGCAGCATGCCTTAAGGGAAAATGAGTAATATACTGATGAACTCTTTTCTCTTGCCATTTTTCTCAACCCAGCATCTATCATGATGCTAGGGAGTGGTTGCTCTGGACAGCTAACTTAGCTCTGTCCATCCAAGAGCCCATGCCCACTGCACCCACTTCAGCAGTTCTGAGTATCAGACCAAGAAGATAGTCTGGTCAGCTCCCATTGGATTTTACCTAATTGAATCAAAGAACTGACTAAGGTAAAAGAGTTTGATGTAGAACTCCATTATTCTCATTATTTTTACAACTCTTTGAATATTAGTTTGGCTGCCTATATTCTACCAAAATTTTTCCTTGGAGGAAAAAATTACATGTGGAGAATGCCAGCCACATCACTTAAAGCAGGTAAGATAACATGGCAATGATTATAAGAACCCAAATACGACAGAATAGAATAACAACGAAAACATTTGCATTGGTAGAGAATGTTAAACCTTGAAAAAATAACTTGCAAAGTTCTGTAGACAATTTAATTAACATAACAATTAATTATTGGTTCCTAGCATACACATGATTACACTTGGTACATGATATCAGTGACATGTAGTCTGACATGATACATTTGCATCTTTTTCTTTGGTGTGTACAGAGCAGGGGATATTTAGTAGGAGAAGGGAGGTTATATTACCTTTGTATTTGACACTTGTATAACTGCTACATTAATAGTGTCCAGTTCTGAAGTCTCCAGCTTATGAAGTTGATAAATTAGAGAAGGTTCAGAGAAGAACCACAAGACAGGTAGCACTACATTTATCAAGCATAAGATACAACTGGGATGCATCAGGTAAGATAACTCCATTTGAACGAATTCCTCTGAAAGCAGAAATTGGAAACATAGCTAATAGATTTCTTGTTCTTATATAGACCAGGACAGAATAAAGGATATATGAAGATGTTCAATGATATTTTGTTGATAAAGTATTGAAATAAATACCTCAAGCATAACAGATTTCAAGGGGTATATTGATAGAGTAAGAGATGTGAACATCTGAAATTGTTTCCTCAGTTACCTCTCTAAAACATTCACAGGTCATCTCTGATCCAACACATGGGCTAGGGACAGACAGTTAAAAAGCTGGAGCCTGAATTGATTCAATCTTTGCAGGTTAGTCTAACCTGCAAAGACTGAACCAATTTGCAAGTGAATAGATGTTCAGGAAATGCAGGCACATGCCTGCAGTGGCTCAGGCTAGAAGCCAGGAAGTGCTAGAGCAGCCCTCCCTTCCCTTTGGCAGCAGCTGCAAGGTTGGAGGGAAGCTGATGGAGGCATGGCCAGGCCCCTGGCAGAGGCTAAGTATGATTGTGGAGAGGTTTAAAACCCCACCCTGGCCTGTAGGGACCCCAGCCAGGCTGTGCCTGGAGGGGGAGAGGGGAAACAGCCCTGGCCGGACTCGTCCCTGAGGCCAGACACTGGCCTGGTCATTGCCTCAGGTGAAGGGGAATGGTGGAGGAAATTGAACTCCCCTGTCTCCAGGTGGGCACAGGACCCCAGCTGGGGTCTGCCTGGCTTTTCCCTTTGCTTTTGCTTGGGCAGTGGGGGACCTGGCCAGAGCCAGCTGCCATGGCCCTGCTATCTGCCTAGGGCTGGGGCTGCAGCTGGGGCTGTGGGGATGGGGATGGGGCTCTGCTGAGCTGGGTGGTGCTGCTGAGGGCAGATGGCCTGGGCAGGGCTGCATGGGCTAGGCCCTTCTCAGTAGGCTGTGGCTGTGGCTGGGGCGATGGGGGCTGCGTGGCCAGATTGTTCCTGGCACCCTGTGCCCAGGTTGGGCGGGCCTGTCATGGGGTCATAGCCAGCTGTGGCTCTGTGACAGCTCAAGCCAGCAGCATGGTTCAGGCCTGGCTGGGGAGCATGCCACTTGAAGGTGCTGACAGGCCCTGAGCCCAGCAGGTGCCCACTGCAGCCACCACTGCCACACCGCCTGCCCTGTGCAGCACGCAGTAGCAGTGGCAATATCAAAAGCTGTGGGCTGGCAGAGGCCAGGTGGGCTGTTCTGCCCCCTCACATCCAGCTCCTGCTGTTGCAGGGCTGCCACTGCTGCCCTGGATTCTGCTATGCCGCTCTGGGAGGGCAGGGGGAGCTTCAGCCCAATGGCTTCTGCCCAGGGCATGGAGCTCTGGCTCCAGCTCTCGACTGGCTTCCACCTGCTGTGCCTGCCTGGTGCGATGAGCAGCCCCTGTGGGTAGGCACAGAGGGTGGAAAGCAGCTGGAGCTGGAGCAGCTGTGGCAGTGGCAGCTGGAGGTTAGGGGGGCAGAATAGCCCACCCTGCCCAGGTCAACCTACAGCTTTTGATGAGCCTGCAACCACCAGGTGCTGCATATGCAAGGGGCGCAGCAGCAGCTGCAGTGGGCACCTGACTGGCTTGGAGTCCACTGGTGCTTCTGAGCCACCCAGGCAGCCCACTACCCAGCCAGCCCCTACCTGTGCTGCTGGGTTGAGCTGTCAGAGCTGCCACTACCGAGAAGGGCCCTACCCAGCAGGCTGTGGCCCCATGACAACCCCGCTCAGCCTGGGTGCCTGGAGCATGGAGCAATTTGGCTGCACAGCCTTCACTTGAGCTTCAGCCTGTTATGAAGGGCCTGACCCCTGCAGCCTGGCCCCAGCTGGCCCCTCCACCTCCGCTCAGCAGCATTGCCCAGCTCAGCCCCACAGCCTCAGGCACTGGCGAGGCAGGCTCTAGCCATGTTCCCTCCTCTGCCACAGGAGTGAGGAGGGGTGGGGGGATGGCTGATGGGCTGCTCTGCCCTGGCTACGGACCCAAGCTGCTGGTGGGACAGGGGACCGAGGGAGAGATTAAATCCCCCTCCCTCTTCCTGCTTGCTTCAGGCTGCAGACAGGGAGGTGGCGGGGTGCATGATAGAGACTGATACACCCTGGCCAGAATATGGTCCCCTGGTGGGAGAGGGGGTATAAGCCCCCTCCCTGCTCCCTTTGCCTTAGGGGGCCATGCTTATGGCCATGGCTATGCCCCACCCCTGCTCTGGCTAGACAGCAGAGGGGCAGGGCCAGCTGTGCTTTCTGGAGCAGACAGCACAGCCCAGACCAGGGCTGCAGAACATGCGGGGATGCTGGAGGACTTTGGTTTACCTTAAACTAGGAAGGGGTCTGGGAAGTTGCATAAACTGATTTGACACAAATCAGTTAAGTCTGATTCTACATTCAACCAGGTTTATCTCAAACCAGTTTTGGCCATTTTGAAACTGGTTTATGTGCACTGAACCTATGTTCTGTTATAGGTTTAAACCAGTTTCTGATCACTTAAGCCAGTTTTTGTGTAACTTCTGTCCCTAGCCATGAAGCTAGTCACTCCTTGGAACTGATCCTCAGACTGAATGTTGAGATCAAGCACTCACAAGCCAGCCACTGACCTGGACCTTGTTAAGACAGTGGTATTTTTATCCTTTTAATCATATTTTTAGAAAGTGTAGGATGCCAAATCAGAACAGAAGTTACAAATCTACATCCAATGATCTATTTAAATATACATTTGGTGGTAATAAGCATGCCTTTCTGACTAAGGAGGCATCATCCTTTTTGCTGTTTTTTGTGCTTGTTAGGACACAGATACTTTTTAGAAATTTCCTTAACTAGCTGGACCATTTCATTTCAAAATATAAGTATGTGAGCAATCATTCTTCAAACATCATGTTACAAGTCTCTCCTAAAATTTAGTAAATTAAAAGTTGTTTGTAATAGCCTAAACTTATAAAACAAATATTGTATAGATAACCACTTTTTCATCAATACTGAGGGCTGTCCACTTCATATTCCCAAGCAATTAAATATATATTTTGAATTAATTGCTGACTTTTCAGTCAATAATCACCCTATTCATCAAAATGTGCAAAACAAAGAAACATTCTGTGAATGTTCTGATCTGTGATAGCTAAATATATCCTGGTTAGTACTAACTAGGAAATAACATATTAACTCACCAGATTAAACAGGAGGATTTCAATTGTTCACAATTTATTTTTATAGGTATCTCCTGGAACCAAAGAAAAGTGGGAAGGTGTGTTGCTTTCCAACTTTTTTCTCAAGGAAGAACCATTATAACCTTACTGAAAAATCTGACAGAAAATATATAGGCCTGTAGGAAGCTCAGGAATGAAACTGTGTTCTTCTAAATGGAAATACCTCTATTTAAGTTTTTCACTATTTTGTTTGAGACAGTTGTCATTGCTAGTGGGTAGTCTAATGTTAGATAACTTCTGGAATGTATCCCAGATCATTCTTCTGACACTTTTTACTTATGGTTTAACAGGGGAAGATGAAAGAGTCATTGTGATTTATGATATAAATAATTCATTGGGTTCCTAGTTTTAAAATCTAGCTGCTAGCAAATTGTATTTTCTGTGTTGAATATCCATGGCATTTGATCTCTAAACAATACTGATATAATCTAATAATATATAAACGTAATCATTTATAAAAAATGATCTAAATTTATCTTCACAACATTTGTGCTAAAACTTCATTTTGGAGTCCTTCTTGGCTTCTGTAATTTGATTTTTCCCTTAGCCCCAAACTTAAGCAAATATTTTCCCCAGAATATCAGTGCTTATTCTTAAGATTACGAAACTTATGTATCATGGAGCCTTTCAAAAACACTCTCTACCGCAGGCAGGTGATATTTGATGCAGGTTTTCAATAAACCTGTGCCATAATGTGAAATATTTCCACCATATGCTCTGGAAGAACACAAAAGCATATTGCCAGATTAAAATTTCATGTAATTGTTACTTCCTCCTAATGAGTCCTAATGTAAAATGACATGGCATGTGAGGTTTTGTCTCAGGATAGCAAAGAAATATAGGACCACGTATAGCATCAAATTCTGCCTACAATTTATACCCTGAGGTTTGATTTGCATATAATTTACATATAGGTGGTAGATATATTTCAGTACTTCAAAAGTCATAGTGTCTGGCAGAAGATTGCAAGTGAACATGCCAAAAGTCTGCAAAGAGAAATACCCTTGTGATGACAGGCTTTAATGATGTATATCCTTTACTTTTATCTCACAAAGCAACACATCTTTGATGTGTGTTGCCCAGATTAGTAAAACAGCACATGTTCTCCAAGGAGCTGTGTTTTGCACACAAGTTAAAAAAAATGTGAGCTTGGTCATCAGTGCCTTTTCACTTTATTCACAATGAAATCAGATGCAACTGCTAAGTTCTCCTCAAAACCTTTTGATTGCCACTCGGGCCACATCTCTCTGCCTCTGCTTGGCTTCCAAAATTTGCTTGGTAAAGCCATTACCTATGAGCTGATCTTCCCTGTCCTCCCTTGCAGATGACAAAGCCATCAGAGACCCTATAAATATAATTTGTAGAGACTGGTCCAAAGCACATTTTAATTTAAACAGGCATTTTACATCTTGGTCCCATTTTAGGGATAGCTTTTTATATTGAACCGGAGGATGCTGCTAAATTGGTCATGGAGGTCCCCAATTTGAAGGGAAAAAGGGAAAGGAGCACTTCATGTATAAGTCAGCATTTCTTGTTCCAGAGGATGTGGCTGTGCCAGCCGAATGCCAAGCCCAGCTGAACTCGGCCCCATCACCGTCTCCTTCTCCGTCCCTCACGAGCAGCGCTGGACTCAGCACCACTCACAGGGGATGGGGATGAGGCCAGGCTCAGGGCTCAGCAGCACTGCTTTCAGAGGATGGGTCCATGCCAGCCAAGCCCAGCCCTGTCCCTGATTTTTTGACGTGGCACGGTGTATAAGTCGAGTTTGATTTTTAAGAGACAAAAATTGGGCTTCAAAACCCAACTTATACGCCATGAAATGCAGTAAGTACAAATTGTCCATAATATGTAGGAAGAACAATTATATCTTCATGGGTGCCTTCAACTTGATGATGTTTACTTGATATCTCATGCAGCCAGTAGTAACACTAACTTAGTGATTCCAAAAAATCATAGATGATGATTTCCAAGCAATGTTAATGACTGATTTTTAAATTTATTTTTATATATATATATATATATATATATATATATGTCTATATATATAGACATATATATAGACATATATATATGGAGCAATGTGCCAGATCATGATCACTGGTACCTAAGTAACTGAGATTACATATATGTATAATTTCAGTTACTTAGGTAGCAGTGTTCATGATCTGGTTACATTTATTTTTTGAAAATAGACTAGCAAATAGTGATAGCTGAAACTTTCCCTAAAGCTTTAAATAGCTGTTGGTATAATTGCCTCAAAATATATATTTAAGGAAGCTAAAAGTGCTTAACATAAATTGGGATCTGCTGAAGGATACTCTACTGGATATTAAAAAAAAACACAGTTCCACAGTTTAAGTGGGTTGTTTTACCCTGCTGGCTTCTGTGGGAGAGTTTGCTCCTTTATGAGCTACTCAGCCAGTTCTCCAAAGCAAAATTCAGACTTTTAGCAAACAAATAAAACAAAACAAAATCCTCTGTTCTCTCCTAGACACTAGAAGAAAAGCCCCTTTCTGCTCTGGCCCCAGAACAGCAGCCTGGGTTCTCCATGCAGCAAGCTCTACCCTTTACAGCTTGCTTTCTTTTTTTCTTCTGGGAGTTTTTAAAGCTTCCAGCAAGACATTCCCTCATCCAAATGCCCCACAGTGGAGCTTCTTTTAAGAAGGAACAGTCAGCCTCCCTGTTACATACACAAATAGAGAAAAATACAGTGAGCAAGAAGCCATATCAGTTAAGATGTGGAAGTAGTGATAAAACAGAAATATGAATATGGAGAAGATGAAGGAGGGCATGTCAATGGCAATGAATATATATTGCAAGTTAAAATATGTAAATGACTGATGAGAGAAACTAAAAGAAGCCAGGGGGATATCAATGGAATAGAGTTACAGACTGTGAAAAGGCATGTTTAAGGATAGAAACAAAAGGCCTTATGTTGGGTGTTACAGTTCCATCATTAGATGCAAATGCTAAAATTGTAATTTGTAAAATAGTCACCAGTGTTAATTTTTAGTAAATCCTGGAAAAACTGGGGAAATTCAAAAGGCATGGAGGATTACCGACATAGGTCTGATACTTAAAATAGGGTAAAATGGAACTGTGGACCTGTTAGCCTGGTGGTGATATTTGATGATATAACAGAACTGTTCATTCAAGACTATAAACAAAGAATTAGAGATTCATGGAAAGTAGATCTTTTCTTTTCTTTTTATTTTAACAGCATTATAGGTCTGGTTGATAAAGGCCACTGTACTGATAGAATATAGTTTGATTTCCCTGAGGCATAACACTTAGTGCCACATGGCATTTTGATTAAAGAAAAAAAATCTCTCATTATATGGGAACTACAGTGGTTCTCAAACTTTTTTTTTCCACGGAGCACTTGAAAATTGCTGAGGGTCTCGGCGGACCACTTAAACTTTTTTTGTTCTACAAATCAAAGCACACAACTCATATTTTAATATCAATAGTCTTACCTTTCTAATGCGATGGATGTGCCTGTTTTTTTTGAGCAAAGTTTTGGGAAGTCGGGTGTAATGTTTGTCAGCTTTAACCTTTCTGTGGACCGCTCAACACACCTACAGATGGCACCAAACTGACTAGCAGCATGCATGAAAGGGATCTGGGGTTAATAATAGACTACAGTATGAACATGAGTCAGCAGTGCGATGCTGTAGCCAGTAGGGCAAATAATACTCTGGCATGCATCGATCGATGAATCTCCAGCAAAACCAAGGAGGTGATTCTCCACTCTATTCAACCTTGGTGAGACTGTAGCTGGAGTACTGTGTCCAGTTCTGGGCACCACACTTTAACAAAGATGTGGACAAGCTTGGGAGAGTCCAAAGAAGAGACACCCATATGATCAGAGTCTTAAAAGGCAAGCCATGCAAGGAAAGGCTGCGGGATCTGGGACTCTTCAGCCTGAGGAAAAGAAGACTGAGAGGGGACCTGGTAGCAGCTTACCACTATGCTAGGGGAGTACATCAAGGGCTTGGTGAGCAACTGTTCACCAGGGCACCCAAGGGGAAAAGCAGGACTAATGGCCACAAACTCCTGGAAGATCGATTCAGACTCAACATTAGGAAAAACTTCATAGTCAGGGTGTCCAGACTGTGGAATAAGCTCCCTCCAGAGGTGGTACAATCACCTACCCTGGAAATCTTCAAGAGGAGACTAGACAGTCACCTTGCTGGGGTCACGACCCCCAGTTATCTTTCCTGCTTGGTTCAGGGGGCTGGACCTGATGATCTTCTGAGGTCCCTTCTGGCCTTTCAATCTATGACATTCATTAATAATATGAATAGTTTGCCATCAATGATTCACTTGTTTGCATCTAGGAGTTATACATCAAGTAACATGAAAGATTCTCCACTCTACCAGAGGAATACAACTACTTTGATGAGATAGTCAAGGACTGTTTCAGCCTTGTAGCCTCTAGATTGTATGTATTCATTTTATGTTCAGCAAGCAGAAGAATATAAAAGGGCTAATTATAAATACATTAACAGAAATTAACCTTTACTTTATATCATGGAATTAATATATAATCAAAATTTTCCCATGAAGCCTGTTTTTTTCAGTGCAATGGGAAAATGAGTTCTTAAGTAACCAGCATTTATCATGAAAACTGCCTACATTCAACAAGAGAGGAAAGCATCCACCTCCATGTTATACATAGTCTAGCCTTGGAGGCTCACTTACAAAGGAAAATGGGAGCATGAGATACCTGAACTAAAACCTCCCATGTGCATTGTGGTGGCTCTTCCATCTGGAAAGGTTTCAAATATTGATCAAAATATTTTGAGTTTTGCTTTTATGATGAAAAATCAAAGCTCTCCACAGACAAAACAAAATGTGTTCTGATCAGCTGCAGTTTATACAGACAAGACATTTTTACATTAAAATACCATTGTGAGCTACAAAGTTTTTGTGAAATCTGTACAGAGTGTATCTTATTTTACTTAGGGGAGGCTGCCCCAGGTTCCCAGAATGAGCCTCAGTCCTACTCCTGTCTATTGTTTCACATGCCTGGCTTGCACTAGTTTCATTCCTCTGTCTTTTGGCCCTATCCATGCTTTAGGGCACAAGCTGCCTTAGAGGCAATAATAGTAGTCTCTGCCCTCCCCTATAACTATACCCATGCCTCACAGATGGTACTTGGTATCACTTCAGAAGGGTCCCCTGGCCCCAGTGCAATGCTTAGCCCCTTAGGCCTCAAACCTTTGTTGGGGCTTCAGTCTTCCTGGCTTTGGCTCTTTTTCTCTGGCTGTGCCCCCTCAGACTAGGGCCCCTTGGACCTTGGCTCCTGGGATCCTGGCCCTAGTCTTGCCCTTCTTGGGCTGCTTAGTCCTCTGGGGTCCCTGAACTAAGCCAAGCTGCTTTCTCATTTCTCAGCCGCTTGCAGGGCTCTATGCTGGGTACCTCTCAGACAGTCCTGCACCTTCCATACCACCTTCATAGCCGCAACCACTTCTCCTAATTAAATCTATTCCTGCTCAGGATCAATGCTCCAACTCCAAGCCATACTTCCCCCTTACCTGTCTCCCTCCAGCTCCTCTGGATAGCTGGTTTCCTGAAGCCCTTTCTCCCAGGAGCTCCTCCTCCTGCAGCCTGTAGAGTTTGACTGCCCTCCTTGCTCTAGGCACTAGTCTTAAATGTCTCTAAGCATTGCCCCTTCCAGCCGGGTGTCTCTTCAGCCACCCACTGGTGTTTTCCCTTTGCTCAATGGCCAGGCTGCCCTCTGCTGCAGCTCTCCACTGCATGCTTAGCCTACTGGCCCTTCTTTTTAAAGTGATGCACCCCATACACTGGTGGCTTAGTTGTAATGTTAAAGTAATAGATAGACTGTCTTTATTTATGATGAAGTTCACTTTGGTCATGGTCCTTCTGAGGTTCTGGATGAACATTACCCCCCACCTTTTTATTTTTGGACACCTTAACCATGGCTCCACCAAGTCCTGGGACCTCCTGGTCAACTCCTCCTGGCCCTGACAAGTGGGCCCTGTACATGACTAGGAAGGAGGCTTTAGCTGGGAAGGTGTCCAGGGACTGCAGAGCCACTTTCCTCCCACTGGTCTGCACAGTGAGCCTCTGAGCAGAGCCTCCGAGAGGATGCTTCCTAGCAGAGCACCAGCTCCTTGGATGCCTTTGAGGACTGGTGGGTGCAGCCTGGGAGGCTCTGCTCGGTGTCCCCCTTAGGAGCACTCATTTTCGTGTTCTGACCCTTTGACCCTCATGTCACTCCTGTCCTGTTTTTTGTCTTTGTTGTCCCAAGAATTTTGTTGTAGCATTTTCCCATTAGTCCCCATACAGTAGGGGCCACTAGTTAGCCAGGTGGGCCTTATGACCCATGGTAATTGAATGTTACAAATAGACAGGAGCTTCTGGGGCCCGGCTAATTGGTATCTGGGGACACTAGCCCTTGTGCCAGCTGAACTGCTGAAGGCAGCCTAACTGAGAGTTCCCTGCTGCTGCAGTCTGGCAGCGGGGGCCGTTGCTTGGCTATGACCTGCTGCCACCTGTGACACCATGTGGCCCCAAGGCTACGCTCCTGCCAGACCCAGATGGGGACTACAGGGCCACAGTAGAGGCATCTGCACCTGTGGGCTAGCTGTCAGTAGGCTGTGGTTGCACAGCTGGCCTTCGTGCAGCACTACTGCCATGTGGGCCGCTGCCCTGCCATCTGGGCAGCTATCACCTGGAAAATGTTCTCAGCGTGGTCGCCTGCTTTGAACTGTCAAAGCATGTCCTCCTGGCCCCAAGTGGCCAGGAGGTCAGCCACCTCTGACTGGGTCCTGGGTGCCAGCCCTAAGCAGGATCCTCTGCCTGGGTCCTGCCACTTGCCTCACTAGCAGGAATTCTGATGTTCCCTATTTAAAAACTACAAAATCTCTGATAAAAAAGCCCAAATTCACTCTTTAAAATACACCAAAATCTATGTTCTTCCACAACTAAAACAAAAGACCACTAATATATATAGAGAGAAAAAGAGAGACAGAGACAGAAACAGAGACATCAGTTGGGTAATGTTTTATTGATATATTTACAATCTTAAAGCAATTTGAACACCTACCAGTGTCCATGTCATCATCATGAAATACATTCTAAATCTCTCTATATTTTGATGTTTGCTTTTGGTTTTGTTATCATAGAACAATTAGAATTCCCCCTGACCCTTTCACTGACTAGGATGTGGGGACAGCTGCCCCTGCAGCCATAGCTCCTGCCAGCAGGTTTCATCCTGTCTGGCAGCTGGGAAGGCTGGGTGTGATGGGGGAATGTGGGGTTTGCAGGAGGAAGGTGGGAAGGGGTGTAGAGGGATGGGGGGGGCTTGGGATATGTGCATAAGTGTGAGGGATCTTGGGAGGACTGTGGGTGTGGGGGGACTCTGTGGGAGAGGCTGCTTAGGAGGGGTGGGCCCCTGCTTCTCCACAGGACACAGCCCCCCACATAGCACATGGATTGTCACCCCCCTGTAGGGCCCACAACTCCCCACTGCAGGCCCACATGCCCTCCCACAGGGCCCACATGTGCACCCCTGCAGGACCCTCATGCCCTCCCCAACAGGGACCACATGCCTCCCACATGGCCGTCAGCTCACCTGCAGCAGCAGTGGCCATCGGGATGCTTGGAACCTCCTGACACAGCCCCAGCTGCCTGGCACACAGCACTTTCTGTGCCATATCTCATGGGCCCAGCCCAGCTTGGCACGGGGCTGTGCACCTTTGGGCAGCTCTGGGCCTCTCAGGCTGTCACCTGGGGTCCCATGCTGCTCAAGGGGACTGCATGTCACACCAAACCAGTTCCATGCACACAGGACCCAGCCTGGCATGACAGGTGGTCCCTGTAAGTGGTTCAGGGCCCCAGAGTTGTCCCAAGGTGCACAGCCCCATGCCAAGCTGGGCCGGTCCTACATCTGTAGGCCATGTGGCGGGGCATGTGGGCCCTGCAGGGGGACCTACTCCTCCTGAGCTGTCCCCCCACCCCATGGTCAACTGCTTTGAGATGTGACAAGAGGCATATGTGGGCTTATCTGGATGTGCCCTATGGTAGCTTCTGGGTCACTGAGTCCCATCCTCTCCCCTTAAAGCAACCTATCATATAATCCCTTTCATAAATGTATCCAGCCCCATCTTCAGAGTAATGCAGTAGGTTTTTGCCCCCTGCTACTTCAATGAAAGCCTGCTCCAAACCTCATTTCTTTGATGGTTAAAACTCTCCTAATATTTTGTTTAATCTCATATGACAAAATGAAAATGTGTGTGTGTGTAGGAGGGGAGTGCAGGGGAGGAGGCAAGATTTCTTTTTGGCAAGAAAACTAAAACATTTTTTTCAGATCAACCCAAAATGAAATTTTACAGTTTTTTCATTTGGTCAAAAAACTTGGAAAAAAATCACAAACCATAGTATGACAGAAGATATAGAAAAAATATACACTTAAAGCAACTTGAAAAGGGGCGAGAGAGATGCTGTTTGGGACTGCACAGCAGATGTTATACTGTAACTGTTTTTGTGTATGAGCCTGTAGCAATACAAGTGAGCTAGATATATGACCCCCTCATTGACCTGGAATGCAGCAAAGTTAAAGCATTTTTGCTACACTTGCTTTACTCATGCACATAAAACCAAATGTGCCTTTGTCTATACCAGCATAAACAGTTTTCAGTATGCAAAATACTTGATTTACCTTCTCTAGACCAGTATTTCCTGTGTACTTCTTCCTTATGATATATGAAAAAGAGTTTATTCCATTAAACTGAAAAATAATTAATGTTAACCTTAGTAAATGCATTCTTTTTTTACCCCATGCATAATTCACCAACAGAACTCATCCTCTCAAGGTATCATTGAAGCCACCTGGTAAATGGAAGTCCAAAGTGGCATTGACATTTGTATGGGGAACCAGAATATTTATAGTTATGTTAGGAGAAAAAAATCTCTAAAAGAGAGAAATCCCCATGCTTAGGTTTAACTATGTAAAAATAAAGCAGAATCCTAAAACGAAAACAAACCCCCAAAAAACCAGGAAAAATTTTTTTTTAAGCCTAATATTTTCATTGGGAATCCTATTTGTTATGGGTGTGTGAAGCTTCAGTTGCCGATTCAATTTGGAAAAGATTTGGCCCATTTTGGAGGCCAAATCACCGAATCCGAATTGAATCGAGAGAACAAAAAAACCCCTCTGAATCTCTTTGGAAAAGATTTGGAAAAAGATGTGGAGATTCAGAGATTTGGAAGGCAGTCTTTCAGGGGAAGTGAAACTGAGAAGAGGGAAAGGGAGCAGAGGGGAGAAGACTGACATTTGTAGCTGGCCAGTGACTGTGATCTTTCCCTGAGTCCCCTTCCAATCACAGTGCTCTGGGGGAGTGATGTAGAAACAGCACATAAGCCTCTGTCTGAAGCCTTTCTGTCCCTTTTGTGTGCTTTTTCTGTCTGAGCACCGGGAAGACCCCCTGTTACAAGCTACCATCCCTGCTGCTTTTATCCTGCTACGCCTTAACATACACACAAAGTCACACATGATATGAGTTTTGCTTTGAACAGTTTGAGGTGCAGTTTCCCAGAAACCCATGGACCTAGCTCCTTGAAACCAGGCAGGCCTCATGCCCTCAGAAGGGGCTACCATCCCTGCTGTTTTCATCCAAATCTGCCAAAAAATAACATTTCAGTGACTCCCCATTATAGTCTATGGCCGAATCACCAAATCTCTCTGAATCAGCGCCGAATCTTCCAAAGCTGATTCGGCCAAATCAATTCAGGACAGTGATCTGAGTCTCTGAATTGAATCACTGTCCTCTGAATTTGCCAAATCTGAATCCAAATCGAATACTTCTCTATTTGCACAGGCCTCCCATTTGCCATATTTACTCAAATTCAAAACGAGTCTTTTTTTCCCCATTCAACATGAGGAGCGCCTCATCTTGGATTTGAGTACATGGTTGCAGGGTTGGCAGCAGCTCCAGCTCTAGCCCCAACCCAGGCTCTGAGTTAGAAGCATAGCTGCTGCTCACCCCCTCCCCCAATGCTTGTTACACTGCTTCTGACACTCCCTCCCCCCCAATGCTTACCCTCATGTGTGACTCCAGGCTTGCCCCAGCTTGAGGCATGGTGCACATTGGTGACTCCAATCCCCGCCTAGCCTGGCAGCAGTGGTGGTGACCCTAGCTCCAGTGCCAACTCTGACCCTTTCCTGGGGCTGAGGGTGGGGCTAGAGCTGTTGCCTGCATAGCCACTGCTCCCTGGCTGGAGTTGGACTGAAGCTATAATGGATGGGTAAGCAGCCACAGGGTTGGGGGGAAGGGACAGGCAGCAAGTGGGAGAGGAGGGGTCACCTGGGTGGGGAAAGTGTTGGAGGGGATGCAGACATCATGGCTCAGGCAGGAAGGGGGAAAGGGTGAGGGGCACAGGCACTAGTGGGCACAGGCTTCTTGGGGGCCAGGCATGGGGCTGGAGAAGGCAAGTGGCAGGAAGGCCAAGTGGTATGGCCTGGTACAAGGGGGCATAGGCACCCTGGGGGCAGGCAACAGGGGAAGACAAGCACAGAGGGAAAAAGTGTGGAGGCACAAGGGGTTGCAGCCACCTGACCCCACTCCACCTGCCTCCCTGCTGCTGATTTCCCTACTGCAGCAGTGGGGGGGGGGGGGGGGGATGAATATAAGGCAGGGGTGAGTAATTATTTGGGCCCAGGGGCCATATAGGAACTTTTGATGAGTTGTCACGGGCTGGGTCAGCATCCTCCCTCCCCCCCAGCAACAACTCACCAAAACCCTCCGTGTGGGATGGGCCTGTGAGTGGGTGGGGAACTGTGTTTGGGAGGGAGATGACCAAGCAAGGCTGGGATCACAGGGCGGAGTCATAGGATGCTTTAGATAAAGTGCCAAAAAGACCCACTAAAGCGCGCAATCTATACAAACATTGGGTGAGCTGGGTTCAACTAATGTGCTGCCTCTTTTGGGCATATGATGGGCTCGGTGTGGGAGTGCTGAATATAAAGTAAAGGATTGTTTTTGTTTTGTTTTAACATCTGTAAGCAGCCTGAGTGAGCAATAATACAGCTTGTCTGTTGTAACATAGTTGGAGCAGAACCATGGTTAGGCAAATCACATAAAAATACTGACTTAAGTGTAGTTTGTTTTGACAAATTTAAGAATGTGCTCCAATATGTTTATTTAAAGCAACACCTAGTATCTCAGTCATAATAAAACAACATTATCTTTAGTAAACACCATTTTAAGGGGCTCATGTCTGAGCCATAAAAAATAACTCTGTGATGAATACAATCATATTTGAAAGGTGCTTTTTTCAGTTACTAAAGCAAGCAAATTTGGATCTGCCTTTTCCATATTCAAAGATTCATAGATGTTAGGGTCAGAAGGGACCTCAATAGATCATCGAGTCCGACCCCCTGCATAGGCAGGAAAGAGTGCTGGGCTCAGATGACCCCAGCTCGATGCCTATCTAACCTCCTCTTGAAGACCCCCAGGGTAGGGGAGAGCACCACCTCCCTTGGGAGCCCGTTCCAGACCTTGGCCACTCGAACTGTGAAGAAGTTCTTCCTAATGTCCAGTCTAAATCTGCTCTCTGCTAGCTTGTGGCCATTATTTCTTGTAAGCCCCAGGGGCGCCTTGGTGAATAAATACTTACCAATTCCCTTCTGTGCCCCCGTGATGAACTTATAGGCAGCCACAAGGTTGCCTCTCAACCTTCTTTTGCGGAGGCTGAAGAGGTCCAGGTGCCCCAGTCTCTCCTCGTAGGGCTTGGCCTGCAAGCCCTTAACCATACGAGTGGCCCTTCTCTGGACCCTCTCCAGGTTATCCACATTCCTCTTGAAGTGCAGCACCCAGAATTGCACCAGTGTCTTGACCCTGGGGTTGTCTTCATGGGGCTCCAAAACCTCCCCTTTACCCCACCCTTACCATGCCTTCAGCCTGGGACGAAGCTGCTCCCCACAGATCTTTCCCACACTGCCTACCTTTCCATGGCCAGGTCTTCAGGGCCGTGAACCTTAAGGGGGGCCACCCCTGGGTCTTAGGCTGGTCTCCCCCTCTTCAAGAAAAATAAACTTGCTGGGGTCATTCACAATTCAACAGAAAAAAACGGCACTTGCCCATAGAGTTCCGGAGCCCACCTTTCTCTCTCTCTCTCTTCCTCGAGGCTTCTTTCTCTCCCCCTCCTAGGGGCTTATCTGTCTCCTTTCCCTTTAGTGGGAAGGGGTGCTGGGACCTCCCCTGTGATCCATCTCTACCAGTTCCTCTGGTGTCCCCAAGCTGGAGTCCAGCTGATCTGGGGTCCAGTTGTCTTGGTCTCTCTTGCCAGCGTCACTCTGCTCCCCTTTCTTGGGGCTTGTGGTTCCCTGGGCTCTGCCCCCCTCCAGAGCTGATTGCTGCTCTTCAGCAGGGATCCTTGGCTCCTGCTTCACTGGTCTCCTGGTGGCCAGCTGCCTCCTCCTCCGGGGAACTGGGGCTAGAGCTGGAGCCTCTGAGCTCCTGAGCGGGCGTTTCCCAGCTGGTGCTCCATCCCTCTCTCCCCCGCTCCACCCCAGCTGTTTCTTTGGCCACCTTTTGAGCAGCCTGTGCTGCTCGGAGGCCACACCCCCAGCTCTCCCTGACATTCAGGCTCAGGCAGCTGCGAAACCACCGAGCCTGCATTTGTGTTGGCATCTGTGCTCCTGCCTCCTCTCTGCTGCCATCTGTCTCAGCTCCTAAGGTCAATGCTGTGGTGCTTCTGTTAGGGGTCTGGGTCATGCTGGGGGGGATCCTGTCTCCCTTCTCACACTCCCCCAGAGCAATGGGATTGGAAGGGACCTCAGGGAAGGATGACAGTCACTGGTCAGCTACACAGTCAATAATGAGAGCACTCCTTCCCCCACTTTCCCGCTCTTCCCCCTCCTCTCCTTACTTTAGTTTATGTTTCCCTGCAGGCAAGCCCAGCTTGAGCTAAGTTGAAAGGTTTCAAAATTTTCAAAACGTTTTGACTTGCTTTGTTTTGTTTCAAGGCTGTTTCAAAGCTCTCCATTTAATTTTGATTTAGGAGAGGAGGGGAAAGAGGAGGAGGGGGGGGGAAGGAGTCAAAATGAAACTGCTGGTGAAATTTTATGCAGCCCTAGTAGCTAGGGATAGGATTTGCCAATTTGTACTTTAAATGTCATGAAACATGACGTGTGATTGGATGATGATGGAATTTATCCTTCCTTTTGCTCTAAGAAAAAAGAGTTTAGTGCTATTTGACACAGATATTCAATGGTGTTATTTTGTAATGTAATATAATGACTATTTCTTGCTTCAAGTAAACAGACTAGGTTTACCATATATATGTGTGTTTACTATATATACACTACATAAATATTCTAAAATGAATAATTAACAACAATACTATATTAAAGCACACCATATGCTATTCTTATTGACTGTTCTTTGGCCTTGATGATTTTTAATTTTCCTTGGATAGTTACCAAATTAAATTCATCTTATTTTTTTTAATAGTCTGGGATCATTCCATGGATAATTTCTCCCACAAAATGGACAGGAAATGTATCTCTACTTCAGTTTCAGAGCCATTCCTCACACACTTGGTTATATCACTGCCTATATCAAGGTGTCATGCATTGCATTTGAGGTAGCATCTTTATTTGGGAGTCAGCTGCGTGGCATATGGATGAACCTCTATCTCTACTCTCCAATGCTAACATGAGATTTTATTTATGGCTGCTAAGAGTTGTCTGTGCATAGTGATAGCCTTACCCAAGCAACTGCATCTTCTTGCAGGTCAAACCAGGTTGAGTTTAGCTCTTGGAAAATTGTATTTGGGTGTTGGATGAATACCCATATCCATATCTCATTCTCATGAGTGAAATTTACTGCATCAAATAAAACAGCAGATATTCTAAGCTCTCCAACTAAGAAGATACAATACACCAGCCTATGTGTAAATCTGAGCTCATAATTATCCATGTGTTAAAGGTAATGCAGGCTGCAGTTGACTTCATCTCTAGCTATCAGGATCTTGTCTTATGACAAGGTTTAAATATAGGAAGTCATGGAAAAGAAGTTGCTCCTGAGTGACTGAGCAGTCCTATTTAGGAATGTATTGCTTACCTCCACACCTGAAAGGAGTTAGAAAATATATCCCCAAAAGTTCTTGCTTTATTATAATTTATGTTACATTTATCACAGCTGATGGGAATCCCATATAAAAAATCATAATAATAAGGGAGCCAGACATTTAAATGCAGCAGTTTGGAGAGTGAGAACACTCCACGATACAGCAACTAGACCTGAGAGAAGGACTACACTGATTTGTAGGGAGCTGAAATGTTGTAACATCAAGCTTAGCTGAAGAATGGCAGCTGAAAGAAATTGGTGGAACATACTGTCACAACCCAGTTATCAGTGCCCATGCCACTAGCAAGAGATACCATTCAAGTATCTGGGAGGCTCCTTGGGAAACAAGCAGGATAAACTAGCGCTCCTGCTTGCACAAAACATCTATGACTTAGTGGGGCTAACCGAAACCTGGTGGGATTCATCCCATGACTGGGCGGTACATATTGAGGGCTATAGATTGTACAGAAAGGACAGGTCGGGGAAGAAAGGGGGAGGGGTTGCGCTCTATGTCAGTGAGCAATATACATCAACCCTCATCAAGACGGAATCCGAGGATGAGGAAGTAGAAGGATTGTGGGTTAGGCTACATGGGGGGCAAGGAGAAAGGGATTTGGTGGTAGGGGTCTGCTACAGACCCCCACATCAAGGGGAAGAAAGAGATTCGGGACTCCTGAGGCAACTCTCGGAGACCATAAAAGCTAAAGAGGCGGTAGTCATGGGGGACCTAAACTACCTGGACATCTGCTGGGAGACACAGACAGCAAAGTCCCACCGCTCACGCAGGTTTCTAAGCTGTGTACAGGACCTCCACCTGACACAGGAGGTACATGGTCCCACTAGGGGGAATGCCATACTGGATCTGGTATTGGCAACGGGAGATGACATGGTAGCAGACCTCCAGATTGGTAGCCATCTGGGGGACAGTGATCACCTAATAATAGAATACACCATAAGACGTCGAGTGGGTAAGGTAACTAGTAGGGTGAAAGTGATAGACTTTAGGAAAGCTGATTTCAATGAACTCAGGCGATTAGTCAAGGATGCACTGCAGAGTAGGAGATTTGAAGAAATGGTAGCCCAAGAAGGGTGGCTGTGCCTTAAGGAAACGATCCTTTGGGCACAAAGCAAGATGATCCCTGAGCGAGGCAAAAGAGGGAAAGGGGCCAGGAGGCTTCCCTGGCTGACCAGAGAAATCCAGGGCAGCCTAAGGGACAAAAGGGGAGCACATAAAAAGTGGAAACATGGAGAGAGCACCAAAGATGAATATACCTCCTCTGCTCGTGCTTGCAGGGAGGCAGTTAGACAGGCCAAAGCTACCATGGAGCTGAGGATGGCAACCCAAGTACAAGACAACAAGAAATTGTTTCTTAGATATATAGGGAGTAAAAGGAGTAAAAGGAAGGCCCAGGGAGGAATAGGACCCCTGCTAAATGGGCAGAAACAATTGGTGACAGACAGGGGGGACAAGGCTGAACTCCTCAACGAGTTCTTTGCCTCAGTGCTCCTAAGTGAGGGGCACGACAAGTCTCTCACTGGGATTCATAGATTCATAGATGTTAGGGTCGGAAGGGACCTCAATAGATCATCAAGTACGACCCCCTGCATAAGCAGGAAAGAGTGCTGGGTCTAGATGACCCCAGCTAGATACTCGTCTAACCTCCTCTTGAAGACCCCCAGGGTAGGGGAGAGCACCACCTCCCTTGGGAGCCCGTTCCAGACCGTGGCTACTCGAACTGTGAAGAAGTTCTTCCTAATGTCCAGTCTAAATCTGCTCTCTGCTAGCTTGTGGCCATTGTTTCTTGTAACCCCCGGGGACGCCTTGGTGAATAAATCCTCACCAATTCCCTTCTGAACCGTCTCAGGGTCTACGCATGGAAGTCTGGCACCTTGCTGCTGCCTCTCTACAATCTACAAAAAGGGGAAGAAGGAGGACCCGGGCAACTATAGGCCAGTCAGTCTCACCTCCATCCTTGGTAAAGTCTTTGAAAAAATTATCAAGGCTCACATTTGCGAGAGCCCGGCAGGACAAATTATGCTGAGGGGAAATCAGCACGGGTTCGTGGCAGGAAGATCGTGCCTGACCAATCTAGTTTCTTTTTATGACCAAGTTACGAAATGCCTGGACACAGGAGGAGGGGTGGATGTCGTATACTTAGACTTCAGGAAGGCCTTCGATACGGTATCCCACCCCATACTGGTGAACAAGTTAAGAGGCTGTGACTTGGATAACTACACAGTCCGGTGGGTGGCAAATTGGCTGGAGGGTCGCACCCAGAGAGTCGTGGTGGATGGGTCGGTTTCGACCTGGAAGGGTGTGGGCAGTGGGGTCCCGCAGGGTTCGGTCCTTGGACCGATACTCTTTAATGTCTTCATCAGTGACTTGGACGAGGGAGTCAAATGTACTCTGTCCAAGTTTACAGATGACACAAAGCTATGGGGAGATGTAGACACACCGGAGGGCAGGGAACAGCTGCAAGCAGATCTGGACAGGTTGGACAAGTGGGCAGAAAACAACAGAATGCAGTTCAACAAGGAGAAATGCAAAGTGCTGCACCTAGGGAGGAAAAATGTCCAGCACACCTACAGCCTAGGGAATTACCTGCTTGGTGGAACGGAAGTGGAAAGGGATCTTGGAGTCCTAGTGGACTCCAAGATGAACATGAGTCGGCAGTGTGACGAAGCCATCAAAAAAGCCAATGACACTTTATCGTGCATCAGCAGATGCATGACAAATAGGTCCAAGGAGGTGATACTTCCCCTCTATTGGGCGCTGGTCAGACCGCAGTTGGAGTACTGCGTGCAATTCTGGGCGCCGCAATTCAAGAGGGATGCGGATAACCTGGAGAGAGTCCAGAGAAGGGCCACTCGTATGGTTAAGGGCCTACAGACCAAGCCCTATGAGGAGAGACTAGAGAAACTGGACCTTTTCAGCCTCCGCAAGAGAAGGTTGAGAGGCGACCTTGTGGCCACCTATAAGTTCATCACAGGGGCACAGAAGGGAATTGGTAAGTATTTATTCACCAAGGCTCCCCCGGGGATTACAAGAAATAATGGCCACAAGCTAGCAGAGAGCAGATTTAGATTGGATATTAGGAAGAACTTCTTCACAGTTCGAGTGGCCAGGGTCTGGAACGGGCTCCCAAGGGAGGTGGTGCTCTCCCCTACCCTGGGGGTCTTCAAGAGGAGGTTAGACGAGTATCTAGCTGGGGTCATCTAGACCCAGCACTCTTTCCTGCTTATGCAGGGGGTCATACTTGATGATCTATTGAGGTCCCTTTCGACCCTAACATCTATGAATCTATGAATCTATGAATAAGTAGTCAACTAAGGGTTAAAAAGGAATTCTTGCCAGAAACTCCTGAAACAAAATCCTGGCGGAGAGCTGTATATAATTTATGCCCACGTCACAAACAAGAAACGAAACTTAAGACTGGTCAGGATGAAAGGGGATAGCCCTGCCATAAATCCCTGCAATTGGTCAAGAAACAAGCATAAGCCCCTCATCCTAACCTCATACGTAACAGGCAGAAAACCTAACCCACTACCTTGTAACCTGATAGCAACCTGAGAGCACAAAGAACTGCTGCTTGCCAGAAAATTAAAGATTCCACATAATGGTTCATCATTGGGTATCCCTGTCAGACACCTCTGTCTATAAATAGTTTAGCAGTTTCCGCCCAAGTCGGAGAACCCCAGAAAAACCTCTGAGGAGAGACCTGAGTCCATCACCAGAGTAGATTGACTGTCTGATCAGCTGTCTATACTCCCCGTCATCGTTAATTTTGATGTAATAAAACCCTGCAGGCTCGATAGTCCGTTCTTGGCGCGCTTCATTCGTCATCGCTTGATATACGTTTGATTGTAATCAATGCAACTGTAACAGGAACAAAGGCTCAGCCTGCGTCGCACATCACTATCTGGGCGACGTAAGTAAACAATCTCCTGTAACCAACACACGTCTGTGCCTGGTTAATTTCACCCCATCCATCACTACCCGCCTGTCACGTGAAAGTTTTACTGCTCTGGTGGTGGGGGGGGAGGGGGGGGGGCTGGGTCAGAAAGCAGCTGCCGGTGCTGCTCTGATCTCTGACACATACTTTTTTTTTTTTTTGATTGTGTATTATAGAGCCATAGGGAGACTGGAATTGGCTTTGCAGTGTTATTGAACTGGGCATCCAAACTGTGCAACATGTGGCTCCCAGCTGTTCTGAAGTTGTACAGCCATTAGAACATCATGCCACTAGTGTACAGACAGCAAATTAAAATTCAGGCAATTGCTGCATGGCACTAAAATCACTTTGTTTTTAAGCTTCTGTTGAAGTGCTGCAACTTAAAGTGAAGATCAATAAACTCCTAAGATTACCAGTGAGCCCAATGGGCCTGCTGATCAGATTGAATCTCTGTTAAATGACTCACTGCAGCTGTAATTATAGTGGTTCATGGTGGTATCCCTAGGGTTGAGAGAGCAAGAGATTCCTGTATACAGCTCATTTATTAAACTTCCCTGTAGAAATAGTCCCTCATCTTAAACTGGGTCAAACTGCTACATGAAAGTGACAATCAAAGAGGAAAACTGTGTGAAAACACAAATACTCAGCAACAGGCTATTTCTGTCTACAATCAGGTATTTAGATATGCAACTGCCTGTTGACTGTATGGTTACTGGAGTTAATGTGCTAATATTGCTTTGAACACAGAGAGGCTATTACATACACGAATGCCATGGATTGTTTTGCAGTTCATGAATTCCATATTGTGTTTTCAAACCAAACAGCAATAAATTGGAACACGGCAGAAGATAATTGAATATAGGGAGGAGAAATTCTGTCTGCAGTACAACAGCAGTAACAGCATCTCTTTATGCTAGCCCCAACAACATAACAGAAAAACAGGGACCATAAATTGTTTATATATAATTTACAACAGCCTGCAAAAGAGAGCAATATAACAGCTAGCCATTGGGGCAAAGGAGGAAAATAGGACTGAAATGGTGGAAGGTAAAAAGAATACCATATATGTACCCTACCTCTTATTTGGATTACCAGAGAGCCCGCAGGGGAACCCGAGGCTGGGAGCGCGCACCCGCGGTATCTGGCTGCCCAAGATGGCGAGCGCAGCTGCAGCTGCGGCAGTGGTGAGAGCCGCAACAGCGGAGAAACTGGCAAAGGAGCCAGTCAAGAAGCTGGTGGAGGAGCCGGCAGAGGAGCTGGTGGAGGAGCCGGCAGAGGAGCTGGTGGGGAAACTGGTGGAGGAGCCAGCAGAGAAGCTGGCAGCAAAGCCAGCAGAGGAGCCGGCAGGGAAGACAGCAAGAACAGAAGAGACAGCGCGAGCAACGAGAGCAGAGGGAGTAGCGAAAGTGGTGAAGGCAGTGAGCATGGGGAAAGCCGGAGCAGCTACGGAGAAGCCTGGAGCCGAGGGACAGTGAGGAGCAAAAGCGACAGAAGTGAGACTGGCAGGAACCCTATCTGGGATAGCTGCGGTAGAGGTGGTGGGAAGTCCCGAACCGGGAAGGCCTGTGGAGTTAGGGGGCCGGTGGAGAGGTCCACAGCGCCTCCAAGAGGAGCCAGCTGGGGCTATAGGACCTTAGGGGACCATAGCTACATCCCCAGATAGGAGCTGTGCCTAGGGGACAACCACCCGGACCTGGGGACACCAAGGCACCGGGGAATCACAGGGCTCCACTGGCTGGGGCATGCTACTTTCCTCATAGGCTCCTTCTTGCCTGACGATTGCCCCTCCCCGGCAGTCATGGTGATGGGTATTTCACATGGTGGCATGGTGGGTGTTGGAATAGGGGTAAGGGTCAGCAGGAATCAAGGGCCTCTTAGCCTTCACGCTGGAGCCCGGCCCAGAACACCAGGTCCCGCTGCTGTAGGACAACGGGAAGTCCAAGAGAAGAAACCAGGAGGGGCCAGTGATAAAGTTAGACTTGGACACCCGCGGCACAAGGTGGCGTTCGGCCGGGGTGTAGGAGAGGTCAGAGCCCTGTGAGTGCCCGCCAAGAGGCGTGACGATGCTGGAGGCTTCCGCGAAGGGGACCCCCTCCACTGAGGATCCATCCAAGTCGTGGCAGGAGAGTTAAGAGGGTCTTCTGATGTCATCTGAGGTTCCCTCTGGGGTCCACTTCCAGGCCCGGGACAAACCAGGTCAACTGCCTGGGCAAAGGCTGCTTGGGAACGCCTAATAGAGCAAAGGCAGGCACAGAGTCTTCTAAAATGACTTCAGTGTTTACACAACCCTGAATTTTCTCCATTTTCTCTCCTTTTGTATTGGTAGAGAAGTAGAAGACAGTTCAGCATAACGTGTAAGTTCATTGATCCTTGTTTACTGACCTATCAGCATGGTTCCTTTTGGCTCAATTTCCTTCTTTGCACAATTTCCCCTCAACCAGCCACACTTCATTGCGTATTGTACTGAAAATGTAGGTGCTCAATATTTAAGTGCTGATTTTAGAACTTTTGGAAGTATCAGTTTCCGTACTAAATGAAAAGACTTCTATATTTTTCACATTTTTATTAAAGCACATGAGCAGCTAACAGCCAATTGGCTATTGACTTAATTCCTCCAGTCCATGCATTTGATGGGCCTGATTCTAATTTCATTCTAGTTTTACATCTATGTAACCTCAGTGGACTTTGGCTGAGTTCCTCTTGATATATACAAGCATAACTGAGGTAATAATCTAACTCAGTGACATGAACAGGAGCAAAATGGGGTCATACAGGTATATTTTCTCCAATAATGGCTACATTTTTAGCCTTTAAGTCATATGATCAGCTTAACCTTTGATTTTAGTGAGATGAAAACATCCAAATAACAATGAGTAAGAATTTTACAATTTCATCCTAAAAATCACCTAACTTTTTCTGTGAGTAGCTGACTAATTTATATTATCCAAGCAACTGTTTTTATTATATATTATCTTTAAGTGTTGCAGATTAGGATTGTACATCATCAGTGTGGCAGGTATTTAATCAAAATGTGTCCTATGGATTATTGTAATGGTAATTAAAAGTATTTCTGATGGATTTGTCTAATTTGGCAGCCTTTGAATATGTCATTTTCCCTTAATGTATAAGCAGGGTGGATAGTTGCCAAAACATCTCTTTTCTACGGTCTTTGGAAATGTGGACAGCAGAATATTACACACATTGTTTTAACCAATGGCTTTTCAACTTTATCACAAATATATACAAAGGCAGAGGGGCTGTTTGAATAAATAACAGGCCAGAAATTATGAAAAATACATAATACTTCAGTAATTATTAATGAGAATTTTGATTTTCCTGCTAATGTAAAACAAAAAGTTAGGAGCCCTGGGTTCTATTCAGGACTCCTAATTACTGCCTTCCTACATGAGATGCTGATCTCTTCAGTTAGCTTTGTTGCACCCATATTATGTACCCATATGTGATGCTTAATTCAGTAAGATTTATAAAGCACTTTGAAATCCTGGGATGGATTTGGTCATTTAAGTACACAGCGTTGTTATAGCCTCTCTCTCTAGAACAGTGGTTCTCAAACTTTCTTTTTCGCAGACCACTTGAAAATTGCTGAAAGTCTCGGTGGACCACTTAATAAACTTTCTTTTGTTCTACAAATCAAAGCACACAACTCATATTTTAATATTAGTAGTCTTACCTTTCTAATGCAATAGATGTGCCTGTTTTTTTGAGCAAAGTTTTGGGAAGTCAGGTGTAATGTTTGTCGGCTTTAGCCTAAGGTCACCTTTCTGCGGACCACCTGAATGGAGCTTGTGGACCAGTGGTGGTCTGCAGACCAGTTTGAGAACCTCTGCTCTAGAACATGCCAGTTATTTCTGTGATTGCTGTGTGTTCAGCATTCTGCAAGATTGGGTCCTTGGAACAGTTGTATGAGAATACTGTTGCAACCAGTGGTGGTACCAACCCACAGAGAGCACGTACCTGCCTATGTCCTCTTTTGGAGAAACTGTACCAACAGTGTAGATATTGGTCATATTTGTTCATATTCAATATTTGCCTTGTACAAGCCTGAACTATACATACTATAAGACACACGGAATATATTTATTTAAAACATACATTGTCCACCACTATTTTTCCATGAATCAGCATTAGAAATCTTAATTAAACCTAACAGAACATACAGTAATGAAGAGTGATAAGGTTCTTGATGAAGATTAACTGTGTTTTACCTAATGTGCTTGTATTGATGAGTTTACTATTCTTGCAACTAATTAATGAGTACCAGGAGATTTTAACTAGAGAAGATTTTAAATGATTGAAGCAGGAAATCATTCATCATTACTTTGTGTAGGCTGACCTAAGATATTGTGTGTATTGGTTAAAGTAGGTCCAAACTGATGTATCAATACCACAGAGAGCTGAACAATCAAAATATCTAAAAACTTTTGTGTGGTATTTTTAGCACCTAAAGTTAAGAAACATAGTAGTTGCTTGCAAAAATGTGCATTTTTCCTTTCCTGCTTAAAGAAACAAAAACTAAAGTAGAAAAGAATTTGATATTATATAAAGTAGTTATCGAATGTCTATGGCAAAACTCAACCTTTCAACCTGCCTTGGTTCTGCTAAGACCCATGCACCTTCTGAAACAGAGAGAAAAAAAATATGTATTGAAATAATATGCCTCTATGTATCTTTTTTCTTATCTAAGTCTGTCTATTTAAAGTAGCGGAGGGGACTTAAATACATCTTCCATTACAGGTAAAAGAATTTAGTATGATGTTCAAAACTGTCTTGATGTATTATTTCACAATGCACTTTTGAAAGTCTATCATAGTTTAAAGTTTTACAATTTACTTTTTTTGAAAAAATACATATTTAAAAAGTATAATTTATATAAATGTAATTACAGTATGAATGTGAGGACCTTATAGCCAGTAAATGCTGCAGATAACTTAATTTTTTTTAATTATCTGGCACATAACAGTGCCTAATATTTAAAGAACTTTTTAGCCATATATTTACTACAAAGGTACATTAATGAGGCCTCTGATTTAAACTTAAGGCTACTTTTGTTATACACCTTTTACTTCAATAATTGTTTACTTTAAACAATTCGTTGTCCATAGAGTTACCCCAGATTATTTTGCAGCTAACCTTCCCAGAAGGTCATTCTACTATTTGCCACCTGTGGACATGCCGGGTAGCAGTATAGCTCTGCTGTGTTGTGAAGAAGAGATGGTGGGAAGTCAAATGGAAGGCGATTCAACATCTTGCTGACATTCATGATATGCGTCGTTTTTTTCTGTGTCACCAAATCCATCTACGGTCTGAGCATTCAGAGACCAACCCCTTTGAGACCTAAGGATGGAGGAGACCTGATCAAGGAAAGGGGAGCCATCAATGCCCATTGGAAGGAGCATTTCGAAGACCTTCTCAATCAAGACTGTTGTTGATGAGAGTGCTCTCAACTTCATTCCACAACATCCAGTCAGAGACAAACTCAGAATCCCTTCAACCTTCGATGAGGTGAGGAAAGCCATCAAGCAGACAAAGAATGACAAGGCATCTGGAGTTGATGAAATCGCCACTGAAATATTCAAGCAGGGGGGTAAGGAGCTCACATCACAGCTCCATGCTGTCATCTTAAGGATATGTGTCATGGCATGGGGTCCTGCAGGATGGCCGTGATCTCCCCAAGGCCCCCTTACCATGCCAAGTTGGCCCAACGGGCACCCTCGATTCTTGCCCACCACGTCTTTGTTGGTAAATATATATCAGGGAGGATGTCTTTATGTCTCCTTGGACATGGTTTTGCTGTACTCTGACCCCGTGGGCTCCTGGACCCCTTGTGGGTCCCGTTCTGCAATGGGTATTTCGGGGCACCCTAGCCTTACGGTCTATGCGTGGCTCCAACCACTCCTTTACCATGCCCATACCCTTGCAGATGGAACTGACGTTATTCAGTCTGGGCCTTGTTACATTTTGGCCCCCTGGTCCTCCTCGGGTTCTCCACAGCCCTGTCTCGCACTGCACCTTCACTGGCGCCCGGGCCCTCTGCAGCCCTGTCTCGCACTGCGCCTTCACTGGCGCTCAGGCTCTCCACAGCCCTGCAAAATGCTGTGCCCTCTCTGGCACCAGGGTTGGTGCATCCCCAAATGTTGCACCCTTTCTGGTGCTGGGGCTCCCCATGCTGCTGTGGGTCCCCTATGAGGCCTCCTGCTTCCCCTAATAGCCTCACCCAGGCCACCGGTCTTAAACAGTAAACAAAACACAAGCCCATGGGCTATAACATAAATTCAAGCCACCCGGCTATAATATTATTCAAGCCACACCAGGGGTGCTCCATCCCTCACCAGTATCAGAGGCTGTACCTGCAGTCAGGCCTCTCCCCTTTGGTTGCTCTGGGAGAGCTCCTTCCCCCTTGGCTGCAGGCAGGGAACTGCTGTCCTGGCCTCAGCCCTTGGGTTTATATGTGAGCCAGGCCCTGCCCCTTCCAGTCAGCTGATCGCTGGCAGGTGTGGGCCACTAGCTCCCTCTGGTTGCCCTGGTAACCAGCAGCTGGGGCTCCCCACACACTGCTCGGGCTCTTTCCCTAGCAGTTTCCACTCTTTAAAGGAGCAGGGCACCTAAGTGCTCTGCGACAATATGGAATTATGAGGAAATCCAAGATGACCTTAGGGATGCCATCCATGATTCTGACAATCTTCAAGAAGGGAGACAGATCCAACTATGGCAATTACCAAGGGATGACCTTGGTGTCCAACACAGGAAAGATCATCGTGAGAATCCTACTTAACTGTCTTCTCCCACTTGCTGAAGATTTTACAGATTTCACAGACATTTGGACTGGAAGGGACTCCGGAGGATCATTGAATCCAGCCTGCTGCCCCAGGGGCAGGAAGTCAGCAGGGATCATAGAATCCCAGCAAGATAAGCATCCAAATGTATCTTGAAGGCGTTCAAAGTGGGTGATGGAACTGCCTCTGGTGGCAGTCTATTCCAAACCTTGGGGGCTTGGACAGTGAAGAAGTTCTTTCTTATGTCCAGCCTGAATTGGTCGTGGCGGAGTTTGTGACCGTTCGACCTTGTCATCCCTTGGGGTGCTCTGGTGAACAGACGTTCCCCCAGATCCTGATAAGCACCCCTGATAAACTTATAGGTGGCCATCAGATCACCCATGAGCCTGAGCCTTTCCAGGTTGAAGAGCTCCATGGCTCTCAGCCTCTCATCATAAGGTCTGTTTTCCTGAGCTCTGATCATGTGCATGGCTCTCTTCTGCACCCTCTCAAACTTCTCCACATCCTTTTTGAATTGTGGATCCCAAAACTGGACACAGAACTCCAGCTGAGGCCTCAACAAGGCCAAGTACAATGGGAGAATGATGTCCTGGAATTTGCTTGAGAAGCATCTATGGATGCAAGACAGTATTTTGCTTGTTTTACTAGCCACAGCATCACACTGAAGGCTCGTGTTCATCTTGTGGTCAATCATGACCCTCAAGTCCCTTTCATCTGTAGTGCTAACCAGCATAGCACTACTGAGCCTATAAACATGCTGCAGGTTTTTCCTCCCAAGGTGGAGAACCTTGTATTTTTCAGTGTTAAACACCATCAGGTTCTTGTCCACCCATTTCATGAGCCTGTCAAGATCCACCTGGATCACCTTCCTGTCCTCAGGTGTAGATGCTTTACCCCAGAGTTTGGTGTCATTGGCAAACTTGGCCAGTCCGCTTCTGACACCAATGTCTACGTCACTGATGAAGATGTTAAAAAGTATAGGCCCTAGAACAGAGCCTTGAGGGACACCACTGGTCACAGTGCACCAAGATGATTGGCTCCCGTTGACCACCACCCTCTGGGTCCTACCATGGAGCCAATTCCCCAGCTAGTGGATTGTGGTGAGGTTGAGGCCACAGTTAGTCAGTTTAGCCAAGAGGTGATCGTGGGATACCAGAACAAAGGCTTTTTTAAAGTCAAGATATACAGTGTCGATCTCTTCCCCCTTCTCCAGGTGATGTCACCTGGTCATAAAGGAAATGAGATTGGTCAAGCAAGACCTACCCGCAACAAACTCATGCTGGGTATCCCTCAGGATATTGCCTTCAGCTAGTCTGTTAAAGATGGCCTCTTTGATAATCTTTTCCAAGACCTTCTCCAGGATAGCGGTCAGGCTGATGGTCCTGTAGTTTGCTGGATCTACTTTCCTCCCTTTCTTGAAAATAGGCATGACATTGGCTCTCTTCCAATCATCAGGCACTGCACCAAAGAACCAAGAGTTTCTCCTGGAATCTTAGTTTGGGTTTAGAACATCAAGAGGAATAACTGATATGATCTTCACAGCTCACCACCTGCAGGAAAAATGCCAGGAACAACATACATCTCTCTACATGACCTTCTTTAATCTCATGAAAGCCTCAACTGTCAACCAAGAAGCACTGTGGAGGATCCTTCTGAAGTATGGATACTAACTGAAATTCATCAACATCCTTTTCCTGATTCATGATAGTATATAAGTGGTGATTCTCAGTAATGGATCCTTTACAGGTCCCTTTTAGGTTAAGACTGGAGTTAAGCAAGGCTACATCATTTGTCCAACACTCTTCTCGATACTCCTCACCACAATACTGCATCTGACCATCAACAAGCTTCCAGTTCGAGTAGAGTTAAACTGCTGAATGGATGGTAAGCAGTTTAATCTCAGCCAACTCTGAGCCAAAATCAAGACCACCCCAACCAAAGTCATCAAGCTCGAGTATGCTGATGATGCTGCAGTGTGCGCTCACTTGGAAGCAGACTTTCAGGCAATTGTTGAGATCTTTACTGAGTCAAACAATAAAATGGGACTGATGCTTAACATTCAGAAGACTAAGGTCCTCACAGTCAACAAGCTCTTATTTAGCAGTTTCCAGCTCCTTTAATTCACATTCATGGTGAGACTCTGGAGAACACTATTTCCCATATCTCAGAAGCCGTCTTTCACAGAAGGCTGACAATATCCCATACCTCCCATATCTCAGAAGCCGTCTGACAATATCTCAGATCTCAGAAGCCATTTTTCACAGAAGGCTGACAAGAAATGCAACATTGCTTTAAAAGTTCAAGTGCAGCCTTTGGACACCTGAGGAAATGGATGTTTGAAGATCACGACATCAGATCAGAAACCAAGTTCCTGGTTTGTCAGTCAATCATGATCCCCACCTTACTGTTCAGAGCTAAGATGTGGACAACATACAGGAGACACCTCAAGTCACTGGAAAACTACCATCAACACTGCTTACAGAAAATCCTTCAAAGCCAGTGGGAAGACAGATGCATTTACATTAGCATCCTCTTGCAAGCCAACACCACAAGCATCAAGATGATGATCTTCTGGCATCAACTTCACTAGGCCAGCCACATCATCTGGATGTCTGACTCCAGATTCCTGAACTACGTTTTATTCCCTCAGCTCAGTCAAGATGTAGACTCAAGAGGAGGGCAGAGGAAACAATTCAAGCTTCTCCTCAAGGCCAGCTTGACAAATGTAACATTGACACCAACTCATTGGAGACTATCACCCAGGACCACCCAAATGGAGGAAGAGTCTGCTGAAAGGATCTTGGTATTTTGAAACCTCATGATGACAGCAGGAGATGGAAAAGCAGGAGTGGCAGAAACAGTGAATCAAGAATCCAGAGGCACCCCACAGAAACACATGCCCAATTTGCAACATAATCTGTCAATCCCTTTGGACCCAGAGATAAAGCAATCATGGAAGACAATCATCCTGAACTGAAAGGAATTGTTGTATATGATACGTACATAGAAGTGATAATAACTCCATAAGAAAAGAGTTACCCTTAGAACAAGCTAGCAGGTCATAGTCTTAAATCCCATTTAAAAACATGATTCAAGTTTTATTCTCCTAATACAGAAAATATATAAGTGTAAGGGGTGTTAGTCTGAAAGAGGCTATACCACTGCAAACTCAATATATTCGTACCCCCTCAGGAAGGGACTGGTTGGGATATAAATTGTAGTTTCCTCAGCTATGAAAATATTAAACCCCTCATGGGACTCACAGTGGAAAAAAACAATGTCTTAATTAGAAATAAGTGGTGAATTGAATTATGAATAGAAAATCCACATTATGATTCATCCTTAGAAGTTTTTAAGACCCAGGTAGACAAAGCCTTGACTGGGATGATATAGTTGGGGATGGTCCTGCTTTGAGCAGGGGCTTGAGCTAGATGACCTCCTGAAGTCCCTTTCAACTCTAATTTTTTATGATTCTATGATTACCTACCTTGATCTGTCTTTTGCAAAGCTGCCAAAATTCTGTATTTTTATTTTAAATGTTCTCTTTAAGCTGGTAATATTCTTAAAAATAATTCATCCTGCAGCATCTCCTAAATTATGTTGTGTTATAGAACATTCCCACTGGAGGATAAAATAAAAATATTACTCCTGTAGGATTTGAAAAACCAACATGTTAGGATTCAGATGAGATGCATATTTATTCTTCTAAGTAGGGTGAAATATACCTGATGTCTGAATAAATACAACACTGGTTAGTTGGAACATCACTCCCATTACATATGTAGGAGGTTTGGGCTGCAATGCATTCTCTTCATGGCTCTTTCAGACCTAGATCTGGAACAACAGCCACAACTATTGAGTATCCTTTGTGTAGAGGGCTTTGGTACTAAATACATATAATCATGAACCTTATCCTCTAGTTATTTCTATGCCCTTCTCTCATCTTGCCTCCAAAAAGTGAGAATAAAAAGTAGGGGTAGCATTATGATTAAAAGACCAGTTTTCATATGTCATAATTAATGGAAGCATTAAGTAGATGAGAATGCAATTATTAATGTTGTTGTTATCCCCATAGCATCTGACAATGTCAGTTGTTCCCTATGAAAGCTCATGCTTCTCTCAATCAGTTAATCTCTAAGGTACCACCCTGCCCTACTCACTACCTGTTTATTATCACCAGAAGAAATGAGGTTGTACTGTGCCAAGTCCTAAATGAGGGGTAGCCAACCTGCAAGCAGCCTGTGTGTATGGCACACAGGAGATCAGAGAAGGAGCAGGGAGCACAGAAACAGATAAAGCAGGGAGCACAAGGTGGGGAATAGAAAGCAAATAAGGCAGCTAGCACAGGGAGGTGAACAGAAAGAAGCTGCAGATGGGGGAGGGGCAGTAGACTGGAGTAGCATTTGGGGTAGGGCACGGGGCTTAATATGTGGCATGCCTGCCAAAAAGATTGGCTCCCACTGTCCTAAACAATATAAATAAATAGTCCCTTCCCCTGAAAGGCTTCACCATCATCAGCTATCCTTCAATATGAGAATGATATGTGCTGGAGGGCGGGGATTACTGGTGAGTTTTAAGGTGGCTGAGGAGTCCAATCTTGTGCTCTGCAAGTTTTTCCACAGATATGACAAGTGGTGCCTTGAGGGGCAAAGGGGGCACAATGGTTGGCCAGGATATTGTGTGGTTTCCTTCTTCCTCTACCATTTCTTGGCTTCCTGAGCAAGACAGTTCTCTTTAAAGTGGACTGTAGCTTGATGTATGGTGCAGAACCATTGAGATCTGATACCAGTCATCACATCCCAATTTGTAGGGTTGATGCCACCCTTCTTAAGGTATGTTTTCAGTGTATCCTTGTAGCATTTCCTCTGTCCTCTGTGAGTCCTCTTACCATGACTAAGTTGAGAGAAGAGGACTTGCTTTAGGAGATGAGTGTCAGCCATCCATACACAGTGGCCAGCCCAGCAGAGTTGATGTTTCATGATATTTTCATCAATCTCAGTTATGTTCACTGCAGAGAGGATGCTGGCATTGGTTTTAGCGGTCTTCCTATCTAACGTGAAGGATTTTCCTTAGGCAACGCTTATGGAACCATTCCAGGTTCTTAAGATGGCTTTGATATATCACCCATGTCTCCTACCCATAGGGGAGTGGGAGATAACCATTGCACTGTAGATCAGGATTTTAGTTTCCATCTGCAGATGTTGGTCAGCAAAGACATGGTGAATCAGCTTTCTGAAGGATATGCTGGCACAGTGAATCCTATGTTTGATTTCTACATCAAGACTGTCTGATTGGGAGAGGTGACTGCCAAGGTATGGAAAATGCTTGACATTTTCCAGAGGTTCTCCATCAATGGTAATTTGTCGGGGGAGGAGCGCAGTTTGTGCTGGAGCAGGCTGATAGAGCACCTTGGTCTTCTCAATGTTAAGGGAGAACCCCAGGCTGCAATAGGCACTTGAGAAAAGGTCAAGGGTGGACTGTAGATCACTCTCAGTTTGCTCAAGGATAACACAGTCATCAGTATATGGAAGGTCAGTGATGCAAGTCTTGGTAACTTTCATTTTGATGTGAAGATGCCACAGGTTGAAAAGCTGACATTCATTTGATACTCAACCCCAATTCCGGGAGGACGGCAGCTACAGATGAGAATCAAAATCACAGCGAGATAAATGTAAAAAAGGATTAAGGTGATGATGCAGCCCTGATTGACACCAGTACAGATGGCAAATGGGTCTGTCTCTGATCCACTGCAAAGGATTGTGACAGTCATGCCATCATGGAGTAGCCTAAGGACACTGATAAACTTCAGTGGACAACCAAACCTAGCCAGCACCTTCCATAAGGCTTTCATGATTGATGTAGTCAAAGGCCTTGGTTAGGTCAATGAATGCCATAAACAGTTCTGGTGTTGCTATCTATACTTCTGGATCTGTCATGCAACAAAAATCATGTTAGTGGTACCCCAAGATGACCTAAAGCCACACTGAGATTCTGGAAGGACATCTTCGGTAAAGGGGAGGAGGCAATTCAGAAGGATGCAAGTAAGAATCTTCCTGGCAACAGAGAGGAGAGCAATGCATCAGTAGTTTCCACACACTGACTTGTGCCCTTTACTGAAGATGGTCACAATGTTGGCATTCTTTAAGTCAGGTGGAACTTCCTCATTAACCTGTATTTTGATGAGAAGTTGGTCAATTTTTTTCACTGGTGCTGTTCCACCAGCTTTGAAGACCTCTGTGGAGATTCCATCTGGGCCTGGTGCCTTATTGTTCTTGGTCTGAGAAATGGCATGCCAAACTTCCTTGAAGGATGGGGGATCAGCAATAAGTTCTGTTACTGAGTGTTGAGGGATGGACTCAATTATGGCATCTGAGACCTCAAATTCATGGTTGAGTAGAGTCTTGAAGTAGTTCTTCCAGCATTGATTGATGGATATATTGTCTGTGAGAAGGGTGGAGCTGTCCTGGGATTGCAAGGGGGTTAGGCCATTGGAACATGGCCCATGGATGGCTTTTATTGATTGAAAGAAGCTTCTCCTGTTATGTTGGTCAGCAAAACTCTGGATCTCCATGACCTTCATTTGCCAACACTGGTTCGTGATGACTGTAGTCTCCTGTGAACTACAGCTTTGAACCAGTAGTAAGCCTCTTGCTTTTTCTGGTTGTAGGGTTAATTTTGCCAACTGCAGAATGTGGCTCTCTTCTGAAGGATAAGTGCTAGGATTTTCTCATTGTTCTTGTCAAATCTATCTTGGTAATGGTAAGTGAAGTATCCAATTGATTCAGTGCATGCCTTGTGAATAATGTTTTTAAGCTCCTCCCAATGTGCCTCGATGTCTTTGATGTTATCAGGTAGATCAGAGAGCCTCTCATTAAGGTGTTGCTGAAGAGCCTTGCAGAGAGCTTGGTCTTGGAGTGCCTTGATGTTAAATCTCTTTTGCATTCCTTTCAGTTGTTTATGGTGTTGTGGTGCAAGCTGCATGTCCATGATTGATCTGACTAAACAGTGATCCAACCAGCAGTCATCCACACCTCTCAGGTGATATGGACATCAGTACAATCAAGGGCTCTGACAATAATATAGTCAAGAAGTTACCAGTTCTTGGAGCGTGGACGTTTCCAAGTGGTCTAATATTTATCACTCGATCTGAAGATGGTATTTGTGATGAACAAGTCATGCTCTGCACATTTGCTAAGGAGAAGGATACCACTGGCATTGACTTTCCCCAATCCCTCTTTCCCAATGATGCCACTCCAGAGTTCAGAGTGTCACCCAACTCTTGTGTTGAAGTCACCCATGAGGATGAGCTTGTCTTCCTTGGCAGTGGCATTCAGGACTGTGTCAAGACCACAGTAGAACTGTTCCTTGTTGACCGCATCGTCAAGTGTGGGGGTGTATGCACCTATGACCAAAGCATACTGGTTGTTACTAAGCTTGAGGCAGAGAGTCATAAGGCATTCGTTAATGCCCACAGAGAGCTCTGAAAGCTGGCTGACAATCTTGTTCTTGATGGCAAAACCAACACCATGAATGCAGCTTTCTTCAGGTGACTTTCCTTTTCAGAAAAAGGTGTATCCACTTCCCTCTTCTTTCAGCTGGCTTTCATCTGCCCAGTGGGTTTTGCTTAGGGCAGCAATATAGATGTCATATCTTGTGAGTTCTCTAGCTACTGTGGCTGTTCTTCTTTCAGGACACTGACTGTTCAGGGCATCCATGAGAGTGTGAGCATTCCATGTGGCAAGCTTTAGTACTTAATTTTTTTGTTTTGGCTACAAGTACAGTGATCCCACTGGATGCTGCAATCCAGCCAGGGGGGCTGAGACAGCCTATATTTAAGGCACCTTTTCTATCCCCTTCCTCAGTCAGTGTGAACAGAGAGGATCCTAAAGAGGACTGCTCAGTCATGGCCGAAGCTGCCAAATTGTACTTTTGTCTCAGTAAGTGAAAAATGACCATCACATGACCACTACCTATGTGCAGATTTGTGATTAAAGACCCCCAGAAATCACTGTTCCTGTCCCCACCACTATTCATCCTTCACTGCAGGACTTGGTTTGTGGTAGATATTAACTTCCCTGGTAGAGGCCTGTGCGTGACATCTTTTAACACGGGGAAGCTGGTGTGCAAGCAAAAACCACATGAGCTTGACAGGAGGGAGCCTTTATCCCAGTGGCAAGGATGTCCAAGACAACTGGAGACCTCCATCTCACTGCAGCCCTCATCTGCCTTCACAGCCACAGAGAACCAGCGTGTCTTCAAGTATGCCTGTTCCGCTGCTGGACTCTTCAGGAGTTGGACCATGCTTAGTCTGGGACCTCGCCTCGGATCTGTTCACCAGGGGAGACCCTGCAAGGAGTACAAGACTCCAGAAGACATAGCTCTGAGGGTTATTGGAACACACAAACTTCTCCACCATGACAAGGTTACAGTCCAAGGAGAGGCCCAAAAGGCTTACAATCAAGGCTAATGACAAGATGCAAATTAGATTAAATACAATTAACAGATGAGTAGTTTATAGGTTGAATGAGTCACGGTGGCTCAGCATATCACAGGGAGTCTGCTTCACGTGATTGGTACTGGGCATCATATCATGAAATATAAGAAACAAGGGCATTTTAATGGATTGTGATGAGATTACACTTCAGGAAGGTAGCAAGGGGTGCATATTCTACTCTGCACTACCAAATAGAGACTACTGAGGTCAGATTAATTGCTGCAGATTAATATAGTTAGAACAGAATTTGACCTCTGAGTGAAAACATCCATTAAGTTTGAAGAGGAGAGAGAAGTATGTTGAGTTTTAGTTGAAAAAAAAAAAACTCCAAAATTTTCCAGACAGGCAGGATGAAAATAGCATTGTCCTTTTTGCCATTAAAATCCTTTAATTCATAGCTGATCTGCAGCATCATACCTTTTCTTAAATAAAAGGAGAGTTAAATGATTTAATAATCCTTTTCCTGCTGACTGTTCATTCTTGTCTAATAGAAGCAGACTATTGATCTGGTCAAAGTGTACTTACTGCTGGGCAGTATTGTGGGTGTCACATTAATATTTAGATCTTAATTCAAACCTCCCTAAATATAATTCCATTCTGACTGAAGTACTTAACACATATTTCTCACTATTTTTTCCAACTCTTAACATAAGATCAGAACAAAAAGAGTTTAGTTTTTGCTCAGGAAAAATTCCCTTTGCATTCAAAGATTATTCTCCCTAAATGTGGTTTAAAAACTTCAGAGTTGGATTCAGGCAGGTTTTCCTCATATGTTTATATTTGCCCCAGTAGACATCATTTAACATCTGTCAGGTATAATTGAATAGAACTTGATTCCACCCTGCCTCATATATTGTACATCCATTTTCACCTATGGAAAGTGAGCGCTAAATATGAGTCAAATACTTCCATTCTGATCTGCATTCATTTTGAACTAGAACAAATTACTTAAACATGGTGAAAGGCTGTGGCAACCTGAGCCACTGGCTCGTTCTACTACAGAATGCCCAGCCTTTCACAAAATGTCAGTGAGAATTCAATAAGTATAATGCTGTTCACCAAGAGTCATGAGACATACTTTTGAAAGGATTTTCAAAGTGGGGTACAGGTCTTTTAAAAAATAAGGATGAAGTTGAATCTTACATATTACAGAATTTTTTCCATCACTAAGAAGCACAATTATTGTACAATGAAATAATTTTATGAAAAAATTGGAATTATTATTATTATATTTTTTAGGAATCTAAGGACAGTTAGGCCCAAATGTGGCAAATGTAAATGCATCTTCCATTACAAGTAAAATAATTTAGTATGATATTCAAAACTGTCTTAATGTATTATTTCACAAAGCACTTTTGAAATACTTTCAAATTCAGGTAAGTGCATGCTAAATTTTAAACATATTAGTAAACTCATATTCAACTAACTAAGGTTCAGCATGTGCTTCAATGCTTTGCTGGACAGGGACCTTATAGTTCATGAATAGTTCTGAGACTAAACAGTAGAGACCTTTGGAATTTTGTATAGCTTCCTAGGTTCTATTCCTGCTGATGACCTGTAATGGATGGCCTGTATGGGAATTTGAAACTCCCTGAACCCCAGATGCTTGAGATAAGCTTCCTCTTATGGTAGAAGTATGTAAAACTCAACTGTAAGGCTAGGTCTATATGGTATGATCACTTTCCCAATTGTTATTTCCCTCAGCCATATGGCCCAGATCCAAGAGGCCTATTTCCTAATGTGGAAGCATCTTAGTAGGCTAAATGGCAGTGTCACTCAGCAGTGGCAGAGCTAATTTGTCTATCTCAATCTGATCAGCCTGCCCCGTGGGCTGTAAAACAGGCATCTGATCTGAGGTGGCACTGATTATCTTGGGTTTTGACCTAGATCAAAACATGAGCGGAACACCCTTTATACATATAGCCCTTTCAAGCTGCAGTGCTGTCTCTGTCAGTAGGTGGCCAGCAAAAGCAGACAGGCTGACAGGCATGTCCCTGGAATGACTCACAGTTACTTAAATGTGCCATGATTAACTTACAGACATATGCAGCATTGCCCTAGGGGAAAAGTGTCAGCACATTTTATCTTATATGCTTCACAGGTGCTTAAAACAGGACAATGAACTTGTACATCTGTAGGATTCTGAGACTAAAGGCTTTCTTTCAAGGGAAATACAACTTCCATTTTCACCTGTACTACTTTCAGTTTAGGAAGGAGCCTATCTGGATCAGCACAGTGTGCTTCACAGCAGGACTCTCAGGGTGATAAATATTCCATGTAGAACATGGCCTAAATAGGTACCTGCTTCACACAGAGGAGAAGAGTCTAATTTTGCTAATAGCCAACAGAATTATTCTGTTAAATTGAACAGTAGGGGCCTGTGCTTTTGAGGTTGACAGCCCCGTTTCCTATTCCAGTCTTAATTCTTGGTTTTGGATTGCGGTGATGGGGCTTGATGAACTATGAAACTATGAAGCATACTTTTTAATCCACCTGTTGTATATGGGGTTTCTTAACTTGCCAAATGGAAGTTATTTGGTTGTTTTTAAGTATGCGGTAAATTTTGTGATGTTGTAGCAGTTACCAAAAAATGCTTTTATACTGGAAATTCTACACATTCCTCAAGAGGTACAGAAACCTGTAGGAAACTAACTTGATTCCTACAAAATACAACACATGGCTGCCATCAACAGTTATCTTGTTTTTTAGTGGTCAGTGAAGATGTATATCCCCTCCCAAGTTTCAGTACTAATAGGAGGACCAAAGTTAAAGTTTCCCAAACTTGTTAGTCTAGTATAATGTCTGTGTTCCCTTCGGTACATGGACACAAATAGGGATACATCCCTGCCCATAAGTCTGAAACTCCTTTCTTTTCTTAGTTAATGACTGATTCTTAATATAATTTTAATGTAAATGTATACACACAATCCCTAATAATTTGTTTCTCTGCTGCTGATGACCACCTGGGCTCTTCATCACTATGTCTTGTTTGGGATAGACAGCAAAATCCTTCAACAGCCAAGCAATGACAAAATTAAAATGTGAATAGATAGTTTGAATCAGTCTCCTCTCTGAACATAGCAGTGGCAGTTTGCTTTTATGCAGCTGGCTTCCATTATAATTCAGATTCCATCTTCACCTAGTCTCCCTCATATATTAATGTCTCAGTTCAAGTACTCTTACTTTTGTCATAAATTTTATTAAAAAAAATCTGGGATACATCATTTTAGAGCAGGATCTGGCAGTAATGTAATTTTCAGTTACTTTATTTTTGGCTTTAGAATTGTGCATGCCAAAGAGTGATAAACTAATGAACCAATCTCTACACACATAAGTTATGCTTAATAGTGAGAAGAGTGAGCATGATCTGAAATACAGTGTAAGATGAGCTTATCACAAGGAACATAGAACTTGTACACAAATTACCCTAACAGAGGTGTATTATTGTGAAGTAAAGCTATTCAAGGACAGGTGTGACCTCAGCTTATTGGAATCATGTGGTTGAAAAATTAATGACCAGATTATGTCTGAGTCTGCACTACTGTCCAAGGAGTTTTTACTTTCAATGCAAGGAAGTCCAAGTCATTGGACCCTGAATATCAATAGTGTGGCAGGGCATCTGTAGTGCCTGCCACTTTAAGGTTTTTATTTGGCAGTGGAGCAGCCAACAGGTGGGTAATAGCCTCATCAAGGCTAGCACATGACCCTAGGAGGACCCTGGGATTGGTTGAGGGGGTGGAGTAGCCTCCATTTTAACTCAGGCCCTCAGAAAGAGAAGCAGCAGTCTGAGCTGAGCAGGCCAGGAGGCAACATCAGGCTGAGTTGCTCCTTGAACATCTTGGAGGTAAGGGCAGGAGCTATGGGGATGGTTTGGAGGCATGAATGAGCTTTAGTTAAAGTGCCTCTGCTGCCATTTTGAAGCACAAGGTTGCTGAATATGCATCAAGTCTGCTCTGCTGTGTGCTAATTAGCATGCATTGGAGCAGATATCTAGCATGTGTATAGGTTCCCTATGTTCATTGTTCTTTTTTGGAAACCACTTCTTTTTCATGACTCGGTGGCTACTAGACCTGTGCGAGTCAGTAGTAATCCGATCTGGCTTTGGATCCAGCCACTTCGGATGGCGGTGATCTGATCTGGAGCTCCAGACCAGGTTTCCACCTCGATCTGGCTAAAGCGGCTCTGAAGCTTTGGAGCCGCCTCGGAGATTCAGCCATAGGGTATAATGGGGAATCAATGAAAAATCTATAACTTGGTTGTTTTTTGTCCAATTTGGATGAAACTTGCAGGATGGTAGCCTCTGCTGAGAGCATGAAACCTGCCAAGTTTCAAGAAGATTGATATAGGGATTTGGGGGGAACTGTACCCCAAATTCTTGAAAGCCAAACTCATGTCACAGCTGTGTGTTACAATGCAGGGGGGTGAAAACTACAGGGCTGGTAGCTCTTACTAAGGCCACAAAGTCTGCCAAGTTTCAAGGAGATGGGTGCAGGGATTTGAGGGGAACTGCACCTCAAGCTGCAAGCAAGCAAAACTTGTGCCATAGGTAACAGTGCATATGTTAAGGCGCAACGGGGTGACAGCTGCAGGGATGGTGGCCCCTGCTGTGATGCCTGCCAGCTGTGGAGGAGATCGGTGCAGGGGGAGTCTGGGACCCTGCATCCCTAGCTGCTGACAGACAAAACTCCTGCCAAGACTGTGTCTGTCTTGGGGCAGTTGATTGTCTGTATTGAGTCTTTCTTCTCCTTAGCCTGGTTTTGTAGGTGCTAATTGATGCTCGGTAACTCGTTATGTAGTAGTGAGGTCCTGTGTATTGAGCTGGTCCCTGAGTGAATCTTGATTGATTGATTGATAACTGGTAACACAGTAGCATGTCTCCCATGCCCCAAGCCAGAGACAGTCAGTCCCACAAGCACCCAAGGCATGAGTTTTGCTTGTCCGCAACCTGAGGGGCAGTTTCCCCCCCCCCCCCCCCAAACCCCTGCATCGATTGTCTTGAAACTTGGCAGGCTTCATCCTTTGTTCAGAGTCTACCACCCCTAAAAATTTCATCCAAATCAGACAAAAAAAACCCCAACTTATACATATTGTATTGTTTCCCCGTTATATAATATGGCTGGATCTCCAAGGCAGCTCCGAAGCAGTTTGGAGCTTTGGGAAGCCTAAGGAGGCCAGCACTTTGGACCCCGAAGCATCCAAAGCACAGCCCTAGTGGCTACTGTTCATTTTCAATGAATGAAGAGAAGATTGTAACTGAATACAAATACTTGAATTCACTTGGTACAGAAAAAATACTACATGTGGTACTGATTGGTGGGATGTTGGCTCTTTTTAAGTTGGAGAGCAAGAGAATTTTTGTGAGATTCATTAACATGGAAGAGGAAGATCTAGGATTCTATAATGCTGTCTATGAGGTCTAGGCATATATTTATGGAATTTAGTCTAGTAAAGAGCACAAAATCCAAAATTCATGCCAGATCCCAAGTTTCTTAATTTTTCATTGCTTGCTATGCTCTACAATTCTTTCCAGATACTGAGGTGCCAAAGTTTGCTTCCTTAGAGAGCTACTGCAAAGCCTTTTGTGCATTAAAGGGGCTGAAAACGATCCAACTCTTGCTTATTCTAGTAAAGCTAACCTCAGCAAGATTCTAAAGAAATGAATCCATTAATAAACGAGGAGGATGTGTAAATTAATTATGACTTCAAAATGGCTGAGATATTGAACTCCATTAAAAAAAATCTGTCTTTTGGGTTTCAAAAAGTGGGGGGGAAGTGGGGGGGGGGGGGGGAGGAAGGAAGAAAGAATGTTAAAATAGCTACTGATAAAGGCCAGTAAGGAAACAGTTGAAATATCCGAGCATGTACAAATCAGCTGATCTGAGTAAAATGCAGCGTTAAAAGGTGTAGCTAGCAAATGTCCTGTACTGGTGTGTGACAGAAATCTGCCTCTTTAAAGAAGAACTTGGAGGCAGCCAGCAGATGAGAAGGACACGCGGATTACATTGGGGTTTAAAAGAAAGAAGGGTGAAGTAGGAGTACCTGTGATGGAACAGCTCTTGCAAGAAGGGGTTACTGATCACAGACCTTATGTCTGAGGCTTGAATGATAGTGGCAACCCTCTACTTTTGAGGAAACCATATTACCAGAAAGATTAATCAGTTGGTTAGAGGGCAGAGATGGCAACAAATATTGTCCCAAGGTAGAAGGAATGACAAAAAAAGCAACCCATGTGTATCTTGAGTAACCAGTGACTATGGCTGTGGTAGATTGTGATAAGTCTATTTCTCTTTGAAGGATGTAAATGAAGGAGGAGGTAGATTTTAGTGTGATATTTAGACTGAATTTAGCCATATGTTTTCTATACTGGTGGTTCTATTTTTGCTGGAGTCAGCAGCCTCCGAATTCCCCTATTTCAGATTATGTATTCCAGGATAACTGTCTGAGAATATACTCTTATCTTTACTTACAGGACCCTCATTATGGTGGTACCTGAGCCCACCACCATCTTTAACATTACCAGCATTGTCACAATACCTCTGTGGGGTTTAGAGTTGCTATTTTCCCTCTTTCTCAGACCAAGAACTGAGGTACAATGAGACTAAGTGAACTGCCCTATGTAACAGAGTGGGAATTAGTCTAACTTCTCAACTTCCAGGCTACTGCCATGTGCACTGAAATATCCTCTCTTTCCCCTGGTATGAGTCATAAAGTACAATCCATGTTGATGTTGCACTTGGAATCACAGGACACCCTGATATTGAATTAATGGAATCCTTTCTTGTTAATGAAAATTTCAGGTCAAGCTTAGGTAAATGTTTCATACATACATGCCCAGGTTTTTAGGAAGTACACTAAATATTCTAAATTCTCTTCCAGTATAACTTTATTTTTTTTCTTCAAAGGGAGCGGGCTTTGTTCAGCAATGCAAATAAAGTGACTTCAGTTTGGATGCTGTATCGCCAGAGGTGACCTGAACAGAGTGAGGGGCCTGGGGCAAATCAGTCTATGCAGGGCCCTGCCCCAGCTGATCTCATGGGCCCTGGACCCGAAGAAGGTGCCACTGCCATTGGCTGTGGCAGGGAGGGGAGGATGGTGTTGAATGGCTGGATGCGGAGCCGCCGCTTCACCCAGCTCCATGCCACCACCGCTCTGGCCGGCTCTGTGCCACTGCTGCTCCGCCTGGCTCCACGACAGCCCTGTGTAGTGCTATTGAAAAAAAAAAAAAAAATTGAAATTGGTTTCAAATGATGGTGCAATGTAGCCACGATCATATACAGAAACTTTACTTTCAGTCTCTATTTCTGCTTGGTATTTAGCTCTCTAATTTTAATCAGATTGTTCTTGGGTCCTACTGTTTACTGCGTGCTCCCCCCACCCCCCAATATGATACGAGATGCCATCTTTCCTTCATGCTGGTTTTGTTCCAGACCAGGGGTGCTCAAACTATGCTTCTCCCTTCAGGGATGGATCAGGCCTGGGTCATGTCCCCCCACTCGCATGGGGTCACATTGGGGCAGGGCCACACCCCCTTCCCTTGCACAGCTGGGTCATGGTCCTGCCATACCTGCTCCAGGCACTGGCCTGGGTCCATTGGCAGGATCCAGCCCATGGAGGGAACAGGCAATGCTCATCTGCTTCATGAAAAGATTGAGCCACCGTTGTTCCAGATTGTTGGCTTCTAGGTATTTAAATGCTTCTTCTCTTTAGGTGGCTTATGGTTCTCAATCCTTGAGGTGTTACTTCTTATTTACTGTTTTCTTTTTTCTGTGCTTGGCTGGTTGTTCATTTGAGATGTCATGGAGTCCACTGACAGCATCAAGTATCTCCTTGTGTCCTTGTGCCTCCTCCTCTTCCTTCTGCTGCTTCTTTTCACTATGTTTGGCTTTCTCATTCTTGCTCATCAGCCATTTTAGGTTATTGTTTGGCATGCAAGTGATTTCCTATTGACTTTATTACCTTCCTACTGATCTGTTTCATTTCTACTGCATTTTTGGTTGTGAACTCTAGCTTTGGTTAAGATAACCACATATCATCTGAGCCGTTCTCAAATTATTGTATTTTGTGCGGCTACTGTGGCATGAAGTAATTTCTGAGAGCATCTAAAAGTATCCAGTACGTTCCTCTGTGCAAATATTTTGCATGCTTCTAAGTTTGTTTGTTTTTTCTATAACTAAACATTCTTCGTGTCCAACAACACAAAGAAAAGAAAACCATGTTGGCTAATCATGTCTAAATTTTGGAACTGGCTTTTATCGCCTCAGAATTGGGTCTTAATGTCTTAGCAATTGTTCAGTAGACTCTTGCAGCATTTTTTTTTTTTATTGACTCTACAGTCATTTTATACTTTTTTCCAGATTTTTAGGCATGGTTCTTTCCTCTTATTACTGTTGAATCTTCCTTTTCTTTTCCTATTTTGATTGTTATACATGTGTTCCGAAACATAAAATGTGCTTATTTTTGGTCTTTTGAGTTGATTTATGCTATTTTTAGGGATATTTGAATTTCTAGTTTTATCAACAATAGAGGACAGGGCTTAACTCTCCAGACACTTAGGGATATATTTTTAATTACCTGACATGAAATTACACACGTTTTTCAAAATGCTGTGCAAACATGTGATAACTGTGATATATTGTGCTTGTCATTGTCATCAGGGGAGCCCTTAACTCCCATGTGCTCCTAAAGCTGGGAATACCAGTCAACTGACTGGCCAGTGCATGGGGAGCCAGGGATCATGATCCCCAATCCAATAATCATGTTTTTTGCCATACACATGTGGCAGGACAAGAGGCAGGATTATTGGGATCATGGATCCTACAGCACCTTTAACTGAACATGTGTCGGGGATCTTACGGATGTTGAGAAGAAGATTTAAAAAAAACAAACCACTGAAGTTTGCCTTAGTACTATTCACACTTAGAGCCATGGGAATTTACTGAAATGTTCATGTGTGTATATATACCTCTAGACCCAGTGAGTGCTTTTGGAAATTAGGCTTTACAGATTACTGCTTACAAAGAGTCCAATATCAACAGTAAGCCACGCTGCTTGGATTGGAATGCAATATAAAGCACATATCTGAAGATAAAACATTGAAACACTGCTTGAAAATTCATATAACTATTCAAAATATTGCATCCATTTTTCTCAATATTTCAAAGTTGCCTAGCCACCTAACAGACAGAAGCATGAAACCATTTGGTGATTTTTTTTTTTCTTTTTTTTTCATTACTCTTAATTATGTCAGGATATAAAACAGTCATGACTAGAACTACTCATTAGGCTAAGGATTTTGTTTCGAAATACTTTGCCTATACTTTCATGTAAGTAATTTGATTTACAAAAGTGGACACTAAAGGAAAAGGGCTGAGTACTGTTCTTCTTGATTTGTCCATTGGGACATAATATTTAAAAAAAAAAATTGATTTGAGGTTCATTAATTTTGCACACATTTCATTAGTATAAATAAATTTCTGATACTGTAATGACATTATGGTATGGCTTTCACTAAAAAGCTTTTGAAAAGCAGCTCGGTGAGGTACCTTCAGCAGTGGGTAGATATAGAAAACATTCTGCATTATCTATTACTTTAATGAATACCATGCATACAATTAATATATTTGAGGACTGTACCAATAAACATATGATGAATGCATCAAAAGTGGTACGGCAAAGGTGATGTCACGCTATCTTTGGCACGTCGCTCAGATAATTTGTTATGTGACATCCTGGATTCTGGCATGAATTATAGCAGCTGCAGCACTGCTTTAATTTATGTTGAATAAAAGGGTTCATAGAGATTATCTAGGGCTGTGGGAGTACCTGATTACATTGTAGTCTTCCCCTTTCCAATTTATCCTGTATCCTATCTTCTCCTTGTCTTGGAATGCTCCATCTGTACCCAGCCTTTCTTGACTTCCCCTTGCCAAGGAAAACCTCACCTGCTTCCTCAGGATGGCTACAAACTCCATAGGTATTTCTTCAAAACATTGCCCCAGATATCTGTACTTATGTGCATGATTACATTATGCTGAAGTTATGATTGTATTGGATTTGACTACTACTGCAGCATTATTTGTTGCTCATTTTTCTGGGCAGATGACAGAACAGTATTTCTCTCTCCTGTTAAACCGCATAATAAAAAATGACATAAAATAACATAAATTGCTTGTGATGAAGGCAGCTATTGTTTTCAGAAGATGTAGGAAGAACTATTTATGAAATAAGGATTTGTTATGATATTTCATTTAATCTTTGATTCAGAATATTAACATCTATAGAAATAAAATGTTAGAAAGCAAACCTGCAGTCTTCATGGGGAAAAAAAACACTAAACAAATGCTGCCATTTCCTTAGTTGTCATGGTAACCTGTACTCTGTATAATTGTCAGACTTCCTCAGAGTGATGAAAATAAAGTAAGAAGTTGTCATACTGGATGACCCAGGTTCCTACCACAATTGTGCATTCATTGTCCACACAGTAGAAGTAACAAGAACTACACTTATCATGTAAATGCTAAGAAATTATATACATTTTTGAAGTGCACCAAAAAATATGGGATTACAACTGATAGTGTGCCTGTATGTTAGAAGGGAACAGCACAGTTTGGGGCCTGTTCCCATTTAATTCAGTTTTAGCCATGGCTCAAATGAAAAAAGGAGTAGAGTAATCTTAATCAGATTGCTCAAGAATTATCATTCATGGTGGATCCAAAGACAAACTAGAGGCTGGCAAAATACTATCAAGTATAGACTACATGGTTCCAGTATTAATAAAACTCCTTTTAGCAAATTGATACCTGCAAAAGGATTATACCTCCCAGAAATCTGGCATTCATAGTTTACATTAAAATAATAATGTACTGTACACATTAAAAGAATCTGCAGCTCTAAATCTGCCTTGTTATTACAAAAGTGGATTTTCATATCCTGCCTCTTCTCAAGAACACTTGCTCTGGAGGCATACAAATTCTAGCACCTTTTAGGCCTGCACTTCTTGATGTTCCTCCTTCTCCTAAATCTTGCTGTACTTGCACATCAAGGCTCCATCTCTGAGTACTATTGAGAGCCAAATTTTCAACCCATCACCAGGACTGCTTTTTTTCCCCTCAGAAGTTGTTGCTCTTCTCCCATGGGGTATGTCCAGATGAATATGCACTTGCCTCTTGCCCCATCTCAAACCCCTTTGAGGTGGGGCAAGAGGCCTGTGTGGGAATGAAAAATGTTCCCCATGCTGCAAGTTTGCAATGCAGGGAGCAAATTAGATCCCTGGATATTTAAAAAACCTGAAGTTTAAAACAGCAGGACAACCTGAGGCAACCAGAGGCTGGGTCCTCTACGGAGACACTCTGGCTGCCACAGTGTCTTTATGGTTGGCCCCTTGCCCTGGTGCTGAACACATGGTCTGCCAGACAGTGCAGCCCCAGGGCTCCAGTGCCATAAGTGAGGGGCTGGGGGGGATGGAGGAAGGTGGATGGGACTATGGGAGGGATCCCTACTGGCCCCACTTGCTCCCCCAGCCCAGCCCTGCCCTGCCTGGCCCCATCCCCCACCTACCCCCCAACCCCTACTGTGCCTGGCCCCCCTGCTTCCTCCCCAAGCCTCCCCCTGACCCCTGTCCTGCCCAACCCCTACTGTGCCTGACCCCTGGCCCCACCCCCCACCTGCCCTCCAAACCCCCCGACCACTGCTCTGTCCGGGCCCACCCCCACCTGCCCCCCAAGCTCACCCCAGCATCCCCATAGCAACCCCCCTCCAAATGCCCCCCAGCACTTACCAACAGCTTAGCTGCCGTCTGTATCACTGGGGCCCTGCCCACACGGGGCAGGGCAGAGGGACATCCCTAGCAGCCCCAGCCTGGGCCCTCCTGCCTCCCACTGCCCTGGGCTGTCTGGGGGGGGGGTGGGGAGGGGGACTCAGCCAGGAGGCCCAGGAGCTCCCCCAGCCCCTGTTTCTAGGAGAAGTAGAGGCTTTTTTTTTCATCTTTTTTCCTTTCTTTAAAAAAAAAGAAAAAAAGATGATGCCTCAGGTTGGGGGGGGGGCAACCATGGGGGACTGGGGGTGCAAGTGGGGGATGGGGCCTGGCAAGGCAGCCACTGGGAGGTATGGGGGAGCGGGGGCTGGGGCTGGGTGTGGCAGCCATCGGGGGGGCTGCAGCAGCTGGTGGGGGGTGGGGGCAGGTGGGGCAGCAGTTGGGGGGCTGGGGTGGGGCATGTGGGCCTTGCAGGGGGGGTGGCCCCTGTGAGGGCCATTTGGCCCCTGTTTCGGGGCCTGTTGGGGAGTCATAGCCCTTGTGTGGGGGCTGTAGCCCCTGTGGGAGGGCAGTACAATATATATATTCATGTTTCATGAACTCATGAAACATGTATTTAGAGTTCACTTTATTATTATGATAGAGACACTGGTAGGCTTCCACATTGCTTTAACACTGTACATATATCAATAAAACGTTGTCCAACTTATCGCTTTCTCTCTCTCTCTTTATAATGGTTTTTTGTTTTACTTGTGGAGGAACATGGATTTGGAGGTATTTTACAGAGTGACTTTGGGTTTTATTTATCAGGGATTTTTCAGTTTTCAAATAGGGAACACCAGAATTCCTGCTAGGGAGGCCAGTGGCAGGACCCTGCCTGCCCAGAGCTGGCACCTTGGACCCCGCTGGCTGTGGCTGACCTCCTGGCCAAATGGGGCCAAGAGGACATGCTTTGACAGTTCAAAGCAGGCCACCACACCTGCAACATCTTGTGGGCGATAGCTGCCCAGATGGCTGGGCAGGGGCACACATGGCAATAGTGTTGCACAAAGGCCAACTCTACAGCCACAACCCACTGGCTGTGCAGTTCCTATCTGGGTCTGGCGGGTGTGCAGCAGGTCACAGCCAGGCAGCAGCCCCCACTTCCAGACCACTGCAGTGGGTAAAGGGGGCAGGGAACTCTCAGGGCTGCTCCAGCAGGCCAGTTAGCACAAGTGGTAGAGTCCCCAGGTACCAATTGGCTGGGCCCCAGAAGCTTCTGAGAGTGAGTAGCCCTGAGCTACTTGCCAGGGCAGCTTTTTATACTGCTGGGGATAGCACAGGTGCTGGCCCTAGGCTCTAGCTCCCCCTGGCTGTAGATCCGGGAGGAACCAGGCAGGGTTATTTTGCCCCAAGTGGCACAATTTGCTCCACAACAAAGTGCATGTCCAAGCACGAGCACTGAGGCAAAAAGCCCTGGTTCAAATTTGCACTTCTTCTATTTTTGCTGCTGCAAGTGCACAAGCTTGCATGTGTGGATGCACCCATATAGTCTAACCTCTAGAACAGGACAGCGTAGCTATAGGAGCATCCTTTTTCAGTCTTATAGGTCTGTAAAATTAGGGGGATGTTTGAAGATTCCAATTATATACCTGTCAATACTAGTAATAGATGTCTTTGTTCACTTTAAGATACCTCTTGGATTATACATTCACTTGCAGTTGGACAATGAGTCAGCCTCAGTTTCTGGACTGTTTTTCCTACCATTGGTGTGAATTATTCTATTCTAATTCTATAATCTAAATTATGTTAATCTAGACAGTGTAAAATGGGGAACATGTATATCACTACTTGTTAAAGCTCTCTTAGGATAATCTATGGCAATTTTACACTCTACTATACCAGAATAAGCCTCTACTTTCTTTCCACTCAAACATACTATTACAGACAGCTTCCTGACTCTGACTTCATACAGGTTTATTAAAGGGAACTTAGTATCTAGTGAACAGAGCCCTGCTAAATCTTTTTAAAGCAAGTATTAACAAACATCATCTTAGTTTATTGGAACAAGAAAAATCCTCCAGCAATGAACAGAGGATAGAAGAAAGGGGAAGCGGGAGAACCCCTACCAACCTTAAAACTTAAAGAATGGGAGCTTAAAAATGCATGGAAGGGCGTCAGCAAATGGGGATCATATTTTCTACTCCTCTCTGACCTGTTTTTTTGAGACAGAAAGAGAGAGAGAGAGCAATCCCTTATCTTTAATTTCTTACTAGGTTTTTTTTTTTTTTTTAATTTTCTCATCCTCTATTTCTGTATTCTGCCCTTCTTGCATGAATGGCGTGTCTGACAGAAGAGATCAAAGGTGAGAACTGGAAGAAGAATACTGTGTAGTGGTGCTAAATTGTTTCCATAAATCCTCTGCTGGTGTGACTCCAGCCTTTCTGTGTGTATAGGACAAAATCCAGGACCCAGAAGTTCATGGGAATTTTGCTGTTGATCTCAGTTCATAATTTCAGTTTTAATGTTTTATCCTCTTTGACAGTATCTTTCTGTCTGAGATCTATTCTTATCCATCACTGCCTACATATTTAAAACTGGTTTGTTTCTGAACAAGTTCTTATTCAGTTCTTCTACTGGGAAAGTCTCGTTGTGTAAGAAAAAAAATGTTAAGTAAAACACTTTGTTTTTTGTTACTGTTTTGTAAGATAAATCTGTATCGCATGAACCAAAGGCATAACTGGCCAGTACTGTGCCCTGGGCAGTGGTGGTGCTCAGTGCAGGGGCAGCAGATGAAGTTTTGCTGCTGCGGGAGGGAACATACCCTCATCCTTTTTTTGGCACTGACACATGTCAAGCACCCATTTAGGCTAGGAACAGACCTTACACATAAACTGATTTAAGTGATCAGAAACTGGTTTAAACCTGTAACAGAACAGATGTTCAGTGCATATAAACCAGTTTGAAAGTGGCTGAAACTAGTTTGAGATAAACCTGGTTGAACGTAGTATCAGACTTAACTCATTAAGTCAAACTGGTTTATGCAATGTCTGTCCCAGACCCCTTGCTGGTTTGAGTTAAACCAGAGTCTCCCAGCATCCTGGCATGCTCTCTGGGCTGGGCAGGATTCTCCACTTCACAGCAGAAATGGCCCCTCCTCTTTGCTCCCTGGCTGGAGCTCAGCACAGACTACAGGCACAGCAGGTTCTGCTGGTTTCCCTGTGTCCCCCTCTTCCCCCCCCAATGCTTAGGCAGAGATCCCTTCCTTCTCTCTGCCACAGCAGGAACTATCCAGCATGTGGTATGCTAGCTAATGCCAAGAGGTGTCTGTGTGTTTGTCTTTCTCTCCAGTTTCGTTGGGAAAGGCTGAGAGAACAGTGACCACTTAGGACTTTTTGGAGCTAATCAATAGGTCAGCTGGTAAGCTGTTTAAGAAGTTTGAAGTAATGTAGAGAGAGGCTATTGTTTTGCTAATCAGGTGATAAAGACTGTTATCAGCCGCCCCCCCCCCCCCCCTGCTGGCTTGCTTGTCTGTCAGTTTGCTGCAGACAGTATGACAAAGCAGGGAGGGAGATTGAAGTCCTCCATATCATCAATAGATGCATGCACTGCACACACACCCTTACCTTAAAATGCTAGCCCAGGGCTGGGGGCTGCCGACACTTCCACCCCTTGAGTAGCCAGCAGGCAAAAGCCTGTGACTGTGCAGGCAGGCCTCCCTAATAAAAGAGCCATGTCAGGGCCTGGCCACCGCCCCCCAGCTCAGCTTCCTGCAGAGGGGAAGGGGGGGCTGCTCAAGTGCCCCTTGGCTTCTAGCCTGAGCCACTGCAGGCATGTGTCTGAATTTCTTCAGTCCAAAGAGAATGCCTGTCCAATTTCAAACCAATTCAGCCTAGCCCAGTTAGACTAACCTGCAAAGATTGAATCAATTCAGGTGCAGGCTCTTTGAATGTCTGTCCCTAGCCTTAAACGCTGGTTTGCAGTGGCAAAAAGGAGTTGATATCTTCTGCTTTCCTCTGCAGCAGTGAACCTCTTGCCACTGCTGCTGTATCATGTGCCACGGTTGCTGCTCTTCCTACCCCGCTGCTGGAGCTGGAGTCAGTACAAGGAAGGTGCAGGGTGTGTGGGAGGGAGATGTGGAATAAGAGGATAAGGAGCTGCTTCAGCTCCATTCTGGGACTCTCCCACCCCTTAGGCAGCACCTGAAGTTCATGCCCATTTTCCCACCTATCATTATTGTACTAGCGTGAACACTACCTCATTTGTTTTAAAAATATCTGTTGTTTTAGCTGCAAAAGTCAGGTATAAAAGTCTGGTCTCACATGTTCCCCATCAACTCTAAATGATTCCTATCACAAGAATTTTCTTAGTAAGAGACCAAGTTCACCTTTGTGGGAAGAGATGATTTTGTTGTTGTTCAGTATATACACTATTCAGTGTCATGGTATTTTAGTTCATTATTCGAGCCCCTAGAAGTTGCCCCAGAACAACCATAAGTAATATAATGTCTTTACAGCTCTATTTTTTCATAAACTACAACTAGATGGCAATACATAAAGCTACTTTCTGCTAATGCAATAAACTTTATATAGCATAAAGTACCTACCCATCAAAAATAAGATACCTAATTTTCATACAAGTTACCTAGGAATATGAAAATGGCACACTCATTGTTAAACTCACTTGCTTTTATTTCTGGCCCTCTTTGTATATATTTACTCTTGAAGGGAATATTTTGGTACCATACAACCATGGGAAAAGAAATGACTTGTTAATTAGGGCTGTGTGAAGCTTTGGTCGCTGATTTGATTTGGAGGAGATTCGGCCCAATTTGGCAGCTGAATCTCCAAATCCAAGTTGAATCAGGAGACCTGTTAATTTCTCTGAATCAAATCAGAAGCCTCCAATTCGCTCAGAGAGATTCAACAAATTGGCCATAGACACAGCTTCTGGTCTACTTCTGGGTCTGCTGCGGCACTCCCGTGGGACTCCATCTACCCCACCATCCTCAGAGTTCATGAGCCATGCCTGGTACCTCAAGGTACATAGGAAAAACATATAAAGCTGTGTCTATGGACAAATTGCTGATTCTCTGAATCAAAATTGAATCTTTAGATTCAGCTGAATCAAATATGGGACAGTGACCTGAATCAGCAAATCAAATCACTGTGCCCCGAACTGGGCCGAATCTGAGTCGAATACTGCCCAGTTCACACATCCCTATTGTTAATATCTTCCCATAAGAAAAATACCACCCCACAAGTACCCTTCCAAATTCATAGATACATGGAGTGATGAATAGATTGATCATTGATGAACATGTTGAAAAACACTGGTTTGAGTCCTGAACCCTGAGGGACGCCACTAATCATCTTACTCCATGTCGACTTAGTTCCATCCATGAATACTCTCTGGGTCTTACCTCGGAGCCAGTTTCTTAGCCACTGGACTGTAAAGTTGCCAAGGTCACAATTTCCCAATTTTACCATAAAGACATTGTGGGAGACTAATTAAGAGGCTTTTTTGAAATCCAAGTATATGACATCAACCTCATCTCCCTTATCCAGGTTGTAACAGTGTGGAGTCTTAGGGTTGCCATGATCTCCCCTAAGGCCTCCTTTACCATGCTAAGTTGGCCTAAAGGGCACCCTCAATTCTCGCCCGCCACGTCTTTGATGAAAATATGTATATTAGAGAGACTGCCTTTCCATCACCTTGGACACTGTATGCTGTACGTTCAGAGCCTATGGACTCCTGGATCCCTGATGGGTCCTGCTTCAGAATAGATGTTATAATGGGTGCTTCAGGGCACCCTAGCCTTATGGGCTCTGCATGGCTCCAGCCACCCCTTTACCACGCCCTAAGCCTTGCAGATGAAACTGAAGTTCTTCGGTCTGGGCCCTGTTATAATTTAGCCCCCTGGTTCTCCTCAGGCTCTTCGGCACCCTGCCTCGCTTGGTGCCCCTCACAGGCGCTTGGACTCTCGGGCACCCTGCCTTGCTTAGCACCTCTCACGGGCGCTCGGGCTGTGTGCCCAGAATGCTGCAACCTCTCTGGCACCGGGGTCCCCACGCTGCTGTGGGTCCCCTATGAGGCCTCCTCCTTCCCCTAATAGCCTCACCCAAACCACCAGTGTTAAACAGTAAACAAAAAAGACAAACCCCTGGGCTATAACAAACACTAGCCATCTGACTATAACCTTATTCCAGCCACCCCTGGGGTGTTCCATCCTTTACCTGTCTCAGGGCTGTACCTGCAATCAGGTCTCTCCCCTCTGCTTGCTCTGGGAGAGCTCCTTCCCCCTTGGCTGCTGGCAGGGAACTTCCCCTCCTGGCCTCAGGCCTGGGATTATGAGAGAGCCAGGCCCTACTCCTTACGGTCAGCTGACCAGATGCAGGTGCTGCCACTTCCCTCATTAACCGGTTGTCCCAGCAACCTGCATGTGAGTGTTTATCTCTCCTCTCACAGTGGCAGGCACCTTAGTGCCCTGCTACACACCTCCCTGCCTTAAGACCCAGACTCACCGGGGCGGGTCTTTACTCTTGTCCATCTCGCATCTTTTGTTTTGGTCCTCTTAAGTTCTTGTTCTTGCTCCCCAACAATTTAGATATGTAGAGGTGGAAGTTTTCAGGAACCTCCTGCTCGCGTTTTCCCTCAAGGCACACCACGTGGGATTTCATAGGAGTTGCCCCTCCACAGGCAGTCCCCCCACATTAGCCAACCTTGGTAGGCTGAACTTTCAATCGGTTGAGCTCCCGCCTTCTAGGGTCTATCCTCTCCTCCCATGCTAGTCTCTTGTGGTGGCGGGGGGGAGGGGGAAGAACATTTTTTTTCCTCCTCACTCCCATAAAACTGAGCCCCGTTGTGGGCTGGCTTAAATCTTCTCAGTCCTCCCCCGGGAGTTTTTGCCTACTTTTTGGGGGTTCTTCTCCCCCTCACATCCAGTTCACCTATATTCAACCCCTGTATACCCTGGTTTCTTTCCTAGGGCAGGTTGTGGGGTTTCTCATCTCCCTATGACTCTCTGGAGATCCTGAAGCCTCCCCCAGATCTCCTACTGCCTCCTCACATGTGTATTCTTCTTTCCAGAACTCTACCTTACCCCAGCTGTGGGTCTTCCTTCCAGTCCCTTATACATCTTCACATATGCTACCCCCCTTTTGCTTTGATGAGCTTCCTCAACATCCATCACCTGACCTGCTTAGGGATATTACTTATATAAAACTGAGGCTTCTTCTCAGACTTTTGTCCCCCTCTGGGAGTTGGTTCCCTCCTCCTCGTCTCTTGTCCCTTGGCCCTATTTCCTTTCCTGGGCTCAATGGTTCCCATTTTAAGGGGCCTATCTTTGACCCATATTGCCCCAGGCCGCCTTTGTACAGTCCTGACAAATTGAGTGGGAAATCTCGTTCCTTGGGATAGTCTTTTCAGCCTTCCCTGCCGTCCCCATGTTTACCAGGTCTACTTTTCCTGGCCACCCCTGACTTGACCTTGTAATTTTTCCCTTGGCTTGTGGTCTAACTAGTTCCCCCAGCTGGCATCTTAGCCAGCTCATCTCCATTGTATGGTGCTTCTGCCATTTTTCCCATCTCTGGTTCCAACATTCTAGGAGTGCTGGCAGGGCCTCCTTTTGTAGGGTCCCAGGATTTTCCCCTACGGATCCCTCCTCCATAGCATTTCTCTCGGGCTGTCCTGGTCCAGCCTCATTCCTAGGATCCTCTGGGCCTATGTCTCTGGGGCACTTCCCTGGCTCAATATGCTTCAGATTCCTAAATTGGGTGGTTTCCAGCAGTGTCTCTACTTCCTTCAAGGCACCCTTCAATCCTTTCACCTCTTGGTATTGCTCCTGGTGTTCCAACTTAGTGGTCACCACATACTCCACTAGTTGGGTTCCCAGTGCCTCCAACCTTTCCCGCATGGTGTTTAAGGTTTGAGGTTTCTCTCCTGCTTCTACCAGGTTTGTTACATGCATTTCCTCTGACCTCTTAACCTCCCCCAGGTCTTGGATCTTTATAGCCATCTGGTCATTTGCTTCTTGTAACATTTTTCTCTCAGTCTCCAACCCCTGAATTTCTTGCCTCATAGTTTGTACTTCAAGCCGTAACTGTTCCCTTTCTGCACTTGTTCCTACTTCTTTGGCTAGGCTATCTTCCACGAGGGTTTTAAGGCACTGAACCTGTTCCCCAAGTTGATCTTTCTTCCCCTCTACACTCTGTAACTGTGTCTGTAACCGGTTGTTCTCTCTCTCCCTGGTCTTTAGCTTGCCTTCCAGGGACAGCCTTTGTTCATACAATGCCTCATAATTTGCCACACAAACTTTCATCTTTTCCATCTCCTGCAGGATTATCTTGTTTGTCTCTACTGCCTGTGTATGGCTCTCAAACTGTTTGTCCTGCATTTCCTGTGCAAGGTCTTCTGTACATATACTTTTCTGTTGCCAGCTCTCTAGCCCCTCCTGCAATTCCCCTATCCAGTCCTCTGGGCTTCCTTTTGGAGTACTCCTATCAGGCTTCCTGCTACTTCTAATTTCCATAGCACCTCCTTGTGTTCTTCCACCTGTTTGGTTGCAACACACTGGCCCTCTACCAGTTTTCTGGGACCTCTCCAGAGCACTACAAGTTCTCAAATAGCTTTGCCCTTCATTGTGCAATGACATCGGCCAGTTCTTCCAGCACTGTTGGGTGTACTTCATCTGGTCCTGCTGACTTGTAAATATCCAGTCTGTCTGGATGTTCCCCCCTTTGCCAACTGTGGGTGGGTGATCACCCCCACCTTGATCATCTTGTAAATAATACTCTCCAGACATTTTAGGCATTTATACACATGCTCCAGAAAGTGGAGGCGGGGTGGGGGGTGGGCACTTTAATTAGAGTGGGTTCAAGAGCCTCTATAATTAAAGCACCTGGAACATCACATGTGTCCATGTCCCCATGCTTAAAAATGGTGGCGGGGGCACTTTAGTTAAAGCTCATTGAATGAGCTTTAGTTAAAGTGCCCTCACCACCATTTTTCAGTGGGGGGGTGCTGATACATGTTGTGGCAGGGCACCAAACAGGCAGCAGCCAGGTGCCTGATAAGGGTGGCCATTTTGTCCTAGGGATATAAACTGGGCTGCAGTTTGCTGTAAGAAGGAAGTAGGAAACATCAGGCTGAGAGGCTGCTCTGGCTAGAGTCAGGAGGTAAGGGTAGAGGCTATGGGGAGGAGGTAACCCCTTGTCTTGGGTAAGACACAAAACTGCACCCTGCAAGGGAAGGGTGGTCTGGTAAGGCTCCTAGTGGCATGGGAGCCTCCAGGAAATGCCAGATCAGTTACCTCCCCAGTGAAAGGCAGGTCAGGGCACCTTATAACCCCAGCCCCACATCCCTGTTGGTGTTGTAATGAGCAGGGGAAGTCCAGGGCTTGTTAAGGAGCCCTGAGGCAGAGCTCAGGCTGGAGGAGGGTCCGGGGGTTGCACCCAAGCAGCAGGGTAAAGCCTGGGGCCATGAGTAAGACCCTGAGAGAGAGAGAGGGGTGATGATTAGAGTGGCCTTATGAATGTGGGTGAGTGAGGAGGGCCAGTGGATGCATAGTGGCCTGGCAAGGGGCCAGAAGTGAAATAAGCCTACAGATGTAGAATTGATTAGTCAATGCTAGGGTGAGGGTAGTGGGAGACCCCTAACAGACTGTTCCAGGGCTAACTGAGGTGAGGAGAACTAAGCCTGAAGCCAGGTGAGGCCGGGCAGGATGTGTGTGTGGCCCTGAGAGAGAGCAGTATGAAAGAGCCTAGGTGAGAGCCAGTGGAGTAAATGGGACCCTGGTGAGAGAGGGGTGGTATGTGACTGATTTTGAATAAGCTTGAATATCATGTCAACTGGAATCACTGAAAATCATGAAAAAAACCTATTTCTATCTGGATAACTAAAATAACAAGACTTCAAATGGCTTTCAATCACATCCAAACTATTTTAATATAATAAAAGCCTTAGTTTGTCTGTCTGTCTCTGTCATGCTTTATTTGCACTGTGATTGATTGTCTTGGCAGCCAATCACAATGCTGACTGAAGCAACTGATCAGAGTGCTCTGCACAGACACACACACGGTGGAGCACCGCTCTGCCAGTAGGGACTGAGGGGCCGGAGCAGTGGGGGTGAAGCCAGTGGCACTAGCCTCACCCCTGCCCCCCCGCAAGCCTGCTTCTTAGAGGCAGAGAGGGATGGTGGGGACGGATTGGGGCAGTGGAGTGCCACCATGACGGAGGGGATGGAGTATGGGAGCATGGCCCCACCCTCCCCCCTGGTCCTGGTCTTGCTCCTTGGAGGCAGCAGCGCAGGGTGCTGGCAGCCCAGCACTGGCCTCACCACCTGCTTCAGCCTCACCACCACTGCCACTGCTGCTGGGCCCTAACAAAAGCCAGCAGGGAGGGGGAGGCAGAAAAGGGAGGGGGGCATGGTGGCAGCACCTACTGCTGCCACTGGGCCCTGAGAACAGCCAGAAGGCAGGGGAATTAGGGGGGAAGAGGGTTGCACATGGCCTGACACACAGTAGTAGCACCATGGGGTGGCGGCTGCAGCTGCTGCATGTAAGCTTCCTCCCCTCCCCTGCACCTAGGAGGCAGTGGCATTGCAGGGTGGAGCATTGGGGGGGGGAGGCGGGCACACAGGGCCAGAGGCAGAGCAGAGGCAGCACAAGGGGGTGGGTGATGGTGCTCTGTTACCCTCCACCGCCCCTCCCCCCTGCCCTGTCATTCTTGATGGATAATTGGCTACTTAGGCATAAAATCTCTCATACACATATGGAAAGAGAATCTGTGAATCAACTTCCCGTTTTAATAACGAATTACTAGTACGTTTAACAAATACAATTGGCAACTCATAAATTCAGGAGCACTGATGTGCTTTTAGTAATCTGTAAGAAAGTTTTACCCTTAAATGTTTTTCTCTATCAGTTTTGTCCTAATGAATATTGAAGGCTACCATTTATTTAGCAAACATTCTCCCTTTGTGCTTTTCTGCATTAATTAATGCTTGCAGAGTGTCTGAAAAATATAAAATTCTCTGAGTCAGTTATTAAGAACCAGGTCCTACAAGGCTTTGTTCACCCTACTTGTCCTTTTTTGAGTAGGCCCATTGATTTGTCTGGGTATTAATTATAATTACTGTTTATCACTCTTAGACACAAACTGTTTGTGGAACTTGGCTTTGGAAAACAATTCACTACAGAGTGTTCTTCTACATATAAACTTATATATAACACTTCATCTTCTCCCTTATGCCAATTGCTTGCATTTATCGTTGTCAATGAGTTTTTCATTCCAACTTGTTACTCTTGTTTTTTCTTAATACGGGGGTGGGGGGGGGGATGCCTAAGGCTAGTATATACAAACAAACAAAGAACTTCCAGCAGTAATACAGTAGCTTTTTAAAGAAAAATAAAGAAGGTTCTACAAACCTTGGTCTTCATGAAAGTTCAAGCCTATTTTTGCCTTTATTCTATTATAGACAACACTTAGAAAATTCTGGTGTAGGAACATCTTGGGGAGTGATGAGAAGGGAATGAGGGAGACAAAGCACTTTAGAAAAATTACTTTTGGCTGGTGTGCAATAATTAATACAATTACAGAGACCATGCCACTTGATTCTTATTAGTAGTAGGACCCAGTTCAAGATAGTCATGTTTCCCTTTTAAGACTTGAATGGTCTTATTTCAAGGTGCCTCAAGGCCTTGTCTTGCATCTCCCTAATCCTTTTTTGACACTTATCAAACTATCCTCTTTCTTCGACTCATGAGTCTTACAAATGCTGATCTGAAAGGCCTCTTCCCTGAAGCATCTGCTGGAAGTGATTTTCTGTATTTTTCTACTTCACAGTTTCACTCCCCTTTGACTTTCTTCATCTTGCTAAATATGCAGCTCTTGTGATCTCTTGGTATATTCACAATGATTAATAAACATCACTAATAGAAAATAAAATTATCCAAAAGTCAGCTCAGCCCCTCCCTGTAAACAGTATTCCTTCTCTCAATAGCCACAAATTCTCCCTGAAATAAATAAGTTGAATTCAAGCATCTTACTGTGAAAAGCAGATATATTTGAGGCTTTATACCAAGGTTTGAAGATCAAACAATTTAAGACTGAAAAGGAAATATATTCCAGGAGTGAGAGCACTAGATTGAGAACTTCTGTTCATCCTACCGATCACACACTTCAAAATGGGAGACAACTAACAAGAGCATCCCAGATTATTTGACTTGTATGAAAGGTGAATAAGGACAGAAGTGATCTTTAGGAATGGCAGGGTAACAACTACATAATGCTTTATAGATCTAAAATCACACCTAGAAAGTAATCGGTAATAATTCTAGTCTGTGAGTATAGATATAAAACATTCCATATCCAAACCACAACAAGCATTTCAACTATTGTATTCTGTATGGGATGTAGATTCCAAGTAACTTTTAGAGGTAACTCCTTAGTACCATAATTAAATCTGGAGGTGACAGTCACAGAAAACTCTTGAGTTTTTTTTCTTAGAGGCAAGGTCTCCAAGTCAGGTGCAGATGGAAAAAAAAAAAACAGTTAATGGCCTAATAATGCATGAGAGAATTAAGGAGCAGAGGATGATGAAGGATGTTTTCAGGAGACAGTCTTTCTAATATCAGATACATAAACCAAGGCTACAACCCCTCCTCTATATAGTTCCCAAAATCATGTTTTGTTTTCGCTTGTTTTTGAGCTTCAGGTAAGTTCCTATGTCAACCTGTCTCCAGGAAACCAGAGATGAACCAAGTAGATCTGCTGTGGATCCTCTCCATACTTTGAGGCAAATGAGTATATCTTTTGACTTCACAAACAACATTAAGCATAAACATAACTACTTATCTGAACAGGTTTATATTATGAAATCCATACAGAGAAAAAAAATTCCATGTTCTTTAAATGAAAGAATATGTACCAGATTTGTTGCTACTAAGAAAAATAGTCTAGTGCTCTCTATGATGGAAAGAGATTATGCTTACCAACTGCTGAAGTGATTTTCAAGATCTATTATTTTCACATTTAAATTCTATTTCTGGCTTATCTTTGTCTTTAGCTCAGGATGTGCAATATATTGTGAAATCTGCTTATCTGCTTCCTGGCATGTCCTTGGTAAGGATAAGTACATTAGAGGAACACCCAAATCTTAGATTTTTTTCCTAAAACACCCCCTAAGAAGGGCTGCTTTAAATGAAAATCTTGGATAAACGTTATAACTATCCTATGTGCCATGAATCAACCTGCTTATGAGCTGGATCCTACAGATTGCTGAGCCACCTGCAACTAGCAAGAAATTGAATTGTGGGTGTTCAACACCTTGTAGGTTCTGACTCTATATTATGTAAATACTGAAATAACTATATCATTAATAGGCTTAGTTCCTTCTAGAGCAGGCACATAAATACATCAGATTACGGTCATTTTCCTGTACTCCACCCATCATGTTGACTTTTACTAAGGGCTTTCCTTTCCCAGCACTAGGGAAGTTATGCCAGCATCAGACAACGGGGAACCCAAAGCTGATGGCTAACTAGTCAGCAGAATAACAGCCCTCAACGTACATTTCTGGATTGGGTGGGAGAAATGACGATAAACCATGCCACAATGACTATCCCAGGGAAGGACTGGTTACAAGGGGAAACCATTTTGCTGCTGCTTAGTACCTCTGGAGAGGAGGCATGTTTTGCTCAATTAAAGTAGTCTGTCTCCTATGTCCCCTGGCCTTTCTCTCTCTTCCCCCAAGAATGACTGAAATTTCTAACATTCATAACTGAACCTTTAAAAAGAATCAACTATGGTCTTTTAATCTAAATCTGAAAATTTCCCATCCTTATTGTTTAATTTCTCAAGCAACACTGTGGCTATGGTTCTTTTGTGACAGGCTAGAGGTGAGGTCAAATAAAACAATTTACATGCATTCTTCAATCAAAACTAAAAATAAAGCATTGCAAATCAAAGGTGAGTCAGGGCAATCCTGATTTAAGCTAGAACACGGAATAAAAATCTTTCACATAATAATATTTAAGGACACTACCAAACTAATAGGTGTGCTGTGATATAAAGATGTTAAGAGTCCAAGTTGGAAATGCCACTTCTGCTCCTCTTCCTGCCCCTCCTCCCCCAGCTTCTGTTCCCTCTCCCCTTCCCCTTGCTCTACACTGGCAGGTTCTGTCCATGCTGCAGCCTGGGGCACAGAGCATGGCCCCATCCCTGTCCATAAAGCAACTGGGCAGGGTGTGCAGGCTAAGGGGTCACGCTGGGGCTGTGCTCAATATCCTAGGCTGCAGCATGGATGGAACCTGCAGGTACAGATCAAGGATAAGGGGGCAGAGGGAAAGGGACAGTTGTAGAAGCAGAGGCTATATGGGTTGTATGGAGATGGCAGGGGAAGAGGCAGTGGGGTGGATGATGACAGGAATCAGCTGTGGCTATGGCTCTGACCCTCAGTAGGGGTCCAAGCCACAGCAGCCACCTACCCTTCCCCACCCCCCTCCACCATTCTAAGATGAGGGGCTTCCCCCCATGTTAAATGTGGGGAAAAAAACTGATTTTTAGAATCAAGTGACTACTGTAGATCCTGGTGATGTCAGTCAGGTCACAGCTCCTTCTCTTTGTCTCTCTCATCTATCCACCTCCATAGTGAGGCAAGTTTGCTCAAAACAATTGATTCTTTGATATACATCATGTTGCCATTGGGAACAATACAGTGCTTGATTCTCTTAGGTACTGAATTGAATATTGCATTTCATCATATTGTCCTTCAAAGTATCCTTGAAGTCCTTCTTTTGCTCACTTCTAAAGCAGTGAGCATTGGTGAGTTGGGAGTATAGAACCTGTTTGGGAGCTTGTTTTCAGGCATCCATAGGGTGTGTCTTGTCCAATGATGCTGGTGCCATACTAAACATGGCTTCAATGATGGTGATGTTTGCTTGAGCCAGAATGCTGACGTTCATTTTGCTGTCCTTCCAATTTATATGGAGGATTAGCTCTTGTAGCAAAGCCTTAAGATCTTTTAAATGTTGGGGCCAACTATGCAAAAAAATGATAACTGAATTGATATAAGCTGCTGCATAACCCTGATGGGAGTTGTCCATAAGATGTTGGAACATCGCCGCAGCACTGTGGAATCTGAAGGTCGTTCTATGAAATTCAGAGATCCCACGGTGCGGGCCATCAGTATCTGCCAGTAGCCTTTGGTCATATCAAGGGTTGTAATGTACCTAGCTTGCCTGATTTTTTTTTTTTCCTACAATCTCTTCTACCCAGGACATGGGGAAAGCATCACATTTTCACCACAGGGTTTACCTTCCTAAAATCTACACAAAACCTTAGGGAGCCATTGGGTTTTGGTACTATTACCAAGGGGCTCTGCCACTGGCTTTGGGTCTCTTTCAATGATCCCCTTGGCCACCATGTGTTCAATCTCTTGCTTCACTTCTTCATGTAGTCTTTGGGGAAGACATCTCCAATGTTCTTGGATCACCTCCCTGAGTGGAGTATGTATGTGGTGAGTGACTCCTTGGGTCAGCCTAAGCTCTTCCTGAAATATGTCTTGAAACTCCTCAACCACTTGGGTTAGATGGTTTATTTGTTCCTATGTTAGGTGACTCCCCATATGTGGGGCCTTTGCTTCCCTATTCTTCGTGACTTCCTTTGCTGGGGGACCAAATTCCAAAGGATTGGGGTCAGAGTGCATCATCCAGCCTTCTTGTCCCTTCCATTTTTTCAATAAATTCATATGGTCCAATTGTACTTCCCACCTTTGTCCTGGCCATAGGACCTTGTAATTAACTGGCTTCACCCTTTGGTATATCTTGTAGAGCCCTTGCCACTGGAACAATAATTTGCTATCCAGTAATAAAAGCAGCACTTTTCCCCCCACAGCAGATTCTCTTTCCTCAATCCTCACCTTTCCAGAGACGCAGGGTCTTGTTTCGGCCGGGCTGAGCCGACCCGAGGTGATTTACAAATTGCTTGTTTGTCAGGGCGGGCTGGTGAATGGAGAGGCTGACAAGGTTTAATGGTTGTAAAAACTTTACTTATGTCACAGGTGGCTGCGACGGAAACGGTCCGGTCCGGTTGTTTGAACAACAATGTGAGTTGATCCAGCTGGCAAGGCCAAAGCCAGCAAATCCGTCCATAACTTAAGCTGGCGGGAAAAGGGTACGTCTGGGATTGTGCTCGGCGATGGGAAGAAGGATCGATAGGTGATCAGTCTATCGACCAGCTAGCCGCAAGTCAGATCTCTTTAGAGGCACACTGCATCGTGCTCAAAGTTCTTCGACTTGGGCGGAAGTCGCGCTAATTTTTAAACAGCCAGCAAGCCAATTACCGGCCGCCACGTGTGAATAATTTAGCACTAGCCAATAGCGGGACACAAATTTACATTCGAATAGCGGGAACTCTTTGCACCGTGCATTTCTGTGCTGCAAAGGGAAAATGCATCCTGCAAAGACAGCTGCAACTTGGCGAGAACTCTCTCCTGCACGTGGGTTCTTTATGCAGCAAAAACCCTCGCTGTGCAAGAGACTCTCATGTGACAAGAAAATTGCATAGTGCCGAGGCACCAAAATCACTGGGTTATGACATGCCCCCTTGCCGACGGCACAACTGGAATTTTCGACACATGAGCACATCATACGGCATCTTTGTTAGAGGATTCACTGACTTGGCAAAGCCTTCACAACCAATATATATATATATATATATATATATATATATATACATACATAAACAAATAACTTGACAAATCAGTCTTTTCAACAAGTTACAAAATACAATAACTTTGAACACATAACAACAACTGTTGATCATCGTCTGATCGGAGAACATCCGCTTTGGTCCGTCTTCTCCTATAACAGACAATGTCAGTAAACACTTAACAAATGAAAAATAGTATCATAACAAGTCCTGAGCCAATGGGCTTTTTGCCGTCTCAGTGCCTCCCTCGCAACCATCACTCTTTGGCCTCGAATGGACTGCAGTCTGGTCTCGTAATCAGGTGGTTGTGGATTACCGCTTTTGCTGGGGTCAAACCTGTGAAGAAAACAGAATAACAAGACAAAACAAAACAAGAAAGAATCATAATTGGTTTCACTATAAGGATACTGAGTGAACGTCGGAACGGCGAGTTATCCAGTTGTGATGAACGATAATAGGAGGACAATCAGGCTTCTCTTCCAATTGGACAGAATAGGAATTGGGATGGAAAAGAACATATTTTTCAGATCCAATGCGACTCCGAACCACTGACTTTGCTGGAACTGTGCCATCTCAAACATACACTGTGGCAGCATTGATGGATTAGGTTGTTGAAGTACCTGACACCTTTTGTTGACTTATCTATAGTCCACGACCAACCGAGCTTCATTAGGCTTCCCAGGTTTCGCAACTCCCCATCCTGATGATAGGTAGGTGCTGGCTGTTACGGTCTTAATACAGCCTTGTCACTCGAGTCGCTGCAGAAGGTCAGTAAGGGACTGTTTTAGAGAGTCCTTAGTTGGGATTGGCCGATATCGCCAGGTGGAAGTGTCATGAAGCGTTGGTCGATGCCAGTTCTGCTCTGGGATAATTATGGGTAATGCCTGTAGCACTTGTTCCTTGAGGTCAAGCACTTTTATCCCCGGGATTCCTAAAATGTTGATGCCCCCTAGAACAGCCTCTAGGGGATATCAGTGATCCTGAACCCAAAACTTGACATTCGTTGTTACGGCGATAGCGTTAAGCCCTTGTACCTTGATCGTCTTGGTGGTCTTTTGATGAGGTATCATTGAGGTAATCACATTGGTCTGAGCTCCAGTATCGAGAAGGAAGAATACCTGTTGTTTGTCATCCGGATCGGTAGGGTTGTAAACAGTGAGTTCAGTGCATGGACGAGAATCAGTAGGATCGGGTTTGAATTGGTGAAGGCCGCCGGCTGAGCCGCCGGCCGTTACTCATTTTTTGGCGAATCCTCGAAATTAAATCCCAATGCTTCAGCCATACTGGCCTGGGCCTTGTCTCCCAAAAGTCTTAATTGAGCCTTTGTTAGTCCGGAGTAAGTGAGAAGAAATCCGAACATAGTTCTTTCCTTCAGAGTTCTTTCCTTTGAGGTTCTTTCTTTTGGGGTCCTTGGAGGTGACCCCCATGGCTCTTGCCGAGGGGTATACCCTTGACGCCGAGGCCTCAATGTTGCAGCTAGGTATGCTGAAGGTCGATCCCTTGTCATTAGAAGCTTCCTCACCTTGCTTCATGAGTGCCTGCAATTGTGGGAGATGACCTAAAAGATTTCCCACTGGTTGACCTGCCATCGGGTTCAAGAAGAGTCGGAGTGTAACAGCATTCGCTCCTCCGTATACCTGCACGCAGGCATCTATGGCTTCCAAGGGCGTTGGAATTGCCCCGGGGTCCGATAGGTAACAATGAGCCCATCTCTCTTTACGCTGGACTGCTGTTAGTCCCATTAGATTTGTTCTCGGGCTCCATGAGACATACGACACTCCAACTATAGCCAGGAGAAGTTGTTCTGCAGTAGCCTTCTGCGGGCAACCCTCGTGCCAGGTGTGAAATTTGTGGGTTACCTGTCCTACCACAAGCGCCGGGAGCGGGATGGGCCAGTGGGCACTGTCCGTGACCACATACAAATCAGTAGCGCGCCCTCCGCTCCACGCCGCTTGTCGTGTCAGGGCACTCGCTTCTTTCTTATCCAGAGTGTCAGATCCAAATTCCACTATCAGTCTTCCTAACCACATGGCCAAGGTTTCTTCCGGCCTTATTTTAGATTCTTTGCAAAGCTCTTGTATCTCTGGTCTGGTGCGTGTACGAGAGATAACAGTGGTACGCGTGGTACCTTCTTCATCCTCAACATGCTTTGTCACAGCTATCGGGTAAGCTGCGGCAGAGAGAAAGTTAAATTCTGTATCTGGGAGCGTTGGGTATATCCCTCCTCCCATTGCCCCCTCCCCGTGGTAAAGAGGCGTGGCCGTTGGGAACGACGTCACCTCAGGGGGTGGAGTCACTTGGAGGATCCCCGCCGGGTCTTCCGAAGCTCCGCCCCTCTTTTCCGGGTTCCTTGGATGGCTCGCGCTTCTTTCAGCGCCATTTTCTGCTAACAGCATCATGCGGCTGGCACTGTTAATAAACGCTGCTCCAGAGCCCGTTGCTGTCGACTCCAGCGACTCCTTACCCGCAGTATGCATCTGAGCCTCCAAATTCGCGTATTCCCTTAGTAGGCCCGTTACTGCATGGAACAGCACATTTATCATCTTTCCCTTTTTCCATTTAATTAGACCCCACTTCGGCTTGTGACGGCCCTTAGTTTCCAAATCCTCCCGTAGCTGAATGAGGAGCTCATGGCCCCGCGACTCAGGCACCAAATCCAGACAGTTGAACCAGTCCACGGGGGTGGGTTCCCCCCCTCCTTTAAGTATCGGGTGCATTGGGCGAACTCCTGAGCGGGGGTCAGCTTTTCTGCTTTCTGCACCTTCACCCCGGCTAGGGATATGGTTGATGTTTCCTCTGGGGGCCGATAATAAACCCGGTCGCTCCCCATTATGCATCCGAACTCCCCAAGGGATAGCTTTGTTCTTCATTCTTTCACTACGGCTTCTCTTTTTAGGGAGAAGTAGCCATCAATATTTCTTTCATCCCCTTCTACCACCTGGTGGTAAGCGATATGCGCCCATAGAGCGTTAGCATTCTCTACGTGGCGGTTCCCAGTGCGTCAGGGGCAGCACCTAATTAGGTTCTTCTCCATCACCGTGCCCTTTGATCCCATCCTCGTTGCCATGTCTCGGCCGGGCTGAGCCGACCCGAGGTGATTTAGAAATTGCTTGTTTGTCAGGGTGGGCTGGTGAATGGAGAGGCTGACAAGGTTTAATGGTTGTAAAAACTTTACTTATGTCGCGGGTGGCTGCGACGGAAACGGTCCGGTTGTCTGAACAACAATGTGAGTTGCTCCAGCTGGCAAGGCCAAAGCCAGCAAATCCATCCGTAACTTAAGCCGGCGGGAAAAGGGTACGTCTGGGATTGCGCTTGGCGACGGGAAGAAGGATCGATAGGTGATCAGTCTATTGACCAGCTAGCCGCAAGTCAGATCTCTTTAGAGGCACTCTGCAGCGTGCTCAAAGTTCTTCGACTTGGGCGGAAGTCGCGCTAATTTTTAAACGGCCAGCAAGCCAATTACCGGCCGCCACGTGTGAATAATTTAGCACTAGCCAATAGCGGGACACAAATTTACATTCGAATAGCGGGAACTCTTTGCACCGTGCATTTCTGTGCTGCAAAGGGAAAATGCATCCTGCAAAGACAGCTGCAACTTGGTGGGAACTCTCTCCTGCACGTGGGTTCTTTATGCAGCAAAAACCCTCGCTGTGCAAGAGACTCTCATGTGACAAGAAAATTCCATAGTGCTGAAGCACCAAAATCACTGGGTTATGACAGGTTTCAGGGGACTCAGTGGCCTTTTGAAAAACTGTCTTGAGATCTGGCTAATCTCAGCCCAGTATCACGGAACAAAGCAGCTGTGGTGCCAATCCTAGCAGCAGTTCTCTTGTTCATCCCAACATAATTAACTTCACCTTTCATCTTTGATATTTTTGGTTTTCTCCATGAACACAAGTCAGTGTGGTAGGGATGGCGAGTTCTCCGATTCCAGCAGGGATCAACGAGGCTTTCACTAGGGTTTGTGCACACCACTTATCTATCACCACCTGGTACTCTTGGCCCTCCATTATCACCACCATTGTAGGGCAGGGCAGCAGTTTCCCGGTGACAGAGCCAAAACTACAGTCCATTGGCTCTGGCTTAACCGCTTCTTCTGCCACCTCACCTGAAGGGTATGGTCTTCCTTACAGCATCCCAGAGCTTGGGGCACATCCAAGCCCTATGGCCTCATTCCACCTAAATATGGCTCTGCTCATACCTTCTTAAACCACCTGGACATGGTTCATGGGTCCTTGCTGATCCTTCTCACATCCTCTAGCCAATGGGTGAGAGAAACTTGGGTTTCCCCTCTGAGGTGCTTACCCTCAGTATCTGAAAAAGGCTTGGCCAGCTTTAGGACTTCCTTGGAGGTCGGGTTGGTGTTTCTGGACTCACTGTTGGGCACCTTCCACAAGGTCCTCAATAAACTTGTTCTAACACAATTGTGTTTAATACCTCAGTCGGGGACTGTACCTCTGGCATAAGCCACTCTTAGGCCAGGTTCCTCAGGGCCTGCAACAGTACCTGTGGCCACCTTTCGTCTTTTCCTTTCTTCCCCCCAAAAACAGATATGATAGCTTTCTGTGGATACATCCATTCTATACAATATTGTACCCTTCAGTTTCTTATAATTCCCTGCCTCTTCCAGGGGCAGGGCCCTAATGTGGCTTGTGCCTGACCAGTGAGCAAAGGGCCCAGCCTGTGGGTATGGCCAGTCTCTCAAATGATTCTAAGTAGGCCTTGGGGTCATCATTTTTATCCATTTTGGGCATCCTAAACTCTTAAGTAACTCTGTTCCAGTCCCCAGCCAGGGTTTCCCCCACTGGTACTTGGGTGTCTTTTTCCTGGACTTTCAGGCTGCTCCATGAAAATGGCAAGCTCAGGAACATAGTGCCCAGTGCTTCAGCCACAGCACTAGTGGCTAGGGGGGAGGAGAGGTGTGTGTGTGTGCTGTGCTAGTGCACAGGTACAAGAGAGGTTGCAAGCAAGGGGCTGTCTCCTCTTGACCATCTCACCCTACTACAGCATGTCATGGCTGTTGTCAAACTTTTGAATCTCTTAGGGTTTTTCCTTCTACCATTTGTTCTTTCACTTGAATTTTCCTCTGGATCTCAGCTTCAATGTGGTAATAAATGTCTTAGTCATAGAGTCAATGGACCAGAAGGGATCTGTAAGATCATCAACTCTGGTACCCTGCCATAAGCAGGAGGTTAAAGAATTCAAAGTAGCTCAACAAGGTGCTTATCCAGCCTCTCTTGAACACCTCCAAGGATGGTGACTGTACCACTTCTGCAGGAAAGTGTTCCAGGTTCTAGTTACCCTTATGGAGAAGAAGTTCTTCCTTATGTCCAGCCTAAATCTTCCCTCTATTAGTTTGTGACCATTGGTCTTCATCCTTCAAAGGGATGCCTTCCTGAAGAGTTGCTCCCCCAGATCCTGGTATTCCCCCCTGACATATTTTTAGGTGGCTATCAAGTCACTTCGCAGCCTCCTCTTACCCAGACTGAACAAGCCCAGCTCCTAGAGTCTCTCCTCATAGGGCCTGTCCTCCAGGCCCCTAATCATGCTGGTGAGCCTTTTGTCCTGATTTGTGTGTTTACATCATGTATATATATATATAGAGGTTGATTGCATAATAGCTCAAAATGAAGTTTTACTCTTATATATTGTGGGGAGGGAGGTGGAAGGATGGGGGGTATGGGTAGGTGGGTATGGGGTTTGTGGGGGATATATGGATGGGTGGGTATGGAGGGGCTGTGAGGGGTTTGTTAGGGTCTGTGGGTGGGTATGGGGTTTGTGGGAGGCTCTGGGGTGTATAGAGAGGGAGGGAGGCTGGGGTGTGTGGGGGGGGTGGAGTGTACGTGGTGGGTGTGTGTATGTAGCAATGAGTGGGGCTCCCCCCACCCTGAAGTGCATAGGTGTGTGTGGAGAGTGCATGTGGGGAGGAGTGTGGGGTTTACAGAGGAGTATGCAGGAGGGTGTGGGTGGGTGCAGTTTGTGGGTGTGTGATTTATGCATGGGGTGTGTGGTTATGTGGTTTGTGGGAAAGGGCTTGTGGGTATGGTGGGGTGCGCATGGGAGCCCCCCTTCCCCTGCCCCCAAGCTGATCAACATCCACCCCCACCCTGCAACAGCCCAGAGTCCGCATGCCCTGCAGTGCCTCCCCACCACCACCAACAGCACACAGGCCTGCCCTACATCCACTTTGAACTCATCCTCATGGGAGTGGACCAGACAGAACCCACATACACAGCCAAGACCCCAGCCCACCCCACCCTCCACCCATTCTGTACCATTCGCCTGTGGCACATTCAGCCACCCCATGGGCATGCAGTGGGCCTGGGGTTGCTCTGCAGCTGGACTGCCTTTCTAGGCAACCCAGGTGCTGGCAGCTCCTTCTAGCTGCCACTGCTGGCCCCATTCCCATAGTACTGGCAGGGACCCATGTTCACAGCCCTGTCCCACCCTGCCCTGTGCCTGCTCCTGACTTGCCTGCACAGGCTCAGCAGCAGCAATGGCAGCTGGATGGATATTGTTCCTCGGTGGAGGAGAAAAGCAGCATCTCCCCCTTGCCACTGCTGGGCCCTTCCTGCTGCAGGCACCCGGAGCCCACTCCTGGCTGCCCTGCATCTTCTCTGCACTGCTACCACTGCCCCTGGGTAGCCTGGAGGTGGTGGTGATGGTGGCAGAGATGTAGGGCAGCCCAGTGTGGGCTCTGGGTGGCTGCAGTAGAAAGGACCTTGCAGCAGTGAGGGGGAGGGGATGCTTTTCCTCCATACAGAGGAAAAGTTTCTGCCTTGTTGCTGCTGCTGCTGCTGAGTCTGAACGGGCGAGTCTGAAGCAAGTATGGGGTAGGCTGGGCTGCAGCTGTATGCATGGGTCCCTGCCAGTACCACAGGGCTAGCACCAGTGGAGGCAGCAGCAGCTGGAAGGAGCCACCACTGCCTCCACTGCCTAGAAAGGCAATCCATCTACGGAGCTGCCCCAGCCCTGCTGTGTGCCCAGAGGGTGGAGGATGCATCACAGGCAGGCAGTGCCTGGGCCAGGCAGGACTGATGGGCACTCCACGGGCCAGACAAAACCCCTCTGTGGGTGGGATCTGGCCCGTGGGCTGTATTTTCCCCGCCCTTGACATAGTCAGGTGACAGTGTTTTGAGTGGGAGTACATCCATGATGTCTTCCATTTGCTGCTTTGGTGGAATAACGAGTTTGGATCATAATCTTACCATTACAAACACTTACTCAGGAGGAGAATTCCAATTACCCCAGTCCTTCTTTTTGAAGTGCTCCTTTCCATAGCTCAGAGTCTTTGCCCACTTTAGCAGTGAAATTACCAACAAGAATTCTCTTATATTCTTTGGGAACAGATGACAAGACTTGGTTGAGTTTAGAAAAGAATTCTTCTTTTGTTTCATCATCTGTGTCAAGGTGTACATACTGATGACTGCTGCTTGTTATCTGTTGGTCAGCTGAAGACAAAGGGTTATAAGATAGTCATTGATGCCAATTGAACATTCCAGAATCTAAGTAACAATCTTGGTCCTGAAAAAAACCCAAACACTATGGTTGTGCCTGTCTTTTTCAGCTTTTCCTTCCCCATTAAAGGAGTAGCCACCACTATACTCTGTGAGCTACCCTTCCTGTAGATGTGGTCTCATTAGGTGCAGCAGTGGCTGTATCTAACTGTGCACATTCTCTGGCCCTGACTGACTGCAGTCAGTCACTGCTATGGTTGTCCATCAGGGTGAAGATGTTCCAGGCAGCAAACTTTATTACTTAATTTGGACTACAGGTGAAATGAAACGGACCATGCTCAGGGCACCTTTTCTACTCTTCTCCCCATATAGAGTAAACAGGATGGATCCTAAATAGAGCTGCTCAGTCATGGTTGTAGCTGCTGAATTGCACACCTGTCTCAGTGGAAGTACAAAACTACAGTCATAAAATCATTGCCTCCATGTAGTTCCATGATTAAGGGATTCTGATAATCCCTAGCCCCTGCCCCTGTTGCCAGTTGTCTGTTCCCATAAGACTTGTTATTGAAGAAAGATGCCTGATCATGTCTCCTTTTAATGTGGAAATCCTGTAATGCATCAATAATCACACAATACTGAATGGAAAGAAACCTTAATACAATGGAAGAAAAACCTGGACATCTGGCTTTACGGACTTTGTGAAGCATTCTTTCTGTTTTGCTGTTTAGGACTTTTATTTTTATTTTTGGATTGCTATTAGTCTGGAAACATCACTTATTACCTCGATGCCATGGGCGACCTTACCACAAATATAAAACTTCAGACAGCATTGCTCTTGAGATCATTAAAAGTGCAAAAACCTCTCCTTTTTAAGGTTGCAGTCCTTGGGAGATGGCTTGTGTTAATTCACTATATTACTTGAGACATTAGCAGGTGGTAGTTGTTTTCTGTCCCCCCCTGCACTTTTAATCTTCCAAACTAGAGGTTCTGTAGAAGACCTAATAACTAATAAACAATTGAGGGTGGCTTTCCTTACACTTTCAGACAGTAAGGTGCCTAGAACACCTGGGATTCCTTGCTGACTCTCAAAAAAGCAGAGCAAGTCCTTGAAAAGGTCAAGTAATTGACAAAATAATAATAAAAATAAAAAAATCACAAATTAGTACCAAGCTATATGCTTCCTTAGAACCAGGGGTTCCAGGAGGGAGAGGAATTAAAAGACTTTTTTGCACCTAAATTTTGAATTTGACATGCGTGAATTGGGGTTGCATCTCTAATCACTCTTTGCTTTCCTCTCCTGTCTCATGGACTCCAAGTTCTCTGTAGATAAAAGGTGTCTTTAATTAATATTGTTGATAAGCTGTCATAGATTTGCTATATACAGCATACAACATTTTTTTTTTAAATGTAAGACAATCAGATAACTGTGTTTTATTTAGAATTACTAAAGAAATAATGTTTACCTCTTTGTTTATTGTGGTAAAGTATGATCCTACTCTTCACTAAATTTGCATTTTTTTTTACTGTAATTTGTTACGTGAAAGTTGCCAGTTATCCATTTTGGAAAGTGTCCCTTTTAACCTTCAGGGTACATGAAAATAATCTATCCTGTGCCATTCCTTCTGATAATGAATATGAGAAAAAACTCTACACACATTCCTCTTGCTTTCCCTCTTGTGTACTGTAGGGTGTCTCAGGCCCAAAGAACAACAGGACAACCCCTTTTATCTGGCTGAACTGAATTCTCTTTAAGTATAACAGCAAGGGGCACCAAGAGGCAAAAACAAGATTGAATAGCCCCATCTCCTGGCAGGAATGTGCTTATATGTGTACATATACATGCATGGATGCACATTGTACATGTGTGTGTGTGCACACGCACACACGCACATTCATTCATAAAGCACATAACACCTCCCCCCCACACTTTTTTTGCTCCATCCCTGCCCCAGTCATTCTTGGGTTTGTCCATGCTTTAGGCTTGGAATTGTTGGTGGTGTTTTGTTACAAAGCTTTCTTCAACCCTAAACTTCTTTCACAGATGGCAACCTACAAACCATATAAATTGTGCCACTAGTGTACACATTCAAAATGTGAATGAAGAGCCCTGCACATACAGACCTGAGCCTGCCTAGTGCTGAGCCCCTTCTCCATGTTACTGAGAACTCCCAGATCAGTGGAAGTTTTGAGCTTAATCCTGAAGGACTCTTATATTAGGCTCTTATTTCAGTCTTTTTTTGAAAAAATAACAGTAGTTACTGTCAGTTCGATTGAAAAGACAGTCCCTGAAATAAAAGCATGAGTTAATGATATCTTGCTTTCTTAGACAACGGTCTGTGAACACATAATTGAACAGCAATTCAACCACAGCCTTGATTTATGACAAGTAAACTCAAGGACATATAATCAAGTTCTAATCTCTGCCTAGTTAATGGGTTGGGGAAAAAAGTAACTTGTAACTTAATAAAAAGGGAGGCATATAATGCTCTCGGAGTATGATTATTGTATTGAGCTTGGTCTCAAAACATTCCATCAATCAGGCAAAGCTATCTTCAGTTCTTCTTGTCCCCCACTTCCATTTCTCTTTATTTCTCTCTTTGTAACTCCTAGTCAGGGAACCACATTTCCAGAAGCATAGTCATTTCCCACCTTGATTTCTGTAGTATCTTGGCCTTTTATTCCATGCCTTCTCATCAGCTCTGTCTTTGATTCATGCATAACACAGATCCTAAAATAATTTTTCTTGCCCACTACCCTTATCAGATTACCATGATATACTCATGATGGGGTCCTATTAAGGTTCTTTATTTTCCCTTATGGTGAGTTCAGTTCTGGAGTGGTCATTTAAGGTGTTTGTTTGTTTGTTTGTTGTCTTCTGGTTGCCAAAAGAAAATAATTGTTGCTGAATTCTTAATAAGCCTATTGTAAATATTTACTGTTTAAATTTTTTGTGTTTATGGTGTATTCAATGGTTACTACCTCTTCTAAAGGAACATCAGAGCAGAAATTGCACATTTTCTGGTGACACTAAATTCATTCATGTCTTAAATGAGTAATAAAGTTAATTCAGTAAGTGGGAGTGTGTCAAGGCCTGGGGGTAGTAATATTAATACAAGAGTGGGAACATTATTATAGAATTGTACATTATATTGCTTGGCCACAGAAGGATAATGTAGACATTATATGTTGGAAGAAATAGCTGAGATGTTTTATTGATTATCCCATTTGGAGGAATATTTTCAAAGGCACGAGACCAGTTCGACACTCAAAGGGCATTGTCTTTTTGCCTTTGAAAATCTATACCTCTAAACTCATTTCATTTTTAAACAATATAGTTGCTGAGAACAAACTTCATGTTGATACTTCAAGATATCTCATATCTTGGTGGTCTAGATCCACGATAAGTTATACAGCTGTGCGCCTGAGGAAGGTTATGATCAACAGAGTCTGCTTGGAGGGAGCTGTGGTGATGAAAAGTGCCTACCACTTCTTGTTACTGAAAGAGAAGTGAAGAGGAGTCCAGAAGCTGCAGACTAAAGCTGAGATGCTTTCTCTTTGCAGAATCCCCAGGGAGGCTGAAAAATCTTCACCACAAATACAGCAAGGATGAATCTTGAGCAGCAGTTGTATGCGCTTTTGTTACTGTAGGTGTATGTAAATTTGATGCAACAAACAGTGCATAGAGACCAATTAGTGGGAAAAGTTAATAATAACAATAATCCAAGAAAGACTAAATTTAATCTTATGTAAAATGGAGCCAAATTGAAGTGGCTATTAATGGAGCAGAATCTTGCTAGGAAATTCAGCTCATGCATTTGTTTCACTCTGGATGGGCTCAGAAAGCAGCATTCTGAAAAGCTAAGGAAAAATGTCATACTCCTTGTAGCATGACCAGACCCCAGAGGCATTTGTGATGCTCCCAGGTGGCCACGTAGTCCCTGTCCCACTCTGGCTCCTTTTGAATACCTGGAGCTCACACACGGCAGCCGCCGCCATCCACCACCCTCTGCTGCTGCTACTGTGTTCAAGCCTCCCCACCTGCTCCGCATTTGGCTGCCACCCTTCCCTCCCCCCCCCCCAGCCAGAAGTGTACCCAGAAGGGGAGTACATTCCTCAAAAGGTTGAAAACCCCTGGGCTAGTGGGTTCCTCCCAGACCTAGCTGACCCCAAGTCCTGTTCTTCAAGTGTCTAGTGGAGCCCCTGTTTGGCTACACCAGTGCCTCTAAGCACCAGTCACCTTAAGGGCTATTCATGGCCTCCTTCCACCCCTACAGAAGTGCCCGTGCCTCACAGATGTTTTTCAGACATCCTGGACTTTCCTGTTGGGGCCTCTGCCCTCTCAGGTTTAGCCCACAGTTACTCTGGCCACTGGCCATCAGCCAGGCCATCACTTGTTCCGCCCTGGCTTTCTCACCCTCACCTCTCCTTAGGTCAGTGTCTGGGCCCTGCCCCCTGCCTCTCATGGGCCCTGGGCCCCTGGCCTTTGTCTTAGGATTTCTGGGGCTCTGGGCCCCTGGAGTCCCAGACCCAGGCAAGGCTGCACTTTTCCTCTCAGCCTTCAGGTTCCTGACTTGGGCAAAGCTGCTTATGTACCCCTCAGCCCTCTGGGTCCCTGATCCAGGCCAGGCTGTTCTAGTGCTTCCTTTTGCTCCCTGACCCCTATAGCAATCTATGTGGGATGCCTTTCAGGACCCCTTTAGCTACAACCTGGCCCTCTGGTTTCAACTTTAATGCAACACAAATAACAAGTGACTGCTTATAATAAAAATCTTCCCCAGCTCTGGATTTTATGCCTTCCTACAAGCCCTACCTCCCTTTGGGATCTTACCTCCCAGCTCTAATGGGTGGCTAGGGTGCTTACCAGGCTGCCTTCCACAGCCCCTTTCCCCAGGAGATCTGCTTCCCCTAGCATGCAGGGCCAGATTTCCCTACTTGCTTCTAGTTCTGGGTGTATGTGCCCAGCTTGTTATGGTGCAGCTAGCTACCTCCTGCTCAGTTGCCTGCTGTAAATTATTCCTTAAAATAACAGGAGACTCCAGCTCCCTGTTACAATCCTCCTAAAGACATGGCCAGTTTGGCCACTGAAGCCAAAATCTAAGTGCTTCAGCATATAGTCGCCACCCTGGTTCTACATTAGAAAGCAAATACTTTACAGTGCTCTGAGCCAATTAAAAATGCAATGAGGAAAAAATGAACATTGTAGGATGTTGTTATTCACAAAGGACACAGTGTGAAACACAACTGCAGCTATGCAGTCAACCGTACCAAACGTTATGAATGTAGGTTCTGCATAAAGCAAAACTTTTCTAATAAGGTTTTTCTGTTTAGCTCATAAAATTAACTGATGCCCTGGTAATGCGCATGGGTTATTTAGTGTCCTAAGTGTAGGTTTGTCTTCACTAACCATTATTTCAATACTTACTAGGCCTGTGTGAAGTGGCTAGTATTGCTTCAGATTTGGATTTGGCTGATTCGGGGGACAGTGATTTGATTTGGTGATTCAAATCACTGTCCTGAATCAATTTAGACTAATCTGATTTGGAGTTTCAACTGCTGCTAAAACTCTGAATCGGTCAAGCCCCATCCCCCACACGCTCTCCCAGTGCCATCAATGACTGCCCTGCCCAGCCCCAGACTCCTGGCTCTTTAAAAAAACAAAAAGCCCCTACTCACTGGCTGTTGCAAGGCAGGGGGCAATCTCTGCTGCCCCCCCCCACACTGACCCACACTGCATGGGGGAGCTCTACCAAGAATCCTGAGAAGCTCCAACAGCTGCTGCAGCAGCCAGTGAGTGTAGGGCTTTTTTTTCAAAAAAAAAAAGAACTGGGAGCTGGGGCTGGGCAGTGCAGCCATGGGGAAGGGGGGGGGTGGGAGAGTGGGTAGGGAATGGGGGCTTGTGGCAGCACCCCCTCATGCAGTGGGCGCAGTGGGGATCACTCCCCCATCTGTCAGCAGCTGGTGAGTGGGGGGCTTTTTAAAAAAAAAAAGAACTGGGAGCTGGCGCTGGGCTGGGCAATCATGGGGGTGGGGGCTGGGAGAGTGGGCGGGGGTCAGAGAGTGCTCAGGGAGGCTGGGGGAGCAGTCAGGGAATGGGCCCTAGTGGGGGTCCTCCTGTGGCCCCCTCTCCCCTCCTCTAGTCCCTGCTCCCCTGTCCCCTACTTACCAGCACAGAGTGTGAGTCCAGCTCCCTGCGGCAGTGAGTAGGGACTGCCCAAATCTCCGAAGCTCTCTGAATCTTTTCCAAATTAATTTGGAGAGCTTTGAATTGATTCGGACCTTTTTATTGGTCTCCTGATTCAATTCAGATTTGGAGATTCGGCCACCGAATCAGGCCGAATCTAATCTGGATCAAATCAGCACCCGAAGCTTCACATAGCCCTACCAAGCAGCAGTGTGGGAGTCAGTTGATTTCATGGCTCTGTATAATCTACCTGAATACTGCTAATCTCTCTTCACTCTGTTGCTGCCGTGCACTGCAGCGAGGAGTCCAGGAGCCTTAGAGGCCGTCAGGCGGGTACTTGTGATGCTTGGAGTGGAATTAATTAGGCTGACGCTTATCGGTTGCAAAGCAAGATTATTTACTCACGCCGTCAAGGTGGTGAATAACGGAGGTCAGAGGTACTTAGTTAGTTACAGCTTAGAGTTCATCAGGTCAGTCTGCATAAGTGTCCGCTGTTCGGGCAGAAATGGTTGTGCCGGCAGTTGTTGATTTACGTCTGAGATTGGGTCGAGACGGGGAACTTAGACAAGTGATCAAATTGTCTAATTACTCTGATACGTGTGATCAGAGGTCTCCAAGGTGTGTACGGAGGTCTCCGACTTCATGGAAGTGAAAACAGGTTTTGTTTGTGTAATAGCCAATTGGTTTTCACCACGTCATAAATTTAATTCGAATCGCCAATTATATAGCAGTTTTCGCTAGGGTGTTATTTTAGGGCTACTCCCTGTATTACTCTGACCAGTTATAATGATTTATGTAAAGCACAGAAGGCTAAGTTTCATTTCTAGTTAGTGTCGCAGTTATAAATCTCTTTTTTGGCATACATAGTAAAGGAGGCTGTTACTGGCAAGAATTTTCTAAGTTAACCCTTAGTTAACTTAGTGCGGAGTGGTATCTCTTGCTTGTGGCATGGGCACTACTTAATTGGGTTGTGACACACTCCACAGGTGTTAATGACCCTCTCTCCTTTTTTGTGGTCTTGATGTACCAAATGTTATGAATGCAGGTTCTCTCTGAGAGACCCCACGTGCACAGCGCCCAAGTAATCAGTGGCAGCAAGTTCCTGTCAAGGCCAGGGCAGTTCATATGACTGCTGTGCCTGCTCCCCAGACACCCCTCAGGAACAGGTATGCAGCCCTGGCCCCCCTGGAGGAGGAGGCAGAACAACAGGCCCCTAGAGAAATTGAAGCTGCTCAACCTACATCACCAGCTCAGAAGAGGCACACCCTGAGAAGAAGGAGTTGCAAAGTTCTGGTCATCGGGGACTCTATCCTGAGGAGAACTGATGGTCCAATCTGTTGCTCGGAGCCCTGGTCATGGCAGGTCTGCTGCATGCCCAGAGCGAGGATTCACATCATCACAGAGACCATCCCTAAAATCATCAAGCCCTCTGACTACTACCCACTGGTTGTGGTCCATGTGGGTACAAATGTTGCATACAGGGGCAAGCTGGATAACATCACAGAGGATTACAAGGCCTTGGGACACCAACTGAAGAAGACGGGAGCCCAGGTGGTATTTTCCTCCATTCTCCCGGTAAGTAGACAGGATTGGTGTCATGGGGCCTGCATTGACGTGGTTAACCAGCAGCTTCGGAGTTGGTGCCAAGAGGCAGGCTTTGGGTTTTTTGACAATGACCCATGTTTTTGTAAGGAGGGCATGCTGGGGTGGGATGGGCTTCACCACTCCCCTAAGGGCAGATGTCTCTTTTCCTCTAGGTTGGCTGATCTCTTACGACAGGCTTTAAACTAGTCTCACCGGGGGAAGGGGCCACTTCGAGTGGAGAGGATGCTTCACCAGCATGCAGGGTGACAAGAGGAAGGGAAGCCCAGGTAAGCATCAATGTCCTGGGAGTAGGGGGCCACAACTGTCCTGGGAGTGGGAGGGTGGCATGTATACCCTCAGGAGGCCTCAGGTGCCTCTACACTAATGCTCATTGTATGGGCAGTAAGCAGGAGGACCTGTGCCTTCTGATTGCAAGTAATGACCCAGAATTAGTAGGGCTCACAGAAACCTGGTGGGACCCTACCTACAACTGGGCAGGGGGCATTTGGGGATACACCCTATGTAGAAGAGACAGGATAGAGAGGAAAGGTGGAAGGGTTGCGCTTTATGTCAAAGAGCACCTCACATCATCAAGGATTAGCTTCGGGTTAGAGAGGGTCGGGCAGAGACACTATGGGTCAAACTACAAGGGGGGCATGGTGAAAGGGACCTTACGGTGGGTGTCTACTACAGACCACCCAACCAGGGGGAAGAGCTGGACCAGTACTTCTCCAGTCAGCTTATGGAGGCAGTTAAATCAAGGGATGTTATTATCATGGGTGACCTAAACTACCCAGACATTTGCTGGGAGGAGCAGAGAGCCAGGTCTGACCACTCGCATAGGTTCCTGGCTATATTACATGACCTTCACCTTATCCAGGAAGTGCACACACCCACTAGAGGTAACGCCTTGCTGGACCTGGTCCCGGCCACAGGGGATGACCTGGTGAGGGGATTGCAGTTCCTTGACCACCTGGGCAGTAGCGATCATCACCTGCTGGATTTCACTATCCAACGCAGGGTGTCAAGGGCTTATAGCAAGACTAAAGCCCTTGACTTCAGAAGGGCCAACTTCAATGAGCTTCAGAGATTAGTGGGGGAGGCACTGAGGGCCCAGAAGGTAGAGGAGATGGGAGTCCATGAGGGATGGTTGTACCTTAAGGGTGCGATCCTCCAGGCCCAAAGGGTAACAGTCCCTGAGAGAAGCAAGGGGGGTAAGAGTGCTCAGAAACCCCCTTGACTCAGCAAGGGCATACAGGAATGCCTGAGGACTAAAAGGGTGGCGTACAACCAGTGGAAGGGAGCAACTATCACCAAGGAGGAGTACTCCTCCTCAGCCCGGGAGTGTAGGAGGGCTATTAGGAAGGCCAAGGCAGAGATGGAACTCAGGCTAGCGTCCAGGATTAAGGACAACAAAAAGTCCTTTTTCAAGTACATTGGGAGCAAGAAGAGGGCACCAGGCAATGTAGGGCCCCTGCAAGACTCAAATGGTAACCTTGTGGTTATGCCAAATGAGAAAGCTGATATTTTTAACAGTTTCTTTGCCTCTGTTTTCTTGAACAGGGACTGGGACATCCCACCTACCAGAGGTAGGGACAATCTCGGGGATAGCTCTGTCAGGCCTTGGGTCAGCACAGATGTAGTTAGGGATCTTCTGGAAGGGCTGGACATTTTAAAATCTGCAGGTCCAGATGCCCTCCACCCAAGGGTGTTGAGGGAGCTGGCAGGGGTCATCGCAGAGCCCTTGGCCCGGCTGTAAGCATTTGTGGTCATCTGGCCAGGTGCTAGGGGATTGGAAACTGGCTAACGTGGTCCCAATTTTCAAGAAAGGGAGGAAGGAGGACCCAAGTAATTATAGGCCTGTAAGCCTCAACTCGGTGCTTGGGAAGATCTTGGAGAGAATCATCAAGGAGCACATCTGTGGGGGGCCTGCAGGGGAGATCATGCTCAGGGGCAATCAGCATGGGTTCACCAAAGGCAGGTCCTGCCAGACCAACCTGATTACCTTTTATGACCAAGTAACTAAATCCTTGGATGATGGTGTCACCGTGGACGTAGTCTTTCTGGACTTTAAGAAGGCCTTTGACACTGTCTCTCAACCTATCCTCATCGATAAATTAAGCAACTGTGGCATTGATGCCTACACAGTTGGATGGGTAAAAAATTGGCTGATGGGGTGCACCCAGAGAGTAGTGGTGGACAGGTTGTACTCCACCTGGCAAGATGTGAGCAGTGGGGTACCCCAGGGCTTGGTCCTCAGGCCCGCACTGTTTAACATCCTCATCAGCGATTTGGAAGAGGGGGTGGAAAGCACGCTGTCCAAGTTTGCTGATGACACTAAGATGTGGGGCGAGGTGGACACACTTGAAGGCAGAGAGAGGCTGCAACTAGATTTAGACAGACTACAAAAGTGGGCAGATGAGAATAGGATGGAGTTCAACGTAGACAAATGCAGGGTGCTGCACCTTGGGAGAAGGAATCCACAGCATACATACAGGCTGGGGAGTTCTCTTCTTGAAAGCACAGAGGCGGAAAGGGATCTCGGAGTCATTATTGACTCCAAGATGAACTTGAGCCGCCAATGCCAGACTGCAGCCAGCAAGGCCAGCCATACCTTGTCATGCATCCAAAGGTGCATCTCAAGCCAGTCCAGAGAGGTGATACTCCCCCTCTATGCGACTTTGGTCAGGCCACAGTTGGAGTACTGCGTCCAGTACTGGGCACCGCACTGCAAATGGGATGTGGCCAGCCTGGAGAGGGTTCAGAGGAGGGCCACCCGCTTGGTGATAGGGCAGCAAGACAGGCCCTACGTGGAGAGACTGAGGGACTTGAACCTGTTCAGCCTCAGCAAGAGGAGGCTGAGTGGGGACCTGGTGGCTGCCTACAAACTCATCAGGGGAGATGAGCAGCAAATAGGCAGAGCCCTTTTCTCCCCAGCACCACCTGGGGTGACAAGGAACAATGGTCATAAGCTGATGGAGAATAGGTTTAGGTTAGAGATCAGTAGGCAATATTTTACAGTTAGGGTGGCCAAAATCTGGAAGCAACTTTCCAGGGAAGTGGTCCTCACCCCTACCTTGGGCAAATTCAAGAGGAGGTTGGACAATCACCTGTCTGAGGTCTTGTGAACCCAGCATTCATTCCTGCCTGTGGCAGGGGGTCAGGCTAGATGATCTGTTCAGGTCCCTCCTGACCCTAGCTACTATGATACTATGACACTATGTTGTTACATTTTATAAACTATCCTTTCTTCTGCAATTTTGCAGTTTGTTAACCATTCATGGTAATGTCTCTCTCCTATTTCACAGCCCTGCAGACCATTTTTAACTTTAGCTAAAAACCTTAACTCAGGTGTTGTAATATTAACTCAGGTGTAGAAATGTCTAACAGTAGAGTATTGCAGGCACTGTCATGACACTCAAGAAGCCTAAATTTTGTTTTATGAATCTGAATAAGAGATGTACATTTAACTCTAATGATTACAGGACTAATGAAACACTATGTTTTGAATATTTTTGCTTAGTTTGTTTTGTTTTTTAAACTTAATAGATAATTTTTCAAATTACTGCACATTTCAATAAATGTATATATTTTTCTTTGATCTTTAACTGAATAACATAGTAATAGACCCCTACCAGATTAGTAAAACTTCTAGTTTCTATTTAACTGAAGAAAAAAATGTTGTTACATGTGATGTTATATGTGATGCCACACACACACACACACTTTTGTTCGTCTATAAGATACAAATCTACCCTGTCTTCTATATGTAATGATGTACCAAACCATCTGCACCTTGCTTTTCAAAATCCATGATCCACCCATGTCTGCAGTTCAGTTCTATCCTAGTTAATAATAAAAATTTCCTTCCTTCCTAAGCATGTATCTTGGTGTAGCTTTTTTGCTCACTTTGGAGAAAATAAGGTCACATTAGGCAGGCTGGTGAAATTGTGACATCATGAGGTGCTTCTTATGATTCTCCTTTACATATTGTAGTAAGCTGGCAAGCTGTCCCACTTCTACCTGGTCATAATGAAAGACTGACTAGCCCACATGTGAAAACATAGGCAGGGCAGGGTGGTAGTTGCCTGGAAAACATGAAAATACAGGGAGGGAGCAAGTTACTTTCAAGAGCAAGTCCTAATCAAGGACACAAATACACTTCTTGCTAGAGGGGTTACAACAATTTGTTGATATTGTTCTTGATCTGAACATTCAAATTGCCTTTTACCAACTGTATGGATCAGGTTAGAAACTGGAGTCAGTTCCTAGAGTTCATGTTCAAAGGTTAGTTCCCATTAAGCAAAAGTCCTTGTAATGTTAATGAGAACTTTACTTGAGTGGAGACTAAGTAAAATCCAGTATTGTCAGCCCCACTGTGCCAAAAATTGTGAGATGAATTCTTAAAAATCAAGAAATTGGTGTGTAAATCATGAGATGCTATTTTTGAAGCATGTATGTGTGGGAGGGCATTTTTGTGAAGATGTTGTGGGCTGTGGGTATGTGTGTGGGGTTTGAAGCCTGAGGAGGGAAGGTCCCCACACACCCTGGCAGGATGCCAGGTACTATGGGTCAGGAGTGAGAAGCAGCAGCAGGGATGGGTGGGCTGTGGGTTGGGTGTGAGGAGCAGACAGACACTAGGAGTGTGTGAAGCTTCGGTCACTGATTTGATTCGGAGAAGATTCAGCCCAATTTGGAGGCTGAATCACCAAATCCAAATCAAATCAGGAGAAAAAAAGCCCCTCTGAATTGATTCGGAGCATCATAGTTGTCCATCTTTCCCTGAGTCCTCTTCTAATCACAGTACTCTGGGGGAAGGATGTAGAAACAGCATATAAGCCCCTGTTTGCAACCTTTCTCTGCCTTTCATGAGCTGTTTCTGCCTGAGCAACTGCATCCGAAAGGTACTGCACTGGCTTGGCTTCCTACCTAGTCAGTCTCCTGCTATTTTCTGTTCTTGGAAAGGAGCAGATACAGCTTACTAACTAGAATTCCTCTACTTATCCGTATCCAATCCATTTCTTTCAACTTATACTTCCCCTCAAAACCTCTTATTTGTTCTTGTTTTGTTTCCCCCCCCCCCCACACACTTTAAAAGAAAGCCGTGTTTCCCTTTGCAGTATGATCCATCACTGTGCAGGAAAACACATACATCTCTCTCTCTCTCTCACACACACACACACACACACACACACACACACACACACACACACACACGACGAAGAGATATTATATAGTTACACACACATTTGGTACACAACACAGAAGAAAAAGTTGGACACATTCATACATCAGAGAAGAAGAAGAGATATAGCAGCTGCATACACACAGAGACACATTTTCCAGCACAGGAAAGATTAATATGAAGTGTGCTGGAAAGGCAAGTGCCAGGTCTTCTGGCAGGGGAGGGAGAGGGGCTGGGGGGTAGGGAGAGAGCTAGAGCTGCAAGCCCCCGCCCCTCCCAAACATAGCTGCATCCTCTTTCCTGGCAGCCATGAGTCTTCTGCTGCTGGTGGAAACATGGAAGTGGGAGCAATATCTGTCCCTGCACCTGCACCACCTTCCCTAACACCACCAGAAATAGCCACTGCAGGTAGCCTTGCACTTCACCTTGGACATCTGGAGCAGCCAGGGTGGAGATCATGCTTGCCTTTCCCTCACAGGGCACTGGTGCAATCAGTCAGGCTGTTGGTGGGCTCTCCTTCAAGCCAAGGTGATGGATGAGTCCCACACAGCAGGGGAGATCATGGTGGCTATGAACCACACTTTCCTGTGCCAGCACTCCAAGCACCAGCCAGTCTCCTCCATGCCTGCTGCTACCAATGTGGGCCAAGGACATGGCTTCAGCGTTGCGGTCCAGACATACCAGACCCCAGCCTCGGGCAGGTAGCACCAAGGCTTCCATGGCTACCTATCTTGCTGAGGACATGGAGGCAGTGGACTATGACCCCTTGGCTTATTAGGCAACCCACAGCTAGATGTGGTAGGATCTGGCCACGGTTCCCTTGGAACACCTGTCCTGTCCACCAACTAGTGTTCCAAGTGAGAGGGTGTTCAGCATTGCTGGGGATGTTGTGACACCCCACCACACCTCCTTGGTTCCTTTGGTGAAACAGCTGGTGTTCTTAAAGGTGAACCTCCCACTGCTGGGGTTCCCCTATCTCCACCTGCAGACAGAGTGAGTGGCACCCTCCTCACTCTGTCTGCACCTATTTCCTTTTTTTTTTTAACCATTTCATACCCTGCTCTCAGAACTGGAGGTGGCACTCAGTGCATCACCAGCCAGTAGGGGAAGAATATGTCCCTGCTGAACTCCCATGCCTGGATGAACTTGGAGGTATGAGCTGGGGCTATGGGGAAGAAGGAAGCCCCAGGTCCTGGGCATGACCACTAAAACTGTGCTCAGTAAACCCTCCCAGGGTCAGGAGGCCTGGTGGGACACGGTTGGGATCTCCTTGGTGAAAGGCGGGTAGGAGGTGCCATAACCTCCAGCCACCACATGCACACAGTCCTGGCTGGGGAAAGCCCAGACCCATCATGTCTTTGACAGGCCTGAGGCTTTCTGGTTGTAGTGGAGTTGTAAGGCTCTAGGTGAGCTCAGCTAAGCTGCTTGGGATGCCATGTGCGAGGCATGGGGTATTGTGTTTAAAACCCTTCTTCAGGCTGAGGAAGCATCTATTTGGTTTGTGTATGCTCTTCCTGAATGGAAGGAATAGTAAAGAAGCCAGAGGCTAATACGAAATGCAGACAAGAAAGTCAGCCAGTGAAAATGGAAATGGAGGTGTCAGGGGGTGAGAGAAACAGGCTGGGGTGGGGGAGGGAAGGGAGATATCCTTAGACCAACACGGCTACAACCTACGGCTACACCCTTTAACACACACAAGTGACATGAGTTTTGCTTTCAGTAGTTTGAGGTGCGGTTTCACAGAAACCCCTGTGCCACTCTGCCTGAAACCTGGTAGGCCTCCTTTATGCCCGCATGAGGGGCAATGTTTGTTGTAGGACACCGCAGCCTTTTAATGCTCCACGCTCAGAGCTGGAGATGGCAGTTTAGGTTCTCCCCAGCCAGCAGGGGAAGAACATTTCCCTGCTGAGCTTCCATGCCAGGAAGAACTTGGAGGTATAAGGGCTGGGGCTATATGGGGAGGAGGAGGCCCCACATCATCCTGGGCATGACGTAAAACTGCACCCTGCCAGGGTGGAACTACCGGTGGTGCAGCATCCCTAGGAAATGCTAGGATCACACAAACCTCCCTGGTGAAAGGCAGGTAGGAGCAGGAGGCACCATAACCTCCAGCCACTGCACAGTCCTGGCTGGGGAAAACCCAGACCTGCAAGATCTTTGAGACGCCTGAGGCTTACTGATTGCAGTGGAGTTGTGAGGGTGAGAACAGGGGCTACCATCCCTGCAGTTTTCACCCTGCTGCACCTTAACACATGCACACATATCATCAGTTTTGCTTGTCAGCAGCCTGAAGTGCAGTTTACCAGAAACCGCCCTGTACCTATCTCCTTGAAAGCTGGCAGGGAGGAACTGGGAACTCATCCTGGCTGGAGGAGGCACTTCACCTAGAGCTTCTGAGTTCCCCAGTGCTGTGAGGGGCTGGGAACTGAGCCTGGTTGGAGGAGACATTTCCCCCAGCTTGGCTCATTTCCCCAGCTCTGGGTCCTAGGCAGCAGGAGCAGTGACCTGTGGTCTGGCAGGCAGATCAGGGTCTCCCTGCACCCCTGGGAGAGCTGTGAGTGCTCTTCCAGACTCCTCCCAGGAGTGTGGGCCCCTGATCTGCCTGCCGTATCACAGGATGCTGCTCCTGCTCCCTGGCTCCTACTTGACATCAACCTGAGGTGTAGTTTCCTAGAAACCCCTGTACCAATCTCCTTGAAACTTGGCATACTTCAACCCCTCCGAAAAGGCTACCATCCCTGCAAGTTTCATTAGAATCAGTGCAGAAATTACAAAGTTATAGGCTGTTTTGTTCTTCCCCATTATAGCTTGTGGACGGAATCTCAAAACAGTGTTGAAACACTGAAACCATTTCGATAAAACAGAATGGAACAGGGATTTTGAAATGAAACAAAACTCAAAACGAAACACTGTTCTGTAGAAATGGAAGTCGAAGCAGAATGCTGCTTTTTGCACAGCCCTACCTATCATGCCTGCAGTTTTCACCCTGCTGTGCCTTAACACACACACGTGACATGAGTTTTGCTTGTCAGCAGCAGGCCTCATGCTCTCAGAAGGGGCTATCATCCCTGCAATTTTTACCCAAATCAGCCAAAAAATGACAAAGTTATAGGTATTTTAGTGATTCCCCATTATAATCTATAGGTGAATCACCAATCTCTCCGAATCGGCACCAAATCTTCCAAAGCTGATTCAGATGAATAGATTCAGGACAGTGATCCAAATCTCTGAATCAAACCCAAATTTGGACAAACCCAAATCCAAATCAAATACTTCCCTATTTTCACAGGCCTAACAAACAGAGACGCTGACAGACAGACAGACAGCACCCAGCTGGTAAGTGGAGGGAAAGGGGTGGGAGGGAGAGGGAAAGTAGTGGGGAGACTGAGTCCACCACAGTGAAGGAGGGAGTGGGGCAGGGGTGGGGTGAATGGGGCCCTGGAGACGGGGTGGGTTGTCCAGAGGTGCAGGGGAAGGGTGCAGCTCCCCACAGCAGTGCACACCCCAGGGGGAGGCATGGGGACTTGTGTCCCCCGTGGGGCAGAAGCGGGCTACCTACTGCGGGCTCAGGGCTCTATGCCCTGCTGCCTTTGCCCCAGGAGCTCAGTCGTGTGACCCCAGCTTGCCTCCAGCTTGTGGGCAGGCAGGAGACGTGCCACACAGCTAATGTGCTCTGTGTCCCCTGTCTGCCAGGTGGGCAGTAATGAGATTAAGCAGCTGAGCTCCTGGGGCAAGGCAGCAGGGTGTAGAACCCCAGCCCATAACACGCAGCCCACCTCTGCTCCTCATGCCCCCATGTTTCCCCTAGGGTTGTGCACTGCTGTGGGGAGCCGTGCCCCCCACCCCTCACCTCTGGACAATGCTCTCCAGCCCCAGGGCCCCATTCACCCCAGCCTCTGCTCCTGCACCACTCTCCCTCACTGTGGGGGCCTTTATCTCCTCCCCATCCCTTCCCTCTCCCCTGGCCCTTTCCCTCCATTTACCAGCTATGAAAAATCCAAAGATCTGAGGGTTGGATCACGAGATCATGGGTTGGAGTATTTTGACTTTGAAATCCCGAGTCTCACAATGGTTTCATAGAGTTGGCATAAATTAAAATTTTGGGGTGAGCTCCTGCTACCCTTACTCATGAAGCTAGCATGTTGATTTTCGTGGAATTAAATCAGGAATAAAGTAAAGCCTACAAGTGGGATGGTATGAGAATCTATCACTTGGGATAGGAACAGATACTGCATTTGTCCCTGAACAAGTTGTGCCTGTGGTTGTCCTGGGACAGAAATATCCTAAGATTGGGGTGTCTACACATTATCCTTCTAATCAGGGTTCAGTGAGTGGCTGAATGCACTGTCACTTTTCTGCCATTGATTCAATGATGCAATCCCAGGATAACCATTCAAATGTACTTTGTGATGTCTTAGGACAAACTGTTAGCACTTCTTATATACCATGAACCTTTTTAGGATACCCCAGGACATATGCACAGGCATCTGAACCAACTACACTTTGTCCTGCAATAAAATGGTTTATCTTGGGAGAAATACAATGCCTGTTTGTAGCATAGCAAATAATATGACCCCACCAAGCCCATATAGGCACAATATCAATGCTCATGGAAGAATATGAAAAACTGGTACGGATGGCTTAAACCTCATCTTAGAGTTCATAAATCATGAATATTTTTTTCTGCTTTTGCTTACCTTCAAATTCCCTTCTCATACCCCCAACACGTTCTAACCCCCTACCATTTTCTTTGAAAGCATCAGTAGAGCCCTCTATGAAGGGAATGATTAAAGAAAATTTCCAGCAAACATTGCTTTCATTATACAGGTTTATCCGGCTCCTAAAGTGTGTGATTTTTATATGAAACACAGTGATTTAGTATTGTGTGGGTGGGGTGGAGAGTAATATATGGAATAGATAAACAAAGAACACTTTAGTTCATTTAGTGAGACCCCCAATATTAAAGATGCTTATGAAATGGAATAGAACAATTTTTCTTGAAGCCAGAGATAAGACTCCTGCTGGGCCACTGTGAATGAATTGACTAAATGGCGTATCATTCTTCGCAAATGAAAGAAGAATAAAATGACCTTTAAATATAAAGGCCTAAGATGAGTGAAGTTAGTAAGGTAGTTGTTTCCAAATCGGGCTGTGAGTATCTGCTATTTTTTGTATATCTTGTTTGATAAATTTTAAAGACTTTGTTTGTGTGGGATAGTTAAAAAATTCAATTGCAGAACATTTTTACTCCCTTTGTTTGCTCTGAAATTGCATGAATAATGACCATTTTATTTTTATCTATTTTTCCCCCTTGAAAATGCTATTCCACAAACATATCATAAAATATAACAGGTTAATAACAGAACAATATACTTTAGGTCACAGAAGTGTGAACACAGCAATTTCTTAATCTGTGTCACTTCTCAGGTTGATTTTTAAAACTATTAAAACATAGCTGACATACTGAAAATTGCATTGCAATATATATATATATATATATATATTATAGGAGCTTAACTGAATACATTAAATTAACAGGGGGTTGAGTTCATGTTTATAATTGCCTGGGAAATACTTGCTTCATATCCTAAAATGAGTCTTTGGAAAGCCCTACCTGGGAATAAAAAGTCAGGTTAGCAGCTCTTTTAAATGTTTATGGTGAACTAGTTTTAAGAATTAGGGCTTGCTGTATAATGATTCCTGCAAGGCACAGCTATTATGCATTAAACTACTATTATGCTACACAAACATTTTTCTGACTTTTTGATGTAGACAATTTTTCCCGACCATAATAGCTGAACTTGTTCATCTGCTAACAGTGGTTTATTTAAAAGGATGATAACCAATTATATTTCTAATGTAATCTCTTCACATTGGTTTTAATATTTTGAGAGAGGCAAGCCCATACTACTTCTATGGTAGTAGATCTTGTTGTATGAAATACTCATTTATATATATAAATACCTGTAAAGTCAGGTTAATGAAAAAGTTAATGAACTTTGCAAAAATAATTATTTAAATTTTTAGAGTGCAGAATTATGCCATTTTGATGGTAGATTTTGATTCATTTGATCATGTGTTCTAATTTTCATCTGGAAAAAAATACATTTAAGTGCTGCATGGGAATTATGTTTAACCAATATTAGGAAATAAGATTAAAGCTCAGGGTTTCTATGAAGTCTTCAAATACTTTATGGCTCAAAAGTAGACCTAATTTAAACAATAAGCATTTATAGTAAACTTTTGTTGCGTTATTTAAATAGACTTTGATGCAGTTGCATTCATATATACTTGGAACATTTAGCTGAGAATTGTGTGTGGATCCTACAGATCTACATGGTTATCTGTGGTGATAAAGATGTTTAAAGATGTGGGTGTCTCTACGTGTGAATTTACATGCACCAAAACTTAATGTGCCTTAGCCTAAGGTGCATTAAGGCATTTTAGGCATGTATCTACACATGGATGCTAGCATAAGCACCTTAACACAGCTCACTGGGCAGCCTGCCCTGTTCAGCACCCTGGACAGCCCCCATATGGTTATTGTATAAAAGGATAGAAAGGTTGAAGAAAAAAGTGTTATTCTTTTTAAGATTTAATGTTGGACAGTTCATCTTTCAACAGAAATTAAGTATGTTCAGATCAGGAAGTTGATAACAGTGATTTGCTTTTATGTATTAAAAGGAAAGGGAGTTCACTTCATGCTTTTTAACCAAAATTAACATTAATGCACACATTTTAAAATAATATGGGGCTGGACCTTAATGGTGGCCTTCACTTTATAAATAAAATACTCATGCCTGTTTCCCTCCTACAGATAAACCAACCAATGCAGAAAGTAAGCATGACAATCTCCATGGCAAAAGCATGAAACCTCTTAAAACACAAAACCTTTTGCTTTTTAATGAGTCTTAGCAATGCCAATTATGCTAATCATGGAAACAGATTTAATTTCAGCATCAAATGCTCAGACATGATACCCTGAACAAAAATAATTGGGATGGACATCAACCAGTATGAATGATAAAATCATCACCCTGGCAACATTTTACAGAGGGTTGGTGTTTTTAATATAGAAAAGAAAAGAAAAAGAGTACTAATATGTTTTTTTTTGCAGTAGTTCTTTATTCTGGACAACTAACTGAGTGCAGATAATTATCCATCTCCAAGTATAATAAAAGAATAAAAAAAAAAAAATAGGGCTGGAAAGGACATCAGGAAGTCACCTAGCCCAACCATCTGCTCAAAGCAGGAGCATCCTCAACTAGATCATTCCAGGCAAAGCTTTGTCTAGCTGGGTCTTAAAAACATCTAAGAATGGAGATTCCACCACCTCTCTAGGGACTTTGTTCCAGTGCTTTACTACCCTTCCAGTGGGAAAAGTTTTCCTCGTATCTAACCTAAACTTCCCTTGCTGCAACTTGAGACCATTGCTCTTTGTCCTGTCATCTGCCACGACTGAGAACAATCTAACTCTATCCTCTTTGGAACCACCTGTAAATCCTACTCAATATCATCTCCTCTGCAAACTAAAGAAGCCCAGTCCCCTCAGCCTCTCTTCATAAGCAAGGAATCTGGTTTTCCCTAATAAAAAAATTGCAATTCTCTGATAAAAAAAATCACAAATTCTTTGAAACCCCCTGCAAAATCCATGATCAAAATTAAAGGCCCCCACACCCCCCCAACCCTGCTGGTACCCCTCACTCCCCTCCCCAGCCCTGCTTGTGACCCTCATTCCTCTCATAGGCCCCCACCATGCTCTTGCCCCTCACTCCCCACACAACAGCTCCCCAGCCTTGCTCATGCCCCTTGCCCCCCACCCACAGACTCTGCCCCCCAGCCCTGCTGCAGGGGTCCCTGGCTACCAAGGCTATGGGGCAAGGGACCCAGGTCTGCAGCTCCCTGCCCCCAATGGAAGGCAGCAGCTGCTGCAGCAGAAGGAGCATGGAGCCGGCTCCTCCACTGCTGCTGCGGGCTTGGGTGGGGGCACGGCCGGCTTCTTCCCCCCTCCACCAGCCCTGCTGGTGCCCCCAGCCATGATCCACACCCCCAGCCCTGCCAGAGGTGGCCCCCCACCCCCTGCAAGCCCCACGTACCTCATAGGCTCCAGGAAGAACAGCAAGCCCTGGGCAAACCTTGGGTAACTGAGAGCCTCAGGTCCTGCCTTTCCTCCTCTCCCTCCCCCCACCCCCCAGGCAAGACTGTGGGTTTCCCGCCCTTTTTGCAGTCAGGTCTTGCAGGCTGGAACTGTGCCAGCCTGCAGAGCTCTTTGTGAAAGTGGGAAATCTGCAGGTTTCTGTGGTAAAGGGGAAATATGTTTTTTTCTCTGATAAAATTGGGAAATGCGTGATTTTCTGTTTTTCCATGGGAAACGGAAAACCCGGATTCCTGCTCATAAGTCATGGCCCCTAGCCTTCCAACCATTTTGGTTGTTCTCCGCTGGACTGTCTTTAATTTGTCCACATCCTTTCTGTAGTGAGGGTCCCAAAACTGGAAACAGTACTCCAGATGCAGCCTCATCAGTGCCAAACAGAGGGGAATTATCACAGCCCGTGATCTTTGCTGGCAACATTCCTACTAATGTACAGTGGGTCATGTTTCATTTTTTCTTTTACTTTGATTTTCAAGCTTCCTGTGAACTAATATTTTCAAAAGTTTCACTTGATAATAAGGGTTAGTTTACTGCTCTTTCAAAAAGAGCATTTCTAGATGGTTTCCTTTTTTTTTTTTTTTATTTAGTGTTCATTGTCATAACCCCCTTCCCTGCACCCTGCCTAACCCTGTCCCAAAGGTTGTAAAGTCAAGGAGAGAGAGAGAACTAGGCAAACAACCTAGCATTACCATACATCCAGGTTTTCCCAGACATGACCTCTTTTTGGATCCTCCAATCTCCATACAGGTGTTTTTTTTTAAATAGGATCAAATGTCTAGGATTTTGTTCTGCCCAGCATCAATATTTTTCCTGGCACTTCCAGGCTTGCCCTAGCAAGGAGCTGCTTGGGGAGCAGGTGGAGGGTGATTGGAAGCAGGGGGCACCATGTATGTCTGCAAATGTGCACACATATGGCTGGAAGGCAGCCAGGCAGGGTGGTGTGTGAAGCCCCAGCAGCTGGATGCAGGTAAGTCTATGGAGGGTGGGGACCAAAGGGCCAGGGCTTGGGGACTGTCTGGGGAGCTTAGGGGAGTGGGGTGGGGTATGCGAGTCTGTATGTGTGTGTGTGTGGGGGGGGCAGGGGTGTGTGGAGGGGGGATGGGTATGTGAAGGGGGACAGGTGCCTACTAGTATTGGGGCATACTGTCCAGGTGCTGGGCTGCAATAGGGCATGGGGAGTAGAGGGAGGTGCGTGCCTCTCCAATGGGGAAAGGGTCAGGGGGGCCCTTTGGTGGCAATGAGCAGTGAGTTAGTGCCCTTGTTCACAGGGGTGGGGTGGCCAGAAGACACTGCAGGGCTGGGGGGAGCAGGGGGCTGTGTTTTTGACATAAGGGGCACCAGCAGGGCCAGGGGAGCTGTGGCTTGGGAGTGAAGGGCACCAGGGCAGGTGGGGGACTGTAGGTCGGGAGTGTGGGGCACTGACAGTGCCAGGGGGCTGCAGGTCAGGTGTGAGGGGCCCCAGGAGAGATGGGGGCGGGGTCTGTGGGTTGGAAGTGAAGGGCACCAGAATGGCTCAGGGAGGCAGGTACTGTGGGTTGGCTGTGGGGGACTCTGGCAGGGCCAGGAGTCTGCGGGTTGGTAGTGAGAGAGAAGGGCTGGGGGGAGGGGGAGGGGGAGGGGGCAGCTGTGGTTTGGGAGTGAGGGGCAATGGAATGGACAGGGGCTGAGCTGAGCACCAGCATACCATCCTCCTCCCCAAGTGGGGTCTTCTTTTTTTGGAGCTGGAAATCTGGTAAGCCTACTTAACCATTTATTAGAAAATGTAAATAGCAGTTAAACAATATATCATTAGGCTGTGGTAAGTTAATTAAGCTATTTTGCCACCGACTGAGAGGTCAGGTGAAAGTACTAGTCAGCCATCTGTAGATCTTTTGGTCCACTGGTTCCAACAACTCCCCAAACTTTTCTAAACTTCCCTTTTTATTTCTCTGTATACATGTTTACATCAGATAAACATGGCATACCTTTCTTTTTTCTGTTCAGTTAGCAAAGTCACACTATTATTTCAATAGAATTCCAGCTAACTACATAAAATTCAATCTTTCTTATCAAAAGGCAAAACATCAGGTTACTACAGCTGTTAGTCTTAACTAGTATTAGCACGATCCAAAAAGCAATTATCAACACTTGGCCTAGCTTAATAGTGGTAGCCTTCATAAACAATGTATTCTTCCCCTCTGAACTTGCAGAACGTTTTGCTTTCAGAAAAACTCTTCTCAAATGAGGCCTGAGGGGGCTTCACACCCCTAACAACCTCTGCTTATCTGAATCTTCAGATGAAGAACGCAGTATTAGGATACATTGTAATGAACAAGTTGAAGTCAATTTTGCATATTAATAGGGGTGCACCAATAATGATTTTTTTGGCTGATATTGATGGCCAATTATTAGCCAGCCATACTGGCTGGTACTGATCTGATTGCCAATATGCATCCCCACAGCTTGGAGAGCAGCATCCGGCCGGTAAGTCTGTGGGTGGGAAGGGGTGTGGGAGAGAGAAGGGGCATGGAGGGGCAGATTGAGGAACCCATGGTGAGGGAGGGAGTGGGGCAAGGTCAGGTGCTGCCCAGCAAGGCTGGGGCTGGGTGCAAGATGGAGCCATCTGGGGGGCATGGTGGGGTGGGAGGGTCAGCTCCCCACCACTGTGTGCACCCCCAGGGGAAGCATGGGGAACATGTGTCTCCTGGATTTATATGCAGGGTGAAGGCAGCCCGTCTGCTGTAGGCTTGGGTCCGAGGGCTGTGCCAGTCTCTTCCCAGCAGGGGACTGGGCCTGGGCTGCTCCTTTTCATTTCTTCTCCACTCTGTAGTGACTGAGTGACAGGGTTTGCTCTGGAAGGGGTTGGTTTAGGTAATTGAGGGGTAGATATATATAGACAGCCTTATAAAAAGGTGGCTCCTAGGAAACTGTGGAAGAAGAAAACTCAAGATGGGCAGACAGGGTCAGGGTGGCAGTATTGCTGGTGGTGGGGAGGGTGCTACAGAGTGGACTACATCCACCCCAAAATTCACTGTAGTTCCCCTATACCCCGCATCCCAGCACCACCTCATGCCCTGCCCCACCCCCAGCCCACCCTGAACACAGCCCCAGTCCAGCCCCCCTACCTGAAAGAGGCCAGCACAGCTCCTGCCCCTGAGTCCACAGTGGGCAGCCCGCTCTTGCCCTGTGCACATATCTGGGGGGCACATGCCCCCCATGCCTCCCCAGGGGTTTGCCCAGAGGCCAGGAGGTGCCCCATGCCCTGCCCCAACACTGCTGGACAGCGCCTGCCTCTGCCCTTGTCTCTGCCCCAGCCCCACTCCCTTCCTTACCATGGGAACCTCAATCTGCCCCTCCGCCATGTTCCTTCCCTCCCACTGATTTACCAGTAGAAGGCTGCTCTCCAAGCTGGTGGGCTGCATTCCTGGCTGCATGTATGCTGTGGCTGTGAGAATGCATGCAGCATTTTTCAATGACATTTTTGGCTATACCAACCAAAAAAAGCCAATTGCCAATAATGTCAATTTTCTTTTTATCGGTGCTGGCTGATATGATATGGACCGATATATCGGTGCACCTTTACTTATTAATACTAAATGCAACATGAACCCCCCCCCCCACATGTAATATATATTAATTATACAATATAATACCTATCCAATGCTATGCTTTTCCCTAAGCTTTGTTTTCATGTTTACAACTGCCCTGTTCTGGATAGAAGATAACAGGTCCACTCAACCACTCTCCTGGCTGAATAATACAGCTACACAAAGGTCAATGGGAAAGGTCTTTGATAGTAAGCTGAGAAGTAAGCAAGAGCAGCTGGGAGATAAACACCTCAGTTATGGGACTGTCTTGATGAGGATTTTTTCTGTACTAGTGATTGAGGGTGGCTAATTGGTGCTAGTGTTTGCCTTGTACCTGGTGAGTGTGTTTGGGTGTTTTTCACCCCCTTTTCCCTCTGTGGCTTGTTTGCTTTCATCCCCTCTCCCCTCCCCCCCTTCCCCCTTCTTTTCTTCTCTCTCTCACTTTTTCCTTTCCTTTTCTTCCCCGCTTTGGAGTGATTGAGTGACAGGGCATGCTCTGGGTGAGGCTGGTTTAGGTAATTGAGGGGTAGATCTAGGATAGGAATCCTTATTAAAAAGCAGCCCCTAGCAAACTGTGGGTGTAGCAAACAGGGAGGGATTTTACTTAAAGGGATTACTGTAGGAGGGATCTAGGGATCAGGAGACTATATGCATGTGCATGTGCATGTGCATGTGCATGGACCTTGGTGTGGGTGTTTGGTGTGTAGGTTTGTGTGGTTGTCTTTTTGCCCCCTCTTTCTTTTTTATTTTTCTCCTTACTGCATAAGTCTTCTCCAGGGTGCAAAGGAGGTACAAATGGAGTCTGGGTCAGCTGTGCCCTATGTGGAATGTGCCCTATTTGTGTTTCTTCAGAGAGTCAGGAGCACTTCATTAGTATCAAGTTTAAGCTGGTATCTGCCCTGGAGGAGAAGATTCAAAGATTGGAAAAATGGGTATCCATGCTGCATTTCATTTGGGACAAAGAAGATTACTTGGACAAGAGTTATGAGAGGCTGGTACTAGAGGGTACCTGTACATGTGCAGGGAGGCTGCTCCAATGTGGTGTAATCAAGTCTGCTGGAGCATGCTAATTAGCATGCTCCAGCCAGCCTTGGTGTTTTGTGTATTCAGTGTCCCCATGTTTCATTTGATGAGCTTTAGTTATAGCACCCTTTCCACCATTTTGAAACTCAGGGATGCTGATACATGAGACACTGTGGGTGCTTTAATTAAAGCAGCTCTTGGAGCCATTCTAATTAAAGTGCTCCCACCCCTTCTCCCCTGGAGCACATGTAAAAATGCCCAGAGAAACCAAAGATCAATAAGGAGAAGTGGGAGCATGTGACTACTCAAGGAGGGTCCCCAGAATTGAAGAGCACTGGACTGAAGTCAGCAACCACTTTTAAGCACTGCTGATAAAAAGGCAGAGGAGAAGATACCTGCAGGCATGAGGCAGAGGGAGGCAACAGCCTAGAGAGCAGGGAGTTCAAGGCCCCAAGGACAGGGTCTCCAGGACCACTTTTGTTGGCTCTGAAGGAATTCAAGTCAGTAGAGCCTGATGAACTTCATCTGAGGGTCATGAAAAAACTGGCAGAGGAGATCTCAGAGCACCTGGCAATGATTTTCATGAAGTTGTGGGAGATAGGCCAGATAGCAGAGGACTTAAAAAGGGCCAATGTAATGCCTATCTTTAAAAAAAGGCAAAAAGGAAGACCTGGGGCATTACAGACCAGTTAGCCTCTCCTCAGTTTTTGGGAAGTTACTGGAGCATATCCTAAGGAAGGCCATTTGAAAGCATCTGGAGGAGGAAAGGCTGATCACAAGCAGACAGCAGGAATTTATGAAAAACAAATTGTGTCAAAACTGATTTCCTTTTTTGACAAAGTAACTACTTGGGAGGATGAAGGGAATGCTGTGGATATAGCATATCTGGACTTCAGCAAGCCTTTTCATAAGGTCCTGCGTGACCAACCAGAAACAAATTGGAGAAATGTGGGCTAAATAAAACCACTACAAGATGGATAGATAACTGGTTCAATAGCCACAAACAGACATTAATGGGTCCATGTCAAAATGGCAGGAGGTTTCATGTGGAGTCCCACATGGATCTGTTCTGGGTTTCATGCTAGGAAAGTTAGGCTAGAGCTAACAGGATCAAATTCAATGCAGACAAGCACTTTTTCTGCAAGGTGCTGCACCTCAAGAAGAATAATCAAAAACACAAATATAAAATGGGTGACACTTGGATGGATGGCAGCACTGTAGAAAAGGACTTCAAAGTCTTGGTAGATCAAGGCTCAATATGAGTCTGCAGTGTGATGTAGCCACACAACAGGTGAACGAGGTTTTGGAATCCGTCAATAAAAGCATTAGATGCAAGACATGGGAGGCCCCTCTGGTAAGCACTGGCTAGGCATCATCTGGAGTACTGTGTGCAGTTCTGAGCTCTACATTTTAAAAAAGGATGTGGAGAGGCTGGGGTGGGATGTGGAGGGTCCAGGGGTGAGGAACAAATATGATAAAGGGCTTGGAAAGTAAGCCATAAGAGAGGCTGAAGGAGCTAGATATGTTCAGCTTGTGGAAAAGGCACTTAAGAGGGGACATGATAGCAGTCTTCAAATGAAGGGCTGCCATAAAGAAGAGGGAAAGCAGCTTTTCTCTATTGATGCAGAGGGGAGGATGTGGACCAATGGCTTGAAGTTGCAGCAAAGTAAGTTTAGATTGGATATCTAGAAAAAACTTCTTTACTATTAGAATAGTGGCAGTGAAGGTTATGGACTTTTCATCACTGGAGGTTTTCAAGAAGAGGTTGAACAGCTACTGGTTGGGATGATGCAGGTGTAGCTATGCCTATGTTCTACTATGGGCATTTCCCATGTTTCTCGTTTTTGCTGGTTACATTCCCCCCTGCCCACCTCCCTTCCTTCTACATGTGCCAGGGTGTTTTTAAGCCTGCCTCAGAGAAATTGGGTGTTGGCTATAGCCAAGGCTGGGGACCTTGACTGGGGTGTGCCAATGTTCTTGCTGGAACCAAAGCCAAAGGTTCCTGGCTAGAAGGTCTTGTTGCTCCACTCATGTGCAGATCAATCACTATATTTAGGATTGGGAAGGAATTTTATCCCATGGTCAGATTGGTATGGACTCTGGGGGTTTTTGCCTTCCTCTGCAGGAGGGGGTGTGGCCCTCTACCTGGGATCTCTTGAGCATGTATTAACATTTCATGGAGGCAAGACAGGCTGCTGTGGTTCCCCTGCTTTACGTGTGGCAGGTCAGGGTGTTAGATCTATATTGTCTCAAGGTTGATGGTAGTGTCATATAGAGTTTAGATTATGGTTTGTACAGAATGGTTTGGGGTAGGGATGATCCTGCCTCAGGCAGGGGATGGGATTAGATGACCTCTTGATGTCCCTTCCATTCTACTTTGGGATTGGAAAATGGTGAGTTCCAGACCTTTGTTGCTTGCATGTTTTTATACAACTGCTGATGTGTCCTGGCATTTGTTATATATAATCAGCATATATACTCCTGAAAAGGTTTTATATTTCTGGTATTTAATTGCATCTCAAATGAAGAAGTGGATGACATCAATAATGATTAGAGATAAGTAGGTTCCCAGTAGACTCCCCCACACAGAGACAGGGACTCCTGTTAATAAATTTGGACACTAGTTCATAATCTGAGGCAGGCCCTGGACTTGATATTAGAGGGCATGGACAGAAGTGACAATGTTTGCCCAATCTAGCCACAGAAAGCAGTCTATGGCCGAGTCCAAACACAACTGCACAGCTGCAGACCACTTAAAAAAGGCTGATCGGGCAAAAATCAGAATCCTCATTGCATGAAGGTTCAGATGAAGACATTTCAAAACAGAGCATCTTCTGTAATTTTTCTGCCTGCCTGCTATTTTCAGAATGGGAGGGGGAAAAGGGAGTGGAGGAAGTTCTCTCCTCTCTGTTTAACTTCTACATCAATTCTCTTCATGTAAAGGCAGTCTACTAAGTAATAATTGTTTACTTTTGCCATCTCAGTGAGATACAAGTATTCCAGATGTCTTTGGAGTTCTGGTTTCTAATTGTAACCTTAGATAGTCATCTAAATTCCTAACTGAATCAGAGATAATTTTATTTTCATATAATGGTCTTTCATTATTTTTCCTCATGCCTATCAGATTTATTTTATATTCTTCACTTGTTAGTGACTGGAATATATTTTTCATTTGATGATTACTCTTGATATGTCCAGAGGCTTAGGAAGAGATCTATAGTTTTTAATTCTTAAATGCCTTTACTCATCTTTCAATTCATTCTGACCATATTTTTTTGATTATATTCCACATGAACAGTATATAACTGCTTAGGCAAAATGTGATTTAGACTATTGTCCAGACTAATTTCTGTACATACAGCCTCTTCCTTGGATCTCTTGAGCATAAAGAGATTAAATCTCTCTTAAACTAAGATTGCTGGGGAATGAGGATACACAAATTCAAACACGTCCAGGGACCAATCTACAAGTAAGCCCTGTAGATAGGGACACTGGGAGAGCCACTCTTGCGATAGCTGAAGGAATAGTCCTCCATCAGCAGGACAGGAAGATGAGGGCCTCAACAGGAAGACTCAGGTGCCTATATATTAATGTCAGGAGCATGGGGAACAAGCAGGAGGAACTAGCCCTCCTACTCTCCAGTGTGCATTATGAACTAGTAGGGATTACAGAGACCCAGTGGGACTCCTTGCATGACTGGAGTGTAGCTATAGAAGGCTACACCATGCATAGAAGGGACTGGGCAGGGAAGAAAGGTGAATGCATTGCTCTCTACGTGAAGGAGCAGTACACCTCCTTGGAGACCAACATCAGCTCCACAAATGGATAGCTTGAATGCCCTGGGTCAAGTTGGGGGGGGTGGGGTGAGAGAGACCTAACCATAGGTGTATACTACAGATCACCAAAGCAGGGGGAGGAACTGGATTTGGAGTTCACCTGAGAATTGACTGAGGCTGCATGTGCATGTGACATGGTTGTCATGGGTGATTTTAATGATCCAGACATCTCCTGGGAGGAACACTCAGCCAAGTTGGAATGGTCATGATCCTTCCTGATCTGTGTTGAGGAGCTCTTCCTGACTCAGGAGGTGCATGGGCCAACCAGAGGTGATGCTCTGCAAGACTTGGTCTTGGCCAAAGGAGACAACCTGGTGACTGACTTAAATATAGATGGAAGTCTGGGTGACAGTGACCATGAAACCATCATGTTCACTGTCTAATGTAAGGCAGACAAATCAGATAGCAGGATTGAAGTCTTGGGCTTCAAAAATACAAAATTCAACAAGCTTAGGTCACTAGTAGGACAAGTACTGCAGGACCAGGGACCAAAGTCAAAAGGTATGTGCAAAGAGTTGTTGTTTCTTAAGGACACAATCCTTGAAACACAAAGGAAGTCCATTCCCATGCAGAGAAAAGGTAATAGAAGGGCTGGGAAGCCCTCTTGGCTAAGCAGGGAAATCACGGTCCTCTTAAGAAAGAAGAAAGGCTTATAAACAATGGAACCTTGGGGCAGGCCTCAAGGAGGATTATTCCACAATGGCCCATATTTCCAGGGAACAGATAAGACAGGCTAAAGTGGTGACCGAACTTAGATTAGCAATGGGAATCAAGGACAACAAGAAGTCCTTCTTTAGGTACATTGGGAACAGAAGAAAAACAAATAGGAGTGTGGGGCCATTGCTCAACAACTGAGGAGAGCTAGTTACTGGCACCCAGGAGAAAGCTGAAATCCTGAATGACTACTTCACCTCACTCTTCACCCCAGACTAAAGGAAAACCACACCAGATAGAGTAGAGGATGAGCACGGTAAGAATAATTGCCTTCCTACTATTGCCATAGAATTGGTGTATGGCCAATTAATAACATTAGATGTATACAAGTCAGCAGGACCAGATGATCTTCATCTGAGAGTACTAAAGGATCTGGTCAAAGTCATTGTGGAACTCCTGGAAAAACTCTTCCACAACTCATGGCACTCTGGAGAAATCCCTGAGGAGTGAAAGAGGGCCAATGTTGTGCCCATGCACAAGAAGGGAAGGAGGGAGGACCCAGGTAACTATAGGCCAATCAGAGTAACTTCCATCCTAGGGAAAATCCTAGAAAAGTTCATCAAGGAGTCTATCTGTGATAAGCTTGCAGAAAGTAAGATTCTGTATGACAGCCAGCATGGCTTCACTGTGGGCAGGTCTTGCCTTACCAACCTCATCTCCTATGACCAGGTAACTTGCCACCTGGACACAAGAGACCAGGTTGATATTGTATATCTAGACTTCCAAAAGGCCTTCTATCTAGTATTCCACAATATCATCACGAGAAAATTGGAGGATTGTGGGCTTAACTCCAAGATAGGTGGGTGAGAAAGTGGCTGCAGGATAGGACCCAGAGAGTCATAGTGAACGGATCTGTGTCATCTTGGTGAGAAGTGAGCAGTGGTGTCCTGCACTGGTTGGTGCTCAGTCCAGTACTTTTCAACATCTTTATTAATGATTTGGATGTGAAGAGCTCACTGGCCAAGTTCATGGACAACCAAGTTATGGGGAAGCGTGGTCATGCTTGAAGATAGACCTCGACAGGCTAGCAAGTTGCACAGATCAGAACCTGATGAACCTGAATTTAACATTGAGAAATGTAAAGTGCTCCACCTCAGGGTGAACACCTCACAACAGACCTACAGGCTTGGCAGCACCAAACTGACTAGCAGCATGAATGAAAGGGACCTGGGGGACATAACAGACCACAGTATGAATATGAGCTGGCAATGTGATGCTGTAGCCAGTAGGGCAAATACTACTCTGGCATGTATCAATTGATGCATCTCCAGCAAAGCCAAGGAGGTGATTCTTCCACTCCACTCAGCACTGGTGAGACTACAGCTGGAGTACCGCATCCAGTTCTGGGCACCACATTTTAACAAGGATGTGGACAAGCTTGAGAGAGTCCAAAGAAGAGACACCTATATGATCAGAGCTTTAAAAGACAAGCCATATGAGGAAAGGCTGAGGGATCTGGGACTCTTCAGCCTAAGGAAAAGAAGGCTGAGAGAGGACCTGGTTGCAGCTTACCGCTACACTAGGGGAATACATCAAGGGCTCAGTGAGCAACTGTTTACCAGGGCCCACAAGGGGAAAACCAGGAGTAATGGCCACAAACTCCTGGAAGATAGATTCAGGCTCAACATTAGGAAAAACATCTTCACAGTCAGGGTGTCCAGACTGTGGAATAAGCTCCCTCCAGAGGTGGTGCAATCACCTACCCTGGAAATCTTCAAAAGGAGACTAGACAGTCACTTTGCTGGGGTCACCTGACCCCCAGTTATCTTTCCTGCTTGGTGCAGGGGGCCGGACCCAATGATCTTTGAAGTCCCTTCCGGCCTTACAATCTATGAATCTATGAATATTTTAAAAAGTCTTGCAGCAGCACAGCATTGGGCAGTATTGACCCCTTGCTTTTAAGTATGGCAGGTCAGGACACTATGCTATGTGGCTGTATGGTAGGATTCCTTCCACAGTTTTAGTAATAGTTTTAGACAAGGATTTGCTTGCAATGGTTTGGATGGGGATGATCTGCCTCAGGAAGGGAGTTGGACTAGACAACTGCTAGATGTCCCTTCCAACACTCATCTTCTATGACTATTATTCTGTGTACCTGTTATCCTTGAGGAAAGAGCAAATTTGAGTTATTGTCATTTTAAATGACAGTGCCCCCACTACAGAAAGGATATGGAGAAATTGGAGAGAGCCCAGCAGAGGGCAACAAAAATGGTAAGGGGGCTTATGAGAAACAACTAAGGGAACTGGGCTTATTTAGTTTACAAAAGAGGAGAATGAGAGGGGACTTAATAGGAGCCTTGAACTACCATAAGTGGGGTGCAAAAGACGATGGAGCTAAACTGTTCTCAGTGGTGGCAGATGACAGAAAAAGGATCAACAAGGGAAGTTGCAGCAAGGAAAATTTAGGTTAGATATTAGGAAGAATTTTTCTCACTAGAAGGGTAGTAAAACACTGGAGCAGGTTACCTAGGAAGGTGGTAGAATCTCTGTCCTTGGAGGTTTTCAAAGCCTGGCTAGATGAAGCTTTGGCTGGGATGATCTAGTTGGGGCTGGTTGAGCAGGGGGTTGGACTAGATGACCTCCTGAGGTGCCTTCCAACCCTAATTTTCTATGATTCTAAAGACACAGTAACAATGCAATAGGGAGAGTTGTTACTCCTGCATAGTTAAAGAAGCCAAACAATACTCAGTTCCCTAGGTCCTGATATGGGACTAGGATTCTGTTCAACCAGCTAATATTTTAAAATGCAACTATCCTATCCACATGAGAGATGCAAAGTTTAGTTCAGTGTTTAGCTTACTTAAAACTTTTTATAGATAGTTGTCATTAGCAATAGGGTGTTCACCATAAATCATCCTAGACCCACTGATTAACATGGGTTAGAAACTGCAAATCCTGTAATTCTGTATATGTGGAGGGTTTGGAGTAGATGACCCTTGAAGTCCTTTCCAACTTTGATTCTTAATATAATTTTCCATTGTAGATAAGGCCAGAGTTGGGTAGTCAGTGTTTAAATACCTATGAGAGAGCTTCTGCTGTTGGCAAGGACTGACATCTAGTCAAAAAGTCCTTGGATTCCCGTAACAACTTAATCGTATCAAAGTGAATGTTAATTAGTATTTATTTGAATTCTGTTTCATGGTATGTGAACACTTTACAACAGTGAAGTTGAGGTATTCAAGATGTCAGAGACGAAACATAACTCCACTTCTGAACCTGTTCTTCACCATGAAATGCTGCACTAAAACAATATTTATGCTACCCCTAAAACAGTAAATATGTCTAGCTCATATAATTCTCTTCCCATCCTGGGTTCTTACTTGGACAAAATCCTGCTTAATTAAATAACATAATCCCATCTTTTTAATAGAAAAATGAAGACTGTGCAGGCATCAACATTACTTTGATCAAGATTTTAATTCCCATGGAAGAGAGGCATGGGCTAATATAGTATTATCAGGATATTAGCTTTGCATGAACAGATCAATATTCAGTGACAGCATTCACAATTTATGTCCTCCCAAGTAGTTCTACCAATATTACTGATTACTTCCTAGATAGAAAACAATTTAAATTAGTCTTCAGGCAACAAATATAAAATATATAGGAATATAACTCAAATAGATGCTGTGTGTATGTGTATGTGCATGTGTATGGGCATGTTTATCTGTTTTATTTTTAATGGGCAAGATTTTCTTAGTTAAGTTTGATAACAATCATATATATGTAGGATGCTTTTACTATAAGCTTTATTGCAGAGCAGTTTAATATTTTAATTGCTTTACTATTTCTGCAAGGTGTGTGTTTTGTTTTTTTTTTAATTACTTCAACTCATTCTCCTCATATAGCTGTGTACGTTTGTAGGGCAGAGGACTGGCAGGAATCTCCTGGGTCAAAGAGTTTGTTTCTATTGTAGGGAACAACTTTCTATAATCTCATTCAGGAATTTTAAGTTCTATCTTAAAACACTTATTTTGTCTCAGTGCTCATCCTGGAAGGCTGTCCTGGAACTCTACGCCTTTGTTGGTTAGAAATCTTTTAATTTCCAGCCTAAAGTTATTCATGGCTGCTTCATGGCCAATTGTCTGGCCAATATTATCCTTCAGTTTAGATAGTTCTTTTCCCTCCCTGTTATTTACTTTCCCAATGTATTTATAGAGAGCAATCATATTCTCTTTCACCCTTTGTTTTGCTGCATAAACAAGCCAGGCTTTCCTTCCCCATTTCCGGATACTCTTAATCCTCTGCTCCTTTTCCAGTTTAAACTATGTTTCTCTCGCTGTAGCAGAGCCCCAAGCTCTAGAAATAGTGCTTGGGAGAACCGATAGAGGGTGCAGCTTAGGGTGCACAAACTAAAGCCTACTTCCAAGGACTCAGAAACTGATTCCCCAATCCAGTTCTTTTTCATTGGCCACCCTAAAACTCCATCATGCCAATGGCTCACAGACCCCACTGAGAACCAAAAGCATGTCATTAGCTTCTACACAAAGCCTGCACGGCCAAGTCTCCCTGCCAGAGGCCATTCGACCTGCACAAGGGCATCCCTAAGCTCTCTACATCTGAGGCTGATGAGCTCAAATAGGAGCTATCTTTGGCAGAGTTGACTGCTGCCATTGAGGGTTTCACCATGGGGTAGACATGAGGAGTGATTGATCACCCATTGAATGTTACAAGACTTTCTGGCCCTCCTTGTGCCAGACTTCCTGCTTCTCATTTGAGTCAAGCCACCAAGCTCAAAATAGTAGCAATCTCCAACCCTTAATGTCACAGAGATCCCATTTTTTGGGTAGCAGCTTGAGAACTTCTCAGTGGGCCAAGCTGCTAGCAGGTGCTCGATTGTAGCAGTCATTTTAGATCCCTGGCTGCCTTTATAACCAGATCAGTTCCCTACTGGCAGGGGAGGCAGTAACATTGCCTAACTGCAAGGCTTCTGGTATCATCCTGGAGGTAAGGGCAGGAGCTGTTAGGGATGGTTTGGAGGCTCCTTGTCTTGGGCATGACTGAAAACTGCACCCTGCTGGGCGTGGGTGGCTTGGTGGGGCTCTCAGTGACATGGGAGCCCCCAGGAAATGCCAGGCTAGTGACTACCCTGGTTAAAGGTGAGTAGGGGTGCCTTAACCCCAGCCCTCACCTTCTGGTGGGTAGAGAGCAACATCAGTGGCCAAGCATAATGACATGCTGCTCCGGGGTGGGGGGGAGTGAGAGACCCCGTGAGACCCTGGAGCACCACTTGTGGTGTGCACAAAGAACAACATCAAGGGAGGAGTAGAGGCCAGGTAAGCTTCTGGAAGCTCCTGAGTCAGCTGGGGAGAGATCCTGCAGGGCCAGGCACACTCCCAGGAGCACCTGAGCCAGGAATAGGGAAACCCACTCCATAAATGCAGGCAGGAGGCAAAGACTGTGCTGAGAGACCCCACTGGTCAATGCTGGGACCAGGACCCTAAGGGTCAAAAGGGCCAGGGTCCCGCTGTGAGGGACACCCACGATGAGCGCAGAAGCTTGGGGTCCCAACTGGGCCTGAGACAGGGCCAGGGCTTATGGAAGCCGAAGGCCCTCACAGTTGGGGACCACAGCTAATGGGCAACGGTGAGGGTTCAGCTAACTGCCTGAGATGCCATCTGTGAGGCCATGGTATAGGGGTGGAACGGAGCTGCAGATACCCCCCTAATATCAGGGTGCAACAATGGGCAGCCTGCCATCTTGGTTAATAACTCTAATTAATTACAAACGAGGTGTGGCGGGCAGGACAGGCAGGCGGTGTGCCCAGAGATGGAGGGGCTAGCTGCCACGAGTGAGGGATACCCACAGTGCCTAATAGGCCTGACTCTCCAATTGGCTGCAGTCCCAGGCACTGCTCCCCCCACCCCCCGCCCAAGTTCAGGTGACAGAGTATGCTGCAGTGAGGGTGACATCCAGTCCCTGATAGTGTCAGTAGGTACAGGAGCACACCTTAGCCTGGGCCAAAAGTGACACATTTCTCCTGGGCTGATGTTCAGCCCCAAGACCTGCCTGGAGACCGTTCCTGGTGCTGCAGTGGTTTTAAAGCACTGGGTGTTCTCCTAAGCCTGCTGGCCGCTCTAGCAAAGAACTGGGAAAACCTCAGTGAAGCATGACTGGTGGCATTAGTGCGTGCCCAGGCTCTCCTACTCTGGCCTGGTCCTGGTTATCAACAACTTGGTAGATACTGCTATGTGGCACATGTGTTGTCCTGGACCCACCAGTGCTCAAAAACTCCTTGTGGAATGGGCAGCACTGGCTCCAGTAGGCTGTCCTTGGGTGTCAGGGCCTGATCAATCAGGTGGGCAGGATAGCCTTCTACTTGCAATCCTTCTAGCACCTACTCTTTGCTGGTGAATTCTTTCCCTGGTGTTGGCTGGCCTTTGCTTTACTGTATCAGGTGGGGGACTTCAACCTTGATGGGAACTTCCTGTTGGATCCCAATTGCTTTGGATGGGACACCTGCTGGAGCTTCACCCAGGCTTGGTAGGCCTACTTACAACTGAAACCCCAGGGCGGGTGCCTGTGATTTCCAGATCTGATGCAGGAGTTCATAACTTGGCCTTGCAGCAATGAGTACTAAGCCTTGCCTCCAGAAAGCATCATAGCTTCCTTGGCCCAGTTACACACCATCAAACTTGCCCACCTCCTTGACTCAGTCTGGTTTTAGGCAAAAGCCCTGGCTGACTAGCTGGGCCTTCACTCTGTCTGCTTAGCTTTATGCCTCTTGGATGAAGTGAAATCTGATCTCCTTGTAGATGCACTTGCTACCTTGGAAGACAATCTCCACACGCAATGAGTTATCTGTGATGGCAGCTTGCTAAATGGACCCTCCCCTGCACCATCATTGCCTGTTTCTCTGGCCATGAACCCTGCTGTCCCTCCCCATGCCCAGTGAGAACAATGGTGAGATCTGCTTTGACATCCTGTTTGGGAAGACATTGTACATGTGATAGTCAAAGTGCATCGTGTCCATTTGATATCTTCTGAAAGATTTTGTGTGCCGCCTTCAACAGCTCACCAAAACTCATTAAATGGCCCTCCAGCCAAAAGAATTGCCCAGTGTTACGTCTCAGCTCTGTGTTCTTGGGCAACCCTGGCACAGGATGCAGTCTGTCTGACTCACAAAGGACTCACCACCCCCCTCCCTCCCTCCCCTCCTCTACCTAAACGAAACTGATTAAGATGCAGTGAGAGACACACCTAAAACTCTCCAGATAAGGGTGATAAGAGTGAACAGCTGCCCTAGGTCTCATTTACATCCAAGATGGAACCAGATGACCATTCATTTACATGAGAGATGGAGAACAGAAAGCCTGAAGCAGAGACTGCAGTGAATTGTGGGACCAGAGAAGCAGGGGAGCACTTCATGATGGGGAATCTGTGCTTCCAATGTTAATCAACCCATGTTCACACACACCCAGCTCAGCATTTATCAGACCAGTTCTAATCTGGATTTGCTAAGGACTTTTCCCCCCCAGACACACACACACACAGCTCTAAGTTTAATAGGCATCTCGGGCCGTACATTCCCTGGTCCCACTATGGGAGGCCTATTTAAACTTGATTGACTAAAACTTGGTTGCCAGGTTAGGGAATGCTGAGGCAAGAGACCGAGTCAGAGGGGGTATGGGCAACATTTGAACAATGGTTAAGGGTTCATCACAGCATCCAGCTTGCTGGAGCCCTAATCCCAGGTGTTGTCATATCTTTCCCGAGACGACTGGTGGGAGTCCTCTCCACAAAAGGTTATGAGCACCCCAATAATTGTCTTAAGTCCATTAAAAGACTATAGTAAGATCTGGAAAAGTCATGCTAAGCTGAGGCTTGTGCACAACAAATAAAAATCCAAAATCCTGATGCTGCAAGCTATCTATTGTTCCTGAAGAAACCATGAGATATCCCATCAGTATATCTGCCATCCATAGGAATTTCAAGCTGGCTCCCAAGTATTTGGGTTACTCCCTAATCTTAAGTATTTCCTGATTATCAATCAGTTTCCTGAGATGGTCCAAACCAGATAACCCCTTGTCAATAGAAAAGACAATGATTTACACTACTGAGGGTGCTTCGAAGCAGCTGAACTGAGGGTATAAAAATCTGTAAGTGTGTGTGCTGCAAAAAGAAGAAGAAGCAGAAGGAAAGAAGGAGAAAAGGAAAGAAGAAGAAAACTCCTGTGCTGACACCATCCCCTGTCGTTCTTGGGACGCTGGAAGAGCAGATCGTCTCTCTCTTCAAGGATTGTGCTACGGACTGTGCCTGTCAGCTTTGCAGCCTGAGTACCTTGGACTAGGTGAGATCCCAGCGCTCGCTCTCTCTGTCTTCTCTCTAGGCATAAACTTCTGAACCTGAACTGTATCAGTTAAGCTTGAGCTAAGTTTCCCCAAATACTTAGTGAAACCAGGGTAGTATTGTCATTGTTTGTGTTTGTTTTTCTTTTGCATGTCTATTACTACCAGTACTATTATATATTTCATATGCTTAGCAATAAATAACTTTTATAGTCAAACTGGTAGCAATTGGGTATATTTTTCCTTCTCTGCTTCTTTTTCCTCCCGTGCTCTGCAGCAACGCTTCTTTTACCTAAGCTAAAGATCCCTGTGAAGCCCAAATTATTGTGGGGTCTGCTCATCAAGAGGCCAAAGATTGGGATGTGCTGAGTTTGAAACACATAAGGGGATCAGCTTGTACAGGCTGATTGACCCAGTTTGACTCAGACGTGCCCTTATGAACTGAATGCTGGCCCATGAGGGTGTCAGCTGGACACTCACCCAGATTCAGAGGAATTCTGTTTATCTGTGTGCTTGTGTCTGACTGCATTTTATTGTTGCTCTTATGAACTGATTCTTGGCATATGAGGGTGTCAGCCTGTCCATGCTGATCAGTCCGGCCAGGTCAGGCATGTCACGTTAATTTGTGTGTGTTTGTGTGTATGACTGATTCGGTGACTGGAGGAACCCAGTCCCATTGAAATTGAGTCCTGCAAGATAGCTCCACTGGGGGTGAGGGCTTGCAGAAGGGAGAAATACAGCTCCGTATAGTAACACAAGCAGCACATTAACAGAATCACCAAGACCCTAGAAACTATCCCTAATAAATGAGCACACCCCAAAGTAATGGGCAAATTTGGTAACACCAGCCCTGCTCCAAACTCTAGCACAGGGGTTTGTCAGGAATGTATGGCACAACAGGGACTACCAAGAACAGCTACAGTAACATACCTCTGTGGAATCTGTTGCAAGCTTGCACAAGTCAAAACATCTCTGAAGCTTCCCTGAGTTCCACTGGGAACTGATGTTAGCCCAAGTAGTGTCCATACATTAAAGAGGGTATATGACATACAGGCAACATTAACCTTCCCTAGTGCTGGGGCCTGTAATGAAGTCAGGCCAGAACCCTGGATCCAGCTGGTCCCAATCAAGATACCAGGGCAAGTCATCCCTGGAACAAGCACCACCTGCAGTAAGCCTAGAGCAGTGCTCTGGTCCCAGCTGGGCAGAGTGAGGCAATCAGGGCAGCAAATTCTCTTAACAGCCAGGCCCATCTCACAATCTCCTTGTTTGGGTAAAGGTCAACGTTTTTGTTTCTGAACTGTTGCATACTTCTTTGCTAATCTTCTGGTTCTGACTCTTGGCTCTAACTCCAGCTTCTGGCTCTGGTAGGACCCTTGGCATTTTCTGATTCTGGTTCCTTGCTTGTGACTCTGATTTGACCTTTAGCTCTGGTTAACATTCAACTTAGTTTTTCTCTAGTTTCAGCTTCTGCCCCCATTTTATCTGGCTTTGGCTAGGGCTTCTGAATCCAGTTCTGACACCAACCCCTTTGGACCCCAGCTCTCTGGGAAACTGACATGGATTCCACCTGTGCTCTGGGTAACTAAACCCTAGGCAAGAGTGCCCATGCTCTGGTGCATCACAAGGCTAAATGCAGCCTTGCCCCAGTTGAGGATACAGCCCTCTTGGTTTATATAGTCTTGAACAGATTTTGAATTAATACCAATAGGCTCCATTAGTGAGACCTCAGAATAGGTTCAAAGTGCTACAGAGTCACTTAAAGAACAGACAAAATGTTTAAATGCGAACTAGGTGAAATTCATGCTTTTACCCCTAGCTTTTTTCTGATTTTGCTGAAGCTTTACATCACACTATCAACAGTATTTCATTACAGCTTCTGTGTAACAAAAAATGTATAACACTCAGCGTTTTGTAAATAACTCCATGGTATTTTGTTAGCAGCAGTTTCCCCTCACTCCTGTGCCAAACATTTGATATCCAGATGCTCGTAAGTACAATAATGTGTTGAGACAAACTAATTATCTGCCATGTGCAACTATTTATACATCTCACTACGCTAGTAAGATGTGAGAGCAGCTCCATTTTTCCTTTGAATATCTCTATGCACCTGCAGGTGGTTTTGGCTTAATATTATGGAAATAAATGAGAAAGATAGGTTGGGCTTCTCCATCTTTATAGCATGTGAAATGATTTCAGCTAAATATTTTTCTAATGCTTAAAAGGGAAGTACACTTTGGATTCTTTTTATAACCCATCTTTGCTGTAGTTATCCTTTCCTGAAAGGAAATGGAGAGAGGATGGTTTATCTGCTTATGAAAGGTGTCGATTTGACCTATTCTAGGACATACTGGGCATGCCTACACAAGACACTGAGTGCACAAGAGCTGAGAAATATTGTGCAGTAGTGCATCAGAGCATAGACAGCGCTAATATGCTACTGTACTGTATTAAGCTACTGTGCAGAAGCATGACCTAAAAGATGTTTGCCAGCACTACTTCATAGTAACTCTGGTTACTTCGCAGTTATTTAGTACTTGCTAATATGAGTACTAAATAAATAAGCAGTAACAAATGTGCAATAGTGCCTTGTGTAGATGTACCTAGTGGGCGTGTCTACACATGTATTTTACTATGCATTAGACTAATCTAGACTAATCTAATGTACACTAAGGTGTCACAGTACACATGTGCACCAATTACTGTGCAACTGATTAATTTAAAGCATCATTTGGTACTACCAACAGATACAGGTACTAGAAAATGGCACTTTAAACTAATGCACCAAAGTCCACATGTAGATGCTGACTTGGAGCAAATTCCTTCTACTCAGCCCAGGCAGCAGGAGGCCCCAACTGCTACCTGGCTAAGTCCTGAGCTCCGGAGCATGGGGGCAGCTGTCTCTGGCTCTGGGAGCAGCTCCACACAGCTTAGAGCTGCCTCCAGAGCTGGGGACAGGTCCCCCTGTGTGGCTCAGAATTGCCTCTGGAGCCAGGGACATCTCCCCTCCACACCCTAGATCCCAGGCCTGACCCCTGCTGCTCCCTCCAGCTTGGGGCTGGCATCTGGGGGAGCTTGGAGCTCACTTCGGCTGTTGCAAGGGTGGAGAGCAGGGCAGGCTGCTGTTGCTGGGCTCTGTTCAATCCTGACCAGTGCATGTGTAGACAGTAAATTGAAGCATGTTAATTGAACATGTAGACACACCCACTGTGGTTTGGAATAAATATGTCCAGAGTAAAGAGTCTAAATATTGTTATATAGAATCAAATGATGAATTCCTTATTCAGGACCCAATTCGGCTTTCCATTTGCAGAGATGGAGTGGGTAGAGAGGGCATGATGAATCTTCTACTCATGTAAATGCCAGACACAATTATGGTCTCTATGCTCAAGGCTGCACAGGAAATGCTGACTGTGCTATTTCAGATGCAGAGAGTAGCTAGAGTCCCTGTTCTTTGCCAGTATATGGCCTATAAAAAGGTGTAGGAGGGGGAAGCTTGGAGAGGAAATTTTCCTCTCTGAAGATGAGCGACAAAACTCTGAAATACAGTCAATAGTTTTTAATGGAGCTTTGGAGTTAGGCTGACCCTCAATTTTAGTTTGTACTTGGGTTTTGCCTGAGGCCCCCTCTATGTATTACAGGTACTGAGCAATTAACTAGTTAACTGAGCAATTACTTTGAGATCAGCCATGTGTACAGAGTACTTATGGCAAAATACAAAACTCCAAGCAGCTATAAAGTTAGACCTTGAAAATGTTTACTAGATCTCTAGTAGGTTACTCCTGAGCTTTAATTTGCACGTGTATCAGGTTTTCCCCTGTGGCTGGAAGCCCTGTTAGCTGACAAGTCCCCCACCAACAGGGGTGCACCTTGCCCAACCAGAGCTATGAGCCCTGCAACTGCTGGGGACTCAATCCTAGCAGCTGCAGACATTGGGTCCTCACAACTTGCTTCTTGGTGATCCCTCCCACCCTGGAGGCACTTGAAACCCCTGGGGCAGGAGGTTTCATGCACCCCTGGGGTGGGTAGATCACCACAGCAGTAATCCTCCCAACCCAGAGTAATCCTCCTGCCCCCACTGGGGTGTGTGGGGCTCCCACCCAACTACGATCACTTCAACTGGGGTGCATGGGTCTCCCAACTGGAAGTTTGCTTCTTGTCAGTGCACGTAAGCCTGGGATCAGGCTTTTCCTGCATCCCCAATAAGGCACGATGGGATCTAATATGCAATCCTACAGTTGCACCTCCTGCCATGAGCGTGTGGCATAGCAGAAGGTACAATTGTGTGAATTACACATTAGACTTCCATCACATATTTACCTGCATGTGTAGGGGGGCCTAAGTAAAATTTTTAGGGTCTGATCCATAATTCATATAAATCTAAGTCAGGGATGGGGGGAAAAAAAAGAAATTGTATACTTTTTTGGAAGCTGAATTCTATAACCAAATTGCTGCATTTTTAAAAATAAATCGGTTATTATAAAATAATCCAATTCTAACAAATCTTAAAATATATTTTGCCTGTTTGTTTCTGTAGAGATGAATAATTACATTGGCTATCATGTCTATAGAGAAAATTGTAGATGTTTTAGCAACTCGCATGGAAACAGCTTGTTCAGTACCCTGGGTGGTTGGGGAAACTCAAATATTCTAAGTGCTTGAATGATATGTTTACTTATTTTCACACCTTGTTGGCTATGCTGATAATACTCATACACAGTAATGAAACATACCATGTAAACATGCCCCAAATAACCTGTCTTGCACATTACATGGGTATAAATTTCAACCAACACAACTCTCTTATTTGCTGCAATCCTGGCTAGTGTGCTGATGTCACAATGGCAAATGTCATTGTCATTGTCCCAAAAGTTCCTGATGTTGCATTTCTTTCATGTAGAAATATAAGCATGTTGTAAAATTTACTTTGCTAAACAGTATAGTGGGTGAGATTTCACTGCTACTAAATGCTACCCCTCTATACCAGCAGTAAATCTGACCAAGTATATCTCATTGAGTATACATCATACACAAATTTCATAGCTCTGGTTGCCCATCAAATTGTACCAAATATGCTTAAAAAGATATTTGGGGAAGATAAACCCTATTTATAGACCAAAAGATTTCTCTTAATTCTGTTACAGTTATATCCCACAGCCTATGTGCTGGGGCTTTTTATACAGTTTAATCTTATCAGAAGAAAGACATCAGATTTTGCATCAAAGAAATCTCTCATGATAAATAATATGTGCAGTTCAACCACTAATGATCCCATGATGCATCTAGAATTAAAATATACCCAAAATTTAATTGTTAGTCTGCAATTTATGGAAATGTACTTAAATATCACAATGAAGCAAAGCTAAGTGCTATTTTTTTGTCATTTGATCTGCTATGCGGCTCTGCTATTATCAACATGAAAGATAATCTTAACTGCAACACTTAACTGAAGATTTAAAAAAATGTATATGCTATAAATAGCTTCATTTATGATTTTTCTTTGAAGCAAATGTATTTCTAAAATAGGGTGCCTATGGGAGATTTTTTAGCCCAATGTATAATTAAATTGGGTATACTCCTAGACAGACATCTGGGGTCAGATTGATTAAATATTTCCTTTCATTAGGTTGAATACTTAATGACCAGAGAGTTTATGCATGCAGTGACCTAGATGTATGTATTCCTATATCAACTCCTTGTAATGGAAAACCTGGGTGTATGTGGGAGTAAAACAATTATTGTCTGATTTAATTTCCTTAAATCTATGAGCATATTTTGCAAAACCTCATAAACGCATTCACTCGTTTTGGGACAGTTTTAAACCTGTTCTCCTGTCTTTTGTTCTTTTAAAAGGAAGAACAGTCTTCTGTGACTTCAGAAGATAAGCACCTATTTATGTGGAGGGAAGGAAGAAAAAAAGAGCGGACAAGATCCTCAGTTATGATGACAGAGCTCTGCTAAGTACAGCTGAGAAAAGGGGAAAGCAAAGATAATATTAATCCATTTTTTTGAGCACTCCCAATCTCTAGGACTGCTTTAGGACTACTTTACTTTAATTTCCACCAGCTTATACCAATGGGCTGTTAAAAAGCTTGAAGACTGCTAGAGCCTAGTACAGTCAAGGGGTTGCTGAGATCTACCATAGTTGGCACCTCGCTAGTTGAGGATTTCTCCATGCTGAGGGATTCTTTGTTCCCCATGAAGGCCGCTTTCTGATCCTTTTGTCCCCTGCCACACAGCGGATGTGAGTGGAGGTCTCTGTGGAACAGGGGGCAGAATCTGGCCCATTTTGTCTATGAAAATGAATTTGCTACCATCTCTATATTCCAGCCTTTTTGTGGCCAAAACAAACCGCTAAATGTGTTATGCTGCATAAGATACAGTGGTGGTGATTATTTCTTAAAGATTCATACATATATAACTTGGTATTTTTTTAAAATATGAGTTAAATTGTAGCATAACCAGCAGTAGGTGAGTGGGTTACAAGCCCTGGGCACTGAATAAAAAGGGATGCCAGTGACTGGGAATAGGGTAGCACAGAGGGAAGGGCAGGGGCAGCACTGTTGTGTGGGGAAGTGCTACTGACTGCAGTGCTCAAATGTCCCAGTGGGGTTTAGAAACAAGTCCCCTGCAGCCGTAATATCTTGCACTGAGGGAGGGACACTGGGGTTTGTGCCCAGGATGCAAATCTTACCAGTACAATCTTTGAGGTGTATTATGGCAGCCAGGAGCCATATTCGTTGGGCTTTTTTTACAAGAATGGGGCACAAATGTGCAACGCTAATACTTCATTGCTGAGAGATTGGGATGGAACACACAAAGATATGGCAACCAGCTAAGAAGCTACCAACTATTGTATTTTTAGTGAGATATGTGATACTTTTTAGTAAATCCTTTCCAGGATCCTTCATATGAAACTTACCTGTTTTGTTCATACTTTTTTAGCTACCATGTATATCTCAGCTAGTATTAGTCACAGGATTAAAATCTATGAAAATTCAGGTTACAGAATTGTACGCAAGAAACATCCTTTTTCATAACCCAAAGTAAGTAAATTTGTCTCACTAAACGTGCCCCAATCCAGAGCAGATGTGGGTTGTGCAATTAACTGGCCATGTAGAATTTAGATTGGGGTGTGCAAAATGTGGACCATGAAGCCATTTTATCTGGCCCGGGGGGCCCCCCCCAAATTAAGAAAATTAATATTTTATCTGCCCCTGGCTGCCTGTTAAGCAGCCCTCGATGGCTTGCCAAAACTCAGTAAGCAGCCCTCCACCCTAAAAAATTGCCTGCCTCTAGTTAGTTTATGATTTGCATATGACGGGGGTTGGACTAGATGACCTTTGGAGGTCCCTTCCAGCCTTACTTGTCCATGATTGTATGTAGTTAAGCTGCACATATGTGGCAAATAATAGAACTGAATAGGGGTTTTTTTGGTTTTTAGTTTTGACTAAAAAATAAACAAAAAACTTTTGGGTAAAACTGAAGTATTTTCAGCTTGTTCTTCTTTTTTCCTTTGGCTTAAAAAAACAAGCGATTTGTGCTCTTTTTTGATGCATTGGCTGTGGGGGCAAAACCATTTTCTGACCAGCTTCGCTGAAAAACAATCCCTTGGCAAAATCTATTTTGTACATATAGTGGATTTGGTTTAATTTCCTTGTGTGTGTATAGCAATTAATCAATCCGGTGTCCTTGCACACAGTAGAATTAAACTGTATATTTAATTTGTCTAGTGAACAGCTAATGTTCAGTTGTGGGATTTAGACATATACCACAGTATGAAGATGGAAGCATAAGTATGAATGCAGATGCACACTATCTTGGCAGTAGTTCCTTGAGGCCAGAGATGTCCCTTGGGAAGGGGGTGGGGTGCAAATTGGGGCAACTGCCCTGAGCCCCACACTTTGGGGGGACCCGCAGACAATGTTATTGTCACGTGCCGAGGACGCTGTCGCTCCGTGTGGCTGCCGAGTGCCACCAGCTTCATGCTCTAGTCACTTGCGTGCGTGCCCCTCCCCAATAAAGGCTGATATGCCACAGGCCCTATGCATCCCTAGGGTCAGCTCTGCTTGAGGCATTGGGACTTGAGTAGCATGGTGGCTCCAGAGCACACTGGCATGTAAAAGATATTCCTGGGACGGTGCAAGGTACCCTGTAGTAATCACCGGGTTCAGTAAATACAGGTATACATCAATGAAAAGAACCGAACAACTTAATTGTGCAGTAGTAGGCAAACTCTGAAGACCTTTGGTCTCTCTCTAGCCAACTAACTAACTGCTGCTCAATTGCAATGGCCTGGCAGGCCACTGGTATCATCCTGGAAGTAAGGGAGGAACTGTAGGGGATGGCTTGGAGGCTGCTGGTCCTGGGCATGACCTAAAACTGCACCCTGCTGGGAGTGGGTGGCCTGGTGGAGCTCTGTGGTGTGGAAGCCCCCAGGAAATGCCAGGCCAGTGATCACCCCAGTGAAAGGCAGGTAGGGGCACCTTAACCCCAGCTCTCACCTTTTGGGTGGGTTTTATGTAAAACTGGAGGTAGTTGAGGGGCCAGGCATGGCTGCAGCCACCTAAGCCCACCAGGGAGTGAAGCCTCGTGGCCCCAAGTGAGGGGGTGGTATGGAGAACCAGTGAAGGGGGCGGAAATGAGGACTCCAGTGAGGGGGGTACCCCCAAGAGAAGGGGTGGAGATTCAGAGCCCCAAGTGAGGGGGTGGTGTGGAGCCCTGAGTGCAGGAAGTAGGCCAAGGTAGGTCTTCAGATGCTTGAGGCTGAAGTTTGGGCCAGAGGCTGAGTAAAGGGGGCTCATCCCAAGAGAGAGAGGGGCAAGTCCTGACCCCAGTAAGTCCTCCACTGCTGGGAGGCCAAGTGTGGGTCAAAGGCAAGATCTTAAGTAGCACCATGACCCACTGCTCCAGGGGGGAGTGAGAGTCCCCTGTGAGACTCTGGAGCACCAGTTGTGGTGTGAAGTACCCCAGCTCTCACAACCAGGAAAGAAGACCCACAGAGAGGGTGGGCTAGTGGCAGAGGCCTGAGGTAGAATACCCCTTGACTGGTCAATGTTGGAGCCAGGGCCAGAATGGTCAAAAGGGCCAGGGGCCCACTGTGAGGGATGCCCAGAGCTGAGGGTCTGGGGGTTTGACTGGCCTTGGAGGTGAGGTGAGGCCAGTGCCTGTGTGGTCGAAGGTCCCAGGTGGGCCACACCTGAGAGGGGAAATAGCCTCAGGGAGCTAGGTAGCCCGAATGAAGGCAGAGTATGCTGCTTGAATGGAGGGATCAAAGAGGGGTCCTGAGTGGAGGATTCTGGAGCCCAGTGTGGGGTTGGTGTGATTAACAGCTGGATGCCATCTGTGAGGCATGGGTTGCAGTGCAGGGAAGGTTTGGAGCTGCAGATAACGCCCCCCTGGCATCAGGGCATAAAATGGGCAGCCTCCTGCTTAATTAACATCATGATTCATTATGAACAAGGCATGGCAGGAGAGTCGGGTGGGTGACGTGCCCAAAGGCAAGTGGGGAACCTAGCACTGTAGCTATGCAGGGAGCCCCACTTTGCCACACTTATGTTTCTCATTTCTTGGGTAAGTACACTTACCACTAAATTATTGGGCTACAAGGTAGGAGGGTTTTTTCACCTCTGGCATATAACACTTGTATGATTGTTTCCCCAGGGCAGCTGCCTAACTAAAGCACCCCTACTGAATTGCAAAATGGCAGTCACATGGCTACATACCCACCACCGCTTTAGATCCCATGGGCCACATCCAGATGAGTGCAGCTGTGTGGTATGTGGTGCCCTAGACATGTCTGCAATGCCACATATCATAGATTCAGGTGTTCTTCGTGGGGGGGAGGGGCGGGGGGAGTTCACCCCAGGAGATCCCAGGGTCGAAAAAAACTTGCACACAAAAAAGAGGGGTGGCAGCACAAGGTGTCCTCCTGCTAGTTGTCCCCAGGGAAACAAGCATGCACTCTCATGTGAATGCTGCCATGAAGGGCAAACCGGGTCTGGACCTAAATATTTGCACTACCCCTCCCCCCTGCTCCACTTCCAGTGCAGCCAACTACTAGAACCTACTATATTATTCATCATACCTCTGATATATGGGATAATGTTTGCTGCATTGTCTTCTATTAGATGAATGTCAATATTTCATACTTATCTGGTTCAAGAAAAGCTAGTCTAAAAACACTATATAATAGTCATTACTATTGAAAGCTAGTAGAGACTTTCAGCTACACTGTGTTTGTTTACAGAAAATAACTGAGAATCCTAATGTTGCACAGTAGCAAGTGTATAAAAGTAGGAGAATCAAAACTAGTTAGGACACTAGTTGGGGTTCATAAGAGTTCACTTCAGATCTCTGTTCTGTTGTAGACTTCTAGCATGATGGTGGGAAGGTCACATTAGGCCTAATCCTGTAGCATTAAAATTGACAGCAGTTTTATTGTTGACCTCAGTGGGCTCGTCCAGACAAGCGCGTGTGTGCCTCTTGCCCCGCTTCAAACCCCTTTGAGGTGGGGCAAGAGGCACATGCAGGAACGAAAAAATGTTCCCAGTGCTGCAACTTTGCAGCACGGAGAGAAAATTAGACCCCTAGATATCCAGGGGTTTAAAAAAAATGCTTCTCAATAGAGTGAAGCAAGGCATGGTTTGAGACCATGCCTGGAGCCAGCAGGGGTTCAATCCTCCAAAAGAGACGCTCTAGTTTCGGCCCGTGTGTCTCTTTGGTGCTTCTGCTGCCCCCGAACCCGGCGCTGTCCAAGGTAAGTGCAGGGGTGGTGGGATGTTCATGGGTGTGGGTGAGTGAGAGGCGTGGTGGGGAGGATGTCCCCAGGGCTGTGGGGGCTGAGGACCTGGCCCAGATCAGTGTGGCTTGCTAGTCCGGCTTTGCACCGGAGCAGGTCACATGGCTCCGGGAGGTGTGCACAGGAGCTGTGCCTCCCGGAGCTCTGTGACCCGTCCAACTTTGCACCAGAGCGAGAGAGCCACGTGGGGTGGGCCAGGTCCTCACCCCTCCCTCCCCCCAGCAGGCACAGCAGGGCAGAGATGGGAGCTGGCCCTGGGGCATGTCTGCCACCCAGCCCATCCGGGAGTGGCCCATGATGACAGGACCTGGCGCAGCATGTGGTCCCTGCATGCTGTGCTGAGTCCTGCTGCCTGGCCGTGCCCTTCCTATAGTGGCAAGACCTGGCCCGGTATGCAGGGACCGCACGGAGCTGAGCCAGGTCCTGCCGGCCCTGGGCTGCTCATGCTACCTGGCGCAGCCCCAGGGAGCCCCAGGGCCAGCAGGACCCTGCTCAGCTCTGCGCAGTTCCCACATGCCGGGCCAGGTCCTGTTGCTATAGGAAGGGCCTGGCCGGGTGGCAGAACCTGGCTGGACCCGGCACACGGGGACAGCATGCTGCACTGGGTCTTGTTGCCATGGGCCCAGCCTGTCCGGGTGACGGAGGAGCCCCAGGACCCAGCTGGGTCCAGCACACGGTCCCCACATGCTGCACCGGGTCCTGTCACCATGGACCACACCCGGCTGGGTGGCAGAGCAGCCCCAAGGGTGGCAGGACCCAGCTGGGCCCAGCATGCAGTCCCCACATGCCATGCTGGGTCCTGCCAACACAAGACCAGCCCGGCTGGGTGGCAGGAGGAGCCCCAGGGCTGGCAGGACCCAGCTGGGCTTGGCGCATGGTCCCCCTGCTGCTGCTGTGAAAGGTCAGTTACAGGCCCTAGGTGAGGGAGCTGTGGCCCTCCAGGGTGCCTGGGACCCTGGGTGTGGCCCTCCAGGGTGGAGCTGGGACCCTGGGCAGGGGGGCTGGGGCTCTGTTGGGGGGGGAGGCATTCCATGTGCTGGGGGGCTGCACCCTGTGGGGGCCAGGGGACTCACCCCTCCTGAGAAGCCCCCTCACAAGGTCCCCCACACCCACAGCAATTGCCCCACAACTACCCACAGACAAACCCACATCCGTCCACACCCACCCACCTTCCCCCACACCCCTTCTCACTCTCTTCCTGCAAACACCACATCCCCCCATCACACACCCATCATGTGTGAAGAAAACAAAGTACACATCAACACACATAGGTATTTAGCATTTATTTTTTTCATGATGATAGAGACACTGGTAGGCTTCCACATTGCTTTAACTTTGTAAATATACCAATAAAGCATTACCCAACTGATCGCTGTCTTTCTGTCTCTCTCTATAGATGTGTGTGTGTGTGTGTGTGTGTGTGTGTGTATGTGTGTGTGTAGAGTGGATTTTGTTTTAACCATGGAAGAACACGGATTTTGGGGTATTTTTAAAAATGGATTTGGGATGGTGCTGCAGCAGTCCAGCTGACACAAGGGGTAGTGTCTCCAGGTACCAATTGGCTGGGCTCCAGAAGCTCCTGAGAGTGAATAGCCCTAAGCTGGTTGCCAGGGCAGCTTTTTGTACGGATGCAAGCAGGGCTCAGCCTCATGCAGGGTGCCATGGGGCCAGTATGGACCATGCTATTTGGGGAGCTCTGCTGCACATGCCCCCCACCCTCTCTGCCTCCCCTCACCTACAGAAGGCTCCCCAGGCCTAGGAACTAGGCACATCCACCCACATACCCCAGAGGGCAGAGGCACTTTCTCTCCATCCCCTGCAGAAGGAGAAAGGAGATGGAGAAAATGGGAAGTCCGACTTTTTTTTTCTCTTTGTTTCCTCCCTCCACCCATCTAGGAGACACCTTTCTTTGCTGGCTTTTTGAACATAGCTGGTTCCCTGGGCTTTTTTACAGGGATCCAGCTATTTCATGGGAGACTGCCATTTACACGATTTCCATGAAATCATGCACTTGGTAGGTCCCTAGGAATGCCATGTTGATCAACAAGCAAATGCATGATATACTTTTCACACGTTTTCACATTTTGACACCTTATGAAAGATGTGCTGCCTTTGTTTGTCATATGTTAGATCAGTAGGGGCCAAACTTTTTGATAGGCATGACACAAATTAGCCTTGTATCCTCATTAAGTGCTACTCCAATCTTCATCCTCTGCCCCATCTGCTTCCTGATCCCTGCTTCATTTGTACTTTGCTTTCTGCTTCCTGCCTTGCCTGCCACTGTGCTGCCTGTGCTCTCCCCAGCCTGTTGTATTGGCCAACTCTGTTTTAGATGACCTATTGTATGTTTGCTTTGTTGGCCTTGAGCAACAATTCTTTTTTTAAAGAAAGTTTCAAGAATTCTTTGTGAAATGCTTCTGTATATTCAAGCCAAGAGGCTACTCGCAACTTCAGTTTGTTGTTGGTACAGAGATAATGAATACAGACTATCTTTTAAGGAACATGAAATTCCTCGTCCAGAAAGTGCTTCCAAATAGCATATATTTTATATGTGTGATTAGCCGTTACCTGATTTATTATTATTTTTTGTACATAAAATATATTTTTATTGCCATCTCCTAATAGGTACAAATCTCAGAAGTTATTTTTAAGTAAGTTATTCTACCTGAGGGAGAGAATAATTGTTTTGTCAACTGAACAGTCTTCTTTTAAACTGAGTCATAAAAGACAAATAGCATGTGATAATATGCAATACTTAAAATTACTGTTCTGAGCCCAAATTCTCTAGGGGATCCATTAACTCCAAAGAGGAAAGAGAGACTCATGCAGGGTTATACAGTCACTCAATCAATCAGTTTCATAGTTTTATAGTAGTTACGGGCAGGAGGCACCTGAACAGTTCATCTAGCCTGACCCCCTGCCACAGGCAGGAATGAATGCTGGGTTCACAAGACCCCAGACAGGTGATCGTCCAACCTCCTCTTGAATTTGCCCAAGGTAGGGGAGAGGACCACTTCCCTGGAAAACTGGTTCCAGATTTTGGCCACGCTAACTGTAAAATATTGCCTTCTGATCTCTAACCTAAACCTATTCTCCATCAGCTTATGACCATTGTTCCTTGTCACCCCAGGTGGTGCTGGGAAGAAAAGGGCTCTGCCTATTTGCTGCTCATCTCCCCTGATGAGTTTGTAGGCAGCCACCAGGTCCCCCCTCAGCCTCCTCTTGCTGAGGCTGAACAGGTTCAAGTCCTTCAGTCTCTCCTCGTAGGGCCTGTCCTGCTGCCCTATCACCAAGCAGGTGGCCCTCCTCTGAACCCTCTCCAGGCTGGCCACATCCCTTTTGAAGTGCGGTGCCCAGTACTGGATGCAGTACTCCAACCGCAGCCTGACTAAAGTCGCATGGAGGGGGAGTATTACCTCTCTGGACCAGCTTGAGATGCACCTTTGGATGCATGACAAGGTATGGCTGGCCTTGCTGGCTGCGGTCTGGCATTGGCGGCTCATGTTCATCTCGGAGTCAATAATGATTCCGAGATCCCTTTCCGCCTCTGTGCTTTCAAGAAGGGAACTCCCCAGCCTGTATGTATGCTGTGGACTCCTTCTCCCCAGGTGCAGCACCCTGCATTTGTCTACGTTGAACCCCATCCTGTTCTCATCTGCCCACTAAATCTAGTTGCAGTCTCTCTCTCCCTTCAAGTGTGTCCACCTCACCCCACATCTTAGTGTCATCAGCAAACTTGGACAGCGTGCTTTCCACCCCCTTGTCCAAGTTGCTGATGAAGATGTTAAACAGTGCGGGCCCGAGAACTGAGCCCTGGGGTACCCCACTGCTCACATCTCACCAGTTTGAGTACAACCTGTCCACCACTACTTTCTGGGTGCGCCCCATCAGCCAATTTTTTACCCATCCAACTGAAGGCATCAATGCCACAGTCACTTAATTTAATGATGAGGATTGGGTGAGAGACAGTGTCAAAGGCCTTCTTAAAGTCTAGAAAAACTACGTCCACAGTGACACCATCATCCAAGGATTTAGTTATTTGGTCATAAAAGGTAATCGGTTTTGTCTGGTGTCATAACCCACTGATTTTTAGTGCCTCGGCACATTGGAATTTTCCCGCCACATGGAGCTTTCTTTGCATGGTGGATTTCTCAGCTGCAGAGAGAAAACCCCGGTGCAAAAGAGTTCCCACCACACGTATGCAAATTAGTGTCCCACTATTGGTCAGTTCTAAATTATTCCTACGTGGTGGCTAGCAATTGGCTCGCTAGCCATATAAAAGGTTAGAGCAGTTTCTGCCCAAGTGGGAGGACTCCACAACCACCTCATGGGGAACTCTAAGCACGCTGTGGAGCCTAGCAAACTCCACGTGTGTCTTGGAGGAGGACATAGGGGCCTGATCAGCTTCTAACCACTCCCTGTCATAGTGGAAAATTTGACGTACCCCCGTGTTGAGCGTGCGGAGTCGTACATCAATGACTCATCTCGGTTCGGTTCGACAAGAGATCTCACTTCTGTTTGTTTGTGTGCAACTGTAACTCAAGCAAGTTTCCTTCCTGCACTGTGACCATCGGCAGTGTAAGTAAAGCTTTCTTTGTACAACCAATACGCTTCCGTGCCTAACTCTACTCCATTGTGGAAAAACCACACCTGACGGTCCGGGCTACTGGCCATAGCCTTAGACCGCCCTCGGTCCCGACATCTGGCAGGCCTGCCTTTGGTGAACCCATGCTGATTGCCCTGAGCATGATCTCCCCTGCTGGCCCCCCACAGATGTGCTCCTTGATGATTCTCTCCAAGAGCTTCCTGAGCACCAAGGTGAGGCTTACATGCCTATAATTACTTGGGTCCTCCTTCCTCCCTTTCTTGAAAATTGGGACCACATTAGCCAGGTTCCAATCCCCTGGCACCTGGCCAGATGACCATGAATGCTCATACAGCTGGGCCAAGGGCTCTGCAATGACCCCTGCCAGCTCCCTCAACACCCTTGGGTGGAGGGCATCTGGACCTGCAGATTTAAAAATGTCTAGCCCTTCCAGAAGATCCCTAACTACATCTGCACTGACTGAAGGCTTGATAGAGTTATCCCCAAGATTGTCCCTACCTCTGGTAGGTGGGATATCCCGGTCCCTGTTCAGGAAAACAGGGGCAAAGAAACTATGAAAAATATCAGCTTTCTTGTCTGGCGTGGCCACCAGATTACCATTTGTGTCTTGTGGGGGGCCTACATTGCCCGGTGCCCTCTTCTTGCTCCCAATGTACTTGAAAAAGGACTTTTTGTTGTCCTTAATCCTGGACGCTAGCCTGAGTTCCATCTCTGCCTTGGCCTTCCCAATAGCCCTCCTACAATCCCGGGCCAAGGAGGAGTACTCCTCCTTGGTGATAGTTCCTCCCTTCCGCTGGTTGTACACCTCCCTTTTAGTCCTCAGGCATTGCTGAATACCCTTGCTGAGCCAAGGGGGTTTCTGAGCACTCTTACCCCCCTTGCTTCTCTCAGGGACTGTTATCCTTTGGGCCTGGAGGATCGCCCCTTTAAGGTACGACCATCCCTCGTGGACTCCCATCTCCTCTACCTTCTGGGCCCTTAGTGCCTCTCCCACTAGTCTCCTATGCTCATTGAAGCTGGCCCTTCTGAAGTCAAGGGCTTTAGCCTTGGTGTGAGCCCTAGATGCCCTGCGCTGGATAGTGAAATTCACCAGGTGATGATCGCTATTGCCCAGGTGGTCAAGGACCTGCAGTCCCCTCACCAGGTCATCCCCCATGGCCAGGACCAGGTCCAGCAAGGTGTTACCCCTAGTGGGTGTGTGTACTTCCTGGATAAGGTGAAGGTCCTGTAATACAGCCAGAAACCTATGCGAGCGGTCAGACCTGGCTGTCTGCTCCTCCCAGCAAATGTCTGGGTAGTTTAGGGCACCCATGACAATAACATCCCTTGATTTAACCACCTGCATAAGCTGACTGGAGAAGTCCCGGTCCAGCTCTTCCCCCTGGTTGGGTAGTCTGTAGTAGACACTCACCGTAAGGTCCCTTTCACCATGCCCCCCCATGTAGTTTGACCCATAGTGTCTCTGCCCGACCCTCCTCTAACCTGAAGCTAATCCTTGATGATGTGAGGTGCTCTTTGACATAGAGCGCAACCCCCCCCCCACCTTTCTACTCTGTGCTGTCTCTTCTATACAGGGTGTAGAGTTTATCTCATGGGAAAAAATATTGTGACCTCCAATTACAGTAGGTGTTGGGGAACTTAATTTATTAGCATGTGAAACACTTTGAAATTCTTGATTAGAAAATGTGATGGAACTATAAGGTCTATTTTTAAGAGCATAGGATGAAATCTAGTTTATATACTTCTGTTAACATAGAATTTGTTTAAAAAACCCCTGTAAAAATCTTGAAATGTAATAATCTGTGCACCCTGAGACCCATGATTTATGGGCTAACCTGACTCCCTGCATCTCATTGTAAACCTGATCAGGACTTAAGTATCACAAACTTATATTTTGCATTTTTGCACTTTCCTTTGACTGAAGTGAAATACAGTAAAACTTTTATCTGTAATAAAATAATATTTCAGAGATAAAAACTCAAACCTTTTGAACATGCATCTGAAAAGGCTCATGGGTTGTTTATTTATTCAGGAATAAATAAGCGTAACTTGCATTTATGATGGCGAAGCCAAATAAACTAGTTTCATAGAAAAGTATGGGAATAAATATCTTGAACTTAAGACCTACTACATTATTTCTGGGGTAGATCTTTGAATGCAGGCAGATATGCATTTCTAGTAAGCTTTAATGGGGCTCTTAGAGAATGACAGTAGTCTATCACAGAACCAGATGGTTGCAGCTGCTTGTGATTCTTTCTGAATATTTGTTTTTCCACTTCTGATGCAATTCACATCTGAAATATAAAATGTAAATTAAAGTGATGGAAAAATATTTGTGAGGAAAATGCACATACATGTGAAAAATCTGTTTTAGTTCTGTCTTCAAATACTTTTATCCATGACACATGATTAGAATAAACTGCCAAGGCTCCAATTTTAAATGAAAGCTCTTTAATGGAAATTAGTATATGTGAAATTCCCATGGTCCCTTCCTTATCATAAATGGTTACAGATGGTTTCACTTGCCAAAAATGAGGCCATGGTGAATGTATATATCAGCAAATTGATATTGCTGTCAATGGAAGTCAGCAATTGTCTGAAAAATCACTAAGGGCCAAGTTCTGATATTTTTGTTCCCAGTGAAGAGTGACTCGTTCCAAAATTTGTTTGTTTGTTTTCTTACGAAGACAGTTACTTTAAGTGAACAATATTAATCACAATCAGGCTTCTTAATACCTTGACTGTCTTCAAAATAAATAATATAACAAACCTGCATTTCCACTTAATGAAATACCTACTACAAAATTTCTACTTCACTAAATTTTCTTACTGTTGGGTAGGGCTGTGTGAAGCTTCAGTAGCTGGTTCAATTTGGAGGAAATTTGGCCTGATTTGGTGGCCAAATCTCTGAACCCATATCGAATTGGGAGACCTGTTAAAATGTCTGAATGCAATTGGAAGCCTCTGAATCAATTTGGAGATTCAGAAGGCTTGCAGCAGGTTCCAACAGGGTTCCAGGTTTCGACGGGTTTTCAACTTTAAGACGCTGGAAACAGCTGCCTCCAGCTGGTAAGTGTGTTGTGGGTGGAGGGGGGAAGGAAGGGGTGTGGTGGGGGGGCGATCAATGCCCCCACAACGAGGGAGGGATTGGGGCTGGGGCCCACCTGGGGTGTGGGGGCATAGGACTGGGGGAGGGGGGCTCCTGTCACTGTGCCACTGCATGCTGCTGGACTGGGAGGTGCTCTTCTGGTGGCTCCGCCACCAGCTCTTGCAGCCGGTCTGGGAGGGCATGGGAGCGGGTGTGTGGCCCCAAATCTGCCCAGGGTGGGCTAGGCTGGGTTGTGCTCCAGGAGGCTAGCCTCAGCTGCCTGCTGCTGGAGCTGGGGCTGTGCTCTGCGAGGCAGGCTAGCCCCACTCACCCGCTGTGGAGCCAGGACTGTGGTCTGGGCAGCAAGCCACTGCTGCTGGGCTGCACTCTGCGGGGCAGGTGGAGCCAAGGCTGCACTCTAGGTGACAAACCCCCACTGCTGGGCTGTGCTCTGTTGGGTGGGCAGAGCCAGGGCTATTCTCTGGGAGGCTAGCCCCAGCCACAGCCCAGAGTGCAGCCTTGGCTTCGCCTGCCCTGTGGAGAGCAGCCCGGTGATGGGCAGCTGGGGCTAGCCTTCCTGAGTGCAGGCTGGCCCAGCCTACCCTGTGCAGATCCGGGGCCACATGCTTGCTCCCATGCCCTCCTGGACAGGTGGCAAGAGCCGCCAGAGGAGCCACCAGAAAAGCAGCTCCCGGACTGGCGGCGTGGGGTGGCGCACAGTGGCGGGAGCCCCCCTCCCCGAGTCCTGCGTCCTCCTCCTACCCCAGCTGGGCAGCTTGTCCTAGCCCCAATCCCTCCCTCGCTGTGGGGGCATTGATCTGCCCCGCCTTCCCCTTTCCTCCCCCCTCCTCCTACCATAGCAGACTTACCAGCTGGAGGCAGCTGTGTCCAGCGTCACCGAGGACTGCCTGTATAGACTATGGCTGAATCTCCAGCAAATCTCTGAATACGAATCAGCCAAATCAAACTGGAACAGTGATTCAAATCACTGAATCAAATCACTGTCCCGCAGAATCGGCCGAATCCAAAGCAAATACTTGCTGCTTTGCATAGGCCTACTGTTGGGTATGATTGACCTTTCTCTCAGTTTTTGTTCAAGATATGCTAAAGCAACCAGTCGAGTTCAGAACACAGTGATCCAGCCAAGCCAATTCTATTTTTATGGAGCGAATAAAAGTACCATTAGCTGCATGAGCTTGACTGAATTTGTTAACAATATGCTTTTGCTGCAGCCAATGGGTATGTACTTTGATTACATAGAGTATTGGGTATTGGGTATGTACCCTGATTATGTAAAGGCTGTGTGTCCTACTTCACTAGTCTGGGGACGCACAGGGCAAAAAAGAGGATCAGCAGGGTGTGGAAAACACTCTTGTTCCCAAAAGCAAAAATGCTCTTTCAGCCTCAAGTAAATCAGCTGCTCTTTATTTGAAATCTTCCCGGCTTCACGGCAGCCTCTCAAATATTTGATTCTGGAAGAAGCTTGCATGAACAGAAGAAAATTATTGAACTGTCAGGACATTCTTATTTTTCTTTTTTCAGCTTTTTTTTTTACTCCACCCTATTGTAGCCTTATGTAATTGCTGGTGGGTTTCTGACCACCATTCAGAGCAACATGAAAAGGGAGAGGTGGGAATGGGGGAAAGTATGAAGGAAGGAACTATTACTTATGAAACAGAACCAACAGGAAAAGAGGTGGGGGGAAACACCATGAAAGTCCAATTAAAGAATAAAATGAAGACTAGAAAGAGACAAATAAGTAAGAGGGCGAAATGAACAGAACAGTACAGATAATAGTGACTGTGCCAGGGCATAACATGAGGTGGGACATAGATTGGTATCCTATCATGAACAAAAGATTCAACTAAAAATCTTGCTGTGGAATTCATGGCTTGATTTTTTTTTTTTTTAAATAGCTGTCACCTTTTTATACATCTACCAATGTCAACAGAGTAAACGGCAAACTTTTGTGTGTCCCAGAGAAAATATTTTGCAGCATATTCCTTGACTGTTAATCTAAACAATTTAACTTAACTTGATAGGCAATGATGCAGGCTTGAACCTCCCTGTAAAATCACAGAAACTTCAGAATTTGAAACATTGTACAGAAATGAGATATTTAAAATCTATATGGCATGTTATTAAATGAACAGGTCAGGTCCAAAATCTGTGGTGCCTGGTAATAGATCTGGCTTTTATTTTGCCACCAGGAGAACCATCTGTCTAGGAAAAGTAGCTAGTCACAAATCTTGTTTACAGGTAAGGAGTAAAAAAATAAATATATTAGAAACTTTTAGTCTTCTTGATACTCTGATCTGATTAATGGCACACATACACAAATCTGTCTTGTGACTTTGCCAAGGCAGTACAATTCATGAGAAGTCAGTGATGTAAGTCAGCCAGATCAAACGGAGTTCAGGTGCACTGCCTGGACACAGGAGGAGGGGTGGATGTCGTATACTTAGACTTCAGGAAGGCCTTCGATACGGTATCCCACCCCATACTGGTGAACAAGTTAAGAGGCTGTGATGTGGATGACTACACAGTCTGGTGGGTAGCGAATTGGCTAGAGGGTCGCACCCAAAGAGTCGTGGTGGATGGGTTGGTCTCGACCTGGAAGGGTGTGGGCAGCGGGGTCCCGCAGGGCTCGGTCCTTGGACCGATACTCTTTAATGTCTTCATCAGTGACTTGGACGAGGGAGTCAAATGTACTCTGTCCAAGTTTGCAGATGACACAAAGCTATGGGGAGAAGGGGACACGCTGGAGGGCAGGGAACAGCTGCAGGCAGACATGGATAGGTTGTACAAGTGGGCAGAAAACAACAGGATGCAGTTCAACAAGGAGAAATGCAAAGTGCTGCACCTAGGGAGGAAAAATGTCCAGCACACCTACAGCCTAGGGAATGACCTGCTGGGTGGCACAGAGGTGGAAAGGGATCTTGGAGTCCTAGTGGACTCAAAGATGAACATGAGCCGGCAGTGTGACGAAGCCATCAGAAAAGCCAATGGCACTTTATCGTGCATCAGCAGATGCATGACGAATAGGTCCAGGGAGGTGATACTTCCCCTCTATCGGGCGCTGGTCAGACCGCAGTTGGAGTACTGCGTGCAATTCTGGGCGCCACACTTCAAGAAGGATGCGGATAACCTGGAGAGGGTCCAGAGAAGGGCCACTCGTATGGTCAAGGGCCTACAGACCAAGCCTTACGAGGAGAGACTAGAGAACCTGGACCTTTTCAGCCTCCGCAAGAGAAGGTTGAGAGGCGACTTTGTGGCTGTCTATAAGTTCATCACGGGGGCACAGAAGGGAATTGGTGAGGATTTATTCACCAAGGCGCCCCCGGGGGTTACAAGAAACAATGGCCACAAGCTAGCAGAGAGCAGATTTAGATTGGACATTAGGAAGAACTTCTTCACAGTTCGAGTGGCCAAGGTCTGCAACAGGCTCCCAAGGGAGGTGGTGCTCTCCCCTACCCTGGGGGTCTTCAAGAGGAGGTTAGATAGGCATCTAGCTGGGGTCATCTAGACCCAGCACTCTTTCCTGCTTATGCAGGGGGTTGGACTCAATGATCTGTTGAGGTCCCTTCCGACCCTAACATCTATGAATCTATGAATATGGTGCAGGTGCGCATCCTTCGATCACAGATTGATCTTTTTTTATATGACATACAATTTAAACATTGAGAATTAAATTGGTGGGAGAATGGGGAAACATTTCTGTCAAAGTAATCCATTTTCTGACACGAAGAAAATTTGAAGTCTTTAGCCAGTTCTTGCTTCAGATTGGATCCTTTAATTTGGCAGATAAAAGCCTATATATAATTTAGGAAGAACTATTTTATCCAGAAAGTGCTTGTCCAGCTGTTTACTAAACATTGGCCCGGTGTTGAAACGTTTGATTCTTGCCCTGGCTGCCACTTTGAAGGGAGAAATAAATGGGCTGATTTAAAACAAACCAGGAAAAGGCAGAAATGTTAAACTCAGTGGCATTTATTTTTTCCCCCCCCTATTAAGAATGAAAAGATAATCCTGTTGCCATGATCAAAAAAACATGGTGCCCTCACAACAGAAAATCCAACCTAACCATAAAATAACAGTACTGGTCTGCCTCCTATCAGAGGGAAACCCGTTTCAGAAAGAAGGCAACACAATTTAAAAGGCAGCACACCAGAAAGTAGGCACGCTGGGGGGAGAAAGGCGAAATGCGTTTTCCCCAGCTGCCTGCATCCTGAGCTGGGTTTAAAGGGCAAGCTTTTCCCTTCTCTGGATTTCAATTAGACTGTGCCAATGGTCACGTGGGGGAAGGAATATTAATGCTAGAGCTTCCAGCGCTGGTGGGAAGGGAACTGTTGCAATTATTCATGGAGAAGATGCACACACCTTATATGTGTCTGTATGGATATAGACGTGTCTGTGTGTGCATATGGATGTGTATTCTATACATATCCATAGAGCAGATCCATTGGTAAATATATATTTATGAATAATTGCAACACTCCCGCGTGCTCCGTGGCGATGAAAAGCTTAGGAAAGCCACTGCCAGCCCTGTGTCGCCTGGAAGGGGTTCTCTTTCTCCCCCTCCCACGGCCGAGGCGCCCGCAGGCCCCACGAGGGTTTCTCCCGGCCCCGCCGCCTGTAGCCGTGTTGCTGCGGGCACCCCCAGGGCCGAAGTTGTGCGCCGCGGGCGGGCTCGCCCGGGAGCGCAGCGCGGGGCAGTGCCGGCTCCGGGCACCACCTCAGCGCACGGGGCTGTGGCAAGGGAGAGGCGGGATCCGGCCCCAGCCCCGTCCCGCTCCGGGCTGGCAACAGCCGTCTCCCCGCCCTCGCCTCCAGCGCCAACTTCTGGGGACCGCAGCGGGCGGGCGGGCGACAGGGAGGCTGGTGCCGCACCGCGGGCGGCCGAGCGCCCCCCAGGCGGGGACGGGCTGAGGCGCTGCGAGGCTCCCGGGCTCCCTCTGCCTGCCCCAGCCCCGCGCTGCACCAGCCCCGGCCGCGGGCTCGGCTCGGCGGCTCCGCCCCTTCTCTCCCCCACGGAGCCCCGGGGCCGGGGCCCAGCTGCCGCCGCCGCTGCCTGCGCGCGCAGGCTCCCCCTCCCTCGCTCCCTCTCCGGGCCCCCGTTCTCCCTCCATCCTCGCGCCGCCGCCGCCGCCTCGCGCACACGCGCCGCTCTGGACCAGCCGACGCCGCCGCAGTCCCTCTCCTTAGCACCAAGTTTCACCACCTTCAGCCTCCTCCAGACCGGCGCGAGGGAGGCATCCCCCTCGGCTCCCCCTCCCACGCCCCCACCTCCCCTTCACAACAACAACAAAAAAAAGCCTTTGCATCTCCGAGCGCCTCCTGCTGCTCCCAGGTAGGCTCCCCCGCAGCGCTCCCCTCTCTCCGGGACGTGTGAGTGTCTTGGGGGTGCACAGGGCAGGATGCGGGGCCCTTGCCCCGGCCCCCTCCCTGAACCTCAGGCAAGACGAGCCCCCGCAGCTCCAGCTCCTTTTATTCTGCAACTTTGCGCTGCCCTGGGGTTGCCGATCCCCTGCCTGGGATGCGATTTGGCTCTTCTGATTTGCTTTCCTTTTTCTGAGACAGCTGGCAAACGTGTGCAGCCTCTGGCAGCAGTTGAATGGCTCTGGTTCCCAGTCCTGTTACTGGTCCTTTGCAAATGGCATGATGCTTTTCTGTTTTTCTTTCTTTCTCACCCCCTTTGATTGCCATGTAATGAAAGGAGGAATAATTAACATATCTATCTATCTATCTATCTATCTATCTATCTATCTATCTATCTATCTATCTATCTATTTTTTTGGTCTGGTTGGGGCCGTTCCTGTTCCAGAAGAGAGCGTCTGAGGCATCTGCTCACATGCCACTTTTGATTATGCCTTACGTGTCTGTCCAAAGCAGGATGCTTGCGAAGGCTGGAGATATAAGTTGCTAGTAGGGAAAAGTGCTGCAGAAAGCCAATGGTGTCCATTCTCCATTGAAGTGACACACATTTTTCATTTGGTTAAGTTGAAAGGGGTGGCAGAAGCTGGCTGTAAGCTCTGAGTGGCTTTGTATTTTTTCTTGCACCGTTAGGTATTGCAAAGGACAGCTATGAAGAGGAGACTGACACTCTCCGAGATGCAGTTGGTTCTTCTCGTTTTATTGGTGTGGGAGCCAACAAGGTGAGAAGGATGCTTCTTATTGCTCTTCAACAGAAACGTGTGTTATATTGTGACCTGTTTATTTCCCACAGATGGAAGGGGTTACTGAAGCTTTTTTTGTGATGTTTAAAAAAAATCTGCGTTGGGTGTTTCAATTCTGTATTTCACGGTTTCCAGAGCAATTGCAGTGGTTGATCAACAATGTAAAGTTCATAGCTGGATTAAAATAATTTGCTGCAATTTTGAATTGACATTTTTCATTCTAGCATTTGGAAGGAAAAATGCCATTCGATGCTTTCTTTTTACAATCTGAGTTGTAAAATGTTTTTTTTTCTTTTGTCAGTATACCTTATAAGCTAATCACATAAACCAATAGTGCAGGCGAAGCAACAGAATCGTAAAAAGAGCAGTAAGTTGTTGTGATGTCAAACAGCAGACCACAGCCTCTAAAATAATGTTGGCATTTTTGAGCATGGGCTTGTTTTTTGTTTTTTTTTGGGGGGAGGGTTGGCCAATATAACAAGAATAAAAAATGATATTAAAGCTTGAAACCTCTAGGTGGAGATAGTACACAACTTCACAATCGCATATAATAAAACAATAGACTGGTTTATTAATCAACTTTTCATATTGTTGTTTAGACATCTCCATGTCTAAGTGACAACATAATAGAAAGTAATTTTTTAACATGTAATTAGTTTATGTGAAGTCTACACTGCCTAAACATTCAATTAATTGCAATTTGTAACTTCATTTTAGTTGTCTCAATTCTGACTGCAGTTGGTCTTCTGGCTAATATGATTTTCAGAATGATAGGCATCTCAGGTCACTTAATGTGAGTCCCATGTTGCTGAAAATCCCCGTACTTATTTTCTGCTGGATATCTCACAATGACCAGAATTAAATAATCTTTTAAAATGGGTTCCCTATCTTACTTTATAACCAACTATGGTGCAGTGTTAGTTGAGTCACAGTGGGCCTTATCCTGCAATCCTTACTCATGTGAGTAATCCCACTGACGTCAACAAGAGTATGTGCGTAATTAAGGCCCTTTCAGGTGAATAAGAGTGGCAGGATTAGAGTTTACTGTAGTATAATTAACTAAAATGGGATTTTCAGTGGCATCTTGATTTTAAGACTCTTCTGATTTTGGAAAAAAAATTAAAATGGCAGAGATTTATACTACGAAAGTAGTGATTCTGCCTGCCTGCCTGCCTGCCTCTCAACACATGATAATCTTAAATAAGACTAAAAGCTCTGTGGAAATTCACGTTACATTTTAGTGTTTAGTTTGTAAATTAACTGACTGTGGTTGATTTACATGGAAAATGTCTTAGCACTGATTGCAATAATTTACATGTAAATACTCCATAATGTTGAATTTAGGGGCCAAAATAAAATTCTGCTTTTGTTATTTTTAAGATTGTTTCTGTTAAGAAAACAATGTGTCATCTGAAGATAGCTTGTGCTTTAGATAAGACAAAATATGGTCATTTTTATAGCATGATTGTTCATTTGGAATACCTTAATCAACAGTTACAAAATACAAGTATTCAAATAAAAAAAAAAACCCCTATAGATTGTTACAAATGGTGTAAACTGATAATGTATATAGTACATGTTATTTTACTGCCAGAATACTTTACGTTGCTATGAAATGAGATGTTTGAATATCTTGTTCTTCACATAAATGATTGCTTAACATTTGACTTGTGACATGTGACGGCTCTGTGTAGGAGGAGGTACCAAAAGCATGTAAAGCCATGATTTGACTTTTCCAGCCCAGGTAATTTTGTCAGTACCATTATTGGCTAGACAGTTGAATCGCATTTTTTTTGGGAATTATTGGTGTTTCCCAAACAGGTCTGTCTTTCAGAAGTGAATTTTAAGATAATTTTGGATGATCCATAGACTTTCCTTGACAGGTTTCTTTGTGATCTGGAACTCTTACAAGGGACATCTGGATCTGGCAGAAAATTAAAAAAAGAGAGATTTTTTTTTTTTTTTCCTAAATAAAAATTGTTTCCAAGTACCATGTTAAAACCACCAAATCTTTTAGGTACTTAACAGTTACCTTCTAGCATGCCAGCTGCTAATCATTTTCATTGTGCCACCTACTATGCATTGACATCAGAGGACTTCCTAAGCATGGTCATTGGAGTTTTCCCTCACCTCAGTACTTCTGATCATGTACATTATATGACCATTGGGTGGAGGCATGCCCACGATATCTATTCAAGAGATAGCGTATGCAGGGGTGAGGGAAGAGAGAAGAGTAGTCCAGCAGCTAGATAGAGAATGATCCAATCTGTAAGTGGTTTGAAGCACCATGATGTTGTTTTAGGTTTCTCTCCCTGAATAATCAATTTTTAACAAAGCTTTGAGGAAACAGTATTTAGTATGTTTTAATATATGCTGAAAATAAAGACTCTTAGACATTTAAGTACTTCTGATCTGGAGGTATGATTCTTAGACTCTCATGTTTATGAGCCATTGCTTTAATATGTAATTTGTGCATATTTATACATTGAAACTACAGAATTATTTCAGAATACACCAGAATTTATGTTTTATAAGAAAAAGGTGGCATGAATAGGAACACAAGGATAATCAGTGGGCAACAACTGAAAATTCAAAGCTAATCTATAAAAATTGCATATTGAATGTTTATAAAATATTTCTGAGAGATTGTAAAATGTAAAATGTCCATTTAGATCAGTGCTGGCTGACTCCCAGGAAGATGAAGCCAAGAACAATATTACCATCTTTACAAGAATTTTGGACAGACTTCTGGATGGTTATGATAATCGTCTCAGACCTGGATTAGGAGGTAATAAAAGATCAAACTTTGATTTTTTCATAAAATCAGATCCTAATTTGCTTAACGTGTTGTTTAAACAATAGTAATCTTCCTTTACCATCCTTTTAAAACAATTGTTATGTATTTTTAATAAATGATTGATGAACCCATATTTAATCAGTTGACTGACACAGGTTTGCGGGAAATAAAATATACTAATTAAAGGCAAATATTCATATATTTCTCCTGTTTTATTAAGGAACCCCTCCCTGAAAATTAGAAAACAAATTGGATGTGAACAAAATCTTCTTTTACATAGATCCCTATGTAATAGGTCATCGGTCCAGCATTTCTTTGTATACCCAAGACTCAAACAAATCAAGGGAATTTGGGGTGAACAAGGAAGTCAGTTTTGGTCACCTGAAATTTAATGAGGATATAATGTATATAGAATAATTTCATAGAATACTAGTATGTGTTTGGGTTGAGGCATGCATATTTAGTCTCATTGAAGTCAATGGGAATGTTGTGTTTTGAGTTCCAAGGGTCAAGGACTTGACTCTTGCTATTCATTTTATATACCATAGGTAGGGGAATTTAAATAATAGAGGTGCTGGAAGGACCACCTTGGGCTCCTATTTACTGGCTGTTGTGATTTTTTTCAAAATATCTGCTTCAATTTGAATTTTAAAGCTGTATTCCAATAATGGAAAGCATCTGAGTGACCACTGGAAAGACCTTACTTTGATTACAAAAAGTGATGTTGTGCACAGAGTGCTGCATGTCATAGAGTGATGAAATATATTGTCCTTGATACTTTGTAGGGTTTTTTTTTGGAAACTTGGTAATAATAATCCCACAGCTGAGCATTATAAAAAGTATCAAAAGGCAGGCATAGTATGGACAAGTGCAAACTGTCTGTAAACTACTCCTATTCCTGTTGATTTCAGCAGAATCAAACCCTAAGCTAGGGCCTGCTTTTGCTTCCAATAGAATGACTCCTTTTATTTCCATGGAAATTAGATAAGGCTCATCATTCTTAGTCAGTACTCTTCAGTACTGACCTGATATTCTACCCTGTTATTCCAGTTCAGAGAATGTTGGCTAGATTCTGACACAGCATGAAGTATGAGCTGGCACAAGATTATAAATTAATCTTGACCTGGAATACCTTTTCCTTTCCAGTCCTGGCCTCTTTTCAATAGAGACTTGTGAAATATTTCATGTTTAAAGGACTTTATATTTAGATGATTCATAAAATGAAAAATGTAGCACTGAATTTAAGTATTTGTATAGTGATGACTGCATAGAAATTCCATTCCTCTGCAAAATATTCAATCCATTCTAAACAGTTTGGAGGCATTATGAATGGCATGTCGTACAGATGATTTGTAGAAACGATTCAATATAATGTATAAAGTGTTCTATCATATTTCCCTCCCAAAGTAATGAAAGAGTATCTGCTTGTTTACAAACGGAGTCTGCTATCTAATGAGAACAAACCTATGTTGATTTGAACATGGAATGTTGTATTGGGAAATGTAGTATGAAACTTTTATATGTCGAAACATGAATTTTAAGAAATTAAATTTTTCTCTTGTCTGATGGATTTTCACTTTTAAAAAATGAGTGTATGTAAACATATTTGCGGAAAAGCCTGCCAATTTAATGGTGAACATGAAAATAAAAGGATTAGCATGCATTTGGCATTAGTGTGTACAGGAATCAACCTGTGCAGAACGTTTGTGAAATGAAAGCGTGTCATTCATCACATAATGACTCATGGTGCTTGTTAATGTTGGTCTGAAAAAATACGTTAATGGAGTGAAAAGATTTTTCGTAATTTTATCTAAGACCTATTTCATTTAGGTACAATAGACCTTGATTTTACTGTATAGTTCTGATTATCAGTCTATTTTTTCTCCCAACGAACTGTAAAAATCAAACTTGATTTATACATGGGGTTGATCTATAATCTGGTCTTGACATTTGTACTTGCAGTATTTTTGTGCATGCAGTAAAAATACCACACCAGACAAGTTTTCAGTAGTTTTATTTTAGCATTGAATATTCAGAGAAAAAGCTGTTTTTCCTAAAATTGAACATGAAAATGTGGGGTTGACTTATAGTTGGAAAAATCCAGGGGGGGATGTGTGTGTGTATAGTGTTTGTGTGTATATTATAGTTAAGCAATTTGCAGTTTCATATTTCAACAATTGTATAACATTTTCTTCTTTTTTTTATGACTGCTTAAAATGAAAAGTTGAAAATGATTGCTGTTAAAGTCTTTTAGAACCTGTTAACATTTACCTGTTGCATAGTTTAATTGTGTTTTCATGAAAGTGACTAGATTTTAAGTTTAGCTGGATGTTAATGTCAGCAGATATGTCTTTATTTTAAACTACTCTGGTTCAGATAAACTGTTCTCAGATAAACTGGTGTGTATCAGAACCAATTCCATTGAAATAATTAAATTACTTACATTTCTATAGCATGTCAGAACATACTGTTACACTATTATAACAGGGATCAGAAGCTGATCTAATTCCCACATTAAGACAAAAAAATCAAAGGCCTGAGATGGATTCCTTTGTAGCCTTCAAGGAAAAGCCAGTATACCAGTTCATTGTTTACCTGATATATATTTACAAAATTCTCTTTAAATTAAATCTTCTTTGCTATATGGGGAATTATACAGTTCGTTAAAATTTCTCTCTCCATTTTGATTGGTGGAAATGGTAGTGGTTAGCACAGTGTTTTAGGTAATCATAACTGTATCATGCAGCAGAAGGAAACTTTTTCAGGTTCTTTTAAAGAGTTTATATAATCTTTGCCTAAGTAAGACTTTTTTTGAACACTTGTTCCCTAACATAGGGATAAGTGCAGAAATTTCTAATATTGAGTTTGGTGAAAAAATAGTGTATATGCTTATATGCCCCAAGGGGACAGGGCAGGGCAGCCTTTCATTGCATTGATGTGAGACAGTTGTAAAACCAGTGGTCCTGGCCACCAGAGAGTCATCCTAACAACTGAAGTTATTTCGTAGTGCACGGTCAGAGGCAATACCACCCTTCCCTGTGGCCTCGAAAGGGCATGGCTAGGGAAAAAGATGCATTGAACTGCCTCATGGGGCCCATTGCTGCTGTATAAATGAGGACATTTTCAGACTAGGGCCAAGTCTCAATGCCCAGGAATGGATGTATGGAAAGTGGGTTAAAGTCATATTGTACTCCCTCTCTTTAGAGTCATTCTTTGGTTGGAGGGGATGATGTGGATCACAGTGCCACTTCTCAAGGATTTTATTTATCCTCATAATTCTTTGCAATCTTTCAAGAACATTATTCATTAAAGCCTTGCTTTAAAAGCAGATTTTATATGTTCTTGCTAATATTTTGCCTGAAATAGGACAGGCAAGTTTTGATCCAAACCTTGCAAACAATAGGAAATCCTGGAAAGTTATGTTTTATGAGTATTTTTAAAGGAAAGCGTTTTGCATAGAAAGCTTATTCTATACTTTCACTTTTAATAGCTTTAACAAAGTAGGACCATATTATTCCACCTACTTTTTTATTCCTTAATTAGCCTATAAGAAAAGCCACCTGTAAAACCATGAACATTAAGCCAAGCAAAGGAACATGTAAGATTCCAGCTTTTAAAAGCTGTGGTAAGATTGATATATAAGTCTGTTTGAAACAGAAGGTGATAAAATGAACTTGTCTCACCCTATGCTTGACTTTTCTACCCTACAGACCAAGAGGATGAAAGGGAAAGTGGACAGAGAATGAGGCAGTTTCATCTTTGAATTTAAATATCAACAATAATATTTAATTAACATACTTTGAAATCTTCAGGGTTTTTCTAAATCTTCAGAGTATTTCTAAAATGTTTAATATTTTTAGTCAGATTGCAACTCTTCCTCAGCACGCACTGCCTTGCCATGCAGCTCAAGTTTTTTAATCTAGTCTACCTTCCCCTAGCATTAAGCTAGAATTTAATAAATATTAAGTTAAATTAGAAAATGTGGACATGATTCTTGACAAAAGTATACTAGATTAGCAATAGTGACTGGAATTTTGGCCTCATGTTTTAAGACCAGATCCTCTGGTGGTACAAATTTATCATAGCTCCATTGAAATCAATGCAGTATCCGGGTTTGTGATGCCACATACGGTGCTTGCCGCACATGCAGGTATTTCCCTGCCCTGCTAATTTGCAGCATGGGGGGCTGGAGGGGTAGACAGCAAAAGATCCAGGTGTCAAAAAACTCCACACTTTAAAAAAGCAGGGTGGCACCTGTGGTGGCAGCTTGCAGCATTGGAAACCAGAGCCTGGCCAGCGAGCCATGCTCCAGCTGCCAGCCAGGCTTCATGCTGCTGGATTGCTGCAGCCCACGGAGGCCCTCAGGACCCCAGATAAGTCCTATGGGGCCAGCCCAGGTCCCGGCCTCAGCCTCTCCTGTCCCACCTGTGGCAATGTGCGGTGTGCTGGAGTGCATGTGCACAGGCATTTCTCGGGGAGAAGCAGCTGCTGTTTGTCCCCAAGGAAATGCATGTTACCACTCATGGGGATGCTCCCACTAGATCTACACTGATTTGCATGAGGTGAGAATCTGTCCTAGTAGTGTTATAGACCTCAAATAAGTGAATATTAAATGTCCTTATTTGGTTCCATATTGAAGAATTCATCTTAGCTGGATTTTGAATCTCAGATCTAGATGGAGTAGTTCTGCCTCTTGAGTGAATGCAAACCCTCCATCAGCTTTCAATTACTGGTGAACTTTCAAGCATTCTGATACCAGAGGGTGGAGTTAGAGACATGGTGGAGTTATCCTGACATTGCAGTACTTGCATTGCTTTTTCATACTAGGATGCATTTATGCATCTGTTTACTTATTTATTTTACTAATAATTTCACACAGTTTCACAAAAGGGTTGTACACAGGAAATGAGGAAATGCGAGTCTTAATGTTGCTGCACAGAAGAGATTGAGCAGCAGTCACTATGGGTGTTTATAGACATGCTGCAGGAGGTGGGAGGGCTTTAATTAGCTCAGCTCCAAGAGCTGCGTTAAGTAAAAGCACCCAGAGCATCATGTGTATCAGCGTCCTTGTGCTGAAAAGCGGCAGCGGGGTGCTTTGAACTAAAACTTATCGAATGAGCTTGAGTTCAAAGTGCTCCACTGCCATTTTTCAGCATGGAGACACTAATACATGTGACACTGGAGGCTGCTGGAGTGCAGTAATTACCACACTCCAGCAGACTTGATTAATCGAGTCTGCTCTGACATACAGCATGTTGGAACAGCCCGCCTATATGTGTTAAGGAGCCCTATGAGCCTGATTCTTCCTTCACAGTCACTGCAGGTTTATCTAATGAAAATATCCTTGATATAAGAAAGTAGAGAATCAGGATTTTTGATTAAAAGCTGCATGATGTGTCAGTTGAAATGTCAAGAAAGGGAAGGTATTTGCCTTACAAGTCAGTTTTCTAAGTAGAAGTAGTGCCCACATCTCTAGTTACTGGGAAACAACACCATCACCATATGCTGAAAAACAGGAAGGAATGTGTTTGGCATTTGAATTGTGTAAGTTACAGCAACACTTAAGTAATCCTGGGACTGTTGATGTAGCTCTTCATTAGTGCTTTGTGAGTCTGAAACTGCTCTATATACATTTAGAGAAGCTGCATGGAATGCCCAAGGGCTGACTTTACAATGTTTGTGCACTAGGGGTTAGCTTCTGTTGCTGCTCTTGAACATGAGGAAGATGCAGTGTGTGATTGCTCCTTCAGTTCCCTACACAGCTGTGGTTATTGCCTCAATTCTTCCATATCAGAGTTAACTGGAAGGGGCTAGCTCAAGTAGTACTTGACTTTCCTGAAAAGAAGTACTGAGCGCATTCCATTTCTACTCTGGGGTAAATAATTGTAAGCTAGATCTACCCACAGAAGAACCAGCTGCAGTCTGTCCCTAATTCATTTGTTCCATCATATCAAGATAATGATATTTGTAGAATTGCAGGCTACAATTTTATACCTATAAGAAGCGCATATACTCTCTGGGACCCACAGCTGGGGACTAAGCGAGTTGATGACGACCTTGCTGAACATATAACTAGTAGAGCAGGGACTTGAACAGCGGTCTTTTGGGTACCAGGCTAGTACCTTACCTTAAGGCCATCCTTCTTTCCTGTGCCCTGGTTAACACTGTAATGGAAGTCTGTGCAAACTCTGATTAATTTGTCTGTGAGCTGCATTGGATCTAATATATGTTGACAGAAGGCAGTCTTCATAAAAATAGGAGGGAGATAGATTTAATTAGTTAGCCATGGCATGCAGATAGAGCAACAATACAAGAAGAGAGCACAATAGCTGTGAAGAGCCAGAAAAAATGAATAATTATGGAAGCAGAAAAGAAAAAACAACTGTCAGCTATTAAGAAGCAACACTAGCAGAGGATGTGAGACTGACTGGGGAATTAAATAAAGTGTTATTGAAAGTTTTCTGTTTTAAAAGCAGTGAAAATATCAAATTGAACGTGAGCTGGCAGTGCAATGCCATAGCCAGCAGGGCCAGCACTACCCTGGCATGCATCAATCAGTGCATCTCCAGGAAAACCAAAGAAGTGATTCTGCTGCTTGTCATTGGTGAGACGTCAGCTAAAGTATTATGTCCAGTTCTGGGTGCTGCACTTTAACAAGGACGTGGTAAAGCCTCAGCGAGTCCAGAGAAGGACCACCTGTATGATCAAAGACTTGCACAGCAAGGCATACAAGGAAAAGCTGAGGGATCTGGGACTTTTCAGCTTGAAAAAGAGAAGGCTGAGAGGGGACTTGGTAGCAGCTTACTGCTATATCGGGAGTACATCAAGGGCTTGGTGAACAGCTGTTCACCAGGACACCCTTGGGTAAAACTAGGGCTAATGGTCACAGACTCCTGGAAGACCATTTCAGGCTCAACATTAGCAAAAACTACATCACAACTAGGGTGTCCAGACTGTGGAATAAGCTCCCTCCCAGAGGTGATACAATCGTCTACCCTGGAAATCTTCAAGAGGAAACTGGACAGGCATCTTTCCTGCTAGGTGCAGGGGGCTGGACCCAATGATCTTCCAAGGTCTCTTCCAACCTTACAATCTATGAGTCTATGAAAATAATTATTTTGCAATTATGCAAGTGGTAGAGGCAAAGCTTGCCAAACTTAAAATAAAACTAGGTAAATCACTGGTCAAAAGACATATGGGGTACTCTTGTGAGATTCTGTCAGCTGTGTTTTTACATACATTCAGAATTTTTTTCTGGTTTAGCTCTTGTATTTTGATACAATAGTAGAAATATCCATGGCCACATCTAGGAAAAATTAGAAAGTTGCTGTTTTAACTATAACTGTATAAAGGTTTGATCAAGGAAACTTTTAGGCTAGTTTGGCTACATTCAATCCTACTTTCATTTTGAACATTCTTGTAAGTAACAATGACAGAATCATTTGCATGTCCAGCCAGTTTCGGTGATGCTGGACAAATGTCTCTCTTCAGGTTCAGCTCTAGTTTAGGTCATTTATAAATCAGTAAAAAAGAAAAAGCAGTGGCCTTACTAATAGTTTCATAGTTATTAGGGTTGGAAGGGACCTATTAGATCATTGAGTCCAACCCCCTGCCCTGGGCAGGAAAGAGCACTGGGGTCAGATGACCCCAGCCAGGTGTCTGTCCAATCTCTTTTTGAATATTTCCAAGGAAGGGGATACCACCTCCTTGGAAGCCTATTCCATATTTTGGCGACCTTCACTGTAAAATCTTTTTCCTGATGTCCAGCCTGCATTTGCTCTCTTTTAACTTGTATCCATTGTTTCTAGTTACCCCAACTGTCACCCTGGTAAACATCATATCCCCCACTTCCTGCTGACCCCCCCAATGAGTTTGTATGCGGCCACAAGATCACCTCTCAGCCTCCTCTTGTGCAGGCTAAAGAGGTTGAGGTCTTCCAATCGGTCCACATAGGGTTTTTTCTGTTGGCCTGTAACCAGATGGGTGGCCCTCCTCTGAACCCTTTCCAGGTTATCCACATCCCTCCTGAAGTGCGGTGACCAAAACTGGATGCAGTACTCCAGCTGTGGCCTGACCAATGCCACATAGAGGTCCCTCCCAGGCTATAAGAGTGTTGATGATTCTTGCTCCCCAGGTGCAACACATATCACTTATCCTTGTTAAACTGCATCCTATTCTGTTCCACCCACCTTCCCTGCCTGTCCAAATCCACTTGAATTTGCTCCCTGCCCTCTAATATGTTTACCTCCCCCCATAGTTTTGTGTCGTCAACAGACTTAGACAGGGTGCTTACTACTCCCTCATCCAAGTCACCAAAGAAAATATTGAATAGTACCAGTCCCAGGACAGAGCCCTGGGGGATTCCGCTGTCTACATTTCTCCAGGTAGAAACCAACCTGTCCACCATCACTCTCTGGGTGCATTTCATAAGCCAATTTTCCATCCACCAGACTGTGTAATAATCTATATTGCAGTTTTTTATTTATAAGAATTGGGTGTGACACTGTGTCAAAGGCCTTTTTAAAGTCTAGGTAAACAACATCTACCTCTGTTCCCTCATCCAAACATTTTGTGACCCGGTCGTAAAATGAACTAGGTTGGTCAGGCAAGATCTGCCTGCTATGAACCCATGCTGATTGCCGTTTAATATTACTTTACCCACTGGTCCCCTGCAAATGTGTTCTTGAACTATTTTCTCAAAGGTCTTCCCAATAATAGAGGTGAGGCTAACCAGCCTATAGTTACCTGGTTCCTCCTTCATCTCCTTCTTGAAAATAGGGACCACAATGGCCCTTTCCAATCCTCTGGGACTTGTCCTGAGCGCCATGAGTGCTCGAACAGTTGTGCCAGCGGGTCCGCTATGACTTCAGCTAATTCCCTAAGTACCCTAGGGTGAAGATCATCAGGGCCTGTTGACTTAAATACATTCAGCCCCTCCAGATGCCCTGTTACTAGGTCTGCATGAACCACTGGTGGGTTGGTATCTATCCTGGGCTTTTCTAAAGTCGTAATGGGATGCATATTCGTATTCATGTCCAGGAACATGGATGCAAAGAATTCATTTAGAATCTCTGCTTTAGCCATCCTATTTGTTACCAGTTGTCCTTGTTCATCCTGAAGTGGTCCGAAGTTATCCTGCACTTTCTTTTCGCTGCCTATGTACTTAAAAAATGACTTTTTGTTATCCTTGACTTTTGTCACCAGCTTAAGCTCCATCTCCGCTTCGACTCTCCTCACTGCTTCCTGCAGGCTTGAGCCAAGCAAGTGAACTACTCCTTGGTGACTGCCCCCTGCTTCCACAGCCTATAGGCCTCTTTTTTCCTCACTAGGCTCTCCTGGATTTCCCTGCTCAGCCAAGAGGGTAAGCAGAGAAATATCCAAGGAATTCTACTGGTGACATTTACCAGTGGGATCACTTACCATTTTCAAAGCCATGTAACCTATTCGCGACCCAATATAAAAGTAAGGTTGTAGTTACACATTCCAATTAGTATATGCTAACTCTAAGGAATGTTAAACTGTGTTAAAGTTACCATGTGCTGTGAGCAGTCACATGTTAAGGGCTAATACCCTCTCTAACATGCACTGCTCTGACCTGTCCCTAAAAGGCTTGCAAGCCGAGGGGTGGCTAGGAGCTGCCAAGTCAGCTCAGTGTCTGCTCTGCTTCCTGGAGCAGTAAAGGTTCCAGGAATGGCCCTACAGCCTGGATCAGGCCTGCCAGTCACTGCTGGATGGGATCAGGTTCTTGCTCACCTGCACACCACCCCCTGTAGCTCCACAGTATCTCTCCACTTATCTGTGGCTGTTGTTATTGTCCTGTAGGAGCAGGCAGGGAATGGGAAGTTGCCTACTACCATTGCTAGTCAGGACTGGGCAGGGGGTGAGGAGGTAAGGAGTGAGCTGTGACAGACCAGAGGGCGTTGGTCAGACTGCAGTTGGAGTACTGCGTGCAATTCTGGGCGCCACACTTCAAGAAGGATGCGGATAACCTGGAGAGGGTACAGTGAAGGGCAACTCGTATGGTCAAGGGCCTGCAGACCAAGCCCTACGAGGAGAGACTATAGAAACTGGACCTTTTCAGCCTCTGCAAGAGAAGGTTGAGAGGCGACCTTGTGGCTGCCTATAAGTTCATCACGGGGGCGCAGAAGGGAATTGGTGAGGATTTATTCACCAAGGCGCCCCCGGGGGTTACAAGAAACAATGGCCACAAGCTAGTAGAGAGCAGATTTAGACTGGACATTAGGAAGAACTTCTTCACAGTTCGAGTGGCCAAGGTCTGGAACGGGCTCCCAAGGGAGGTGGTGCTCTCCCCTACCCTGGGGGTCTTCAAGAGGAGGTTAGACGAGTATCTAGCTGGGGTCATCTAGACCCAGCACTCTTTCCTGCTTATGCAGGGGGTCGGACTTGATGATCTATTGAGGTCCCTTCCAACCCTAACATCTATGAATCTATGAATCTATGGATGGGGTGAGGGAGAGTGAGTCACAAGGGATGGGGAGGCAAAATGTGAGCCAGTGGGTTTAAGGAGGTGAGCTTGCAGGGACTGGGGTGGGTGGATTGATGAGCACTGGGGGTAGGGGTGAGCCTGGAATGGGAGTGGAGGGAAAATGGGGGGGTGGCTTTAGGGCTTCCTCAGTTGCTGGCTCTTTCTGCTGTCATGCTGGGGCAGGATAGAGTGTCTATCTTCAGAAGGCTGGGACTGGTACCTCTGGGGACATTGAAAGACTGTTCCCAACTTCCTGGCCCTGTGCATCAGTCTAATGTGACTGAAATGAGCTGCCCAAGACAAGCTAGAGAGAATCCTTGCTGGTAGAGGGCTATATCTGAGTTGCTCAGAGGGCACTTAGTTCCTGTCTTCCTGTCCTAATGTGTGGACACTCCTGTTTTAAGAGCCATTAACATGTATTTAAGGTAAGGTATAACAACTCCCATACTATATTCCATTTCCAGGTTGAATATTGCCAATGGAAAAGTGTTAGAGAAAATAGGAAAAAATCTTGTCAAAACCTTTGCTTTACCTATAGAATAATAATATTTGCCTAATGCCACCAGAATTGAAAACAGCATTTTCCAAATATTTAAGCACATGCTAGGGAGTGGTCTATCTATATTTGATGGATGTTAATATTACCAAACTTAATTTTTTATGTGCATCTTTTTAAAAATAAACGTATCTAAAATGTACAAGTCTGTTTTATGTTTTTTTTATAAAAGAATGTTCCACATTTGTTATGAGAAGTAATGATGAAAATAGACTTTATTGACTTTTTGCAGAAAAGAAGGGTACTAGGATCCTAAATTACATTATGAGCATCTGTAAACAAGACCACAAAAATTCTAGTATGGTTCTGGGAGTATTCAATTTAGTGAAGATGCATCATTTTATATAGAAGTATATATTGTATAGAGGATATAACTATGCAGCTTATGCCCTGACTGAAGAGCTTAAACCAGGGGTTGGCAATTATTTCAGCTGGATGGCTGCTTAATGAGTTTTGGTGAGCTGTTGAGGGCTTCATGGGTAACCCCACCCCTTGGCAGGTGTCCCACCCCTGGTCACCATATTGGGACTGGAAGTCCTGCTCCTAACCACTGACATTTACCACTGGAAGTCCCTCCCTTTGCTCTGGAAGTACTCCGTTTGGTTGTATGTGGGGGGGGATGGGGTTGCCATCTTGGAACCAGAAAAAAACAAATCATATACTAAAAATCAAACATCTACTATAACATATTTTAATTTTATTAAAAAAATATTTTTGTCCTAATTTATGTGCGTTTGTGTAGTGTGTGTATAGAGGTGATTGCATAATAGCTCAAAAATACTCCTGTGTATTGTCTGTGGGGTGTGTATGTGGGGTTTGTGAAGTGGTGTGGCAGTGTGTGTGGTGGGGTGGGGTAGAGGATGTTGCAAGGTGTGGGAGTGTGTATATGTTGTGGGGTTGTGGGAGCAGGGTGTGGGTGTGTAGGGTTTGTGGGGTCTGAGGGAGGGAGGAGGGGAGTGGGGTCCTCCTCACACAGTCCCCGCCCTGGTGCACAGCCTCTGCCCCCGGTGGCAGCAGCAGCAGGCAGCTGGTCTGCTCAGGCACAGCTGCCTGGCAGTGCATAGCTCCAACCAGTTTCAGAAGTTACATGTGGCAGCACGGAGTGGAGCTAGGCTGGCCCCCCTCTATTGCGCGGGACTCCCTGTACTTCATGTATGGCTCCTGGCACTTGTATACCATTGGGGGAAGCCCTGCGCGATGGAGCTGGCTTCCTTCCCCACCCCCTGCTGCCATCTGCAGCTGCCAGGACTCTGCCAGAAGTGACGGGGAGCCCTGCCTCCTGCTTCCTTCACAGTCCTGGGACCTGAACATGGGGCCAGGGAGCAGGCCCAGACCATTGGCTCCATTGCACGGGGCTTCCCCCTCGTGGCACAAGAATGCCAGGAAGCACACATGAGCATCATGCAATAGAAGCGAGCCATCCTGGCTCCTCTCTTTGCTGCCACATGCAGCTCCTGGACCTAGCTGGATTTGTGTGCCACTGAGCAGCTGCACCTGCATGGGCCACAGGCACCCTGAGGTCCCTGCCTGCTGCTGCCAGTGGGGGGTTTGCACCATGGAGGTGAGTGTGTTGGGGTGGGGGGGGTTCCCACATGTCCCCCACCCTCCTTCATAGCCCACAAATCCCATACACTGATACCCACACCCTGACCACCTGAGGTCTGTGCTCCAACTGCCCTCCTGGGTGCGGGTCCCAGGCTCTGAGCTTTGTGCTTCTGCCAGCCCCACACCCTGCTGCCTGTTGCTGCTTCCCTACCTGTTGTCTGGAGTAAGCACTGTAGCAGGGACATTAGGAGGAGCTGCTGGAGACTGAGGAAGCCAAGCAGGTTCCCCCGAACCTGCAGCAGTGGCATCAGCAGCCCTCCCAGAAGCTGTGCATGCTGGCCAGGCCAGGGACCTCCCACACACACAGGTGGGAGTGAGACATGGGGACTGGGTGGGGTACAATTAATTGGTGGGCACCTGTGGGCTGGATGAAATAGCCTGGCGGGCCATATTTTTGTCCACCCCTCGCTTAAACCCACAGAATTTCAAGAAGTAATTTGTGGGATATCTTATTGTTGTGTATAAGAAGCTGAAGGGGATCAAGAGAACTTGGTGAAGAGTCATATGAGCAAGCAACAATAGAAAAATGCAGATACTTTTGAGTCCTTTTTAATGTGTACTGTTTGGATGATGTTTAAATTTTCTGTCCTTAAAACTGTTGTCGGAATCTAGCTTAACAGGACGTAAAAAAAAAATAAAAAATGGAAACGTGCAGAGATATCTCATGATAGACTTAGGTACTTAATCTATGTAGATTTATTTTCACATGCATGAGAGCCAATATTTAAGCAAATAATCATGTGTGACATTTCAGGGGAATTCATTGGTCATGGTCCTCAGTTGTTGACTCTGCTTTGGAAGGATCATGTTTTAGGATCAGGTGGGCATGCTATATGTGTTAAATTTCTTGTGTTTTCACAGGTGAGGTATTTGTTGACCTTGGTTCTCCCTGCCTTCTGTGGAAAATATAATGATATAGACCAGCTTTCAAATGCAGTGTCAGAAGAAGACTTATTTTAATTTAACTTCCTGTGTACAAAAGCTGCACCCCAACCATCTGTTTGTTTTGTTTTTACATAGCATATAACACAATGGATGCTGATATAATACACATTTTATTTTAAAGGATAAAAGAAAAGCCAGATTATTCTCTTCTTTGCACTAGTCTTGCAGTAAAATAATTCTGTTACTTTCAGCAGAGTTGATTTACAGTTGGTGAGGGAGCCAAAATAATGCTGTACTTTTTTTATACTGATCTGTGTATAAAGTAATTTATAAGAGACTGGGAAAGTCTGGAAGAAGAGTCTTTTGACAAGCATAGCTCAGGACTTCGTACCTTTGCAGTCAAGCCAGGGCTAGACTGGCAGGTAGAAAAGTGGCCCAAGCAAAATATATTTGTTCACAACTCCTACAGCATCTAGGATGTTACAAGTGCAAGCGCTCAATCTATTTCAGTTGCATTTCACAGTACCATTTTCAGAAGGGAATAAGTTGTAGTACCAGAACAGTACCATAGTACCAAAAGGTAATAATTTGATATAATAATATAGCTGATATAGGTGTGTAGGGGTATTGGGACTTTTGGAGGAGTTTGAAGAAAGCAATTTTAATGTCATGCTTGAATGGTGTTTGGCAGCCTCCTGAAGAACTAAAACAAATTCCTTCAAAGTCTCCTTTTTGTGCATTGCGAGAGTCAAAGCTAATCTTAATTTTTTCTGTACAGAAATACCTTTTTCGAGGGACGTTCTCTTCCTTTCTCCTTTTTTGAACAGTTTCTTTTCCCCCTCATAAAAATTCAATAAAAATGTATCCCTTTTCCCCAAATTCCTCTTATCATTTCAGAGAACAATCTGTAGCTCCCCTTTACCCAAAATGCTATAATTTTCTTTACTTTATCTGGAAGTTTCTAACTTCCCTTTTCTAACCTGGGCTTTGTCTTCCAATTCTAGCTGTCTAAAACCTTTGTCTGTTCCTTTGACCAATCCCACCCTTTCCTCTGCCCACACCCAAAACAGCATTGCTCATATCCAGCTGTGTGCCACTCATCAATATTTTATATTTAATTAATTCTTCTACCTAACCTGGGGTTGGGAGAGAAAAATATTGAAAGGAGGCCTGTCTGGTTGCAAAAAATAGGTTTTCCTTCATATAGTACAGCTCATATACAATCTGACTTTCATGTCTGTATAATTTTGTTCAGAGGCGTAGCAAGGCAATGGTGATGCATGGAGGCAGTGGCAATTTCTGGCTACCATTGTGCCATCAGAGTGAGTACGCAACTGCAGTGTCAGCTGTTATTTTTCTTTCCCTTTTCTTTTCCCTATCACCAAGTTGGCATCTAGGGCTGCTTAGTTATGCTACTGATTTTGTTAGTTCTACGTGCAGTCTGTGACAGGCCTGGTACTTCTGGTAGCACTTTTTATTATATACATACTGTGGTTGTTCTTCATTAGGAATGCCGCCATTTCTTCACCTTTTATAGTAAATTCCTCTTTCATCACGCCACACTATAAAATTAAATTTTAGAGAGAACAATGTCTTGGGAGCAGGTTGCTTGGTAATAGGTTATGTGCTTCTTAATGTCAATGTTAAGCATGAAGCAAAGGTAAAAAGTTTTACAAGCTTTTTGTGTGTCAGTATAGATCACTTAAACATCCCAGTCAGGAACAGAGGTGAAAAGATGTTCTATAATATCACTAGCATAACAAACCACCTGTTATGGTGAATTGTTCATTTAGTTCCAAGTGATTAGGCACAACAGGAATAGAGAGAGGAGAGACTGCAGAGGGAATACTTAATGTTGGTCAGTGGGATTAAACACATGGCAAATTAAAGCATCTGGGTGATATTATTTTCAAATACTTACCTAAAAACTTCAAAACGAAACACTTGATCAGTTTTATTATTACAGTATATGCATTTATTTAAATTTCTGACATTAATGGTTTCTCATAATGAGTCACCAGTCTCAAAAGCAGTTCTGGAAAATATATTAGTTAAGCTGCCTTGTTGTTCTGCAGTTTACCAACCTATTAAATTGTGAAAACAATGGTGGTGGATTTTGAATTAAAATAGAGAATTGTTTCATCATCTTTAATGATAAAAATGAGAGACATCCACTATGCCAAAATCAGTTCTCTCATGGATTTTTAATATCTGTTTTTCAGGCTAATACACAAGTAAAGTTAATTAGCAATTAAAAGGAAAGTTTTACTTACTCCCAATAATATTTTTTTAAAAATCTGTTAGAGCCAGGTGTCTGAAAATACTGATTTCTTGGCAGGACTGAATTCTGCTAGCCCCATGCAAGTGGTTCTGTTAATTGAAATAATTTCTGTGACCTGTACTTTGTAGAACATGCCTCGCTGGTGCAAATCTACTCTCATATGACACACATTTCAGATAATAAAACAGAGTGAATATGTCCCAGCAGACGTAACCCCACATTGAACTCTATTACACCAGCTGTTTCATGACACCCTAAGAAATCCTTGTCTCCTATGTTTCAGAGGCATATATACCACAAACAAAAATAAGTGTTCTCTTATTTGGATTACTATGTACATATGAGGTTATGGTACATTTTAGGAAAGATGTAGGTGTAAGACAAAGAGATTTGAATCACTTAAACGACCAGATTAAACCTATTACCTATCCTTTAGACCAAATTATATTTTGGTTACATACATACAATTCCTTTCAAAGAGATCATGAGTTAGAGATTAGAATTTGGCACTTGTTTAGACAAAATGACATATGCCTCATATTTAGTACAGTCAATCTATGGTATTTAAAAATATTAAGGAAAAGTGTTACATATTTATTAATCTGATAAGCAAATAGCAAATTTAAGTCATGACTGAACATCACAATATTTGACTGGACAATCATTACTTTCTGGCGTACACATTCATTTTTCCAAAAACATTTAAAGAATTGTCATCAGTTAAAACTGAAAGAAAATGCTTTTGTATGTACAGTACAGAAAATCAGACATCATAGCATCTCAGGCAAAAAAATAGTGTTGAATACATATCGGATATTAGAATCCAGCTTTTGTATCACTTTTTACCAGATCTCAAAGCAGTTTACAAAGGAGGTAACATTTCAGTGTATCTGTTTGGTAGATGGGGAAACTAAGTAAAGGATAAAGTGACTTGAACATTTCCTGGGAGACCAACTGGCAGAAGTGGAAATAGAATCCACGTGCCCTATGTTCTTGTCCAATGCTGTATGCACTATGTCACCTTCTCTCCAAGATTTAAGTGTTTGATGTCAGAAATTTTAGACACATAAACATAATGTTATGCCAGAACCTCTTATTTTACAGAAGTTTTACTGAAATCTTTTTTTTTTTTTATTATTACATAAATTACTTAAATCAGGGCTGCCCAACTGGTGTCCTGCACTGTCCTCCCCACAATGTGATGCTGTGTACCACTGGTGCTCTCTGGGAGGTGGGGAGGGATCCCGGCATGGGGGTGTCCACATTGCAGGGCCCACGTGGTATGCAACCCCCAGCATCACCAAAGTTGAACAGTTCTGATTTAGATGTTCAACAGCTCTCTACGTACAGAGAGCCTATTTACATGAGTTTGATTTCCTTGGGACAACTGTCATGAATAGAGCCATCACAATTTGTCTCGGGTTATTTTTTTTTAAGTATATAAAAAAAAAAATCTGCCTAGATTAGCTAGATACATGCTCAAAGTAGATTAATCATAGCAATAAAGTAGAGGAAATATAGTGTGTGTGTGTGTGTGTGTACACACATTGACTGAATGATGGCCTTGTCATTTAGAAATTCCTAGTCTCTTTCTCTGGGTCTCTGTAGAGAGGAAAAAAAACAAAGTAAAGAATAAAGAAAAATACATTTCTTATTTATAATAGTGTAATCTTAAGGAAAGCAATAGGTCCCTGTACTGTTATTTAACTGTTGTTAAATCTAAGCAGGGATTCTATCAATATTCCCTGCTCTCTTTGACCTGTATAATTTACTTCCCCTGAACTGCATAATGAAGTTCTGGGACCTTCACTATTTTTGTAGAATAGCTGCTCAGTAATAGAGAGATCATTATTATGGATGAGCTGCGTATCGCAAGTTACCTGGTCTGGTCATTTCTACATGTTACTGATTCTGTCATCCAAGAGAGTCAGTTGTCTTCCAGCATGTTCATCATTCTGCTCTAGCGTCTCCATTCCGAAGCTAATAGATTCATCAGATTACTTTTGTCACAAGATTGAGAGTGAGTAGAGAGTCATCCATTTTCATCCACTGTAGCATATGAGTTTTCAGCACAGGAAAACTGAGAAAAGGTTGAAAGGGAGTCTGGGGAAGGCATAGGTCATTTATCTTTGAGAATGCAGAGATTGGTTGAAGGGCCAGTTCTTTCCTCACTGAATCTACCTATTTTTCCCCAGAATACTTAGGTGCAGGTCATTTAGGTTACTTCACAATTTCATAGACTCATAGATGCTAGGGTTGGAAGGGACCTCAACAGATCATAGAGTCTGACCCCCTGCCTAGGAAGGAAAGAGTGCTGGGGTCAGATGAGCCCAGCCAGATGCCTATCAAGCCTTCTCTTAAAGACCCCCAAGGTAGGGGAGAGCACCACCTGCCCTGGAAGCCCATTCCAAATTTTGGCCGCCCTTACCGTGAAGTTTTTCCTGATGTCAAGTCTTAATCTGCTCTCTGTTAGTTTGTGGTTGAAGTCTCATATCTTTCTGGGTGATGGATGGAAGATGAATAATTGTGATTGTAATGGTTGTAACTGACAGTGAAAAAACAAAAACTGTGGCCAGAGAGGGGAGGAGTCTTGGTTTCACTGTTGCCTTGATCTCCTTTTCATGGCTGTACACCACAGTTGACCATTTTGTTACACATGTTTGTCCGTGCTTACTGTACTTTGAGAGATCTTTCATTGTACATGTGCCTTCAAGCAGCGGGCAGTACAGCAGGTGTTGCAAAGTCTGAGACTCTGTGCCATAGTCCCAAATGGTTGAGCCAATGGTATAACCCCACTTCTTCATTAGTTCCTTGGAGTGTCCAACCTCAGTACATAGGCAGCTGAGACATCACCACCTTTGCCATAGTTTGTCAGCTCTGGTGGCAAAGACTCAGGTGCTGGAGCGTCCATTTTTTTCTGTCAGGTATTGTCTTCAGTTTCTTGTTCCATATCTCTAGTTGTGTCTCTTTGGGTATGGCATTGAGAGGTTGGGTGCTAGTGAGGAAGCTCCTGTACGACTTCAGACATTTGTATGCTGCAGACTGGTTATACAGTGGGTGTCTCATATCTTCAGTTTGTCTTGATCATTCGATTCTGCTGGCACTGCTTTATTGGTGTTGGGCAGAGAGATACCAGCCAGCAGGTACACACTGTTTAGGCTGGTAGACTTCAGACATCCTGTGATGCATCGGCAGCTATCATTCAGAATGAGGTCAAGGTGCTTAGCATGTACAGATCTCTCCCATACACAGCACACACACTTGACAGGGGAGAAGCTGAGAGCCAGAGCAGTGGTTCAGATGGTTGAGGGGCTAGCTCTGCATTTCAAGTTGGTGAGCTTATACAGAATGTTCTTATGAGTGGTCACTTTTGCTTTTGTCTTCATGATGTGTTCTTTGCATGAGAAGGTTCAATCGAGGGTGACGCCAAGGTAAGCTGGATTTGGACACTGGGATAGTGGGAACCCAGTGTTACCAAATTTGCCCATTACTTTGGGGTGTGCTCATTTATTAAAGGATAGTTTCTAGGGTCTTGGTGATTCTGTCAATGTGCTGCTTGTGTTACTATACGGAGCTGTATCTCTCCCTTCTGCAAGCCCTCACCCCCAGTGGAGCTATCTTGCAGGACTCAATCTCAATGGGACTGGGTTCCTCCAGTCACTGAATCAGTCATACACACAAACACACACAAATTAACATGACACGCCTGACCTGGCCGGGCTGATCAGCGTGGACAGGCTGACACCCTCATATGCCAAGAATCAGTTCATAAGAGCAACAATAAAATGCAGTCAGACACAAGCACACAGGTGAACAGAATTCCTCTGAATCCGGGTGGGTGTCCAGCTGACACCCTCATGGGCCGGCATTCAGTTCAAAAGGGCACGTCTGAGTCAAACTGGGTCAATCAGCCTGCACAAGCTGAACCCCTTAAGTGTTTCATAGATTCATAGATGTTAGGGTCGGAAGGGACCTCAATAGATCATCGAGTCCGACCCCCTGCATAAGCAGGAAAAAGTGCTGGGTCTAGATGACCCCAGCTAGATGCTCATCTAACCTCCTCTTGAAGACCCCAAGGGTAGGGGAGAACACCACCTCCCTTGGGAGCCCGTTCCAGACCTTGGCCACTCGAACTGTGAAGAAGTTCTTCCTAATGTCCAATCTAAATCTGCTCTCTGCTAGCTTGTGGCCATTGATTCTTGTAACCCCCGGGGGCGCCTTGGTGAATAAATACGAATTCCCTTCTGTGCCCCCGTGATGAACTTATAGGCAGCCACAAGGTCACCTCTCAACCTTCTCTTGCAGAGGCTGAAAAGGTCCAGTTTCTCTAGTCTCTCCTCGTAGGGCTTGGTCTGCAGGCCCTTAACCATACGAGTGGCCCTTCTCTGGACCCTCTCCAGGTTATCCGCATCCCTCTTGAATTGCGGCGCCCAGAATTGCACGCACTACTCCAACTGCGGTCTGACCAGCGCCCGATAGAGGGGAAGTATCACCTCCTTGGACCTATTCGTCATGCATCTGCTGATGCACGATAAAGCGCCATTGGCTTTTTTGATGGCTTCGTCACACTGCCAACTCATGTTCATCCCTTTCCACCTCCGTGCCACCCAGCAGGTCATTCCCTAGGCTGTAGGTGTGCTGGACATTTTTCCTCCCTAGGTGCAGCACCTTGCATTTCTCCTTGTTGAACTGCATCCTGTTGTTTTCTGCCCACTTGTCCAACCTATCCAGGTCTGCCTGCAGCTGTTCCCTGCCCTCTGGTGTGTCCACATCTCCCCATAGCTTTGTGTCATCTGCAAACTTGGACAGAGTACATTTCACTCCCTCGTCCAAGTCACTGATGAAGACATTAAAGAGTATCAGTCCAAGGACCGAGCCCTGCGGGACCCCACTGCCCACACCCTTCCAGGTTGAGACCGACCCATCCACCATGACTCTCTCTGGGTGCGACCCTCAAGCCAATTCGCCACCCACCGGACTGCGTAGTCATCCACATCACAGCCTCTTAACTTGCTTACCAGTATGGGGTGGGATACCATATCGAAGGCCTTCCTGAAGTTTAAGTATATGACATCCACCCCTCCTCCTGTGTCCAGGCGTTTCGTAACCTGGTCATAGAAAGAGACTAGATTGGTCAGGCTCGATCTGCCCGCCACAAACCCGTGCTGGTTTCCCCTCAGCATAATTTGTCCTGCCGGGCTCTCACAAATGTAAGCCTTGATAATTTTTTCAAAGACTTTGCCAAGGATGGAGGTGAGACTAACTGGCCTATAGTTGCCCGGGTCCTCCTTCCTCCCCTTTTTGAAAATGGGGACCACGTTAGCCCTTTTCCAGTCCTCCGGGACTTGGCCCGTGTGCCACAAGCGTTCAAATATTCCCGCCAGTGGCTGTGCAATGATGTTGGCCAGTGCCTTCAGCACCCTCGGATGGAGCTCATCCGGGCCTGCCGACTTAAAGGCATCCAGTTCTTCCAAGTGACTCTGCACCATCTCAGGATCTACGCATGGAAGTCTGGCGCCTTGCTGCTGTCTCTACAACCCCAGCGAGAGACTTGTCGTGTCCCTCACTTAGAAACACTGAGGCAAAGAACTCGTTGAGGAGTTCAGCCTTGTCCCCCCTGTCCGTCACCGATTGTTTCTGCCCATTTAGCAGGGGTCCTATTCCTCCCTGGGCCTTCCTTTTACTCCCTATATATCTAAAAAACAATTTCTTGTTGTCTTTTACTTGGGTTGCCATCCTCAGCTCCATGGTAGCTTTGGCCCGTCTAACTGCCTCCCTATAAGCATGAGCAGAGGAGGTATATTCGTCTTTAGTGATCTCACCTTGTTTTCACTTTTTATGTGCTCCCCTTTTGGCCCTTAGGCTGCCCTGGATTTCTCTGGTCAGCCAGGGAAGCCTCCTGGCCCCTTTCCCTCTTTTGCCTTGCTTGGGGATTGTCTCGCTTTGTGTCAGAAGGATCGTTTCCTTAAGGCACAGCCACCCTTCTTGGGCTCCCATCCCTTCAAAACTCCTACTCTGTAGTGCGTCCTTGACTAATTGCCTGAGTTCGTTGAGATCAGCTTTCCTAAAGTCTAGCACTTTCACCCTACTAGTTACCTTACCCACTCGACGTCTTACGTTGAATTCTATTATTAGGTGATCACTGTCCCCCAAATGGCTCCCGATCTGGAGGTCCCCTACCATGTCATCCCCTGTTGCCAATACCAGATCCAGTATGGCATTCCCCCTAGTGGGACCATGTACCTCCTGTGTCAGGTGGAGGTCCTGTACACAGGTTAGAAACCTGCGTGAGCGGTGGGACTTTGCTGTCTGTGACTCCCAGCAGATGTCTGGGTAGTTTAGGTCCCCCATGACTACCGCCTCTTTAGCTTTTATGGTCTCCGAGAGTTGCCTCAGGAGCCCCATATCTATTTCTTCCCCTTGATGTGGGGGTCTGTAGCAGACCCCTACCACCAAATCCCTTTCTCCTTGCCCCCCATGTAGCCTAACCCACAATCCTTCTACTTCCTCAACCTTGGATTCTGTCTTGATGAGGGTTGATGTATATTGCTCACTGACATAAAGCGCAACCCCTTCCCCTTTCTTCCCCGACCTGTCTTTTCTGTATAATCTATAGCCCTCAATATGTACCGCCCAGTCGTGGGATGAATCCCACCAGGTTTCCGTTAGCCCCACTAAGTCATAGGTGTTTTGTGCAAGCAGGAGCACCAGTTCATCCTGCTTGTTCCCCATGCTCCTAGCATTAGTATATAGGCACTTGAGCCCTGCGACTGGTGCCTTTGCTGCCCCCTTTCAAACTCAGCACGTCCCAATCTTTGGCTTCTTGATGAGCAGACCCCACAATAATTTGGTCTTCACAGGGATCATTAGCATAGGTAAAAGAAGCGTTGCTGCAGAGCACGGGAGGAAAAAGAAGCAGAGAAGGAAAAATATACCCAATTACTACCAGTTTGACTAAAAAAGTTATTTATTGCTAAGCATATGAAATATATAATAGTACTAGTAGTAATAGACATGTAAAAGAAAAACAAACACAAACAATGACAATACTACCCTGGTTTCACTAAGTATTTGGGGAAACTTAGCTCAAGTTTAACTAATACAGTTCAGGTTCAGAAGTTTATGCCTAGAGAGAAGAGAGAGAGAGGAAGCGCTGGGGTCTCACCTAGTCCACGGTACTTAGGCTGCCAAGCTGACAGGCACAGTCCGTAGCACAATCCTTGAAGAGAGAGATGATCTGTTCTTCCAGCGTCCCAAGAACGACAGGGGATGGTGTCAGCACAGGAGTTTTCTTCTTTCTTCTTCTCCTTCTTTCCCCTTTTTGCAGCACACACACTTACAGATTTTTATACCCTCAGTTCAGCTGGTTTGAAGCACCCTCAGTAGTGTAAATCATTGTCTTTTCTATTGACAAGGGGTTATCTGGTTTGGACCATCTCAGAAAACTGATTGATAATCAGGAAACACTTAAGATTAGGGAGTAACCCAAATACTTGGGAGCCAGCTTGAAATTCCTATGGATGGCAGATATACTGATGGGATATCTCATGGTTTCTTCAGGAACAATAGATAGCTTGCAGCATCAGGATTTTGGATTTTTACTTGTTGTGCACAAGCCTCAGCTTAGCATGACTTTTCCAGATCTTACTATAGTCTTTTAACAGACTTAAAGCAATTATTGGGGTGCTCATAACCTTTTGTGGAGAGGACTCCCACCAGTCATCTCGGGAAAGATATGACAACACCTGGGATTAGGGCTCCAGCAGGCTGGATGCTGTGATGAACCCTTAACCATTGTTCAAATGTTGCCCATACCCCCTCTGACTCGGTCTCTTGCCTCAGCATTCCTTAACCCGGCAACCTAGTTTTAGTCAATCAAGTTTAAATAGGCCTCCCATAGTGGGACCAGGGAATGTACGGCCCAAGATGCCTATTAAACTTAGAGCTGTGTGTGTGTGTCTGGGGGGGAAAAGTCCTTAGCAAATCCAGATTAGAACTGGTCTGATAAATGCTGAGCTGGGTGTGTGTGAACATGGGTTGATTAACATTGGAAGCACAGATTCCCCATCATGCAGCGCTCTCCTGCTTCTCTGGTCCCAGAATTCACTGCAGTCTCTGCTTCAGGCTTTCTGTTTTCCATCTCTCATGTAAATGAATGGTCATCTGTTTCCAGCTCGGATGTAAATGAGACCTAGTGCAGTTGTTCACTCTTATCACCCTTATCTGGAGAGTTTTAGGTGCGTCTCTCACTGCATCTTAATCAGTTTCGTTTAGGTAGAGGAGGGGAGGGAGGGGGGGTGAGTCCTTGTGAGTCAGACAGACTGCATCCTGTGCCAGGGTTGCCCAAGAACACAGAGCTGAGGCGTAACAATTCCCCCCATTGATGGGGTGCTTGCGTTGAGCGAGTATCCCCATCACATTCTTGCTCCATGGTACTGGTTCTGGCCTTCTATCCATTGCAATCGTCGCATTAGTCTCTGGATCCAGCAAACTAGTAGCATCAGACTAATTACTAGTATAATTTGAAAACTAATGATTACTACAATGGGGTGAAGCATGACATTTAAAAGACCTGTTGCATTGGGGTTCCACCGGAACAAAACCTCCCACCAGGAGTGATGGCCTGCATTTTTAACTATAGCTGCTAGCCTAGAGATTTCCTGATTGTGGTGTTGAATCTCGAGTTTGCCATTCTCTCCCAAATCTTTGAGTCTTTGCAGTTCAGCTTGTAAGGAGGGATGAGTTAATAGTTCCTTAATGGCGACGAGACCCATTCCTAGTAAAATGGGGGACACCTCTTTGTAGAGCTCAGGGTAGGCATTCAAATGTTGTATGGTCCATATAGGTACAGTAAACTTAAGATCACAAGTAACAATAGTGGTTACATTACAGAAACAGCGATTAATATAAGGCACCATAGGTTGAATCCAATATCCATTAATTAATACAATATCACACCTTGTTCTCATGCACACACATGCTTTACCCACATAAACAATAGCAGATTCCCTTTCTTGTGTAATATCGAAGGAACAGTGAGACTTGTTTCCAGGTTGTGGAAAAAAACATTCATCATGCTCCTCCAGTGCTTGGTCTTCACAGATGTAACCTAAACCTTCTTTTCTCCTACACCCTTTTACATTTACTGTTTTCCATGCACTATCTTTCTGCCAGGCCCAAGTGTTATGATCCCTGGAGTACATTACTGAGCTATCATCAATTTGTAATCCCAGTGGGACTACTGGGTGGATTGTTCTAATTTCCTTGCCTGCCACAGTTATAAGGAATAACTGCAAGCTTTGCTGGTGGTGATTGTATGAAGCATTAACTAATCTCCACCAGGGCTGGAGGGCTAATTCTTCCTCTGTTACATGGGGCCGAATTAGGTTGATTGCTTCCATGGGAATTTGTCCCATCATGGCTTGCCGAATCATTCCCTTGATGACATTTTGGGTGAGAGCCTGAGCTTGCTCACACGCTAAAGCCAATGATACATTATTTGGAGGGACTGTACACCAGACATCATTAACTTTTCATCCCCTTCTATGAGTTTTTCCCACCCAGGAAATACTTTACTTATTAACTGCCGTTCTTCGCTTAACATTTTTAAAGATGCAGTTAATGGAGTTCCCATTTTCCCCATATTTTCAGCGGCATATGACAGTTTATTAGCAAGAACTTCTATATTTGCAGCATCAATTAAGGAGACTCCTGCTCCTACCAGTGCAATTTAATAACTTATGGTACAGGTTCCTCTTGAGTCCATGATGACTTACAGAACTGGTAGCGATGCTGTAGGGCCAGGGGGTTGCTTCCACTTTCATAGAATCCATACATATGACACAGATATTTTATTTCCCGGGCTCCAACTGGCAAACACTTCCAGAGTTTCAGAGGCATCGCAGGTTCAGAATAGAGTCTGGACATCCGACTCCAGATACCTATGCACAGCAATGCCTTGGTGCAGCTATGGAATGTCATCATTCGTGTTTGGAGACCTGTGAGGGGACAGAAAAGAAAAACAAACTCCCACACTCCCCCCGTATATACTGGGAGAAGCTGCGATCAACATTGCAGGGGAAAAGTGGAACATTAATCTACAAGAGGGTGGCCATAACAAGTTGAGCACTTCTCTGGCCTTTTCCTGCCTCAACATTGGGGTAGGCACTGACAAGCCTATCCGACGCATATTTTCCAACGGCTCGAAGCCGTTCCTTCCTGCTAGCCAAGAAGGGTGGCCGGCAGGATAGAGAAGACTGTTTACCCTATTCCTTGACGGTCAGGTGGTTTACCCTTCCATTCTTTGAGCTGTGAAGAATGAAACCATTTTCTCCAAGGTTTTCTACCTTTTCCATTCAGGATTTCAACCTGATTTTCAGTGTGGTTACTAGTAGCAGCATTTTTGGCTAAGGCATCAGCTTTATTGTTCCAATGTGCTTCTTCTGAGTGATTTTTCTGGTGTCCCTTTGTGTGAGTCACCCAGGTGTCCCCATCATAGATGAAACATTTTGTTTCCAAATCAATTGGTTGGTCATTTGTATAGATGTTTTATATAACAGTGTTGCAAGCACCCTTTCTTGGGGGAGGTCATTAATCTGTCATGTCCATCTGCTTCACTTCTTATTCAGTTTGACCAAAAAAAGTCTGTTTGTATTAGATCTGTAGAGTGTAGATCTTTTGTCATTTCCAGGACCTTAATAAAAAAAAAAACATTCTCTGTTGTGCTGTCACCTGCCGTGATCTTTCTCTAAGAAACCTTGCCAGTGCCCAAGTTATACTTCATCAGCAATGTGATGAGTTTCTTGATGTTGGGTCTCTTAATTTGGACTTGAAACTGCATCAGTAGTTACATTTGTGGTTGAAAGGTTGTGGTTTTGGACTGCAGGATATTACATCAAAATAGCCTCTTGGAGGTTGTGCAGGCACGTGCACTTGCAGCAGCTCAAATAGGAGCTGCACAAATTTGAGCTGGGGATTTTTACTTTGGTGCACGTGCCCGGACATGCACTTTGGTGCGGGGCACGTTGTGTCACTTGGGGCAAAATAACCCTGCCCAGCCGCTCCCAGATCTGCAGCCAGTCAGAGTGTAAAAAGCTGCCCTGGCAAGCAGCTCAGGGCTACTTGCTCTCAGGAGCTTCTGGGCCCTGACCAATTGGTATCTGGGGACACTAGCCCTTGTGCCAGCTGGACTGCTGAAGGAGCCCTACCTGAGAGTTCCCTGTATGCTCTACCTGCTGCAGCAGTCTGGCAGTGGGGGCTGCTGCCTGGCTATGACCAGTTGCCACCTATGGCAGCATGTGGCCCCAAGGCTGTGAGCCTGCCAGACCTTGATGGGAACTGCATGGCTGCAGCGAGGCATCTGCATATCAGGGCCAACTGCGAGCGGGCTCTGGCTGCACAATTGGCCTTTGTGTGGCACTACTGCCATGTGTGCCACTGTCCTGCCCTCTGGGCAGCTATTGCCTGGAAGATGTTCTCAGTGTGGTGGCCTGCTTTGAACTGTCAAAGCATGTCCTCCTGACCCCAAGTGGCCAGGAGGTCAGCCACCTCCAGCTGGGTCCCGGGTGCCAGCCCTGAGCAGGGTTCTCTGCCTGGATCCTGCCACTTGCTTCACTAGCAGGAATTCTGATGTTCCCTATTTAAAAACTGCAAAATCTCTGATAAAAAAAGCCCAGATTAACTCTTTAAAATACCCCAAAATCCATGTTCTTCCATAATTAAAACAAAAGACAGAGAGAGAGAGATCAGTTGGGCAGTGTCTTATTGATATATTTACAATTTTAAAGCAATTTGGAAGCCTATCAGTGTCTCTATCATCATCATAAAATAAATTCTAAATATCTATGTGTTTTGATGTTTGCTTTTGGTTTACTTATCAATCAGTAGAACAATTAGAGATCTCCCTGACCCCTTCACTAACTAGGATGTGGGGACAGCTGCCCCTGCAGCCACAGCTCCTGCCAGCAGGTGTCTATCTGTCTGGCAGCTGAACGTGCTGGGTGTGTGATGGGGGGATGTGGGGTTTGCAGGAGAGGGGTGGGAAGGGATGTAGGTGGATGTGTGTGGAGGGATGGGGGGCATGAGGTGTGTGGGTAGATGTGGGGGGACTGTGTGAGGGGCAGGTCAGGAGGGATCCCCTGCTCCCCCACAGGGCACACGCCTCTTCTCCCCCCCCCTCCTCCCCCCCCCCCGAAGGGGATTGATAGCTTAAGAATGGTATTTAAAGGTTTGCTTTTTGGGAACTGGTTTCTAGTCTGGGGGGGGTGTGCGTGTGTGTGTGTATGTATGTATGTATGTATTAGAATGGTTCGGGATGGGCAGCAGGGGTTAATTGATTTTTAAAAGCTTGGGTCTCTTGCACACAGTTTCATACAGCCTTCGAAGCAAACAGGGTGTCTAACAAACAAGGCCAATGGATACACATACAACCTGGGAAACTGGGGGCATATACTACACTGCCCATAACACAAAATAAGGTGGTACCAACTCGCAAGGCCAAAGAGTGGGGCCTAAAATTCTTGTTTTGGAAAGGGTGTGCGCATAATGGGCTTAAACTATGTTAACGACACAGGACATGGACAGTGTGACAAACACAAAAAAACCCAACCAGCAATAGCCACAGATGAAGTCACCAGGAGTTATCAGTCCGAAAGAAGAATAGAAAAGCAGAGACTTGAGAGTAGCAAAGGGTCCCTCCACCCCATCCTGCTAGGGTCCCTCTCTGTCCTGCTCCCTTAGACGGTGGGTCCCCATCCCTAAGGCTACCATGGACAAAGAGCATGTCTCATCCACCCCACTGGAGCAGGGGGTGGGCCTCGGCATCCTACCTTCAAACTGCTGACATGCTGACATAAGCCTTAGAGCAAAGCGTGCATCCTGGGCAGATGTAACTTTATTCTAATAACAGCCCTAAAATTGGCAGTATATAAAATTGCTTGATTGCTTGTATTGTTTCTTTTCTGTTATCACTGTGTAGCAATACATTTTCCTATTATCAAATGAAAAGTTTGTGGTTGGTCTGAGGGTGGGTCATCCCCCTCAAAACAAGGCATCTGGGCCCTAAATCCAAAGCCAACAGTGCATTCCCCTCCCCACTCCCTTCTTAGAGGCAGAAGCTGGGGAGAGATTTTCTCCTGTGTGGGATGGGGTGACGTGTGTCCAGCATCCAATCAGGCTTGGGCTGCCACTGGGCTTGTTGGCACTGGTTTTATATCTCTGTCCTGATATCTTGTTCTGGGCAAGCACAACCTTCAGACTGACCACAATTCCTCCAAATGATAATAGGCAAATTTTATTGATATACAGAGATAGGAAATAAGAGTGTTGCAGGCAAAGCAAGCAAGATGATTACAAAATATATTACCTTATGGTTCTTTGCTTGAATGTCCAATGTCAGCAGTCTTGCAAGTCAGGGGCGCTGATGCCAACTTGTTGTTCTGAAAACTCCTTCTTTTGTATTCTTTATCCCCTGATGATTCTTCATTTCTGGGTACTGCTGTTTGGTTTTCTTGTGGCCGTCAAACTGTCTGCATTCTGTTTTGTCAGCCAAAATTCTATCTCCATAAACCCATCACATGCATACACCTTAATTTGGTCATTTCATTCCAAACCAGAAATCCCAAGGGTTTTTGCAACTGGGCACTGTGACCTGGAGCCAGGCCTATCTTTATTATGAAAATAGAGTTTGGATGTATTTAATGTGTATGCTTGTTGGTCTCAAACATTGTGTCTGCCTTGAAAGCTGTGAAACTGAGAAGCAAACAAACCTCTAGAAATCAGTTAACCCTTGCCATTCCCCTGGACCATTGTTTTAATGCAATATCTATTTTACCTACAAGCCAATTCCTAAAAGCAAACCTCTAAATAGACAAGAAATTCCTGCCCAGAAGAGCAGTCCATTTTACTACTCTGCTGTGAAATATGAAACATCGTAACCAGAAGGAACTATGATTCCACATGAGCGGTCTCCAGACTTTTTTAGGTGAAGATCACTTTTAGAAGGAAAGGGCAACCCAGGATCTACTGTCTCCCTGTCGTCCCTCCCACCTCCTCACCCAGCAGGTCAGTTGTGGGGGGAGGGGGGAACAGAGGCAGATTAAGGTTTACTGGGACCCTGGGCAAGCACAAAATTGGAGCCTCCCCCCCTGCTCCCATGAGAGCTGGGCTGTGGAGGGGGAGATGGGCTCCTTCCTCTCTTAGTGCTGATGGGGGAGGCTGGGTGGACTCCACCGGGCTGGGGGGCACATGCCCACCTCTTCTCCCTGCTCCCACTATGGCCAAATGTACACATACACATGCATATACACAGGCACACACAGACACAGGAGCTCACACTACTCTCACACTCTGCACATGGACAGACAGACAGACACTTCTCCCCCACCTCTTGATCACATGGAAGCAGCCCTCCATTCCCTGACCCCTGCCACAAGCTGCCCGCAGCTCAGTCTTGCTCCCCAGTCAGCCCTTATTACACTTACCTGCAGGGAGCTGCTGCCCAGCTGTCCCATGCAGCCATGCAGATGCAGAAGGCCAGGCTGGGCTGGGCCAGGACTGTGGGTGGGCAGTGGCACTGGGAGGGGTGGTTGCGGGGGGGGGGCTAAGATGAATTTTGGGAAGCTATAGCCCCCCAAGGCCCTCCCAGCACCACTGCCCGCAAAGGCTCAGCACAGTGCAGCATTCCTGGCCTGGCCCGGTCCTAACTGCCCCTCCCACCAGGTGGGACACAGCTCTCCCAGCCTGGCTCAGCTCCCTCCCCCCAAGACGCGGCACCACCTGTCTCACCCACCTCCCCCAGGCACAGCGCAGCTCTCCTGGCCTGACCCCAGCCCTGCTCCCACCTCCTCCGAATCCCATTGGTGGAGGGGCCCCACTTCCAGCTCCCAGAGAAGCAAATGTGAAAGCCACAGTTTAAAACTTGGCGCCAAAAATGGGCACTGAGTTTAAAAGTGCAGCTTTCACTTGCCTGCTGATGAGGATCCCGGGTAAAACCACCTCTCCCTGTGCACAGATTGGGGGGTGGGATGTGCCTTCCAGGCCTCTGCCAGGGCACATGCAGTGGCAGGAGCACACCCCCTCCCCATGCACCTGGATGAGCCACCCAGGCTGTGACCCTCGCCTGGCTTGGCCAGGGCCCCTCTTACCTGGTGGCAGGGGGTGCGGAGGGGGATCATCCCATTCACCCAGCTTAGCCCCGGCGACAGGGGTCACAGCTCAGCCCAGCCATGTGTGTCCCTCTGCTCCCCACGTGTGTCCTGCTGCTCCCGATCGCAGAGCTTCTGACAGTCAATCTCAGTCTGAGGGGGCTGTGCCTCTCCAGACTGAGATCAACTGTCAGAGGCTCCCCAATTGACCAGGCAATCGTGGTCAACCAGTTCGTGACCACTCTTCTACATCCTGCTTGCCACCAGACAACTTTGAGGTAAAAAAGACTATTCTAACTTGTCTCTGAGATGAATCTGTATGAAATGAACTGTTCCAGACAGGAGATTTTACCATACCTTCAGCTCTCCTGTGAAATATGGATTTTCATTTCTACCTAGGAGAACTTTTACAATCTTTGCTCTCCTATGCCTGAAAAAGTGTGCCTGTGCCCAAAAGCTTGCAAATTAATACTTTTTTTTGCAATATCTAGTTGGTCTAATAAAAACTATCACCTCTGCCATGAGTTCTGATTCTTTTAACATCTAAATATCATTTTCTAGCCATCAGGCTGGATTTAGTAGCCTTAGGCAGCTGGCCATGAGGGGTGGTATTCATGAGCACCCCCAGGCTCCTGGCCTGGGCTAGTGCAGGCTTCTGCCTGTCTTGGATGCCCAGATAGTGAATGTCAGGTTCAGTTTGTTATCAGTTCAAAGTATACAGCTTAGAAAAAACTGTGACAATTGAACCAATTTCACCTTGGGCTTTTTGAACCTCTGTACTGAGCCACTAAATTCAGGTATATTTTGCCCATTATGTAGTACAGTGATTCTCAGCCAGGATGCCACAGCACCTTGGGGTACCTTGAGATCCTTTCAAGGGTGTTGTAGAGTGCCACCCAATGTTAACACTGTTAGGTGTGCACACATGATTAACAAAACAAAACCCAGAGATTTCAGATAAGAATGCATAGTGCTAAAGACATTCTGACTCTTTGTGTTTTTATCAGTTCTTTGCAATAGTGAAATTGCTCTACTATTTTTCTATAAAAAAAGGATTTATAGCTAGGAGTTGACATTTTCTGGTTCCTTGAATCTAACAAAGGTTGAGAACCACTGGTATAGGCACATAAACTAGTTACCCTGAGGTGTAAAGAAAGGGTGTGGGATTTATAGTTTATCAGCTGCTCTGATAGCTTTTACTCACTTCAGGGAATTAAGGTTTGGTTGGCAGCTTTTTCAGTGAAGGGCATTTAGCTGTAGAATCTTCCATCTTTGTAGTCTATTCCTTTTACTACTGAAATGTCTGTTGACTTTTCTGAGTACAGGGTCATGCTCCTGATGGGCAGCTGTCAATTGTTTAGAATAGATTTTTATTTCTTTGGGGTTGCCTCAATATGTAGATTTATTCTTTGTCCATTTTGTTAAAAAAAATGTAATCTCTTCCTTCTTTTGGGTTGAGCAAATATTGAGATTTTAATTAAAAATGCATGTTTTACTGGAGTTGCCCATATCCTGCTCATTTAAACAGAATTCTAGGATAATTCCTATCTTTTAAACAAACTGTAGAGATCTTTTACATATTATCTATTTAACCTTCCCTTTCTTTTCCATTGTTTGTACCCTATTTTGTCTATCTAGCTATCTGTTTTAGCTCTACATCACTCATCAACTTAGTATATTTGATTTTCTTGTCAGGAACCTGAATTACCATGTCACTCCATGGGTTTAGCCCTTCAAGGGCTTGATTAGATGTTAACAATATGGATCACATTTTAACATTCATCTCTGTGAGTACTGGGTAAAATTAAACATGGAGAAGTTGATCCTTGCCAGAAACCACTGCCTTTTGAGCCTCACCCAGCACTATTCTGATGCAGACCTAGTGGAGCAGATGAGATGTACAATGTTTTGACAGGGTAAAATTAAATTTCATGTTAAGTTAATCACTGTAATTTTCAAATAATGAGAGTTTTGGCTTCAAGATTATTCCAGTAGGCATCAGCAGTTTAAGGTATTTTTAACAGTCTGTTGTAATTCCTGAGGACACCTCAGTGACCATTTTTGTTCTTGTTCATTTTAAGAAGTCCACACCAGTGTATTCACCAGTGTATGTCAAAGAGTGTTTTAGGGTGCCACACAATGGTAAAGGCAGGCAAGGCCCTTTGAGTAGATGTGATACCTTTTATTAGACCAACTGAGTAGTTGGAAAAAAAGTGCTTAGCAAGCTTTCAGGCGCAGTCATCCTTCTTCAGGTATAGGGAGTCTCTGCTGTTCTGAGACCTGCAAGGCAGGTCTCAGAACAGCTTCCTTGGAGTCTCAGAACAGGAGACTCCCTAAACCTGAAGAAGGGTGACTGCACCTGAAAGCTTGCTAAGCACTTTTTTCCATCTACTCAGTCTGATAAAAGATATCACATCTACTCGAAGAACCTTGCCTGCCTATGTCCTTAGACCAACACAGCTACAACCAAAAACCTAACACAATAGTAAAGGTGTTTACTCTGTACACAAGGACAAAGGAAGCAAGGCCCCAGCTGCTTATCATCCTGACCATCAGAGTGGCAGGGAAATCAGTGGCAAGGTCAGACTGTTCTCTTTGGCTGCAAGCTGTTTAGCACTGATTCACAAGAGATTTCAAATAAGAACCCACAGTTTTATACCCTGTTGTGGTCTTTCCAAGTTGTTTGCAACAGTATCATAGAATCATAGAAAATTAGAGTTGGAAGGGATCTAAGGAGGTCATCTAGTCCAACCCCCTGCTCAAAGCAGGACCATCCCCAAGTAGCTCATCCCAGCCAAAGGTTTGTCTAGCAGGTTTTGAAAACCTCCAAGGACAGAGATTTCACCACCTCTCTGGGTAACCTGTTCCAATGTTTTACTACCCTTCTAGTGAGAGAGTTCTTCCTAGTATCTAAACCAGGGGTAGGCAAAATACGGGCCGCGGGCTAGATGCGGCCCGTAAGGCCATTCTATCCGGCACGCAGAGCCCCTAAAAATTTAGAAAATTAATATTAATCTGCCCTTGGTCCCTCTCAAAAATGATAGGAGCCAGGGGCAGTAGGACCCAAGGGAACCCAGTGGGCTCCTGCAACAGCAAGGCCGGCCTGGCCCTGCCCCCCCACCCCCAGCTGGAAGCCCCAGCAGGGGCTTCTGGCCTGGGAACACATGGCTGCCGCAGCCAGAAACTCAGGTAAGTGGTGGGGAAGGGGAAGGGTAGAGGAGGACCCCAGGCAGGGAAAAGCGGCCCCTCGCCTGCCCCGTAGCTGGTGCCCTGCACTGCAGCCCTGCGCTGCAACCGCTCACAGCCTGTGTGGGGCTGCCTGTGCCTGCTCAGGACAGCCCTGCGCAGGCTGCGAGTGGCTGCATTAGGGAGCGCTGGGCATGGGGTAGGGGAGGGGCCACTTTTCCCCATGCTCAGCTTTTCCCCGGGCTCCTTCCTGGTGCGGAGGGAAGTGGCCCTTCCTCTGCCCCATGGCCAATGCTCCCTGCTGCAGCCACTTGCAGCCCATGCTGTGCTGTCCAGAGTAGGCACAGGCAGCCCCACACACGCTGCAAATGGCTGCAGTGTGTGGCGCCAGCCATGGGGCAGGTGAGGGGCTGGTTCCCCTCCCCCACACTCAGCACCAGCTTGTAACCCATCCCCGGTACCAGCCTGGGCCCCTCGCAGCTCTGGGCTCACCTGTCAGGGCTTTGTATGGCGGCAGCAGCTGCGGCCCCCCCACTTGCCGCACCGGGCAGTGTTTGCCACCATCGCCTCTGTGCTGCCCAGCACGCGAGCTTTGGGTGGGCAGCAGCAGCAGCAAACACTGCCCAGTGTGGCAAGCAGGGGGGCCACAGCTGCTGCTACCATGTGCAGCCCCAACGGGCGAGTCCGGGGCTGCGCAGGGCCCAGGCTGGCAGTGGGGGTGGGTTACAAGCTGGTGCTGAGTGTGGGCGGGGCGGGGGAACCGGCCCCTCGCCCACCCTGTGGCTGGCGCCCCACGCTGCAGCCATTCGCAGCCCATGTGGGGCTGCCTATGCCTGCTCTGGACAGCCCCACATGGGCTGTGAGCAGCTGCAGCAGGGAGCGCCAGCCATGGGGCAGGGGAGGGGCCGCACGCTGCACACTGCCCCCTGCCTGTACCATGGGGCTGGGGGGCACTGGGAGTGAGCAGGTGTGGGCGCCAGTGGGAGCACGGGGCCTGCACTGGTGTCCCGGGGCCAGTGCCAGCAGGGCCCAGAGCAGGGTTGCAGGAGCATGGGGTCCCAGCTGGCAGGGGCTCTATGGAGCCAGGCCAGCTCCCCCCGCTCCCTGCTGGTGCAGCCCCACCCGGCTCCACAGACCACTGTCAGCCTGTGTCCCACTTTGGGCCCCACTGGTGTTGACCCTGGGACATTGGTCCCAAGACATTGGGACATTGGTCCCAAGATGGTGACCAGGGGACGGGCTCCTGTCAAGGGGCGGGGCTACCCATGCGGCCCTCAATAGCTTGCCAAAACTGGGTAAGCAGCCCTCCATCTGAAATAATTGCTTGCCCTGATCTAATTTTAACTTCCCTTGCTGCAACTTAGATTCATAGATGTTAGATTCATAGATGTTAGGGTCGGAAGGGACCTCAATAGATCATCAAGTCCGACCCCCTGCATAAGCAGGAAAGAGTGCTGGGTCTAGATGACCCCAGCTAGATACTCGTCTAACCTCCTCTTGAAGACCCCCAGGGTAGGGGAGAGCACCACCTCTCTTGGGAGCCCGTTCCAGACCTTGGCCACTCGAACTGTGAAGATGTTCTTCCTTATGTCCAGTCTAAATCTGCTCTCTACTAGCTTGTGGCCATTGTTTCTTGTAACCCCCGGGGGCGCCTTGGTGAATAAATCCTCACCAATTCCCTTCTGTGCCCCCGTGATGAACTTATAGGCAGCCACAAGGTTGCCTCTCAACCAACTTGAGATGCTTATTCCTTGTTCTGTTATCTGCCACCACTGAGAACAGTCTAGCTCCAACAGTAAAGTCACTGTACTATTTTTCTGTAATCAAAACACAAGTGAAAGCTAAAAGCTGGCAGTTTTGAGGGGTGCCTTGAATCTAATAAGGGGTGCCTTCAGTCCAAAAAAGGTTGTGAACCACTGATGTACTACTTCTGTGTGCTCATCGGTGGCAGAATTCCCACCCCACATCCCCAACTCATCCCATTAGCCCATCAAAGCTCTGTCCCATTGCTTTCTGTTGTTCATCTAGGTTTTGGGGTATGATTTCTGTCAGGTGATAGTGGGTTCAGGTTCCTTTGACAGGGAACTTGTGGTTGGGTGATAAAATCTAATCTGAGTGATAAGCACATGATTATGGAGGAAGATGAGGTTTTTAGAAATGCAGTTCTGATTTTGCTTTCTAGGAACAATTCTATCTAATAAAGGAGTGCTTTTTAGAATTATTATCTATCAAATTATTTTGCAAGGATGAGCTGTTAAGTGTAAATATATGGTGAGGTGCTCCATAGATGTAGATAAGGATCTCTCCATTGATTTGCTTCCATCTGATGGTTTGGCTCATAAATACAAACTCCTTGTAGGCATAGTATTTCCTGCCTTACCATCTAGTAAGTTGGGCTTCCTTAATCACATAGTTGTACATTCCCTTTTCCAGGATAGTTACTCTCCCTTATTTATTTTTTCTTCAGCACAGTATTGCTTAACAGACTTCTCTTTGAAAGGCTACCTAAGTATATTGTTATTTATGGTACCTTCTACAGAATCATATTGCCGCATAAGAACTTATTGTTTATTACTTTTGTAAGGAAGTGTTTGCTGAAGAGTGTTTGCAGGAGACTCTTTTTTTTGTTCCCTTTCTATAAAAGTGGCTATCTTAGACTATCAGTTCTTTGGGGCAGGACCTGTCTATGCATTACTAAAATGTCTGGTAAAAGGGGGACCCAGTCTCAGTTGGATCTCTTGACACTTTGGTAATACATATTCTCCTGATTTATTGTGGTACGAGTGAGATCAGAATCTAACAGGCAAGATTATTAGTTGATCAGTTTTGTATTTTGGCTTTCTGTTTGAAACCGGCAAAAGTGCTTAAATACCTGTTAGTGGGGATAGAAGGGAGTGGTGAAATGGGTTGAAGTAAAGTAAAAAGAAGATAGAGAAGTTAAGATATGGATCTCATTTAAAAAATACTATATCTATACAGCTGTCTCCTGGCTGGGGTTGGGACATTGCACCCTGCCCCCAGGGGACTGCCTGCTGCTGGGGTGGGATCAATGTCCCCATTCCCTGGCAGCAGGGAACTGCTGGCACCAGTCCCCTGATCAGGGCAGGGAACTTGGAAGGAGCTGCAGGGGAAGGGCAGGTTCCAGCCCCCTGCCCTGATCCCCTGGTGGGGCAGCCAGTAGCTAGTTGCCCCACTAGTGGATTGGGGTACAGGGCTGGGACCTTCACCTAACTGGGACAGTTCCCATCCTCCACTCTGCAAGCACAGAACCGAGTAGGGAGCAGGCTCCGCAGCTCCTGCCAGCAGGGACCTTCCAGTGCCAGCTCCATGTCTTGGGTTGGGAGATAAGGATATTCCAGTGCTGGCCCCACTGTTGCAGAGCTGGTGCTGGAAGATAAGGATCTCCCAGCCCCCGTTCCCCGTTTGCAATCTTGGAGTGGGAGGCTTGGAGCTCCCTGCTGCTGGGGCAGGGGGGCATAGGATCCAGTGGTGAAGTTCACCCCAGTAGCAGGCAGATCCTGGGGGCAGGGAGCAATCTCCCACCTCCTGGTGGTTGGCTGACCAGGAACAGATTTGCTCCTGGTCAGGTATCCACGTGAGCACTGCTACCAGCAACTAATCGTAATTAAATTTGCTACTTCATTTGCAGTGTAGACTCTCACACTTACTGCACAGTAAACTATGTTACTGCACAGTAAGGTGTCTCATGTAGATGCACTCAGTAGGTAATAGATGAAGGAGCTAGAGTCTTTGGACAAATAAAGTTACCCTTAACAGTATCGATATAAAACCTGCTCAAGAATGTACCAGTAACTACAATGAAATATTTTCAGTCTGTTTGCTGCTTCTGTTCCTGAGCTCCCGATTATGTCCCCCCTCCCTCCCCAATTTAGCCCTTTTGTGTCTTTAGCTGGCAGCAACCAGGCTTGCAAGCTTGTCAGAAAAGGAGAGCAGGTTGAATCAGAACAGTGCTTGATGGATTAAGGTTCTGGCTATTTCACCTGTACTTCTCCTGGATCATATTATGAATGACAATTTCAATGCCTTTGGGCAAAATTGTCAAGCACGTCTGTGGAGACCATAGTACAATGTCAGACAATGTGAATTTTAGTTTAATGTTTTTATAAAAAAATAATTAAAACAACATCAAAGTTTTGACAGTATTTCCACAAAAGCTCAGAAATCCTGAGTTAAAGCTCCCACCGCACTCTAAACTTGACCTCATTTTCATTTTGTACTGACATAATTAATAACCTGTACTTCATTTTCACATTTTGTGCAGGCTGTAACAGTCCTTCAATCAATTTACAGCCTTGCAATATTCTCCAGGGTCCTATTTATTCTACATTCAAACTAAGACTTCCAAGAGGTTGCATACTGTTCATTAGATTTGTGTGTGCATATTTTAGAAGCCCCGTGCTATTAAGAAAGATATGCGTATTTTGGCTTGGTATTGCTTTTCTATCAGCCTCCAAAGCTGTGGACTCGAAGGCTTAGTTCAAGGGACATAAAAAGATTCTTCATAACACTTCTTATGTTTTAATAAAAGCTGATATACTAGGACTTACGAAGATGGCCTTGAAATATAAACTCATGCATGCAAACCAGCCGCTGAGGTTTGAATCCGTTATTGATTTCTTCCTAAAGGTAACAGGTTATTCACAGACCATTACCTTTCTACACATACACATAGCCACCCATTTTTTTTTATATGAAAGAACCTACCATTGGTCTTTTTTTTTTTGTTGTTGTCATTGTTGTATGTCTTGGGAAGACTTCAGATGACTTTCATAGCTAAAAAGGTCAGTGCTATATACTCAGTTTAACTGTTTCGAGGAAGCCTGCTTCAGAGTTCTCCATGAAATGGAAAATTCTGTAGTTTGTGATTCAGAGGCAGTTTTTATATGTGGTTGGTCTTAAGATGCTGACTCTGGCATCTGGGCCCTTCATTGGACCTCCCAGTGAGCTGCTAAGGAGCCAAGAATGTGAATTTTCAAAAGGAGGCAAGAAGGTTTTGAAAGCTCCTTGGAAGGAGAGCGTCAGCGGAACTTTGCTGAAAAATGAATATTTTCTATAGACCATTTTGGTTTAGAAAAATCAGCATATGCTGACAAAGAATGTTTGTCCTAATTTTTCCAGTCAGCTTTTTGATTCAGGTCATCATTGGTTCGCAGGGGCAATAATGTCAGTGGGTACTTTCAAATGAGCTATCTCTTCTGCTGTACAACTAACTAGCAAGATATTAGGCCTCAAGGAGAGGGCAGCTCAGTAGCATGAGACCAGGCATAGTCAGGTGGCCTAAAAGGCTTATCTAGGGTGACCATATGTCCTACGGGGTTTGGCAGGGACACTCCAGGATTCCATAGCCTGGGCCTGGCTGGTTGGCCAAAGGTCTTGCAGGGAGGTGAAGTGGCATGGGGCACCAGTCAGGTGGCTGGGAAGGCACTGCCAGTCCTGTGTGGGAGCAAGAATGTGCCATGTGTGGGTGCGGTGGCATCTACCCTAGTCCATGCACCTTTGATTCTATGGTCTTGTAGGCTTTTTTTCTTTTCCTACACTATGTTTTCTTTTCTCTTTGCTTTCCTTCATTTCTTCCATAACTTCAGCCTTGCACCTCTTTCTCATTCTTTCTGACACGTTTGTTTATTCTTGTTCACATTAATTCTCGTTCCTGAAACTTCCCACTTATACATCCCACTTATACCTCTGTCCAGCTTCTAAGCAGTTGGGGACTGAATGCCCTATGGGCCTCCCCAGCCAGGGCCACACGCTTTCAGACTATACCATGGTGAGCCACAGGCAGAGGCAACCCAAGCAGGGTGTGGGCCCAGGGCAAATCAGCCCATGTGAGGCCCTTCCCCTGCTCTCATCCAATGGGCCTCAGACCTGAAGAAGCTGCCACCACCGCCATTGGCAGCGGGGGGGAGTAACAAGCAGCTGGGCACAGAGCTGCCTCTCTGCCCAGCTCTGCAGAGCACCCCAAAACTTGAGGTCCCCCAAAGCGTGGGGCCCAGGGCAGTCACCCCTATTCGTACCCCCTAGGGATGGCCCTGGACACAGGCTGCCTGGGCTGCATACCTCATGGATAACCCATTTCTCACACCACCACTGCACCATGCACTTGTACCACTGCCCCCACTGCTGCACTGTGTGTCCCACCCCCCCCCTTTGCACTGCTCATCTGTCCTTCCTCACTGCTACACCGTGTGTTCATGCAGCCCCAGAGTTATCCTTAGGTCCCCTAGCCTGGCTGCACTGCCCTGCCCTGCCCCTATTCAGCCCCCTCAGGGGTAGACACAAGCAGTGAAAGCTGGTAGGGTTGGGGTGGAGTCTGGAGACTGGCTGCTCTTACAGCTGGAGAGATGGGGGAACAGTGACTGGGCAGGAGCCTGCGGGGCTACAATTAACCCAGTCATGAGGCCACATGCAGCCAGTGGGCAGCCCGCTGGAAGGTTCTGCCCTAATTCTCTGTCACAATCTAATGTTGCCTGTTGTACAGTGGAAAGGAGCAGAAACGTGGATGCCAGTCCCCAATCTGGATCAGTAGGTGCCTGTATTTGGTAGCAGGGTACCTAGCTGGCTTTAGATTTTTGGACCTTTAGATTTTTTGTCCCCCCCCCCCAGTTCTCTGTTGTCCCCAGTTTTTCAGTTGGGGCACCAGTGTCACCCTGCTAATATTTTTCTATTGTTGAAATTTGGAATCCTTTTTCTGTGTTTGAGATTTAGTCCTTAGACTAGTTTTGATTTCTGTATTTGGTAACTCACTGTATTGAAAGCCAATAAAGAAATTCCTGTTTGTGTTTTTACTATTATACATTTTGTTATTTAGTAAGTAGTATATACTAGACACATTATTATTCTAAGACATAAAATATATGTTTGTTTTATGTCTTAGTATTATACATAAGATGTAACCATACTTTTCTAGACCAAAGTGAAATCCTAGGTATATTAGAGATTTCATAGATTTTTAGGGTCGGAAGGGACCTCAGTAGATCATCGAGTCTGGTCCCCTGCCCTGGGCAGGAAAGAGCGCTGGGGTCAAATGACCCCAGCCAGGTGCTTGTCCAGTCTCCTCTTAAAGACCTCCAGAGTAGGGAAGAGCACCACCACCCTTGGAAGCCCATTCCAGATTCTGGTAACCCTTACTGTGAAGAAGTTCTTTTTGATGTCCAATCTAATTCTGCTCTCTGTCAGTTTGTGGCCATTGTTTCTAGTCACCCCAGTGGAGTGCCCTTGTAAATCGAGTATCTCCTATTCCTTGCTGTCTGTCCCTCCCCAGTGAATTTGTAGATTGCCACAAGGTCACCTCTCAGCCATCTCTTACGGAGGCTAAAGAGATCCAGGTTCCTCAATCTCTCCTTGTAGGGCCTTAGCTACAGGCCCGTAACCATCTGAGAAGCCCTCTTCTAAATCCTCTCAAGGTTATCCACATTCTTCTTGAAGTGCGGTGCCCAGAACTGGATGCAGTACTCCAGCTGCAGCTTTACCAATGTCGCATAAAGGGGAAGTATCACCTCCTTAGACCTGTTCATGATGCACCTATTAATGCATGGTCAAGTGTGGTTAGCTTGACCTATCACTTTGTCACACTGACGACTCATGTTCATCTTAGAGTCTACTATGACTCCGAGATCACTTTCTGTAACTGTTCTACTTAGAATGTCATCCCCCAATTTGTATGTATGTTGGTGATTCTTTCTCCCTAGGTGCAGCACTTTGCACTTGTCTTTGTTAAACTGCATCCTATTCTGTTCTGCCTACTTTTCCAACCTGTCCAAATCCACATGAATCCGTTCCCTACCCAACCGCATGTTTACTTTGCCCCATAATTTGGTGTCATCCTCAAATTTGGACAGAGTGCTCTCCATGCCCTCATCCGAGTCACTGATGAAGATATTGAAAAGCACTGGTCCAAGTACTGAAACTTGAGGGACCCCCACTGCCCACATCTTTCTAGGTTGATACAGACCCATCTACCACCATTCTCTGAGGGTGTCCCATAAGCCAGTTTGCTACCCACCTGACTGTGTAATCATCTATGTCACAGCCACTTAGTTTGTTTATAACAATGAGATGAGACACCATATCAAAGGCCTTTTTAAAATCCAAGTTGATGACATCTACCTTGACTCCTGCATCTAAGCATTTTGTGACCTGGTTGTAAAAAGAAACAAGGTTAGTCAGGCAGCATCTCCCTGCTATGAATCCATGCTTGTTGCCCTTCAGTATTATTTTTCCTGCTGGACTCCCACAGATGTGTTCCTTAATCATTTTTTCAAAGGTTTTCCCAAGGATAGAGGCGAGACTAATGGCCTATAGTTACCTGGATCCTCCTTCCTTTCCTTCTTGAAAATGGGGACCACACTGGCCCTTTTCCAGCTATCTGGGACCTGTCCTGAGCACCACAAGTGCTCAAACCTTCTTGCCAGTGGTTCTGCTATGACACTGGCTAATTCCCTCAGCACCCTTGGATGAAGATTGACTGGGCCTGCTGACTTAAACACATTCACTCCCTCCAAGTATCTCTTGACTAGGTCGACACTAACTGTTGGTGGACTGGCATCCCTCTTGTACCTGCCTATAGTCCAGTGGGGAGATATGTCTTTTATCCGTGTTCAGGAATACAGATGTGAAAAACTCATTGAAGAGCTCAGCTTTGTCACTCCTATCTGTCACCAATTGCCCTAGTCTGTCCTATAGGGGTCCTATGTTGCCATATGCCTTTTTTTTTGTGCTCCCTATATACCTGAAGAAGGACTTTTTGCTATCTTTAATTTTTTATGCCTGCCTGAGTTCCATTGCTGCTTTTGCATTTCTAACTGACTCCCTGCAAGTGCAAGCCAAGTAGGTATACCCATTCTTGGTGGCTACTCCCTTCTTCAACAGTCTGTATGCCTCTTTTTTCACTCTTAGGCTTTCCTGGATTTCCCTGTTCAGCCAAGAGGGTTTCTTGGCCTTTCTTCCCTACTTCATGTGCAATGAGATTCTTTCCTTCTGTGCCCAATGGATCGATCTCTTGAGGAATCACCACCCTTCCTGGACTGCCATCTCAACAATGCCAACAATACTCTTGTCCTTCAGTGCCTCTCTTAGTAATCTCCTGAGCTCGTTGAAGTTAGTCTTTCTGAAGTCTAGCACTTCTGCCCTGCTGGTTATCTTTCCCACCTTTTTCCAGATAATGAATTCCAACAATTGGTGGTCACTATCCCCTAGGTTACCCTGCATCTTCCATCATCCCCTATAGCAAACACCAAGTCCTCTAAGGCATTTCCCCTAGTGGGACTATATACTTCCTGCATTAGGTAAAGGTCCTGTATGGAGGTTAAGAGCCTACATAAATAATCAGATCTAGCTGATTGCTCCTCCCAGCAGATGTCAGGGTAGTTTAGGTCACCCGTGACAACCAAGCCCTTGAATGTACTGCCTCTGAGAGTTGCCTTGAGAATTCCATGTCTAGCTCATCCTGGTGCGGCGGTCTATAATAGACCCCCACTACCAAGTCCCTTTCCCCCTGACCCCCTTATATTCTGACCCACCGTACCTCACTTTGCCCCCCTTCTGATCCCATCTTGATTATGGAAGACGTGTATTGCTCCTTTACATAGAGAGCAATTTCCCCCCTCCCTTTTTCCCCACTCTGTCTCGCCTGTACAGCCTATAGCCCTCAATGCCTACTGCCCAATCATGGGTAGGGCCTCACCAGGGTTCAGTTAATCCAACTAGGTCAAAGTCTTTGTTTGCAAGCAGGGGTGTGAGTTCCTCCTGCTTGTTCCCCATGCTCCTAGTATTAGTATAGAGACACTTAAGCCCCCCAGTAGATGCTTTTTGTACCCATCTATCCTGATGCCTGTCAGTCCCCTTAGTACTTACGTGGACTATTCCAGTGCATGGGTCATGGTTCGTTGTTCCTAGGTTCTCTCTGTCTTCTGCATCCCTGTCCCCTGACGAACCTAGTTCAAAGCCCTGCATAGGAGATCAGCCAACCTGTAAGAGAACAGACTCTTATCTTTCAAAGGGAGATGAAGACCATTATGTCCCAGCCTGCCCCTTCTTGATTGTGGTCGAGGAAGCCAAAACCCACACAATGGCACTAACTCTGGAGTTGTAAGTTGACTTCTCTAATGCAGCTATCATGGTGCTGGCCATGACCGCTGACTGGGAGGTTCGATGAGAAGACCACCTGTGCCCCCCGATCTCCTAAGCCTGGCCCCCAGAGCCTTGTAGTCACTCATGATTTGGCCCAGACTACTCCTGGCTGCATCATTTATAGCCATATAAATGGGGTGAGGACCATGGGATGGTAGCTGGAGGGCTGGATTAGGTCAGGAATCCTTGCAGTGAAGTTGCGAATCTGGGCTCTGGGCAGGCAGCATACCTCCCGTACCATGTGATCTGGGCAGCAGACGACTCCCTCTGTTCCTCTCAGGAGGGAGTTGCCCACCACAGTGACTTGGCATTTCTTCCTCCGGCTGTCCGGTTGTCCCTCAGTCTGGTGGTTGTGGACGTGGCTTCCTCTGCTGCACTCTCCTCCAGTGATACCATGGCCTCATACCTGTTCCCCAGCTGTACTGGAGAAGTTGTCCCAGCTGTGTGATGTCTGGCTCTGGAGGTGACTGTCTTACATACATCTGCATTAGGTCCTCCGCTGTGTTGTCTTCCCACTAGGTGTGTGATCCTGCAGAGAATGAAAGTACCCATCAATCTCATGATCAGCAGCCCTGATCCACCGCTGCCTGCTAACCTCTGACTGGAGTTCCCTCACTTGCCTCTCCAGGGCCTCAAGCTGGGCACACATGGAACAGGTGAGGGGACTCCTGTTCCCCCCCCTCCAGCTCCCAGGCCTCAGGGCTCCATCTGGGTAGCGGCTTCAGAGGAGCCCCGGGTGGGAGGCATCACTGGGGGAGGGTCCCTAGCTGTGCACCATGTACTTACCATGGTTGAAGACTCCTCCTCTTCCACTCTCCTGAAGTCTCCATCCGGGGCCACCGATGCCTAGAGTTCAGGCCCCTCTGTGTGCCCCCCTGCATGAACTCTGAACAATCTCCGGCGCACCCCAGAAGAGTGCGCCTGTTTGCGTGGTCTGTTCATGCATATCCCTCCTGGTGGTGCTACATGGGGCCTGGAGGGTGCGAAAACCCTTCCCGATCTCCAACAGCTGGCCTCGCGCTTTGCCCCTCCCCCTCACTCACCTCATTTACCTATGTGTTGAATCCTTGTCTGCCGGAGACAGGCCACTCTGGTGTGGCGCAGTTGCGGGGAAGCTGAGGGCGCACACGGGCTGCCGCACATGTATGTCTGTTTTGGCATCCAGCCCTGACCAGTAGCTTCAGAGTGTCTGTGTTGTCTTCAGTGGCATTACCCCAAGTTACACCACTGCAGTTGAGTTTGGATCTTGCTCCTGGTTTTTTGGAACACCAAATTGTCAGTGATGCTTTACCATTGGTAGAATTATAATTAGGATTGCAAGTTATTGGTGGAGTGCAGGCCAAATTTTAGAATTAATATCTGCAGTACTCTTTTGCCCCCTGAAGAGTATTCTGTCTTGTCACTTTTCCATTTCACTGTGGCCTGTGCCAGGTGACCATTTGGATAGTATAATCCTTTCTGGAAAGTTTCTTATGGGCAATATGCAGTCTCTGCACTTCTGAATTATACTTGTGGTTCCCAGGATGCTTTATCCAAACCTACTTAGTCTTACTGGCATGTTGAGAACAAGGCAGTCCCAGAAGCTTTGGGTGTCCTTGTTCTATATTTTTGATTGTAAACATTTTTGGGTAGGGAGTGCCTTTTTGTTATTTATTTGTAGAGAATTCCTAGGCATTACCATAATGCGAATAATGTAGCAATACTTAGGATATGTTAAGGAAGGATCTTCTATATGCCAGAATACAGAAAGTACTTCAAATGGATAACGTATCGTTAAAAAGCATATTTTATTTATTGTATTAAAAATAAGAAAATACATTATAGGTAGTCTGGTGACTAGGAAAGAATGCATGGAATCCAAACTATAAAAACAAATGTGTAGTTGGTTGTTGACTGTGAAAGAGGTGTACAAGTTCCATCATAAATGACAGCACAGGGGTATTCATCTGTCAAGAGAGAAAGTCCCAGAAGGGATTGCACCAGCACAATTTCTCCTTGTGTTCCCTTTGTATATCTCTTGCAATTATATGCTGCTCTTGGTTCACAGCAGTTCACAGTGTATAATGTACTCCACTTCTGGGCATATGGGATAGGTTTGCATTTTGCTTAATTGCATGATGCTACACTGGTCTCAATCTTTTACCTGTGGCCTACAGACTTCAGTTATCTGTCTTACTGGTTAAGTGCATAAACTGCTTAAGTGCATAGACTCTCTGCAGCCTGACTGTCTACTTTTAAAAAATGGTTGGATTCTGTTTAAATGCATGATTGCTGAACCTGACTAGGAGTTGTTAGCTTCAAGGCTGTTATTACAGGCAGAAGGCTTTCCATAAAATAAATTAAGGAGCCTTAATGAGGTTGTAAATAGCTTAGCGTAGGCTGCTCTTATAGTTAATGAGCATTGTTTAGGAAGAATTCTTGTAACTGCTAAGTCTGGGCAAGGGCATTGCCTTTTGCAGTCCCAAAACTAAACAATAAACAGAGTTCATTGTATAATGACTACAGTATTCCTCTTAGCTTTACATGTAAAGCTTATATAAAACACAGATTTTCATCCAGTTTTCATCCAGTAGAGGGCAATGGCACACATACATATGAACATGTTTATTACAGTATGTAAGAAAAAATCTTTGATTATGCAAGGAATTCATTTATGCTGCCGTCCTCCACTCTAGACTTATCACGTAAAATGTATATTTTTGGGTTCATTTATGGGCTCATTAGGGCTGTCTGATTTCTGTGTGGTGGGGGTGGGGGAGCACATCTGTGGGCTGTGCACAGTGTGGGCAGCACAGTACAGGGATGGTCCTCTATGGCTCTCTTGCATTGCACAGGCAGCCCCTACTTCTGCCACATGCACAGCCTGGTTCCTTTTCCAGATGCATGCACATTGTGGGAAGCCCAATCTCCTCCCTCCGCTGTAGGGGCAGTGTGGACAGGATAGACCTCTCCGTGGCCCCCCTCCCACCACATCATCTTACCCTCAAAGGCAGATGCAGGAACAGAAGCTGGAGCAGAGATGGGGAGCCTGTAGACCCCAGCAACCATAGCAGCAGAAGCAATAGGATGGGTGGTGGCTGAGTACCTCATGACCTGCCAGTTTGACAACTCTGATTTAATAAAACATGAAATCTGACTATGCAGCATCTTTGGTAAAAGATAGCTTTTAGAACAACTTTAACTCGGAATGAAGATACTCTCAATGCATATTTTGGGTGTTACAATCAAATATGAAAATCAAGATCGAACAGACACTATGGCTACATACAGATATTCAGTTCCTCATGAGAGAAACAATGGTGTACAAAAATAGTTGCTCCAAGAGAAAAATAACCTAGGAATAATCAGAGTTAAATAACTTAGGAATAAGCAGTTTCTCCTGGGAAAGCAAATGTTTATATACTTCTCTTCTGAGAGAAGCCACAGCATAGTACTCCAGCATGCTAGGGTGCTTTGTACCCCTCCCCCTGTGGGGAGACAGTGTTTCACTCACTGGACTCTGCTCCCCCTGAGCATGGAGCAGAACATACCTGCCTCACCATCTCTATGTTGTGCTTCAAGGAGACAAAGGCTGATTCTGACCAGTCTGGGTTAGCCAACCAGGGCTGCCCTATACACGGCAGCCATCTGTCTCTGGGCAGACTGAAGGAGTCTGCAGAGCATGCTGAGTTCTGCTGGCTACTCAGCATCAGCACTGCAAGCTCTCTGCTCTTCAGGGGTTTAGTATTCAAATATCTGTTCAGACATCTCCAGGTAAGTTTTTCTACCAGGAGAACAAAACTAGGAGAATTCTCTTGGATTATTTGAACATGTGTACACAGCCTGTGATTACTCCTGTAACCCAGAGCAGCACTGTGTCTAGCAAAGGGCAGGTTGTTTTTCCTTGTTAACAGCAGGATTATTGGGAAGACCTCAAGAGATTCTTCTAATTCAGCCCCCTGGGCAGATACAGGATTTCACTGTTCATAAATGATATCAGGTGGATGCTTATCCAGCCACTTCTTCAGTAGAGATTTTAAAGGAGGTTCTACAACTTCCATGAGCAGCTTGTTTCATTGTCCTATGGTTCATGTAACTAAGAAGCTTTTTCCCCCCCAAGATTTAATCTAAATCTGCTTTGCCGCAGTTTAAACCTATTGCTTCATGCCTTGCCCTCTGTGGCAAAGCGAACATTTTCTCTCTCTGCTTAATGGCAGCTTTTCACATTTTAAAAGTTTCTATCATGTGTCCCTTATCTCCTTTTTCTTCAAACAAAATGCACCAAGTTTGTTCAACCTTTCCTCAGATTCTAGTATATTTAAGTATTCTTTTTTTTTCTTTTTCAGCTAAAAGATTGCTGCCAGGCAACACTCTTGTTGCCTTGGTAATTATGTGATAGTTGGCTACCACTTAAGAAATATCTACAGTTGTACCCCATCACCATTAGCATACCTCATTCTATTTTGAACTTAATTGAAAACTGAAGCTAGGAAACTTGGTAATTATTTATCCCTACAATATTTAATATTCTGATTTCATGGTTGTCTGACTGTAGTGTTTAGGAGCCAAATTTTTCCCAGGCTGTATTTACAGTTCCACAACAATAATTCCGTAGCATAGAATATAAAGTGAAGGGAATATTAAGTTCAAATATTCACCATTTAAAAATGTATCCAATTAAAATGTAGGACACCATTGAGTAGTTATTTTTAGTGCTGTTAGTAATTGTGTTGTAAGCTCTTTCTTGTCTTTGGCTTTGAACAAGCTATTCAATCTGAAAAAAATAGCCTTGAATTAGAAAGCCTTAACAGCAGTGGTCTGCAACAATAGGAAGAATAGCTCTCCAATAAAGGCATTTTGTGTTTAGGATTATAGTACCTTATTAAATACCAGGCAGTGCAATTATTTTGCTGGCTATAAAGATGAGAAAGATGTTTGCATTTGCTGTTTCACAGTTCTGTAACAAAAATGAAGCACACAGGGCCAAATTCTCATTTGGTAACATCCATATATCCATATGATGGCAAAGTAGTTCTTTGAAATCAGGTGAGTTAGTCCATATTTACCACTGTGTAACTTAGAGTAGAATCTAGTTCATAATGTTTCCCATAATTTTCTGTATAGGATAAAAAAAGGATGCTAATAATGTTTGTTTTTTCTTTTCTTACATTAGATAGTATAACGGAAGTCTTCACTAACATCTATGTGACCAGTTTTGGACCTGTTTCAGACACAGACATGGTGAGTCTCTGTACAAACTAATCTTTTGTTTGCCTAATATAGAAAATCTGAGGAGACATGATATAGATATACTGCTCTCACTTACAGAAGAGCATGATATGGGTATCTCCAATGAAATCAACAGAATCTTAACATTATAAAATAGATGCAAGTGAAAGTAGAATCTCAAAGAATGTAAAAGCTTAAAGGATTGTTATGTTTAGTGATTGTTCTCTCAGCACATGTGGATTTGAAATGGTCTGGAAAACCAAGACAAGGAAAGCCTACCTGGAAGATTTCCCAAAGTTTTATAAATATTTTGGTCAAAGTCTTTGTTCATAGCCACTCTTTAAAAAGAGGATCTTATATCTCCTGTCTCTGAATGGTAATGGAGATGTCAGGGAGTTTGGGGCAGAATGCTGAGGATACAGGTGTAATGGGTGTGGCCTTGGCCATTCAGTAGGTCCAGATGATGCATGGAGTCTGGGAGCAACCTCTTTAGCTAGGTCTGTAAGGATGGGAGGTGTTCAAGTACCACCTCACAAGGGATGTAAATATTTAAAAATATTTAACCTCAAATTATATTGGTTAGATGTTTAACTGATAACACAACAGCTGCTGCTGGGAGCTGCTCCTGGGTCTTTGACTGGGAGAAGCAGGGAGGAAGCAAGCCCATCCACACAACATAGCCCATGTGAAGCCCTGCCCTGGGAGGGAAGGAGCACCTGTGAAAGAGCAGCTAATTGCTTAATTGATGAGTGATTAGTCTGCTGGCTGTTTTCCCCTTAGGCTATGGGTACTGTGCGGGCCGGGAGCGATCCGGGGCCCTTTTTTCGTGCCGCGGGCTGTGGCCAGCAGCCCGGACACGCTGGGTCAGAGAAAGCAGGCGACATGCTAGAATTAGGCACGGACGCTTAGTAGTTGATTCAAGATTGTTTACTTACACCGTAGATGGTCGCGGTGTAGGCTGGACAGTTTCCCACGTAAAGCTCCGCTTAAATCCCTATGTTAAGGACTCAGACAAAACTCTGACTCACACAGAGTTGTCGAGGCTCCATGGAACTTTTTGCGCACAGGGAAGAGGGATACGTCGAGGATTGCGCTCGGCGACGGGGAGAGGCGAGAGGCTGATCAGACCCCGATGCCTTCTTGATATTCACGCTGGGTCCAATAGGCTCCGCAGCGCTTAGAGATCTTCATGAGACGTGAAGTTTCCTCCTCCTGATGTTCGTGGAGTCCTCCAACTTGGGCGGAAACCACTCAAGCCTCTTATATGGCTAGCAAGCCAATCGCTATCCACCACGTGGGAATAATTTAGAACTGGCCAATAGTGGGGCACAAATTTGAATACAAATGGCAGGAACTCCTTGCAACGTGCATTTCTATGCTGCAAAGAAGAAATGCACCCTGCAAAGAAAGCTTCAAACAGCGGGAAAATAATTCAGCGGTGCCAAAGCGCACACAAACAAAAATCACACCCTTGGGTTGTGACATCCCCCTTTGCTGAAGGCATGGCTGAATTATGCTACACGCTCGTCATTCGAGGAGTGAGGATTTTTATCACGAGTCGCTAACACACACAACAAACACAAACAAACACAAAATTTACCAACACAAATACACATAATCAGATTTATAACAAAAAACTACACGATCAGGGCTTCAGTGGGCGTTATGGCGAAGTTGCGTGTCAAGCCCTCACTTTTCGATGATGTTATCCTTCTCGGGGCTTCTCTTCGCCACGCACTCTGAACTTCGGATCTGTAAACAAAACTCTCAAAAAAAAATAGATTAACGTATCTCAACATATTTAAAAAATTTCCATGGAACTATACTAGTGTTTGCTATTCTAAACTACCCTCTCTTGCACACTTAACTAGATGAAATCGTCGAGGAGCCGTCATCTAACTCTTCTAGGTAACGGAAACCTAATTCATAGGCCAGTTGCCGTTGGCCTGCGTCCCCTAAAATCCGAAGTTGCTGCTTATTGAGTCCAGAATGCTGTAGGAGAAATCCAAACACGTATCGCTCTTCTGGTGTTCTCTGTGGCAATGATGGAAGATCGGATTCGCGATGTTTTATGCCTTGAATTCCGGTCGGGTGTCAACGGTCCCGATCACCGGATAATCTTGGCTCCATCAGGATACGCAGTCGTGACAGCTGACGAAGGAGGTTATTCACGGGTTGGTTCACCATTGGGTTGAGCAGAATTCTGAGGACGACAATGTTCTTTCATCCATAAACCTCAAGACAACTATCTATGCTGTGAACAGTCACTGGAATGGTTCCAGGGTCTCGTAGATGACGGTGAGGCCACAGTCTTATTCGCTGGAGTGATGTCAGTCCCAGTGCACATGCTGTAGGGTTCCAGGCGCAGTACGAGAATCTGATGATTGCTAGCATGAGATGTTCTGCGCCAGTATATTCTGGCCGTCTGTCATGCCATATGTGGGCTTTTTGACCGATTAGTCCTGCAACAAGCTCTGGCAGTAGAATAGGCCAGTGAACGTTAACCGCTATCATGTCGATGTCAGTGACATGTCCTCTACTCCACGAAGCTTGTCTGACCAAGAAGCTTGCTTCTTCCTGGTTCTGCAGATCGGATCCAAGTTCCACGACCAAACGTCCCAACCATACAGCTAGAGTTTCTTCAGGTTGGATTTTTGATTCTCTGCATAAATCCTGTAGTTCAGTTCTGGTGCGAGCATAGTAGGCAGTAGCAACTCGGTTAGTTGTTGTTGTAGGCTGAACTGCTGCTGTGGGAGTTACTGCTGTTGTTACTGCTTCAGGCAGGAGGGGCGGATGCACTCCTTCGCTTGATTCTCCCTTCTGTCGGCAAGAAGGCGTGGTCATCGGAAGCGACGCTGCGTCGGTGGGCGGGGTCGCCAGAGACAACGCTGCGTCGATGGGCGGAGTTGCTGACCGAACTCTCGCGGGTTCCTCTGAAGCTCCAGCCTTCTTTTCCGGTTCTTCCACGCGGTCTCCCTCTTGCTTGGTGCCATCTTGGACTGGCATTTCAGGATCCGTTTTCTCAGCCGCTTCTTTGACCGCCTGAACAGCCATACACAACTGGGCCTTTAAAGTTAAATTCTTGTTCATTAAATCAGTTATCATACGGAAAGTTGCAGTTAACACTCCCCCCTTGTCGCACTGTGGGGCCACCCTCTCATCCGTGGTGCGTTCCTCCGTCTCCAGATCTTCGCGGAGCTCGGATGGAAGCTCGTGCCCCCTTAATCTAGATGCCACCATAAAAGGGGAGAACCGGCCGATGGGCACCGGTTCTTCACTCTCCCGAGCATATCTTAGGCAACGGGCACACTCCTGGGTGAGGGTCGGGTTCACTGCGCCCGCCAGGTTGACTGGCGAGGGACACAGTATTGAGGGGCCTGAACAGGACCCACTCGTTGCTCATCATACACCCGAATGCCGCGGGGTGCAAATACACTTCCCTCTCTTTCGGGGCTCCGTCTTCGGAAGCTCCCTCTTCTCCCTTCAGCAAAAGGTGTCTGCTGATACATCTCTCACCTGTTCCGCCAGCCTGGTGGTAAGCGATATGTGCCTCCAGTTCCATAAAACGTTTCACTTGGCGTTTTTCACCGCGCCAAGGGCAGTTCTTAACTAATTCTAGCTCCAGCGTGCTTTCTCCTGATCCCATCCTCATCGCCATGTGCAGGCCGGGAGCGATCCGGGGCCCTTTTTTTGTGCCGCAGGCTGTGGCCAGCAGCCCGGACACGCTGGGTTGGAGAAAGCAGGCAACACGCTAGAATTAGGCATGGAAGCTTAGTGGTTGATTCAAGATTGTTTACTTACACCGTAGATGGTCGCGGTATAGGCTGGACAGTTTCCCAGGTAAAGCTCCGCTTAAATCCCTATGTTAAGGACTCAGACAAAACTCTGACTCACACAGAGTTGTCGAGGCTCCATGGAACTTTTTGCATGCAGGGAAGAGGGATACGTTGAGGATTGCGCTCGGCGATGGGGAGAGGCTAGAGGCTGATCAGACCCCTGATGCCTTCTTGATATTCACGCTGGGTCCAATAGGCTCCACAGCGCTTAGAGATCTTCACGAGATGTGAAGTCTCCTCCTCCTGATGTTTGTGGAGTCCTCCAACTTGGGCAGATACCACTCAAGCCTCTTATATGGCTAGCAAGCCAATCGCTATCCACCACGTGGGTATAATTTAGAACTGGCCAATAGTGGGGCACAAATTTGAATACAAATGGCGGGAACTCCTTGCAACGTGCATTTCTATGCTGCAAAGAAGAAATGCACCCTGCAAAGAAAGCTTCAAACAGCGGGAAAATAATTCAGCGGTGCCAAAGCGCACACAAACAAAAATCACACCCTTGGGTTGTGACAGGTACTAGTCCAACCCCCACCCCACTTCCCTCCCTCCCTCTTCTTGCCTGTCCTGCTGCCTTCTGATTCCTGCTGGATCATCATCTGACTTCCCTCCCTCCTTTCTTGCCAGACTGCACCTGCTTGGAGGTAAAAGATAACTGGGGAAAGACAACCAGTTATCACTGCAGTTATCTGTTAAATGATTAATCATTTAACCTTTCTTATCCCTACATCTCAGAATGACTAATTGTGGAAAAATAACTGAAAAGATTAGTTCATTTAAATTTCCAGGAGGGAATATTCAATGAGCACAACCCTGCAAATAACATATGCACATGTTTTTAGTTTACTAGCTTCCTTCAGGCTGTTGGGAGTAATCATGGCAGGAACAACTGATCTGAAGGTGTTTAAAAGAAACAACACCATTGACCTAGAACATAGCTTTTAGAAATAACAGTGGGTAATGCTTGGGTACCTGCCTTAAATCATTACATGAGATGAACAAAGAGGGCTTTCCCATATGGGATGAGCTGCAAGTCTGTCACTAAACTTTGTGGAATTTGCAGGAAGCAAGGACTAACTGTATAAAAGACTTGGGATCTCCACTCTGGCAGCACAAGGGCATGTGGTAGAGCTTTTCCTGGCGTCCCTCAACCTAAAGAGTAGGGAAGGAGTAGTCTCTGTTTTGAAGGAGAGCCCTTGCTCGGATAAATGCTGATGAACAGGTAAAGGGGTGCTGAAAATCCTATCCCTTGTCCTTCTTCCTCACCTTTCATGGATCCTAAAATCATAGGCCATGGGAGAGGGAGGGAAGAAGAGCACTGGCTCCCTGATAGCCCATCCAGAGGTAAGCCTGACTTGGAAAGTTCACCCTCCTCCCTCCCAATCAGCTGATTTGCAGGGGGCATTCTCCTGTAGCGGGAACCTTTCCAGAGCCCCAGAAAAGTTGACATCAGGGAGAATGGCTCCTAGTCTACCACTTTTCTCCAGGTTTACCCAGAGGAGTGCAGACGTGAGGGGGGCATTTCCCTCATGGTAGCAATGCTTCCAGGAGCATTGCCAGTAGCATTGCCACTGCAAGAGAATGGCCTCCTACCCTCTGCAATCCTCTGGTTCAACCCAAAGGATATCAGAGGACAGGAGGAAACTGAATCAACTCCCAGGGCTCTGGCATTGTTGCCTTCATAGGAGAACAGTACTCTGCCCCCTGCAGTCCTCCTGTTTGACCCAGAGATATCTCCCCATGGGTTCCAGTTCCAGGAGCCTTCCTGCTGTGGGAACATGCCCCCGGCCCCCGCAGGGTCGCTATAATCCCATGTTGGGAACTGGGAGGGTGGATGGAGGGTGCATTCTCCTGGGGCTGGAACCCTCTGCAGGGTGTTTGTGGCAGCTCCTGTTCTTCAGCAGCTTCCAACTGCCTATTGACAGCCTGCCCCATTCCCAGGCAGCAAGAGGGCAGATTGTCAATCACTGGACACCCCTAAGGACTAAGGTGGCCTAAAGAGTAGCTCTCTAGTGCCTCTGGCTGGAGAGCTTGTCTGTGTAGCTCTCCAGCCAGGGGATTGAAATGTATGTATCCTCCAACTCTTGGGCTATTTTTCTAGTGGTAGGAATTGCACAGACATTCTTACCACTAGAAGTGAACACCTGTCCAGGGCCACAAAGAGCAATCTTTAAGTCCTGTAAAAGTCCCAACTAGCTTCCTTTTCTGGACTCTTGCTTGCCATGAATTTTTGTGGGCTGATCAGTGCTACATGTAAGGCCCCATCTACACATTACACTTTAAGATGTGATTAACCAGTTAATCGTGTCTTAATTTGTCACCTGGCCACACATTCAGTCAATTAATGGTGTGATAAAAGGAGGTATAAGCCACAAAGTTATTCCACAAAATACGTGTAATAACTTTGTGACTTCTTCATGTCATGCCATTAATTGAACATGTGGCAAGGGGTCCCTGTGGCTGGGAGCCTTGTCTGCTGTTTGAGGCTTGAAGCCATAGACCTATGTGCACCCCCAAACCTGGGAGGTTGCAGCTGACACAAGCTCCCAGCTGCAGGAGCACGTGCCCCCATAATTGGGAACTCTATCAGTTGACAAGGCTCCCAGTTGTGGGAGCATCCCAGGCATACCTGGGACTGGGAGTCCCCAGTTGATATGGGCTTGTGGGGGCACTCCAAGCATTCCTGCATCTGGTAGTATACAGCCAACATGGGCTTCCATCCACAGGGGTGCTCCAGGTGGAAGCCTGCATCTGCTGTTGACTCTCAGCCTCAGGACCATTTGCAGCCCTTGCAAACACTCCTGTGGCCTGGAGCCCACATGAGCTGTGGCTAGACTTCCTACAGCTGTGGCTAGACTCCTTGCAGCAGGGAGCCTGCATCAGCTGAGCTGGCTTCTTGCCAGGAGCATGATCCTGGGCTCCCCCTGCACCAGCAGTTAGATGTGAGGGGATCTGATTTGTAATCCCATTACCATTCCTCCTTCCAGGCATATGTGGCATGGCAGGAAACACTATTGTATGGATTGAGCATCAGATTGCATTGCGCTTTTACATGCACATCTAGAGGGACCTTAACTGACAGCTCTAGCAGATAAAAGGATGATAAGTCTGGGCAAGATGCCAGAACTCCTGAGAAATAGAATCTGAGAAATACATAATGCAAGGTTTAGGGGAAATGGTTTGATTTCACTGACCTGTGTAATTTTGGGACCATTTCTGAAGAAATATTGTCATCATTGCAAACTTTAACACTGAAATAATTAAAAACCTTACAATTCAAATTTTTGATGTGAGAAATAATCTGTTTTACTTGAAAACAAATAATTTGATATTATGCATAATTCAAGAAAAAGGAACATTTTGGAATTACAGAAGAGGTTAGAATAGAACTGAGACTATTTTTGTGAGGTTTCAACTTGGAAATAGATCTTCAGGACTTACTGATAATGATTGGATGGAGTGTTCTGCCACCAGAGATAGGGAGTTGCGGGGAATGTAAGGAGTCTTACCATGTTCTACTGGTGTGAGACTGAGCTTCATCCCAGGCTCATAAGAAGGGCTGCTTCCAGTTGGCCCATTTGTAAATCATAGAATATTATTAGACTATACCTTGGTTGCTCAGGGTTGCAGGGGGTTGATTAGGAAGGCCAAGGCGGAGATAGAACGGTGACTACCTACCTGGATCAAGGACAACAAGAAATCCTTTTTTAAATACATAGGGGGCAAAAAGAATGTACCGGGTAACATGGGGCCCCAGCAAGACACGCTAGGAAATCTGGTTGTCACACCAGATGACAAAGCTAACCTATTTAACAATTTCTTTGCCTCCATTTTCCTGAGCAGGGACTGGACCAGCCCGCCCCCCGGAATCCTCTCAGGCCCCAGGGGAGGCACACCCAGGCCTAGGGTCAGTGAGGATCTAGTCAGGGAACTTCTGGAGGGGCTGGACGTATTTAAATCAGCTGGTCCTGACGATCTCCACCCCAGAGTGGTGGGGGAATTAGCAGAGGTCATTGAGGGACCCCTGGCACAGCTTTATGAGCACTCGTGGTGCTCATATTTCTTTATGAGCTCTGGTGTGGTGCCAGAGGACTGGAAAAGGGCCAATGTGGTCCCCATTTTCACAAAAGGGAGAAAGGAGGGCCCAGGAAACTGTAGGCCAGTTAGTCTTACCTCGATCCTGGGTAAGCTTTTCGAGAGAATTATCCTGGCGCATGTCCACGTGGGGCAAGCAGGGGAGGTTATGCTCAGGGGCAACCAACATGGGTTCATTAGAGACAGGTCCTGTCAGACCAACCTGGTGGCCTTCTACGACCAGGTCACAAAATCCTTAGATGCAGGGGTAGCAGTGGACGTAGTCTTTCTGGACTTTAGGAAGGCCTTCAACACTGTCTCTCACCCCATTCTCATTAAAAAACTAGGGGACTGTGGTGTCGACACCTACGCAGTCAAATGGGTCGCTAACTGGCTAGAGGGCCGCATGCAGAAAGTGGTGGTGGATGGGTCATTTTCGACCTGGAGGGATGTGGGCAGTGGGGTCCCCCAGGGTTCGGTCCTCAGACCCGCGCTGTTCAACATCTTCATCAGTGATTTGGACGAGGGGGTAAAAAGCACCCTGTCCAAATTTGCTGACAACACTAAGATGTGGGGGGATGTGGGCATGCTGCAAGGGAGGAATAGACTGCAATCAGACCTAGGCAGCTTACAGGGGTGGGCGGATGAGAACAGGATGGGTTTCAACACTGGCAAGTGCAAGGTGCTGCACCTGGGGAGCAAGAACCAGCAGCATACCTCCAGGCTGGGGAACTCCTTGTCAGTGCAGAGGCAGAAAAGGATCTTGGAGTCATTACTGATGCCAAAATGAACATGGGCCAACAGTGTGGGGACGCAGTCAGGAAGGCCAACCACACCTTGTCATGCATCCACAGATGCATCTCAAGCAGGTCCAAGGAGGTGATCCTCCCCCTCTATGTGGCACTGGTCAGGCTGCAGTTGGAGTACTGCATCCAGTTCTGGGCGCCGCACTTCAAGAGGGATGTGGACAACTTGGAGCGGGTCCAGAGGAGGGCCCCTCGCATGATCAGGGGGCAACAGGGCAGATCCTACGAGGAGAGGCTAAGGGACTGGAACCTGTTCAGCCTCCATAAGAGAAGGCTGAGGGAGGATCTAGTGGCCTGTTACAAACTAGTCAGAGGAGACTAACAGGCATTGGGGGAGTCCCTGTTCCCCTAAGCACTACCAGGAGTGACTAGAAATAATGGTCACAAGCTGGCAGAGGGTAGATTTAGACTAGACATCAGGAGGCGCTTCTTCACAGTCAGGATGGCTAGGATCTGGAACTAGCTTCCACGTGGAGTGGTGCTGGCACCTACCCTGGGGGTTTTTAAGAGGAGGTTAGACGAACACCTTGCTGGGGTTGTTTGACCCCAGTACTTTTTCCTGCCATGGCAGGGAATCAGACTTGATGATCTGCTCAGGTCTCTTCTGACCCTGCCATCTATGAAACTATGAATCCCAACCATCCAGCCAGTTTTCTATCCACCTTACAGTTCATTCATCAATCTCATACTTCCTTAGGTTGCTTGCAAAAATGTGAGAGGCAGTATCAAAACTCTTGCTAAAGTCAAGGTATATCACATCTACTGCTCTCCTCTTTCCATAGAGCCAGGCATAGATTCATAGATGTTAGGGTCAGAAGGGACCTCAATAGATCATCGAGTCTGACCCCCTGCATAGGCAGGAAAGAGTGCTGGGTCTAGATGACCTCAGCTAGATGCCTATCTAACCTCCTTTTGAAGACCCCCAGGGTAGGGGAGAGCACCACCTCCCTTGGGAGCCCGTTCCAGACCTTGGCCACTCGAACTGTGAAGAAGTTCTTCCTAATGTCCAATCTAAATCTGCTCTCTGCTAGCTTGTGGCCGTTATTTCTTGTAACCCCCAGGGGCGCCTTGGTGAATAAAACCTCACCAATTCCCTTCTGTGCCCCCGTGATGAACTTACAGGGAGCCACAAGGTCGCCTCTCAACCTTCTCTTGCGGAGGCTGAAAAGGTCCAGGTTCTCTAGTCTCTCCTCGTAGGGCTTGGTCTGCAAGCCCTTAACCATATGGGTGGCCCTTCTCTGGACCCTCTCCAGGTTATCCGCATCCCTCTTAAAGTGTGGCGCCCAGAATTGCACGCAGTACTCCAACTGCGGCCTAACCAGCGCCCAATAGAGGGGAAGTATCACATCCTTGGATCTATTTGTCATGCATCTGCTGATGCACGATAAAGTGCCATTGGCTTTTCTGATGGCTTCGTCACACTGCCGACTCATGTTCATCTTGGAGTCCACTAGGACTCCAAGATCCCTATCTACTTCCGTGCCACCCAGCAGGTCATTCCCTAGGTAGTAGGTGTGCTGGATGTTTTTCCTTCCTAGGTGCAGCACTGCATTTTTCCTTGTTGAACTGCATTCTGTTGTTTTCTGCCCACTTGTCCAACCTGCCCAGGTCTGCTTGAAGTTGTTCCCTGCCCTCCGGTGTGTCCACTTCTCCCCATAGCTTTGTGTAAGCTGCAAACTTGGACAGAGTACATTTCACTCCCTCGTCCAAGTCGCTGATGAAGACATTAAAGAGTATCGGTCCCAGGACCGAGCCCTGCGGGACCCCACTGCCCACACCCTTCCAGGTCAAAACTGACCCATCCACCACGACTCTCTGGGTGCGACCCTCTAGCCAATTCGCCACCCACCGGACTGTGTAGTCATCCACATCACAGCCTCTTAACTTGCTTACCAGTATGGGGTGGGATACCGTATCGAAGGCCTTCCTGAAGTCTAAGTATACGACATCCACCCCTCCTCCTGTGTCCAGGCGTTTCATAACCTGGTCATAGAAAGAGACTAGATTGGTCAGGCACGATCTGCCTGCCACAAACCCGTGCTGGTTTCCCCTCAGCATAATTTGTCCTGCCGGGCTCTCACAAATGTGAGCCTTGATAATTTTTTCAAAGAGTTTGCCAAGGATGGAGGTGAGACTGACTGGCCTATAGTTGCCCGGGTCCTCCTTCCTCCCCTTTTTGAAAATGGGGACCACGTTAGCCCTTTTCCAGTCCTCCGGGACTTGGCCCGTGCGCCACGAGCGTTCAAATATTCCCACCAGTGGCTGTGCAATGATGTTGGCCAGTGTCTTCAGCACCCTCGGATGGAGCTCATCCGGGCCTGCCGACTTAAAGGCATCCAGTTCTTCCAAGTGACTCTGCACCATCTCAGGATCTACGCATGGAAGTCTGGCGCCTTGCTGCTGCCTCTCTACAATCCCAGTGAGAGACTTGTTGTGTCCCTCACTTAGGAACACTGAGGCACAGAACTCGTTGAGGAGTTCAGCCTTGTCCCCCCTGTCCGTCACCGATTGTTTCTGCCCATTTAGCAGGGGTCCTATTCTTCCCTGGGCCTTCCTTCTACTCCTTATATATCTAAAAAACAATTTCTTGTTGTCCTTTACTTGGGATGCCATCCTCATCTCCATGGTAGCTTTGGCCCGTCTAACTGCCTCCCTACAAGCACGAGCAGAGGCGGTATATTCGTCTTTGGTGATCTTTCCCTGTTTCCACTTTTTATGTGCTCCCCTTTTGGCCCTTAGGTTCCCCTGGATTTCTCTGGTCAGCCAAGGAAGCCTCCTGGCCCCTTTCCCTCTTTTTCCTCACATAGGGATCGTCTCGCTTTGTGCCCGAAGGATCATTTCCTTAAGGCACAGCCACCCTTCTTGGGCTCCCATCACTTCAAAACTCCTACTCTGCAGTGTGTCCTTGACTAATCGCCTGAGTTCATTGAAATCAGCTTTCCTAAAGTCTAGCACTTTTACCCTACTAGTTACCTTAACCACTCGATGATTTATGAAGAATTCTATTATTCGGTGATCACTCTCCCCCAGATGGCTACCGATCTGTAGGTCCCCTACCATGTCATCCCCTGTTGCCAATACCAGATCCAGTAAGGCATTCCCCCTAGTGGGACCGTGTACCTCCTGTGTCAGGTGGAGGTCCTGTACACAGTTTAGAAACCTGCGTGAACAGTGGGACTTTGCCATCTGCGTCTCCCAGCAGATGTCTGGGTAGTTTAGGTCCCCCATGACTACCGTCTCTTTAGCTTTTATGGTCTCATCTCATCATAGAAGACAATCAGGTTGGTCAGGCATGACTTGTCCTTGGTGAATCCATGCTGACTGTTCCTAATCACTTTCTCCTCTAAGTGCTTAGAAATGGATTCCTTGAGGACCTGCTCTGTGATTTTTCCAGGGACTGAGGTGCGGTGAGGCTGGCCTGTCTGTAGTTTCCCAGATTCTCCTTCTTCCCTTTCTTAAAGATGGGCACGATATTTGCTCTTTTCCAGTTGCCCAGGACCTCCCCTGACCACCATGACTTTTCAAAGGTAATAGGCCATGGCTCTGCAGTCACATTGGCTAACTCAGCACCCTCAGGTGCATCACCTGCAGCCCCTTGGACTTGTACATGTCCAGCTTTTCTAAATAGTTCCTAACCTGTTCTTTTACCAGTGTTGGCTGCTCACCACCTCCCCAGACTGTGCTTCTGGGTGCAGAAGTCTGGAAGCTGACCTTGTTTGTGAAGACTGAGGTGAAAAAGACATTGAATACTTCAGCCTTTTCTGCCTCATCTGTCATTAGGTTGCTTCCCTCGTTCAGTAAGGGACCCACACTTTCCATGATCTTTTTCTTCTTGCTGACAACTAGGGAGAAATATGAGTATTGCTCAGGCATGCAAATATGAAATCAGGAAGGTCAAAGTGCAACTGGAGTTGCAGCTAGCAAGGGATGTAAAGGGTTTCTATGAGTATGTTTGTCCAAATTTCCACTTGTAAGCTTCCTTTTTGTATTTTCACTCACTGAAGAGTTCCGTGCTAAGCCAAACTGGTCTTTTGCCTTAAATCCGCTGGTTGGTCTCTCTAACACTTGCACCAGGAAGTTGCCCCTAGCTCTCTCTAAAAACTTCCTGGAATGCCTGTGTAATGTTGCACTGCCCTCCTAGCAGATGTCAGGCTGATTTGAAGTCCCCCATGAGAACCAGGGTCTGTGTTTGGGAAACTTCCACTAGCTATTTGGAGAAAGCCTCATTCACCTCATCCTCCTGGTTTGGTGGTCTATAGCAGACACCCACTGCAACATCACACTTGTTGCTCTCTGCTCTGACCCTAACCCAGAGACTTTCAACAGGCCTGTCTCCAGTTTCATACTGGAGCTCTGAGCAATCATACAGCTCTTTTATATAAAGTGCAACTCCTCCTCTTCTCTTCTGCCTGTCATTCCTGAATGGTTGTACCCATCCATGACAGTACTGCAGTCATACGAGCTATCCCACCAAGGCTCTGTTATTCCAATCACGTCATAGTTTCACGACTGTGTGAGGACTTCCAGTTCTTCCTGCATGTTTCCTAGGCTCCATGCATTTGTGTACGGACACTTGAGGTAACTAGCCAATTGCCCTACTTTCTCACGAATGTGTCATTGCTTGAACTGGGGAGTCGGAGGTGGACAGATGTGATGCCACATTGCTCCATTGTTTGTCACCAGCTACAGAAAATGGTGTGTCTTTACCATAATGGGCCACTGAGATTCAGATTGCATTTTTGGACTTTCTCCCTGAAATCCTAATCTGCTTGGTGGATTTCCAGTTTCAAAGAGCTCTATTCCAGTTAACACAGTATATGCTGGATTTCATTAAATGTTTAATATAAAAAGATGATTATAAACCAACAGAACACTTATTTTCTTGGGAGTCATTACATGTGTTAAAAAGGCAGCACGAGTCAAGTCTTATGAAATCATTCTTTAAAATTTTGGGGAAGATATTTTGCAAATGAAATATAACAAATCAATGTGTTGGTTGTAAGAACTAGCTGAAGACCCATTTGTGGATACGTAGGTAGGTAAATAGAGGTGGTTTAAGTGTTTACTGACACCAGAGTTTTCAGGCTTACCTTAATATCTGCAGTTGACATTTCTAAACCTATTTTTATAAAGTGTATCAACCATCAGTTAGTAAACTTCCATATATATGGTTTAAACTAAATAATTCCCAAGTAATTGTATCATGTGAAACATTGATAGAGTGGAAGTGCCAAGCATATAAACCATCACCGAGCACTCAGAAATATTTCTAGGAAATTATTCTGAGTAGAAAAAAAAATGGTGTTCCATTTGCGTGTTTTTTCCAAATTGGTTCATTGGGATGATGAGTTTTATACCTCCTTCATTTAATTTTTCAATGGAATGGCAACAGTTTAGTTGCCAGACTGTATGAATCCTAGGGGATCTTCAGAAACATAGGGTCATAATTGCTGAAGTCATTTTCCATTGTTCTAACTGAGGTCCTCAGTTCCATGATGCAATCCAACAACTCAGCTCTGTTACCAGGACTTCCTCTACCCAGTATTATGTCAAGAACTTCTGCTCAAGGATTTTTTCTACAAGAGAAATGTAGGTCCCATTAACTCGGTCAGTTTCTCCACAAGCACTTAGGAAGGGAAGAGTGATATATGCAGAATAAAGTCTGCAGGTGATCATTGTCCTAGGCTATAATTCCCACTCCTTCCATTTCCCTCAAGGGGAACACCGAGGCATTGTGGGTCAGGATCCAGGGGGGGCCAGGGGAAAAGGACTTGGTTGTGGGGGGTCTACTATAGGCCTCATCAGGATCAAGAGCTAGATGATGTATTCTCCGGGCAGCTAGCAGACGCCACACAGACAAGGGAGGCAGTGGTCATGGGAGATCTAAACTACTCAGATATCTGCTGGGAGGAGCAGACAGCCAAAACAAGCTGCTCATGGAGGTTCTTACACTGTGTGCAGGCCCTCCACCTAACTGAGGTGGTGTCTAGTCCCACCAGGAGTAGCGCCTTGCTTGGCCTGGTCTTAGCAACAGGGGATGATCTTGTGGGGAACATGCAAGTTCATGGTAGCCTGGGAGATAGTGACCATCACTTGGTCGAGTTCACTATCCAGTGAAGGGTGGGTAAAGTAACTAGTGGGGCTAAGGTGTTGGACTTCAGAAGGGCCAACTTTAGCAAGCTTAGAAGGCTAGTTAGTGAGGGGATGCAACTCAAGAACATAGAGCATATGGGAGTCCAGGAGGGTTGGAGGTATCTCAAGGGAGTGATCCTTGGGGCTCAAAAGGAGTCTATCCCATTACATAGGAAGGGAGGTAAGGGGGCAAAAAAGCCCCCTTGTCTGAACAGGGAACTCCAGGAGAGTCTGGGGGTAAAGAAAGAGATGTATAGGCAATGGAAGCAGGGAGCAGCCACCACGGAGAAATATATCTCCCTGGTGCGCTATTGCAGGGAATCAGTTAGACAGGCCAAGGCGGGGCTTGAGCTCAGGCTGGCTTCAACAATCAAGGACAATAAAAAGTCCTTCTTCAGGTATATAGCAGGCAAAAGGAAAGCTCACAGCAACATATTGCCCCTGCAGGACAAATCAGGACAGTTGGTGGTTGACACGGGGAAGAAAGCAGAGCTCTTCAATGAGTTCTTCGCTACAGTATTTCTGTGTACCGACCAAGCCAATTCCCCCATGTTGATCATTGACGGATGTCCACATGGCACCAGTCCGCCTACGGTTAGTTCTGAAACAGTTAAGGAGCTCCTGGAAGAGCTGGATGGGTACAAGTCAGCAGGCCCGGATGACCTCCATCCACGGCTGCTGAAATAATTGGCCAGTGTCACAGCTGAGCCATTGGCACAGCTGTTCGAGCACTCATGGTTCTCCGGTCAGGTCCCTGAGGACTGGAGAAGGGACAATATGGTGCCCATTTTCAGGAGAGGGAGAAGGGATGAGCCGGGTAACTTTAGACCAGTCAGCCTTACCTCTATTCCTGGGAAAATGCTAGAGAAAATAATCAAAGAACACATTTGTGCAGGCCCAGCAGGGGAAATTATGCTGAGGGGAAACCAGCATGGGTTTGTCACAGGTAGATCCTGCCTGACAAACCTTGTAGCCTTCTATGACCAGGTCACACACTGCCTGGACATGGGAGCTGAGGCTGATGTCATCTTCCTGGACTTTAGGAAGGCCTTCGACACAGTCTCACACCCTATCCTCATTGGGAAGCTAGCAGGCTGTGGAGTGGATGCCTACATGGTCAAGTGGGTGGCCAACTGGCTTAGGGACCGCACCCAGAGAATGGTGGTGGACAGTTCCTTCTTGGCCTGGAGGGAGGTGGGCAGTGGGGTCCCACAGGGTTCGGTCCTCGGACTGATATTGTTCAATATCTTCATCAGCGATTTGGACGAGGGTGTGGAGAGCACCCTCTCCAAGTTTGCTGATGATACCAAGTTATGAGGCAAAGTTAGTACACTGGAGGTCAGGGAGCAGATTCAGGCTGACCTGGACAGGTTGGATCAATGGGCAGAGAGAAATAGGATGCAATTTAATAAAGATAAATGTAAGGTACTCCACCTGGGAAGGAGGAACCCCCAGCACACCTATAGGTTGGGAAGTGTCCTTCTCAGCAGCTCGGAGGCAGAGCGGGATCTTGGAGTCATAATTGACTCCAAGATGAACATGAGCCGGCAGTGTAACGAGGCCATCAACAAGGCCAATTGCACCTTGTCGTGCATTAGCAGGTGCACGACTAATAGAACAAAGGAGGTGATGCTCCCCCTCTATGCAACAGTGGTCAGGCTGCAGTTGGAGTACTGTGTTCAGTTTTGGGCACCGCACTTCCAAGAGGGACACAGGGAATGTTGAGAGGGTCCAGAGGAGGGCCACTCGCATGATTAGTGGCCTTCGTGATAGACCCTACGGGGGGAGGTTGAGAGAACTGAATCTCTTCAGCTTTCACAAGAGACGGCTGAGGGGAGATCTTGTGGCCGCCTATAAATTTATTAGGGGAGGTCAACGGGGAATAGGGGAAGCGCTGTTTACTAAGGCGCCCCAGGGAGTGACTAGGAATAACGGGTGTAAACTAATTGAGAGGGGATTTAGGTTAGATATTAGGAAGAAATTTTTCACAGTAAGGGTGGCCAAGATCTGGAATGGGCTTCCAAGAGAGGTGGTGCTATCACCTATCTTGGAGGTCTTCAAGAAGAGGAGGCTAGACAGTCACCTGGCTGGGGTCATCTGATCTCAGTCCTCTTTCCTGCCAGGGGCAGAGGGTCAGACACGATGATCCATTGTGGTCCTTTCTGACTCTACAATCAATGTATCTATGAACATGGAGAGCTATACTAGAAACGAAAGAAGGGCTAATGGAACTACGGTGGCATATCATTGATTGTTCAGGTTGCTGACAAAAAGGTTCATGCTAATTATCATTTGACTTGTTATTGAATGAATAAGAATATTTTTTTTTGATATTGATTATTGCTGAAATGTATAGCAGATTGTATGCAGATTGTGTCTAGTTCATATTTGCCCTGGCCTGTGAACATGAAGCTTTAGCATCATTGGGTAGTGGGTAGCTTCAGTAGCTTTGCTTGCTCCTGCTTCTACAGGGAAAAGCACTGACCGGCTGCAGGCAGTTTCTGCATGCTGCCATGGGGAAAAGTGACAGCAGTGGCTGGATCCTAGCACCTGTCCATCCACTTGTCTTTGATTTAGATTGGGTCAGTCTGGCCCGCAGCCTTAAAAGGTTGCCAACCACTGGTTTAATCTGTAGCTCAACACTAACACCACAGCATAGAATATCAATTAAATCCCAGTTTTTTCTGCTGTAACTGGTATCAGGCTGCAAATGTTATTGACAAAATTTGACAAAATTTTGGTTCAATAATATTAATATTGGAGTAATCATAATTTTAAAAGGTAAGACTTTTTGTGCTAAATTGATTAATTTTTGCAGCCTCAGAAAGGAGACAGCTTTAGATTCTCAACAAGGCTTAATTACTTTTGATATTTTGAGAAATTTAGTTCCAAAATAATTTATCCAAAATAAATAAGCTGTCAGTTACATAATGCCCTAATGACAGATTTGTTTCATAACAAATTTCAAATGGGTAGTGTATGAACGCATGTTTCACGGTGACCATTTTTTCAGTCTGACGTTCAAAAATATTTATTTGTCACTAGCAGAAAATAGCATTAGGCCTGATCAGTTGTCATGGTAGGTGACAAATTTTTCAACAAGTAAGCATGTGGGTTTTCTTTTGGTTGGCTTTTTCTTTGTATTTTTGGTTGTAGATCATAGAATCCGTATGTTCCTTGGTTTTGGAGGGAAACCTAGGACTTCTTCCTTTTATGATGACTTTCTATGCAGAAGCAGACATTTGCTTTTCCTTTCCAGCTACAAATGACAAAAGGAACATAATTTTTAAGTTGCCATGATTCATTTATGATTTTCTGTATGTACGTGAAAATAGAAAATTACCTGCTGCAAAACAGCTTTAATCATTTCCGTTAGTAATCCTGATAAGTGTCAGTGATGCTTGCAAATAATCAGATATGGACTTTTTGGTTTTGAGTTACTTAAAGTGTTTTTCTTGGGAATTTGACAAGTATGGGGATTGGTAAAATCTGTAAGGGATCTGAATTTTTGTAATCCATTCATGCACACACTGCAGAACATTGAAATTAAAATTATAATCACTCTTGCCTACTATACCTTGTCATGTGTTCCAGTTATCTCATTATAATACAAGTCTGGAAAAAAACATGCAGTGAATATTAGGATTGTTTGGTCTAGTATGGGATTTATCACTATCTTAATTAAATTATTCTTAGACCATCAGGAAGGCATTCCTGCCCAAGGCTTCTTCCCACTTGTACCCATGTAGCCCAAACTTCATTCTTCCTTTTTTCCCTATAATCATTGCTTTACATATGTAATAGCAGCTTACACACAAACATATGGCTTGATTTTGAGATTAGGAAACTATTTGATGTGGGACTGGTGCGGTTCATAGTTTCATAGTAGGTAGGGTCAGAAGAGATCTGAGCAGATCATCAAGTCAGACCCCCTGCCATGGCAGGAAAGAGTACTGGGGTCAAACAACCCCAGCAAGGTGTTCATCTAGCCTCCTCTTAAAGACCCCCAGGGTAGGAGCCAGCACCACTTCTCTTGGAAGTTGGTTCTAGATCCTAGCCGCCCTGACAGTGAAGTAGCGCCTCCTGATATCTAGTCTAAATCTACCCTCTGCCAGCTTGTGACCATTATTTCTTGTCACTCCTAGGAGTGCTTGGGGGAACAGGGACTCCCCCAATGCCTGCTGGTCCCCTCTGACTAGTTTGTAAATGGCCACTAGATCCCCCCTCAGCCTTCTCTTGTGGAGGCTGAACAGGTTCCAGTCCCTTAGCCTCTCCTCGTAGGTACTGCCCTGCTGCCCCCTGATCATGCGAGTGGCCCTCCTCTGGACCCTCTCAATGCTGTCCACATCCCTCCTGAAGTGCGGCACCCAGAACTGGACTCAGTACTCCAACTGCGGCTTGACCAGTGTCGCATAGAGGGGGAGGATCACCTCCTTGGACCTGCTTGAGATGCATCTGTGGATGCATGACAAAGTGCGGCCTTCCTGACTGCATCCCCACACTGTCGGCCCATGTTCATTTTGGCATCAGTAATGACTCCAAGATCCTTTTCTGCCTCTGCACTGATGAGAAGGGAGTTCCCCAGCCTGGAGGTATGCTGCTGGTTCTTCCTCCCCAGGTGCAGCACCTTGCACTTGTCAGTGTTGAAACCCATCCTGTTCTCATCTGCTGACCCCTGTAACATGTCTAGGTCCAATTGCAGCCTATTCCTCCCTTCTAGCATGCCCACTTCCCCCCACATCTTAGTGTCATCTGTGAATTTGAACAGGGTGCTTTTTACCCCCTCGTCCAAGTCGCTGATGAAGATGTTGAACAGTGCAGGCCTGAGGACTGAGCCCTGTGGAACCCCACTGCCCAAATCCCTCCAGGTCGAAAATGACGTATCCACCACCACTCTCTGGGTGCAGCCCTCTAGCCATTTAGCGACCCATTTGACTGCGTAGGTGTCGATGCCACAGCTTCTAGTTTTTTTAATGAGAATGGGGTGAAAGACAGTGTTGAAGGCCTTCCTAAAGTCCAGAAAGACTACGTCCACTGCTACCCTTGTATCTAAGGATTTTGTGACCTGGTCATAGAAGGCCACCAGGTTGGTCTGAAAGGACCTGTCTCTAATGAACCCATGTTGGTTGCCCCTAAGCATAATCTCCCATGCTGGCCCCTCATGGACATGCACTATGATAATTCTCTCAAAAAGCTTACCTAGGATTGAGGTAAGACTAACTGGCCTACAGTTTCCTGGGTCCTCCTTCCTCCCTTTTTTGAAAATGGGGATCACATTGACCCTTTTCCAGTCCTTTGGCACCACACCAGAGCACCACAAGTGCTCATAAAGCCATGCCAGGGCCCCACAGTGACCTCTGCTAATTCCCTCAGCACTCTCGGGTGGAGATCATCAGGACCAGCTGATTTTAATACATCCAGTCCCTCCAAAAGTTCCCTGACTAGATCATCACTGACCCTAGGTTTGGGTACACCTCCCCTGGGGCCTACGGGGCTCTCAGTGGGAGGGGTGACCAGGTCCCTGCTCAGGAAAATGGAGTCAAAGAAATTGTTAAATAGGTTATCTTTGTCATCTGGTGTGACGACCAGATTTCCTAGCATGTCTTGCAGAGGCCCCACGTTGCCCGGTACCTTCTTTTTGCCCCCTATGTATTTAAAAAAGGACTTCTTGTTGTCCTTGATCCGGATCAGGATGATAGGTGTGTGAAGATGGGGGGGAAGAGGGAACCCCGCTTGCTCCCACAGCCAGAGGGGACTTAACAGACATGCCAGACTGAGGAATGCTAGCAAAGATGATGCCAAGAACATGTTTTATGAGCAGTTGTTCAGTTTGAATCAGACCGTCCTACATCTATTCAGGTTTTCCGAGCCCAACCCCAGATTTGAACCCAAGGGACGAAGAAAGACAAAGTAATGCGCTGGAAGAGGGTGTCCAGGAGACCTGTGGAGAAAACAGCTCCCAGAGAGACGGCTCAGGAGGGAGCAGAGTCAGCTGTTGGCCAGTAGCAAGCCTGCAGTAAGGGACAGTTGCAGGAGCCAGCTGGAAACTTCTCTGGAGGGACAAGCTGGATGCAGGATGGGTGGACACAACAAAAATAAGGACCTAGGGATTTTTTGTTTGTTTTGGAGGAAAGAGAAACTGGTGAGATGCCAGAGAGACAGAGTCCACACATGGGTGTATTTAAGACCCAGATGGGTCAGGATGGAACCGTGGGAGTTTTTCTTTGGAACTGAAGGAGTATCACCCTGCTTGAAAGGGAAACAACTCCATAAAAATAAAAGACAATTGAACCACAGTGGGAAGACTCTTCCTATAAGCTCTCAAGTCTCCCACCTCAACAGAAGGGGATTTGTTTTATTTCTTTCATTCACTTCATGAGCACTCCCAACCAGAGGGCTGTAAAGGTGCAGGGGACCAGCATATCAGGCCGACAGGCCACATATGACCACAAGCACATACAACAAACCAGAGAACAAGCCCACATATAAAGATCTTAGTGCGTGACGGACGGTTAACATCAAGGTGACACATAGTTGGGGTGTAGGGGAGGTTGGAACTCCAGAAGACGGGATAAGTCCAGCGCACCAGAATCTAGCTACAAGGGTAATTAGACTCCTCTCGATTGAAATATCTTATAAAATCAAGTTGTGGCAGGAGCGAATCAGGTAATCCCTTGTGGATGCTAACTCTGATGAACTAGAATCCCCACAGCACAGTCAGGCCAGGCACAGGGCTGCCAGGCCCTGAGACCCTATCATCTGTTGCACCGACAAGGTGGTTGAAAAATGATGCTTCTTCAGTTAAGCTGGTATAAAGCTGTAGCAGTGCAGTAGTGAGGCAGGATCAGGAATACTTTCTTTGAGTAAAATTTTTGGTTAAATATAGTAAGTATCCTTTTAAAAATTTTCTTGTAGCAAGAATGTACTGTGCTTTTAAATAGAAATAAACCCAGAAAATATGTAGAAACAAATGGATGACTAGCATTTAAAAACAAAATTAAAACAAAGCCAAATTCCAGCTCTCACTTTGTATTTGGATACATTATATGTGATTAGAAGAAACTCTACATTAATTGTTGATTTACGTTTAATTCCCGAATTGTAATAATTCAACCTTAAGAGCTGCCTTTTACTTGACATCATTTAGAATATTCACAGGAGTTTCCAGTTTTATAAATATTCATGTCAGAAGGAACCTACTTTGACCACATTTATATTATAGTCCATTACATTTGAACCAACTACCTAATATCAAGTCCAAAGACTTAATCCCTTTTCTTAGGGTCTTCTGAACATGTATTAACCAATTGCTTTCTTGTTATTATAAAGGTAGAGCCTCATCTCCCCTCTTCTAATTTATTACATATTATAGGATTGGGATGTCCAACTGGTGGCCTGTAGGCCACATATAGCCCCAAAGGGTTAGCTCCCACTCAGATGTCACTTCTCCTCATTTATTCCTGCCACTGCAGCTGGGAGGGGGCTGGACTGCCTGAGCTTCATGCTCAGCAAAAAAAGGGAGCCTACCCACCACACAGGTGGGTGGTGCATATGGCTGAGAGAGCGCGGTGCAGTGGGGGTGGAAGGGTGGAGCTAGGTTGCACATCCTGTGGAGCTGCCCATGCAGCGCATATAGTAGGGAAGGTGTTGGACAGCCCAGCTCTCCCGTCTCCTGGCTTTATGGGCCACAACCCCCTCTTCTGGCTGCACAGGGGGAGGTAAACTTCCTGTGGGGGTGGAAGATGGGAAGAGAAAGAGATTCCCATACAGCATACGTGGCTGAGAGAGGAGGAAAGCTGGGCTGTCCAATGCCTTCCCTGCCATATAAGCATCATGGGCAGCTCTGTAACACAGGCAGCCTTACTCCCTCTCTCTCCCAGAAGTATATGCAGCAGCCCATTCTCTCAGGTGGACATATGAGGCACAGGGGGAGCAGGGCTGCCTATTCAGGGGGTGCTGCTGGCACAGGGCTGGGAGGTGGGGGGAACCTTCCAGCAGAAAAGCACTGGGCAGCCCGTGTGTCACATGTGGATGGGAAAGGGCTGAGTGGATGGGTGGGGGGAATGGCTTAGTGTGTGGCCCCTGGGTCTGTGGTCTGCATGCATGTGGGCCCTGGCTTCCTGGGAGTTGGACAGTCCTGTTATATGGTGTTCTTGGCATTTCAGGACTGTGCTTTGCAGTTGTGTGTAAGGAAGTGGTAATTTTGGTGATTCCTTAGGTAAATAATGGTCTACAGATTTAAGGGGAAGGATTCTGGGCTAGGAGGCTGCTGCTTGTCTTATCTTCGTAAGTTAGGCTAAATATCTAAATTGTGTCTCAGAAGGTGCATCTACACATCCATTTGATCTGCGATTAATTTACATGCAAGTAAACTACCTATGAGTAAACATTCCTGGACAGGCATCTACATGTGCTGCCACTTCCTGTAGCCCTGCAGTGGGCCCCTGCCACCACTGGGGTGGGGGGGAGGTTGAAGCTCTGCCTGCAACTGCTAGAAGCTGGCAGCCTCACTCTCTGCTCCCTGGCCAGCCACTTCCCTGGCCAGGAGTAGTGTGCACAGCACAGGGGCAGCAAGCAGCAGCTGTCTCCTTACTGGTTCTGTCTTCCCATGCCATGGCTGCTCCAGCCCCTGCCCCTGGCAGTGATGACCAGCAGCCTGGTCTCCAGCTGGCCACCATGCTGGACCTGCTGGCCTGACGCACTGACAGCTTTCTGACCCACGGCTGTCTGGGCTCTCCCAGCTCCCTCACATGCAGCAACCACCTTCCCCACTGTAGTGTGCTGTCCCAGGGCCACCACCATGCAGATGCTACCTGGACCCCGTCTTTCTGGCTGGATCCTGGCAGGGACACTGACAATGGACTGCTGGATGCCACAGCCAGGTCCACCCTAGTCCTCCTGGGCCTCCAGCTCTGCTGCCTCTGGGCCTGCCGAGGCAGCAAGATTGATGGCTGCATGTTGGCCAGTAGACCTGGGATGATGAGCAGTGGCTGAAGGTGTTCCAAATGACCCGGACCACCTTCTCAGACCTCCTGGGGCAGGTCCGCCCATACCTAGAATGGCAGAACACCAGCTTGCGGTTGCCCTCCCCATGGACACCCAGTTGGCCCTTGCCCTGCTTAAGCTGGCCATGCCTGCCAGCCTCCAGTACATGGGCCATCTCTTTGGGGTAGGTGAAGCTACTGCGAGGGAGGCTGTTCTGGAGGTGTGTGGTGCCTCCAGGACGTGCTGAGGTACACGGTGCTCCACTTGCATGACTCCGTGACAGGGGTGGTGGGGTTCCATGCCCTGGGATTTCCTCAGTGCATTGGGGCCCTGGAAGGGACCCACATCCCCATCACCTGCCTGCCCCATAGTGACCAGCCCTACTACAGCTGGAGGTGCTTGCACTCCATTGTGGCTTGGGCTGAGGCTGCGGAGCTGTTAGGGCAGGTGCTGGCCCAGGATCCCTGAGCTACTGGTGGAGAGTGCAGGTAGAGAGCTCAGTGGGATGGGCTGCTAGTGTCCTGTGGAGCCCTCCATCAGCAACATGTCACTGCGGGTGTCAGGCAAGAGCAGGGGCTTGGGTAGGCCACCCATAATGCTGTACACAGCATGGCTGTGGTCTGGGTCCTGGGACGTGAGGATTTCTGTCAGCTGCCACAGAAAGGGCATGGTCTTGTGGGCACTTGCAGGTAACAAATTTATTTGCAAGTAGTGTAATTTACTGCGCAGTAAGATTGTGCACATGTAGACATGCACACTTATTGCGCGTGCTAATGCGCAGTAAAGCATCTTGTGTAGATGCACCCAGAGAATAAGGTCAAGCATCGCCAGTTCCAGAAGCTCCTGAAACAGAAGGGAATCCATTGGGTGAGATGTAGTCAGAGGACCTACCATGGTGATACATGCTTTAGGCTGTGGAGGAAGACAACAACAAAAAAAAAGATTTCTATCAATCTTACCATGCAGAAGAGTCCTTCCTTAGTCCAGATTTAATGATCAGCAAAACCATGAACAGGGGAGCATGACAAAATAGTTAGGCATCTCAGAAGATTCTTTGTACTGTCTCTGGCTAGGGACAGACATTCAAAAAGCCTGTGCCTGAATTGATTCAGTCTTTGCAGGTTAGTCTGACCTGGCTAGGCGGAACTGGTTTGTAACAGTACAGACATCCCCTCCGGACTGAGGAAATGCTGGCACATGCCTACAGTGGTTCAGGTTAGAAGCCGGAGGGTGCTAGAGCAGCCCTTCCTTCCCTTTCAAGTGCTGAGCTGAGGGGGTGTGTGGCTAGGCCCCTACAGGATGCTCTGATTAGGGGGTGCTTGCCCCCCCCCCATACCTTGCTGCTCCTCTGACCAGTGACAGAACCAGCACTGAGTTACACAGCAGGGAGTTATACAGTATTTATCAGCCCATCAGCAAAAAAACCCAACTCTCTCATTAGTTCAAGCTCTTCTTAAACAACTTTTTCCAAGGAAGGGTCAGAGGGTCATTACCAGCTACCTGTTGATTAGCTCCAAATAGCCCTAAATGGACACTTCACTGTGTGCCTTTGTCCTGTCTGCCTTACACAGACACCTCTCAGCATTAGCTAGCATACCACACGCTGTCTATGGCCAATGCTGTGGGAGAGAGGAGGGGGGAATCCCTGCTTGAGCACTGAGTGGTTGGGGAAGTGGGGAATGGGGCAGGGGGGAGCTAGGCATACCCTTCTGTGCTTACAAGTCTCTGCCGGAGGTCCAGCCAGACAGCAGAGAGAAGAGCCCTGGCATCTGGGATGCTGGGTACCCTGGTTTAAGTTAAACCAGGAAGTGGTCTGGGGCAAACATTACATAAACCAGTTTGAGCCAAATCAGTTAAGTCTGATACTACATTCAAACTGGTTTCAGGCATTTTCAGACTGGTTTATGTGCACTGTCTGTTCAGAAACTGGTTTAAACCTGTGACAGATCACTTAAATTGGTTTAAGTGTAATGTCTGTCACTAGCCTCTGAGCCTACTCTGCTCAATATCCCCTCTCTAGTTACAGCCAATCTCTGATGCTTCAGTGAAAGAAGAAAAACACCCAGAATCAAATTATAGATGGAGAAGGGATTCCTTCCTTCCTGACCCATACAGATGAACAAATACAGCCTTAAAACATAAGATTTGGTTATAAAAATGGTCTTTAATGGAGTTATAACCAGTAGTGGGTGGCCATGTGGGACATGGGGTCTGAGTCCTGCATAAGGAGGAGAGGGGCATTGGAGTGGTGGCAGTGGGGCTTAAGGCTCTGGCCTGGGGAGCAGGAGCAGAAGTCCCCTTGTCAGTCTCCCTTGCCTCTTACTCTACATGGGAGATGTCACTGGTGTCAGGAGAGGTGTTGGTGTAGGCAGTAGTCAGGCTATTAATGCCACTGTATGTCGAGTCCTTTTCGTATCCCTGCAGCCTTTTTTCTCACTGCCAAAATCAGTGTTTCACGTCACTGCTTGGGACAAGAAGCAATGATGGTGATGAATGTGTGAGGGGGTTCATATACTTGGCAGCTGCTGTGCTGACACCTTCCCTGGAGCAACAGCTGTTCCTTGTTGGCCCAGGGCACAAAACCTACTGGCTGCCTCTCGTTGCAGTTCTCATGAGTATGTTAAGGGCAATACTAGTTTTAAGTTTGTTTCTTTTGCGTGATGTACCTAAACTCAAGATCTTATATGCTTTCTCATAAATAATATTATGTATTTCCATCTAAACTTGTAGAATACAATCCCAAATCTGCCTTAAATTTAATTGACTGTATTTTTAGACAAAACATGAGAAGCATACTATGACAAATTTTAGAAGTATCTCAACCAATAGACTGGTACTTCAGTGTCTGAAATCCAGATCTACTTGTTCTCACTTTACAAAATGTGAAAGTATATTTGCTCCAGAGTTTAGAGTCAAAGGTCAAAGGATATGGTGATATGAGGGAGTTGTTTTTTAACTTTATTTTAGCTGCAACTAAGGAAGAAAACCCAGAGTGTAGTATAAAACAGATTGTACTTTTAAAGTTTCAGCTGTTGTGGTGTTATTGCTATGGAATGCTAAGTTCAGCTTTGTGATATAAAGCCCTAAAGGCCTCCAAGTAGGTCAGTCCTGTAAATTTATTGTGACAGTAGCCTGAGAGAGAAAAGCTGCATATTAAAAAAAGAAAAAAAATACAGAGGAACTGAAAAACAAAAGAGTGTCTCTGAATCATTAATTACCATAATTGTCTATGGAAAGCTATAAGGCTAAATTGTAATTAAAGGAGCTAATTACAGGATCTGTAATTAAGTTAAAATCTTCATTTTAACATTTAAAAAAATCTGAGGTAGAACATAATCAAACTTTGGATGGAACATGGCTGAGAAAATGACAAAAAGTGAAGGATAAACATTCAAACACTTAAGGCTGGCTTCCTTTCTATATACTCTTATCAGAACTAATATGTTTTACTTGTAAATATAAAGGACATTTCATTTTTATTGCATATGTTTCTCACTTTATTGATTAAGGTGTTTTTTTACCACTTCTCAGAATTATTTTCTGACAAAGCTTCCCTTCTGTTCAGGCATACAGTGCTTCTTAAGCAGGAAGAAGTATTGTCTTCTCAAGGAAAGAGGCTATAAATATTAAAAGGGACATTATATTAATTTTCACTCCTAAGCAATAGCTGTTTTGTGCAAAAAAATACAGTCAGATTGTAAAACCTGTAGAAAAGAGCTAATTGGAGTATTTTCTTTTTCTTGCCTGTCAGAGGGATTACATGCAGAGTAAGATGCTAAATGTGTGTAGATGGTGGGAGCTGAATAAGTGTGTGGGGTAAGTTTAGTCAGAGTATTAGCACAGAAACTTCCTAATATTTTTGTGTTAAATTTTGAAGAGTATTTTTTTGCATTAGAAAAATATTTTTTGTTTTGTTTTGACCATTCATTTCTTAAGTCTTGGTTGTTATTATTATATAATATTTGACCATCCATAAAGGTGCAAAAGAAACAGTATTCTTACATTCAGTTGTTCAGTATATTGTTTAAATTGGCTATGTATTAACTTATTAATGTGCCCTACTGACCCGTATGTAGATTTTATTAATAAAACAATCAAGCATTAGCAGTTCTTTGCAGAATTAGAGACACCTAACCAGTTTGCTGCTGCAAAAGTGTAGTGAGTAATCAATATGAAATGAAACTTTTAATAAGCTTTTCTGAATTATTTTGTTTCAGAATTAGCCATACTGGTGCCACTTAGTCTACCTGACAACAAAGCTAAAGTAGCTCTCCTGTGAAAGTGGGTGGACTGGCTGCTAGATTTTTTATTGACATTTTTATTTCCCAGATAGCTCTCTTCCATTGTGTATTTTAGATGAGTTTTTTTTAATAGAAAAAATAAACTCTGATTTGTGGTTCTTCCAGTTTAAAGGGATATACAAGATGTAAATCAATGAATAATTTGGGTTATGCTATATATATTGATGTTGTTTTATTTACAATAAAATAATGGATATGTTGTTTCATTATTTTAATAATGAAATTAACGTCTACAGCATAGTTATTTCCAGGGCTATTATTTTTTACCTTCATAAAAAATATCAGTATATTTACTTTCTTTGACTATTTAGTAGCCACCTAGTTGGCTATTACTTTCCCTAGCCAAAATATTTCAGCGATACAGCGAATGTATTGCCACATTTCCTTAACATGTGAGGCCTGGATCATTATCTTAACCAATACATCTTGAGGAAGAACTGTCTAGAGGGACTCTTCAGATAGCTCCTCCCCTTTTCTGTTTGGAAGAAGGAGTGGTGCTTCCCTTCAGTAATAGGTTGCAAACCAAACTCAGTCTATCCTCTGAATAGGCGAGGTTCAGACTTACTCAAAGACCTTTGCTAATCACACTGACTGGCTCATAGTGATGTCTCTCTTCCCCAGTCCAGTTCCTGGCACCATGAAAACATATGAGTTTTGCTTGTAGGGGTTTCTCTGGACCTGTCTAAGTGCCAAAGTTGGGACAGAAATATTTGGACCTGTCAGTGTTACAGTGCTGAAGTTGATACTGTAAGTAAGGTAGTATGTTCCCAGGAGATAGTATCTTTTCCAAGGAAACTGTGATGTCAGAGGAATTCATCCCTCTTTCTCTTGTCTGCACCCCTCAAAGACCATTCCTGCCTTATGCTTATCTTCTATGCACAGTTTATCTTCCAGGAGTCTGAAGAAAGGAAGGGATGGTTTTGATTCAGAAAGATCTGAATCCTCCTTTATTGAAAGAGAGAGAACCATGTTCTGAGGGCCTCATTCATAAATGGATCTGGATATAAGACTGCATTTCATCCACACTGGTTGAATAGGTGATTTTAAAGATTTTTTCAAATATTTTAGGCCTTTGAATTTTCAGAGCAAAAGACTGATTTTGACAAAATCAGAGGAAGGAATAGAATGGATTGGACTGGAATGGCTCCTTCAACTGCAGGATGCACTGCTGTTTCCATAGAGCACTATTCCATTCTATGTTGTTAAAGGTCATGTACCAAGCAGAAATTAATTTTCATATTAAAAAGATGGATACAAATTCCCTAGTGCAGGGGTTCCCAAAGTATTTATGCCATAGCACAACAAACCGTGGCCCGGAAGTGTCTGTGGCCCAGCAAACCACGGCCTAGCAGTCACGGCCAACCGTGGCCAGAATTTCTGGCTGGAAGACAGGTAAGGATATCCCACCCTGTGGCCTCTCTGCCTGGATCTGGGGGGCCATGGTTTGGCGGTCCGCGGCCGCTTCCGGTTCGGCAGTTGACCATGCTGTGGACCAGCAGCCAACCCGCCATGGCATGGGGATTGAGAACCCCTGCCCTAGTGGTTTACCTTAGCATGTTTTTTGACAAGCAGTTGGGTCAATTGCAAATTTTTCATTGAAACTTTAAGAGAAAGTTCAGTTAACTGATCTAGAAAAGCCATGGAGTTTCAGATCACAAACTTTGCTGTGAGAGGGATTTTTCTTAACACTGAAGTTAGAATTTTACAGGGCTCCTCTAGCAACTTTTCCCCAGGCTTTTCCAGGGTTAGACAACATTAATTTTATGTACATATAAAACTGATATTACAATAGTCTTGTACGCGTTACAAGCAAAAATGTTGAGAAACACAATACTTCAGTATTTCCACCACCTCCACTGAATGATTTTGTAGGGTTACTGCAAATCCCGTAAAGACCAGCAGGAAATATTTGAGCTCCCATTACTTGCCCTGCATGTTCTTTGCCAAGAGTCAAAGATTCTTTGTAAAGACAAGAAGAAGAAAGGCTTTGGGGAAGGCAAAAATTGATTCAGTGTTTGCTTCTATATAAGCAAGGCTTGTCATTAGTATATCACCAGCTACCAGCCTACCTATACAATCACTGTACAAACTAATATGACCTCTGCACCTATACAAACCTCAAGCATTCTGTATCCATATGAGTCAGGTGTGGTGAAATCTGTTCCATGCTGTGACTGTTAGAGCGCATGTATAAACACCCTGATCAAGTAGACCAGGCCCATGTTATCATGTTTTCTGTCCCAGGGGATTAGCATGATACAAACTTGATAGTTAATTCAGTGCATTTAAATATACTGTATTAGATTTCATCTGTGAAGCCACCATCTCAAATACCACTCAGCATGGAATAAGCAAAGAATTTCTCTATAATATTTAATGAAGGTACTATGCTGGATAGTATTTTGGCTAGTACTGTAGAATAGTACTATAAAATGTGTGTTATGAATTCAACTTAAGGATCTTTCTAGAGCAGGGGTTGGCAAAATAGGGCCCACCAAGCGATTTCATCTGGCCCATGGACAGGTGCCTACCAATTCACTGTGTCCAGCCAGGCCCTGGGCTGCCCCTACTGTGCATGTCTGGAGCCAAGCCCTGATCACTCCCACAGGGGCAGTGCACACTTTCCTCCCACCTTTACCCATGGGATGGCCCTGACTCTGACCTCACAGGTAGGGAAGTGGCAGCAGTGGTTGCAGGCAGGTCGGGGGAGGAGTGGTGGCAGTTGTGGGCAGGGGGGGAGCAGTGGTGGGCATGGAGCAGCGGTGGGCAGGAAGTGATGGTGGCAAGTGGGGGAGGGCGGGGGAAGTGGTAACGAGTGGGTGGGAGGGAGCAGCAGCTGGGCAGGAGCACCGGGCCTGCGCCAGTGCCCTGAGGCCATGGCCAGTGGGGACCCAGGATGTATCAACATGGGCATGGAGCCCTAGCTGGCAGGGGCACTGGGTCTGCCTGGCTCCATTGTGCAGGGCTTCCCAGGGCTCACATGCAATTCCAAAGTTTTTCACCTGACCTGTGGCTCTGGGGGGAGCCCTACAAGATGGACCTGGCGGCCCAGCTGCATGCAGTCCTGGGGTGTGCCAGGACTGCACACTGCTTAGGGACTCCACTTGCCATGGGCCATAAGTGCCCTGAGGGCCTGCTGCCTGCTACTGATGGCAGGGGTTGTACACAATGTGTAAAGCGGGGGCAAAGACACCCCACGTAACCCCACCCCCCACACGCACCCCACACCAATACCCCCATATTCCCCATGCATCCACACATACCCATACCCTCCCCCACATGCACACCCACATCTGCCCACAAACCCCATACTCACCCACACCCCACACTTACCCACACCCCCCACAAACTTCACACACACATCTGCACCCTGCCCCGCACCATCCTCTACACCCCACATACACCCACAGCCCCCCGAACCCCCCCACATGTATACACATGCACCCACACCCTTTCCCACACCCCACATGGATAGACGCATACTCAGAGTCCCCCATACCCACCCACACCCCCACACCTTCCCCACAAATGCCACACCCACATCCACACCCACATGCACTTTTCCCACACCCCCCACACACACCCCCACAGTCCCCCCACAAACCCCATACCCACCCACACACACCACACCTACCCACACCCCACATACACTCCCCACACACCCATCCACACACACCCCTACACCCTTCCCCCACATTCCACATAAACACCCCCCCGCATCTACCCCCCACACATCCACACACACACTCACACCCTCCCCCATACACCACATACACACAACTCCACACACCCATAGCCCCCACAAGCCCAATACCCACCCACCCATACCCCCAACACCTATCCACACTACACCCACAATATACAAGAGTAAGACTTCATTTTGTGCTATTATGCAATCACCTCTATGCACACTACTGTACAAAAGCACACAAATCAGGGCAAAGAATTTTTTTTATAAAAATTGAAATATGTTATAGTAGATGCTTGATTTTTAGTACATAATTTGGTTTTTTTCTGGTTCCAAGATGGCAATCCTCCCCCCTCCCCCCAAAGGATTACTTCTAGGAGCAAGGGGAGGGGCTTCTGATGCTAAAGGTCAGGGGTTAGGGGCAGGACTTCTGGTACCACGATGGTGACCTAGGGGGCAGGGCATCTGTCAAGGGGTGGAGCTACCTTTGCAGCCCTCTACAGCTCAGCAAAACTTGTTAAATGGCCCTCCAGCTGAAATAATGTCCACCCCATGTTCTAGAGAGTATATCTGCATTTTTTTCACTGTTTAAAGTAGGAAATAACTATGTTGCTGTGTGGTATCTTTTGGCAAATGTTGATTTTTTTTTTCTTGCAGACTGCTGTATTTTCATATTTGCATCCTTACATAGGTGATCAAATATTTCTTTCCTTTATGTAACAAATGTAGATGATAAGTTTTCTTTGACACAAGGAATGTCACTTTTGCGGGCCATCCCTACTCGTCATGCTATGCATTTTACCTTTTTAGAGGAAGTATTGCCTCTTTGATTTGTTGCAGTACTTTTCACACTGTGGTCTATACAGTGGTTGCTGGAAGGTGGTAAGAAGTGGCTGGTGCTAGTGTACTGCTTTTTTTTTCTTTAGCTCAAGCTCAGAGAAAGAGGGAAATTTGAAATGGGGCATGAAATGAAAACAGTGTGATTAATTATATTTAAAAGGGGGAAATGGCTTTTTTATCATGCAAAAGCCATTAAAATATTGAAATACTTTCCTAAGATAATATATTTACTCTAATTTAAGATGAGTTTTTCCCCCAGTTGGCATATGGTGGAAAGCCCCTCATCTTAGATTTACATACAAAGTGGGGATGGGGGGTAGGCAGCTGCTACAACTTTGACTCTAGCCCTGAGACTAGGTCAGGGCCACAGCAGCCTCCACCTCCCCTCCCCCCATCCTCCTCTGTAAAGACACAGCTTGGTTCTGGCTTAGGCTAGGTTGCCTCCCAGGGATGGAGCACATGGAAACTGTCCCCTGCCCAGCCAATCAGCAGTGCTGACACTGCTGCATTGCCTGTCCAGCCAGTCAACAATATGACACCGTTGCATAACTTGCCAAGGACTGAGCTTCCACGTGCTGTACTCTGGGGGGCAACAGAGCCTGACAGTAAGTAGGGGGACAGAAGGGGAGAGCTGGGGAACAGGCAAAGACTTCAGGGAGTGAGGGCAAGGGGCAGAGAGATTGTGGGGAGGGGGAGGAAGGGACAGAAGTTTTTGGGAGCTGGGGGTCGGGGGTGCCAGTGGATCAGGAAGGCTGCAGGGATAAGATATAGGGAAGACAGAGGGGAAGGGGACCACCTGACCACCCCAGCCACTATTTTCCCTGCTGTGGCAGTGGGACAGGGGGCAAATTTAAGATAACCCTCCAATAATTAGATTCTATCATTGGAAAATGATAACGTATTTATAAATTTTCCATATATACAATCTAATTATGGGAGGGTTGTCTTAAATTCAGGGTCAACTTAGGTTTAAGTGAATGTAGTAAGTTTTCCATTTTCCCAGCTGTAGTCATCCTTGGAACATATGATCATAAATTGAACACACATTGGCTCAGTGATAGGGTAAACCAATGGCTTCAGCACTCTTCTGAGACTCAAGAGACCTACATTCTCTTCTGTCTCTGCCACTGATTTTCAGGATGGTCTTTGTCAAGATACCTTTTTTGTCTGAGTTTTCCACTGATACTGACTTCTTTTTTAGGAAAAGTTGAGAACCATGCTTGAAAAGTGTTATGTAAGAGCTAAGTAAAATTGCAAATAATACTAATACTACCACTGGTATTGCTAATAGTCTTTCTGTTGTTGTTTTTGTTACTAAATGTGGGGAAGGTTTGCCATGACATACAGTCACTAAGATATGACTTAACCTCTATGCTATTCCATAGTGGGCACAGTAAATCTGTGCAGTGGGGATTTCTGGTATGGATGGGGGAAAAGGATGTTTGTCCTTAGAGAAGTTAGAATTAGCTACGAATTAACTTACCTGAATGTATCAAGCTCTGATTTTTCCTGTTTTGCCCCTTTTGTAGACATTTACCATTTATGTGAAATCTGAGCAAAATACTGGTATTCAGATGTTAACTGTTTTACTTCCATTTTGCACAAGCATGTAATTGTCTAAACACGGTGTAAAGTAAACTCAGACCCTTAGAAATGCTACAGTGGCAGACATGGGATATCTTAAAAATGGGTATTTAGACTGTGTGCATATAGATTCCCAAAGCAACTTCTGTAGAAATAAAATGCTCAGTTTCATTTGAATTCAGTAGGATTTAGGTGTCTCGCTCTGAACCGTCTGTGAAAATTTCATCTCTCATCCCTCTTCTGTATAGTTCAAGGACCAATTTTCTCTTGCATTTTTTCTATTGAATACTTAATACAGCTTATCAGTTTGGAAGAGGGCAAAATGCAGAAATCATCAGGAAGCTTTTAGGACAATTCTTTTCTCTGAGTTATTTGATATGTCTAGCCAGCCAGATTTCATGTATTCCTCTCATGTCTTTCAGTGCACAGTTCCTGTCCTTTATCCTTTCTGATTTTATAAGATTTCTGAGCCCCCTTGGTATATCACAGGAGGGTGTTAGGCAGCCTGAATTTCCTAAAAAGATCTTTAGCCATGAGGTACTTCAACAGCAAAACATTCAAGACAATTAATCCTTGCCTGGCTGACTGGAATGGGCATGTTCCCTAGTAACAAGGGACTGATTATGGAAAAGAAAGAGGCTGCCCACTTCACTGTTTCATTGCATTAAATATTTGAGATCTATACATCCCTTTCTCTGTTATCAAGGCAGGAGGTATGTAAATAATAGTAACATTGGGAAAATGCTACATCTTGCTGCCATGTGGGCAGTCATGAAGAGATGATATTTTAATGGTGTAACTTTAAAACAAGTACCATAATTTTTGGGATGACTGTTGTTTTGTAAAGTCAGAGACTGTAACATAGGAATTTATACAAAGTGCATTCACTTCAAAGTCTGAAATAGGGAGTCACTGCTAGATAAAAGCATTGGCCAAGAAAAAGGAAATTATGCATTTTATGCATTTTGCAAGAGAAAAATATAGCACAACTGTTGTCCAGGTTTTCCAGCTTCAAGTATCTCATATATGTACTTTAAAGCAGGCGTGTCAAACTTATCTGTTCCTGTGGGGCTGGATTAGGCACAGACCCCCCCTGCCCTCATGTCTGAGTGGGTGCCACAAGGACCACAGCCTAGGACCTGGCTCCAGTGAGCACTGCATACGGTGTGCATCCCAGGCAAGCCTGGTACAGTGTGTGGGTCAAAGGAGCAGCATCAAGGACTGGATTATGGAGCTCCACAAGCCACATTTTGCATGCACTTTTAGCATACTAGGGCTCTTTGTTGTCCACATTTTAATAAACCGTGTGCCCAACGTTTTCAGTAAAAGGAGGGACATTACCATAAGTAGTTGAGAGTTTCTCTTTCTAGTTCCACTTAATGAGGCGGCTAATCAATATCTATATGGAGAGTAGGGTTACTGTGAGTGATGGGCTCAGAATATTATATGTCCTTCCCCTGCCAGAAAAGACCTTGCTAATTTTCAGATCTTCAGTATTTCTCTTGTCTGTTCATGTCTCTGTATTCTATTCCTCCTTTTCTATTTCAGGAAAATAAAGGAATACTTTACAATTCAGATTTCTGGCTCTTTCGCATTAGACTATGCATATCTCTTATTTTTTCACTTTGAAAAAAGTAAATTTGAGATGTGGCTGCTGAAATTGTAATATTTACTGATTTGGGACAGGCTAAGAATGACATTGGCATGACTGCACGCGGAAGCTTCAAAGAGCTTCTTTTTCTGGTGCCTAAGCTTAGTTGAGTCCTGTCAAGTCCTCATTTCAAAAGCATCAATGTAGCACAGCGTGTATACATGTTTATATTAGAATGCTTGATTTCTTTTAATAAAGGATGTAGCCGTAGGAATGTTTTACTTTTCTGTGCATGGCACAGTATCTTCCTAAGCCTTAATTTTCTATGCAGTCTATCATAATGAAATCCTTGCCTTATTGAAGGAAATGTCAAAAGTAGCATTCATTTTAAAAGAACTGGGATTTCTGGTTGGGTGTGTTGCTTTTCAAGTGTTTGTTTATCAATTTTAAGTTTCAGTGAGGTCCAGTGTGAGAGTTTGTTAATTCTTCATTTTTTTTAGGTAAGGCTTGTATGTATAGTGAAGTTCTACCAACTATAGAAATGTACTGGTTCTGTCAATTTATGCAAAAGTAAATTTAATTTTGATACTGAAACTATTGGTCCAAAAATTCTCCAGGCTGATTGATTCAGTAACTGTGATAGATTTTTGCTAAATTTCTTATAAGGATTTGTAACAAACTGTACTGGACTGCTATTAAATTAAAACATGAATTCTGTCTGAAAAAATATTTAACTTTTATTTTACAAATGAGATCCAGGAGGAGAAGTTTGTTTCTTCAGTTTGGTTCCTTTTCTTCATAGTTGCATAAATGGTACTGCAATTTGCTTTGAGCAGTACTAAAAGTCCGTGTAGATGCAAGTCCATCTGTGTAGGAATACTTGTATAATCAAAGCCTGTGTAAGTTTTCTGTTTGCATCAGGATTTATGGCAATACCATATGTACTTGCATACCACATGTACCTTTTCCCCCTTGGCCCTTCAAAATTGAATATCTTCTGCAGGGAAGATGATTTTTATGCCTAGAATAGAAGCACCCTGCTCTGATGCCTGATTTTCTATTTAGGCTGCTGAGGTCGTAATTTGACTTAATGGCTCATTGTTCTACATTCCTTAGGTGTCAACGATGCTCTCTTTTTTAATAGTTTTATAGTTCCACTGATCAAGCTGACTTCTTTTTGCAATTTTGATGTCTTTTAGCTACTCTTGATGTTTCTTCTCCTACTAGAAAGCCTTTTGCATTGTTTTTCGCCTTTTTTTAAATTATAAAGCCACCAACGGAATCCAGTTTTCAGCAGCAGCTAGGATTTCAGCTTTTGGATAAACAGGAAAAGGATGGTTGGTGAGCTGAAGATTAGGCTCTGTCCCCTCTCTATGAAGACATAACTCTGGAAAAAAAAAAATCTTCCTTCCCAAAAACAAGATACAGTCACATTTGGGAGCATATGGCGTAGAAGAAAATATGGTAACAGTATCTTTCATGCTGTAGCACATGAGTTATATGCAACTTCCAGGCAATTTCTGTGCAGCTGTTTTGAGAGAGAAAACAATTTAATGACATACAATTATTTCAGCTGGGTTACTGTAGACAGATCACTGACTCTGGGATATGCACATCTTGAGAATTTTGTGTCCTGCGGCACTCTACAAGAAAATGATGCATGGTTTGTAGCTATAAGGTTTCAGAGGTTTTGCCATCTCTCATGTATACCAACACAAATAGTACCTGAATCTACTTTAAGTTCATTTTTTGTATTAATTGGATTTCAAGAAGAAATTTGTATGTTTTCATTCAAGCATATAAGGCAATGTGCATATACTATTTGTAAAGTAATTACTATGGAACAGATTATTAGAATATACTGACAGCATTTTCCAGTTGTACAAAAAAACTACAACTTATTCAGAAGTGCTGTTGCAACTGTACAATCTGAAATTATATTAAACATAAATCATGCTCTCAGAATTCCTATTTTAGTGTACTGCTGATGGTTACAAACCATATACAATCAGGTTACACATACATTTTTAAAGTAGTTGATTAAATGCATTCTGACCATATGTATTCAGTATTTTCCTAATTGGCTAGAGCGGTAAGAACCAACCAGACATCCTAAAGACATGAACAGAATGTTGTGGATGGCATCGTGTACCTGGATATAGCCTATTGATCTGTCCCTCCTCAAAATGCTTTCCCTCTACCCATATTTTCCTCCCAGGATTAGTCGCCTAGGTAAGCTTTTGCTTACAAATGGACAAACAGACAACAATTTGAGCAATCTTCTGTTTAGTTCATCAGATATCATTGAAACTGTAGCTCATTGTTCTGTATCTATATAAGTATACTAATAAATGCTGAATTTATGCATCAGCCTCATTAGGACTGCTTTTTTCCTTTCCCTTTTTCCTTTTCCTTTTTTTTCCTTTTTCTTTAATCTTTTTTTATATTGTTATTAATTAATTTATCTTGCCCCCTTTGGAAAAAACTAAAAAACAAACTTGTGTTCTTGGCTCAGAACTCAGCCATTCTCAATTTTACTGATATAGTGGCTTCTTCCTACAGGTGCATTTGCTATAGTAATACACTCTATTGTGTTCTGTACCTATTTTCATTTTTTTTTCTTCTCAGTAACATGTAAAAGTATTTATAAAAACTTTTCAATGCACAAAAAAACTCTATTTGAAATAAGTAATCTAATTATTAGAGTTTACCTATACAAAGACTTCACCTTTATTACTGTTAAGGAGCATTTACTCTCTGTGTTCTTAGCAAAATAAAGACCCTAAATACTTTTCCTAAGTTCCTCTTCATTAATTTTAATATACTATAATTATAGTGGTTGGCCATTCTTCCTTTTCAAATACTCTGCTAACAGATTTTATGTAACCAGTATTTTACTGTGCAATGTCAAAAATAATAGGTTTTTTTCTTTTTATTATAGGAGTACACTATAGATGTCTTTTTCCGTCAAAAATGGAAAGATGAAAGATTAAAGTTTAAAGGCCCGATGAACATACTTCGACTGAACAACTTAATGGCCAGCAAAATCTGGACCCCAGATACATTCTTTCATAATGGAAAGAAGTCAGTAGCTCATAACATGACAATGCCTAATAAATTGCTACGAATCCAGGATGATGGAACTCTCTTGTATACCATGAGGTACAACCTTTCACGTAATTGTGTTCACAAATATATATTTCTCTGGCAGGTGACTTCAAACAAGTCCATTCCTTTACCTGAGCCTGGCTTTTCCTAGCTGTATAATGAACTAAATGATGCTGAAATCCTTTTTAAGGTGCTTAGAGCTACAACTCAAGAGCCATGTATATGCGTTAGGTAGTATTAGCTTTTACCACCTCCTATGACTAGGTAATACAGTGATTCAAACTGGCACATGAAGTCTTATTTCTATACAAAGTAAAAGTTGTAGAAGTCTTGTGCAACTGACAGGTGTGTTGATCAGTACTTTACTACTTAGATTATTGGCCACATACAAAGTCATCCTTATTAAAAAAAAAAAAAAAATTAGATTTTTCAGAGGAAAATTAACTCTAAAACTACTGCCCAGCCACACTGTAGGTAGAACTATTATTGTAAGTAATAGCAAATATTTTATGTAGAATTTTAAAATTATATTTTTACATACTATGTCTGACCAGTTTCCAGGAGAAATGTAAATGTACATTTAAAACAAATCAATATGATCAATATGGTTAAAAAAATAGTAAAAAAAGCACATACTTTGTAAATAGAAAGTGCCTTACTACGAGATCTTTTTTCCAGTTTCATACTTCATGTTACTCAACTGATTAAAAACATTGTATCTAAATTTCCAGAAAACTGGGGTTTTTTTGTTTTCTTTTTGTTTTGAGATATTTAATGGAATGTATTGATTGTGACAGAGAATTTAATTCCCATCTCTGGTAAGGCATTTTTATCTATAAAGCAATCAGGAACTGTGTAGTCTTCCCCACAAGCCTTGTCAATGTATCTGAAGCCTGATATACCATACAACTCCCAAGGAAATATAGCACTGACATTTGCAATTGCACGTCTCAACTTGGAATACAGTTTATTTAATTTTTCTGCGTACATTCCTAATTATGAACTTTGGGGAAAGTGAAATTATATTTCACCATCAAAAATCTGTAATATATAGGACACATGCTTTAATATAGCTTATATTTTATTTTATAGTCTGCAATGACTGTGTAGTATTTTGACTTTTTATAACTTGCTCTACCCAGATATAATCTGTATTAAGAATTTGCCCATTCATGAAGTTCTTTGCTTCATCAAAACCTATCTAGTTGAAAGATCCAAAAGAAGTTGTTTCTAAAATGTTTTTGGTCATTTTCCCTCCTGAGTATGATGTATTCACTGTTAATGTATTATTCATATTAATGTATTATCTGCATTTATTATTATTTGCAGGGTGGGCAATTATTTCAGGTGGAGGGCCACTTACTGAGTTTTGGCAAGCCATCGAGGGCCACATGACAGTCAGCCAAGGGCAGATAAATATTAATTTTCTAATTTTTTTTAGGGGCCCCATAGGCCAGATAGTATGGACTGGCAGGTCGCATCCGGCCTGTGGGCCACATTTTGCCCACCCCTGTATTAATGTATTATTTACTGATAATGTATGTACTGTTAATGTAATATGTATTGTAACTGTAACCTGTAAGAAGCAAGGATTTTTTTATGATAACCTTTATTTGACTAACTGTATAGCTGGGAGAGAGATTGGGTTAACTTTTGGGCACAAGGTACCTGTGACAGGGAGCCTGAGGCTCTCAACACTTAAAGGGGAGAGAATACTGCATTTGAATAGAAGATAGCTGTGAGAGGGCAGGCAGCCAGGAATCCCTGCATCTAGGCAGGGAGCTGTATTAAGGAAGAGGGGAACACCTGTGGCCAGTCAAGAGATTGTAGTCTAGAGTAGGCTGACTAGAAGGGTTGGCAGCTGGGAGGCCAGTTAATTTAATGAGCTAGCTGCCAGCAAACAGATAAGTGGCAGACAGGTAGGCAGCTTGGAAGCAAGGGACTCAAGCTAATGAGCTAAGCCGTAGCTGAGAAAACAGGGAGGTCATAAAACATAGGAAGGGAATGCCTATGGGGAGCTGCAGGGGCTCATAACCAGATAGGGCAAGGCTGAGGAAGTGCATAAAGCCAGTGCATAAGGAACAGGGTGGTGGTCTGGCCCTGCAAGCTACTAGGGAAGGAGCTCTCAACCAGGAAATCTGTAGGGGAGTGCCTGGCTGGCTGCTGAGCTGCCTTGGAGCTACTAATAAGGCTCTGAGGGCTTGCATGGAGGGATGTAGCCTGGAGCAGGAGAAGTACAGTCAGTGAGTTGAGGTTATGTTGGCACCCAGTGAGGGGATTGTTTTGTGTTATAGCCAGAATGCTTTTTGTTTTAGTTAGAGCCAGAGGGCTTACCTTTATAGTATAGTTTATACTGGTAGTTTGGGTTTAGGGCTGTTGGGAAGGTTGAGGTCCCAGCTGTGCCTGAGGGTACATAAATACCTTGGACCCAGCCAGGGTTGGGGCTTAAATAGTGAGAGTAACAGAGAAAGGGCCAGGGGTCCAGTGTCTGAGCAAGGTGCGAACAGGGTCAGGATCCTGCAGCTCAAGAGGGGTGAAACAAGTGCCCATAAGGGGCAAGAACCAGGGTCAGGGACCCATAGCCAAAGAGGGATGAACTCATAGCCCAAGAGGGGCAAGAACTAGGGTCATGGACCCATAACCCAGAGTGGGCAAGATCAGCTGAGAAGGGCAGAGACCAGGGGCCCAAGGCCCAGCAGCCAAGAAGAGCTAATTCTGGGGTCAAGGGCCCAGAGCAAGACACCAGGGCCAGAAGCCCAGAGATACTGATGACTGACAGGTCTGAAGCCAAGAACCAAGAGGGCTGGACCTGAATCAGTGGGTCAGGGCTGAAAGCTTGTAAGCAGAGAAAAGGGAGGCTGAATCCTCTACAAGGGACTGAACAGTACTGAGTAAAACCTGCAAAGCATAGGCATGGCTGTAGAAGAGGTCAGAGGCTGTGAATAGCCTATAAGATAATGGGGTATGTACAGGCCAGGAGGGCCCATCTGGCAAAGGATTGGGTTTGGGCTAGTGGGGTCCAGGAGTTGAGCCACTGGTGAAGGTAGGACTAAGCCATATTTTTTGGACTCTTGGGCAGCTTCCCTTTGAGAAGTCAACCATTACATCAAGGTGTGGCAGGTGAGCGTAAAAGGGAGGGTACCTAGAGCTAGTGCAGAGCAGTAGCCCTTGGGCCACTAGGAGGCAACATGGCCAACCTTGGGACCTGGTCCTGCTACGGTATCCTTCCACACATCTGAGAAAAAAAAAAGAAACAACATGAACTAAATAATAAAGAGCTACATTGTTTCTTGGTTTTTTTAAAGAAGACATTTTTTCACACTTTCCATTTAAGATGTCAAAAAAAATGTTGAAAGCCTTTGTGGAGCATAGTCCTTAGGCAAATTAGCAGTGCTTATATGCTTTTCTGACAAGTGTATAGTTGCCCAACATGCATCTCTGAAGAAATGACTGTTCTGATCAACTTAGTTATATAATTTATATTTTCATTTAAATGTCCTCCTTCATAGTTTTGAGGTCAGCTGTTTTAAGTTTTTGATGTGATAAGTCAGTGTCTTCTTAAGGACCACATAAAAGGAAAGAAGCAAGAGCTGATTTAAATTTTAATTAGTTTAACATAACACTGCAATTTCATCTTCTAAATCAGCATGAACTCTGTTCACTTTTGTGGAATTGAATTTCTGGTCTTGTAATTGACTTAAATATATAGTGGTGTTTTGCCTTTTAGGCTTACAGTCCAAGCTGAATGTCCAATGCACTTGGAGGACTTTCCTATGGATGCTCATTCATGCCCTTTGAAATTTGGCAGCTGTAAGTACATAGCTAGCAGTACAGCCTGTGGCTAGTGAGAATCTTATATTGTTCAACATCACTCTGCATTCCCCAGGCTTATGGCATACCAGGGTTTTACTAGATTATGTATTTCTCCTTCTCCTTCTCTTTCTCCTTTTTTCTTCTTTTAGTGTTCTTATAATGTATTTGAAAATTTCCTAGATTCCATTTAACAAAGATTATTGTGAATCTGATTCACTTCTGCATTATTCTGTTTTCACATTGCTATAACTGTATTTTTCAATAACATTGGGAAATAAGGAATACATGAGTGGTACAAACATATATATGTTGTATTTATGAAGAGTGAATTAAAGCCTTCTAACAAAGACAGATACTAGAAAATATATCTATGAAGTTTCTAAAGCTTCTAATTGTCATAGCTTAGTATTGAATGTATTTATTTTCTCTTGTTGTTGTTTTGTTGTTAATTAGTGAAGACATCATCAAATAACATCTTGAATTAGAAAGTTTCATTGACTAGAACATTTTGCTGTTACACAGGTGAGGCCTGATCTTGATTTTGGTAGTAAGTGAGATCAAAAGCAGGCCTACCAGTTTTAGAAGCCAGGAAATTGGTGGGGGGGGGGGGCTTATTTTCCTCATAGTAGGGTTAGAGTGTTGTTGTAGCTGTGATGTTCCAAGACAGTGGTACCACTTAACCTTTTTGGCAGGATGGGCAGTACTTAGGCTGTCTGTGTGCTGGATCTGCCTGATGGTCTGGATCCAGCATGGGATGGTTGCAGCAGGGTCCCATCTGGCCATGCAGAGGGGGGCAGGGGGCATCCCCACTCCAACCTGTCCCCATGGAGGGGAGGGGGCATGGCCCAGCCCTGTGAGGGAAAGGTGTGTCTCCCAGGCCCAACCCAGCCTCACAGGGGATATTGGGTATGGCCAGGTCCCATGACAGGATGCATGACCCAGATGCGACTGGGCCTCATGAGAAGAGGGGGTGTGGCCCAACCTTATGTGGGGAAAGGGACCACGGCCCAACCCCAACCCAGCCCCATGAAGGGAAGGGGCTTGACCCAGCCCCATGTGAGAAAGGGGGCATGGCCCAGCCCCATCTGTCCTGGGGGAGGGGAATGGCACTGTCTTATCCAGCCACCGGGGTATGATGGGGTGTGACCCAGCCCCAACCTGCTGTTCAGGGCTTGGGGTTTAGGAATTTGGCAGCTGGGGAGGGTGGCTGTATTTATTACCACTGCTCCTCTGCTGCCAAATTTCCCAATCCATAGGGAGCCCCACAGGCCAGATACCTATGGCTCCATGGGCTGCATTTGGCCCATGGGCTGGAGGTTGAGTGCCCCTGGTCCAGGAGATGTAAGAAAGCCAAGGTTTTTTATGTTATCTTTTACTGGACCAACTGGATAGTGGGGAGATGTGTTGGACAAGCTTTTGGGCATCAAATACCCTTTCCCAGGGCTAAGAAAGAGGTGGACACAGACTGTATGGCAAAGAAACAACTCCATGTAAATGCAAACATCCTGCCTTTCTTGAGAAGTAGTTCACACTCTGCTGGACCCAGGAGAGAGAGGAATTTTCAGGGTGCTGTTTAACACCATTTTAGCAGCAGGATCACTAGAGGTACTATTCATCACCACCTGGGCATTTTCAGAGCACAGGGCATTCTGCCCATGTTCCTGATATATCCTCTTCCCCAGGAGTGTATGAGGAAACACAGGAATAGATTTCACTGTTTATGACTTCTGGGGATATCTCCAATATATCTATGCGGATGGGTTAAAGATTGTCATCTTTCACCCTATGATTTATCCAGTATTTTTAATTTTAAATTGAAATTGCAAAGCCCTGCACTTGGAATGGAATAACTCCATGCACAAATACAAACTGGGGAATGACTGCCCAGGCTGTAATATTGCAGAGTAGGACCTGGTGTTAAAGTGGACCATAAGCTGAATATGAACTTATGGTGTGCTTTTGTTGCAAAAAAGACAACATCATACTGGGTTATATTAACAGGGCTGTTGCCTTCAAATCAAGGGAAGTGGTTCTTCCACTCTATTTGGCACTGGAAAGATCTCACTTGAAGGACTGTATTCAGTTTTGGACCCCACACTTCAAAAAGGTAGACAATTTGAAAAAGGTTCAGTGCAGGGCAACAAAAAAATATTAGGGGCCCTAGAGGCAAGACTTATGAGGAAAGGCTGGAGAAGATAAGACTGAGGGGGGGTGTTGATTATCGTCTTCAAATACCTGAAGGGTGATTGCAGAGAGGATGGAGATGGACTTTTCTCAGTGGCTGTAGGGGACAGAACTAGGAGCAAAGTGCATCAGAGGAAATTTAGGTTGGGGATTAGGAGGAATTTTCTGACTATGAGGATGGTCAAGCATTGGAACAGGCTGCTTAGAGAATTTGTGGATTCTCTATGCTTGGAAATGTTCAAGGGCAGGTTAGACAACCACTTGGCTGTGGTGTTTTAGTCAGGGATAATCCTGCCTTGATCAGGGAGCTCGACTAGATGATCTTGTGAGATCCCTTTCAGCCCTACATTTCTATGATCCTATCCCACTAAAATTGCCTTTCTTCATCCTTCTTAATCAGCTAACCCAAAATGAGAAGGTTAGATCAAGATTGTATTTGTAAAGATTGTCTGTGTGAATCTGTGCGATTGTCCATGTGAATTTCTCAGGCAAGGACTTTCCAGCAGCTCATTTCCAAGAAGATGACAACACACTGTCCTGCAGAGAAATTAAAAAATCTCAACAGAGTACCTTCTTGTTAGATTTTCAGTCATTGGGGGTATGGCTATTTGTATGACAACTCTCCTTTAGGGCCTCTGGAGCTTTCTTGAGTTGAAAATGACTGATTCCCACTTAGAAGAGAGTGCATTTTTTTTCTTCACCTGCATTACAGCCACAGGATCAGACTTAAAATTTACCTGTCATAGTCCATCAGACTCTGAAAATGATTTCTTCCATCAGTGTTCTGGCTTCTTACTTCATGCTTCATTTGATTAATGGGGTATTAGACTAGGAAAGCTTGCTGAAAATTCTCAGCATTTTCCTATGTCCTCATAGGTGAAGATACATGAATGCTGTCTGAACTACAATTTTACTTTGCTTCTCCTTTTAGTTTATGTTGCCAGAGCTATTAGACTCCTAATAGAATGTCGATTTCCAATGAAGTCCTTGGCAAGATATTTATTTGCCCTTTTGTTTTCCTCAGGAGTGCACTGTGAAAGCAGCCCAATAGTGTCACTATGCCCTTGTGCCATAGAGATGCCAATTTAGGGAGTGAACTTTAAGAAAGAAACACAGGCCAATGGATTTCAGGGCAAGGAACCCTGTAAAAGTGTTAGAACTCTTACCCACCCATATTCATATATGAACTTCAGCTAATCAAAAAATATTTGAAGAACATGTCAGGCATACAGAAAAAAATCCTCTAAAAATACAATCTGCATGTAACATATTATTTCCACTTTTGCCCATTTAAATTCAGATTTAAGGGTTCAAGCAATATGTTCTCTCCTAAATTCTCTAATCATTAATAATGATTTAGAGACTGGTTTAGCAATATGTTGCTTCTAAATTAATAGCAATAATGCCATTTATTTTGATCAGTGAGCATTCTAAATTGTGATGCACATATACTGTGGGACTTGCATAAATTCATAACTGCAGTATTCATAAGAAAATTTTACATGGTCAAGCCCTATTTTGTCCTGTCAGTCTTTGGATACTATGATGGTATTTTGAAGATAGTTCCTTTTATTTAGACAAGTTCAGAAGTTGCAAATTGTGGACACACTTTCTTTTTAACTACTGACAAAATAATTTTTTCAATATTTCTCATAGATGCATACACAACTTCAGAAGTGACCTACATTTGGACTTATAATGCATCTGATTCAGTACAGGTGGCAGAAGATGGCTCTAGGCTGAATCAGTATGATCTTTTAGGCCAAACTATTGGAAAGGAGACAGTTAAATCAAGCACAGGTTAGTAACATGCATTGGTGTTGAGAGAGAGAAAATCACAAATTTTGGGATTATTCCTATGGATTATTAACCCTTGATCCTACATGCATGTGGGTGGAATCCTGCATTTTCATTCAGCCCCATTAATTTCAGAAGGGCTTTCTGTGGGTACTGACATCTGCCAAGGCAGCATAGAGGCCCATGGTAAACAGTGCTTTGAGGTAATTGTAACACATATAACTCAAGATAGATACTGACCCCAGTTAATTCTCACTGAACTGTTTTCAAAACTTTCCTAGAATTCACTTGGGAGTACGATACAGTTCACAGTTGCAAAGTCAAAAGTTCATTTATATTCAGGAGGATTTTTCTACCTAAAGTAGTTCTCCAAACTATATCCGTACCACATTTGTTTCAAGTAAATGGACCAGGCTGCCTTTTATTGCAAGGAAAGTGAATTGCCTGTGGATAGTAACATTCTGTTTAATATTTTTTTGTTTCTGTTTCACATATTAGGTGAATATACAGTAATGACAGCTCATTTTCACTTGAAGAGAAAAATCGGTTATTTTGTGATTCAAACTTACCTCCCCTGCATCATGACAGTCATTCTTTCCCAAGTGTCATTTTGGCTAAACCGAGAGTCTGTACCTGCAAGGACAGTCTTTGGTAAGTATACTAAGAAAGACACAGTTTGTTTCAGTCAACTCCTATAGCAAAATATTTCCAGCAGAAGCCTCTTTAGTCCTTTCTGAATTTCATTATAGAAAGTGACAACGTGCTGTTATATCTAGTCAAAACCGAGTAAGAATGGCACACAACATTCATTCTCTCTTCCATAAAACCCTAGTTCAGGGGTTGGCAACCCCCTGGCATGGGTGCCAGAGTGTGGCACGTGTGCCAGAGTGTGGCACGCAAAGGCATTTTGCTTGGAATGTGAGCCTCAGGGCAGACGGTGGGGAAGGGAGCAGGGCTGCGCTGCCACAGTAAGGATTAGGCCCTTCACAGCTACTCTGCCATCTGCCCCTGGCATGCCAGTATCTTACAAATTGCGGTTGTGGGTGTTTATGGCACTCTGCCCAAAAATGTTGTCAGCCCTTGCTCTAGTTAATGCTATAAAGTTCCACAAGGGGAAAAGTTCCACATCAGGAAAAATAAGGTCAAATCCTAGCCCCATTTAAGGCGACGGGAGTTTTGCCAGTGCCCTGTATGGGACCAGGATTTTCCCCCATATATATTTACGCAGTCAGCAAGCAGATGTGACTGTAGTCTGTTGACAATTTCAAGGTCTACCTATCTGGCCCTATTTATTAGTGCTTCTTCTGTACCCTACTTCCCTCTATCAGCCTTAATCCTGTCATTATCTAATCTTTGTATTCGGTTACCTATGTGTAATGATATTGATCCACTTATGACATTTGACATTTGCTGGTATTCACTAAAATAATTTTGGTGGTTTATTTTATTCTTTCCTCTTGCCTTTTGCTTGTTTTAATGTTTTTAAACTCTGTGAGGCAGGGGCTCTTTGTGTTTCTTATATACACTTTGAACTTTAACATTAATAATACATGCTATTTATTTATTGTAAAATAAGAGAATGTCATGCATCTATTTGAGGAAGAATATACTACAATGAAGATCATTTAAATGCAGAAAAATTGAAAGCTTTTAATTTCATATCTATCTATGTGTATATAGATAAGACATTAAAATTATGCTTATTATGCTTATAAACATTATGGTTATTTAAATATATAAAGAAGGGAATCGTATTGGATTCTGTTAAGTATTCAGACTCTGTTTTCTGAATTTCTTTCATGACCCCTGTTCAGTAACTTAAAGTGCAACAAGAACTATTTCTACTTATGCTTTTTTTCAAAGTTTAAAGTTGTCTAGTAATCTTCAGTGAGGATTTTCTTTCAGTTAACTTCATGAAATCTCACTGGCCCTAGTACAGCATTAAACGTTTGAGTATACTTCATTGTGAAAGAAAATAACTCCAAATTACTCAAAAAGTTGATTTCATGTTTGAGAGGAGTTGCTACTCTTCTTCTTTCCTATCCTTACCTAATGTACTCTCGCATCACAGGCTAAAATTAAGGACCTGGGATAATGAGGAGGTTTGTAAAATTGGGCTCTTTAATCCCTTTCATCTATGACATGAATTTAATGTTGCTGACCTAAACTGCCTCTAGTGAATTGTGATCAAATGTTATGGTATTTTTGTTTTACTTCTGAATCTCTCATGCAGAAAGTTTTAACATTGATAATTAAATAAGTCTTGAATATGTTATTTCTAGCAGATATATTTGAAAAGTATTTGATTGTTCCTCCAAGCTGAGTTATTTGACGTATAGCAATTTGTTCAGTTCAGCATTGTAACTTACTTCGTTTGGTAAGGTGCTTCTATTATGCATTTAGTGTCAACAAAATTATTTTGTACAAGTATTATATTCTTGCTTCATTTTTAACATGTGATAACATTTTAAAACATTTCATGTATATGAGTGGGATAACTGAGCATAAACACTTTCCAGATTTGAAAATTGCTAGTCAATAGAAATGACTCGTGTTGATGCATGTACAGTAGAACTGGGTGAGAATGTCAGAGTGAACATATCAAAATTATGCCCTGAAATATTAAATCTTTAATATCTTGATCTATTCCCAGATAAGGTCAGGACTGTAGTTGATGGCACTGATTATTTTTCTAATACATTGACCATAGTACAGAAGTTTATATTCATCAATATGTCTATAAGGCCTCCAGTAGACATTATATTTGTTGTGTGTGTCACGGCGGGGTCCTCTAGGAGGGCCGTGATCTCCTCAAGGTCCCTCGCTCCATGTCAAGGCCGGCCCAAGGCACCCTCTTATTCTCGCCCACCACGTCTTGCTGGTAAATATAAGGTTGGGAGGCTGCCTATGACTCCCTGGGCACGGCTACTCGGGACCTCTGTCCCCGCAGTCCTTCTGGACTCCCGTGGTCTCCCGGTGTAATGGGTGCTCCCCAGGCACCCTAGCCTTATGGGCTACGCGTGGCTCCTACCACCCCTAATACCACGCCCCAAGCCTTGCAGATGTAATAGATGTTGGTGTGTCTGCACACCCACTTCCCGGGCCCTTCTTCTATAATCTAGCCCACTCTTGGGCCTTCCCCGTATGTGTCTACATTAGTGCCCCTTCCTGGGCTCTCTCTAACACAATGTCCCTCACTGGGACTCTTGTCCACTCTGGGACTTCCTGTCAGGCCCTACGGTCTCTAAGGCCCACCGCACTGCTTCCCCCTTTTCTGGGCACTGTGCTGCTATCCCCTTTTCTCGGGGACCACCGCAGCACCCTGTCCCTCGGGCTTATCGCGCTGCTATCCCCCTTTGCCGGGGACCACCGCAGCACCCTGCCCCTGTCCTGGGTTTCCCTGCAGTGCAGGCCTGTTACTGGGTCTACTACACCTGTCTCGGGCCCCTCAATAATACCACCCCCTCTCCGGGGCTTGCTGTGCCCAGCCTGGGCTCTAAAAGTGCCCCTCCCTGGGGCTGGGGTCCATGCACCCCGCAAGTGACGCTCTTGCTGGCATCTGCTGCGCCTGTCCTGGGCTTCCTAATAGGACGCTCCCCCTCTTTGGGGCTCGCCGTGCCCACCTTGGGCTCCCTGATAAAAATCGCCCCTCTCTCTGGGGCTGGGGTCTACGTACCCTGCACACAACCTGGGGTCTGTGTTCCCCGTCCGCAACCCACTGGTTGCACCCGCAACCCACTGGTTGCGCTCCTCACTGTGAGCTGCGCCCTCACTGGCGCTGAGGTCCCCATACCACTGGGGTACCTATGAAGATAATGTGCCCTCTTGGCGCTAGGGCACCCCACCCCTATGGGGTCCTTATGAGAATAACGCGCCCTCTTGGCGCTAGACTGTGCCCTCACTCAGGCGCTGGGGCTCCACCCCTCTGGGGTCCCTATGAGAACACTGTGCCCTCACTGGCGCTAGGGCACCCCACCCCTATGGGGTCCCTATGAGGCTCAGCCGCTCCTCTCTGAGCTTAACTGACCTCATGACTCTGCCCTGTAACTCTCAGGGCCTAGCACGCCCTCTCTGGCGCTGGGGCCTCACACTCCCTTGTGAGTCCCCGATGAGGCCTCCTCCAACCCCTACAGCCTCACCCAAGCCTCCGGTGTAAAAAACAACCACAACACATACAAACCTCCTGCAAGCCTCCTGGCTACAACTAAAACTTATGGCACCTAGCCACTACAAAGTAAGCCTCCTGGCTATAATTTAGCACCGTTACTCCAACCTTCAGAGCTCTCATGAGCTGTACTGGCCATCGGGCTTCTACCCATCTCTCGGCCAAGGGAGCTCCTGTCTCTCCAGCTGCTGGCAGAGAACTGCCAGCCTGGCCTCAGCCCTGGGCTTTATAAGGGCCAGGCCCTGCCCCCTACAGGCAGCTGGCTCCCCTTAGTTGCTCTGGCAACCCGCAGCTGCATTTGCTACCCTGGCAACCCTCAGCTGGGCTCGTTATAATGTGCTAGGTCTCTCTCTCTCTCTCTCCCTGGCAGTTTCTCCCCTCTAGGAGCAGGCACTGAGGTGCCCTGCGACAATGTACAACAAATCTTAACATGTTGGATATTAAACCAGTTTATCTCTGGATAAAAAAAAATAGTAGATCAGCCACAAAGAAGTTGATTGTTGAAATATAGAAAAAGCCCAGAGATCTGTGTACTGCCTGTGGAAGTATTCCCCAATTCAGTCATTATGGAACAGAGTTGTAAGCCTGTCCTCCAAAGACCCTTGGGCAGTCCTAGTATAAAGAGCATTGCAAAAGTGGGGACCAATTAGAAGATGTGTGGTAGTGCATGGCCGCAGCATTCGGTGCTGCAGAAATTCTGTAAAGTGCTGTAGCCTACTGGTTGGCTATTCAGGCTGTTGCAGACAGGTTTTCAGGACTGGCTAGTAGGGCTGTGTGAAGCTTTTGTTGCTGATTCGATTTGGCAGAGATTTGGCCTGATTAGTCCCCAGTTCCGGCCAAATCCAAATCAAATACAGCCTGTTTTGTGCACCCCTACTGCCTAGATCCCACTGGGCCTCATCAGATCTCAGAGCAGTGGGGGAGCCAAACCTTTTGACAGGTTTGCCACAAGGTAAGCCATGCACCCTCCCTGAGTGCCACCCTGATCCCCTTCCCCTGTCCTATCTGCTGCATTGCTTTCTGTTCCTTTCCCTATCTGTTGCTTTGCTATCTGTTCCCTCCCTTATCTGCTACTGTGTTCTTTGCTCCCTGACCGATCTTCCATGTGCCACACAGACAGACATTACACATAAATCGGTTTAAGTGATCAGAAACTTGTTGAAACCTGTAATAGAACAGATGTTCAGTGCACATAAACCATTTTCAAAATGGCCAAAACCGGTTTGAGATAAACCTGGTTGAATGTAGTATCAGATTTAACTGATTTGGCTCAAACTGGCTTATGCAATGTCTGTTCCAGACCCCTTACTGATTTAAGATAAACCAGACACCCCCATCATCCTGGCATGCTCTTTGGGCTGTGGGAGAGAGGGGCAACCTGTTCCAGCCACAGGGCTGCCCTCACCCCTCTGCTCTCTAGCCAGTGCAGGGACCAACCCTAGCACAGACCTTGGCTGTCATGACCAAGGCAAAGTGGGAAGAGAAGGGGTTAATTCTTCCCTCCTCCCCTCTTACCCCACCTCAGCTGTGGTCAGTCTGAATGCGGGGAGCAGAGGGGAGGGGAGGGGACTGCAGTGGTGGCCCCTGGAGCTGGCAGACCCCTGCTGCAGGAAAGTGGTGGAGGGAGGAATTAACCCTTCTCCCTGCCCCTTTCTGGGGCCATACTGGGTAAGTTGTCCTGCAGGGTTGGGAGGTAGGCTCTGTTCTGTGCTGGGTGGGAGTCTTCCACCACCTCCTCCTCCCAGGGACCCTCTGAGGTGCTGGATGGGGACTCTTCCTCTTCCTCTCCCTCCCCTTTTCTGCCTCCTGCTGCTGCGGCGCTCCATGTGATGCTGCTCAGCCTCAGATTGGGGGCAGGGGGAGGCTCTGTTCAATGCTGGGGGGAGTTCTTACCTTTCCACCTTATGACTCCAGAGGGGCAGCAGGAGTGCAGAGTTCAGCTGGGCAGGGTATGGGTATGTGGGGTGTGAGGGAGGGTGGGGGTGTAGGGACCCGCACACACTCCCCCCATGGTATGCAGCCCCCACTGCCTGGCAGCAGCAGCAGCAAGTGCAGAGGTCAAGGTGCTCATCCCTGGCACAGGCGCTGCTCCAGCCAGTGCTGCATGGAGGGAGAATGGAGCCTGTCTTATTCCTGCGGCTCTGCTCCCTGAGCCTACAGCAGGGGAAGCCCCACCCTGGAGCCAGCTGCTTCTCGCACTCCCTGCTATACACTCTGCTGGGAGTGGAGGGAACCCCACCCTCTGCTTCCCCACAGAATCCAGTGCAGGGCTTCCCCTCTGTGAGTGTGGAGCTGCAGGCATGATGTGAAGTGATGAAACAGTCAGCCAGTGCTGTGCTGGAGGTGAGGAGCACAGCCCCATGCAGCCTGCCCAGCTGCTTCTGTACCTAGGGCTCTGTGCCATGCCTGCAGCTCCGCATTCACAGAGGGGAAGCCCCACGCTGGACTCTGTGGGGAAGCAGGGGGTGGGGCTCCCTCCACTCCTGGCAGAGTGCACAGCGGAGAGCAGGGAAAGCAGCTGGCTCCAGTGTGGCTTCAGTGTGGGGCTTCCCCCACTGCAGGATCAGGCTCAGGGAGCAAAGCCACGGGAATAAGGCTGGCTCTGCTCCCTCCCCCTGCACAGCTCAGGCCAAAGCTGTGCTTGTGCTGGGTACAAGCACCCTGACCTCCTTGCCTGCTGCTGCTGCCAGGCAGTGGGGGCTGCACGCCATGGGGGGAGTGTGCATGGGTCCCTATACCCCCCCTCCCTCACACCCTTCACCCTGCCCAGTTGAGCTTTGTGCTCCCGCTGCCCCTCTCAGGGGAGGAAGAGGAAGGGAAGGAGTTCCCCACAGCATGGAACCTTGCCTCCCCCTGCTCTGGGAGGACTGGGAGGAAGAGTTCCCCCTCTGGGGCTGGGCAGCATCCAATAGAGCTCCCCCTCTGCACCCTGTAGCAATGGGGGAGAAGCAGGGTGAAGAGTCGTCCCCCTCTGGGGCCAGGCAGCCTTACAGAGCCCCCCTCCCCACCCTGCCACAAGAGGGGAGGAGGAGGGAGAAGAGCCCTCCCCCCCCAGCACCAAACAGGCCCCCCTCCCAGCCCTGCGGCAGTGGGGGAGAGGGAGGAGGGGGAAGAGTTCCCTTCTGAGGCCAGGCAGCCCTGTGTGCCAAGATTGATCCCAGCTCTCAGGGAGCTGCAGGAGAAGGCCTGTGGGGGCCTGGCCACATCCCCACTCCTCAGCTCAGCTTCCCTGTGGAAGGCAGGGCTGCTTAAGCAGCTCTGGGCTTCTGGCTTGAGCCACTGCAGGCGTGTGTCAAACGTCTGCAGATTATATTAACCTGCAAAGCCTGAATCAATTCAGGCTCAGGCTTTTTGAATGTCTTTCCCTAGCCAGAGAGGCTGCCTGTGCCACTTGTGGCATGTGTGCTATGGGTTGACTTCCCTTGTCCCAGACCAATACAAGATCAAGACCACCTTATGTTTATTTTTTTGTGGAAAAAATGTTCCTGTTATTTCAGATTAATTCCCCAACCTGGATCAGGCTGAAAAGTCAACATGTCATAATGTTCATAACCACAAGTCCCTAGGAACTTCATCTTAGGTTAGTTGAAACATTAGAAAGTTTCATTTTAGTAGCAATTATTATTATTGTTGTTGTTGTTATTATTATTGACAACCATTTTAATATTAGTAATGTATTTTTAATTAAAAAGTCATTTTAATCTAAAACAAATTTTGAACTTTAAAAATAGGCAATGTAAAAATCTGGTTGAGATGATTACAAACTTCTTTTTAAAATTTTTGTGACTAAGAAATTCATTGAAGTCCTATATGAGTTTTGAACCATTTCAGAGCTGACAAAATGGGATTCTCCAACAAAATATAATTTTGTTGAAAATATTCTAGCTAAATCTACTTCTCTTTTTTTACTTTAGCTGCACATGCTTTCCTTGGTTTCCTACCAAGACTTACTCTTAAATTGCTGGCATATATGAGTGCTCCATTCACTAGGACATTTCCATGATACAAAGAAGCCATAAGCATGGTTAAACAGACAGCTAAGAATTAGTGCAGCCTCTTAGGACAAAATATGTGGAACACTTTCTCGGCCCTGCTATGCTAATTTTATGTTGCTCTATCAGCAGAAAGTTATTATTAGACATAAAACTATTATAGACTTGTTCTATAACTTCTTCCCCCCACATCCTGAATTATGCTATCTGCAGACAGCCAACAGTCTGTAGGATGCTAGTCTGTTAATCTGGCATAGAGAATTCTCTGGGATAGAACCTGGGATTGGAAATCTGCTACCAGGTTCTCTTGGATCTCCTCTATGCTAAGCACAAGTGAAACTCTATCCCACAGCTTACTAAAGAAGTACAATAGCAATCAGAAGATGAAGAAAAATTCAAAGATAATCTTCACTATTCTGACCAGTCCTTTTCATACCAGGTGACGCACGGAATTAAATGCTTCACCTGGTCCAGGCAATGCATACAGGTGACACATTGCCTGGACAAGGGAGACGAGGATGATGTCATATATCTGGATTGCAGAAAAGCCTTTGACTTTATCTCCCATGATGTCCTCATGGTTAAGCTGGGGAACTGCGGCCTTGACCATCTCATGGTCTGATGGCTGGGGATCTGGCTCCAGGGTTGGACCCAAAGAGTATTAGTTGATGGGAGCAAATCAACATGGCACAAGGCAACCAATGATGTCCCTCAAGGCTCAGCACTCGGGCCAGTACTCTTCAACATCTTTATTAATGATCTGGATTTAGGTATCAGATGCAGAGTGGTGAAGTTCAGGATGACACTAACTATAGGGGAAGGCGGTTACACTGGAGGACAGACTCAGGATACAGGCCAACCTGGACAAGCTTGCAAGGTGGGTGGACCAAAACCTGATGGCATTCAACGTAGAGATGTGCCGGGTGCTCCACCTTGGGAGGAAAAACCGGCATCATACTTAGGCTCGGCAGTGCCTCACTCACTAGCACCATGACCAAAAGAAACTTGGGGGTCTTGATTGACCAGAAGATGAACATGAGCCACCAACGCGATGCCATAGCCAGCAAGGCAAACCAAACTCTAGCATGCATCTATCGATGCATCTCGAGCAAAACTAGGGGCGTCATCCTCCCACTTTACTCAGCCTTAGTGAGGCCGTAGCTGCAGTACTATGTCCAGTTTTGGGCCCCCCACTTCAGGAGGGATGTGGATAAGCTTAAGAAGGCCTTTGATCATGTGGGTGGCTCTTCTTCAGGCTAACAGAGCAAGCATTACAAGGAGAGGCTGAGGGACATGGGACTCTTCAGCCTGGAGAAGAGAAGGCTCAAGGGGGACTTGGTGGCAACCTATAAGTATATAAGGGGTGTGCATCAGGATCTGGGAGACCCCCCAAGGGATAACAAAGTATAACCGCCACAAACTTCTAGAAGGCCGATTTAAACTGGACATAAGGAAAAACTTATTTACAGTTCGAGTGTCCAGGGACTAGAACAGACACCCCCCCCCCCCCCCGGAGATGGTACAAGCACTTACTCTGGACTCATTCAAAAAACCTTTGGATGCTTGTGTTGCTGGGATCATTTGACCTCATCAGACTTCCTGCCTATAGCAGGAGGGCTGGACTCAATGATCTCATGAGGTCCCTTCCAGCCCCTAATGTCTATGAAATCTATAAAATTCCTCATAATCCATAGTTGTCTCATTTAATAGAAACATTTCCCCACTCACGTTTCAATGATATATATTATAGGTATTAATTAGTGAATATATAATTATATTAATCTGTTCCAGACTTTTCTGTTCAATTTATGTAATGATATTATATTATGCCTAGTGAGCTCTTTAATATCAGTAGACTCTATTTGGCACTTAGGCTAGGGACAGATATTCAAAAATCCTGAGCCTGAATTGATTCAGTCTTTGCAGTTTAGTCTAACCTAGCTAGCCTGAACCAGTTTGTAACCGGATAGACATTCTCTCTGAACTGAGGAAATTCAGGCCTATGCCTGCAGTGGTTCAGGCTAGAAGTTGAGGGGCGCTAGAGCAGCCCTCCCTTCCCTTGGACAGTGCTGAGCTGAGGGGAGGGGCACGTAGCCAGGCCCTGGCAGGACATTATGATTAGGGAGGTCTGCCTGTACCATCCCAGGCTTTTCCCCACTCGCTGCTCAAGAGTCAGGAGTGTTGACAGCCACCAGCCAGCACTCTGAGGCAGGAGTGAGGGGGGTGCAGTGCATGCATCTGTTGATGATATAGAGCTTTTCAGTCTCCCCCCACCCCTGCTTCTTTATACTGTCAGCAAAACAATAGCCTCTCTCCATTACTTCAAAGTCTTCTTAAACAGCTTACCAGCAGACCTGTTGATTAGCTCCAAACAGCCCTAAACAGTCACTGTCCCGTCTCCTGTCCCAGGGAAATTGGAGACACACACACAGATCTGCATTAGCTAGCATAGCACATGCTTAGGGTCCATGGGGCTGGGGTCCCTGGTTTGGGAGATGGAAGGGGGGGATTTCCTGCTTGAGCAGAGAGCAGTGATGGTAGGGTAGGGCAGGGGAAAGCCAAGCAGATCCTGCTGTGCCTGCAAGTCTCTGCCTGAGCTCCAGCCAGGGAGCAGAGGTGAGGGGCCAGCCCTGCTATGGAGCAGAAAGCCCCACCCAGCTGAAAGAGGATGCTGGAGGTGCTGGGATGCTGGAGGTGCTGGATGGTGGTTTATCTTAAATCAGCAAGAGGTCTGGAACAGACATTGCATAAACCGGTTTGAGCCAAATCAGTTAAGTCTGATACTACATTTAACCAGGTTTATCTCAAACCAGTTTCTGCCATTTTCAAACTGGTTTATGTGCACTGAACATCTGTTTTGTTACAGGCTTAAACCAGTTTCCGATCACTTAAACCAGTTTATGTGTAATGTCTATCCCTAGCCTTAGTGGGTAAAAGTAGGCCTGTACGAATAGGGAAGTATTCAATTTGGATTCAGCTGATTCAAAGAATAGTGATTCAATTCAGAGATTTGGATCACTGTGCTGAATTGGTTCAGCCAAATCAGCTTTGGAAGATTCGGTGCTGATTTGGAGAGATTTAGTTATTTGGTCATATACTATAATGGAGAATCACTGAAATACCTATACCTTTGTCATTTTTTGTCAGATTTGGATGAAAACAGCAGGGATGGTAGCCCCTTCTGAGGGCACAAAGCCTGGAAAGTTTTAAGGAGATAGGTGTAGGGGTTTCTGGGAAACTGCACCTCAAGTAGCTGACAAGCAAAACTCGTGACATGTGTGACTTTGTGTGTGTGTTAAGGCACAGCACGATACAAACAGCAGGGATGGTAGCCTGTAACAGAGGGCCTTCCCAGTTCCCAAGCAGAAACAGCTCACAAAAGGGACAGAAAGGCTGCAGACAGAGGCTTATGTGCTGTTTCTACATCCCTCCCCTCAGAGCACTGTGATTGGAAGGGGACTTGGGGAAAGATTACAGTCAGTGGCCAGTTACAGGTGTCACTCTTCCCCCACTCCCTTCCCCTCCCTCTTCTTAATTTTTGTTTCCCTGCAAGTCTGCCTTCTGAATCGCCGAATCTCTGAAGATTTTCCCAAACCTTTTCCGAATTGATTCAGATTCTCCAAATAGATTCGGGGGCGGGGGGGGGGGGGGGGTTGTCTCCCAAGTCGATTCAGATTCAGTGATTCGGCCTCTGAATTGGGCTGAATCTTCTCTGAATCAAATCAATGACTGAAGCTTCTCACACCCCTAGTAAAAAGCAAACCAGACTCTGAAAGCTTTTATATGTGTGCTTTGGGAGTGGGGGGGACATTTTAATTAGAGTGGCTTGGGGGAGGCGGGGAGGAGTAGCACTTTAATTAGAGTGGCTCTTAGAGCCACTCTAATTAAAGTGTCCGGAGTGTCTTGTGTATCAGCGTCCCTGCGCTTCATAATAGTAGCGGGGGCACTTTAAAGCTTGTCAAGCAAGACACAAGAGACTGCTGGAGTGTGATAATTGCCATGCTCCAGCAGACTTGAAGAATTGAGTCTGCTTCAATGCACTGGAATTACAGTGAATTGGAGCAGCCTCCCTGCTCATGTAGGGGCACCCTGCAAATCTAAAATGAACACGAATTTAGCACCTTGGCTTTACTCTCTCCTACTTTTTCATTAGTTACTATACACAAGCTACCTCCCTCACTGGAATTAAAATACAGTACTACATGTGTTTCTTAAGGACTACATCATTGGCTATATACAGAATAAATAGTACGGTCTCAATTTAATTAAAGCAAAATATTTCAAAACTAAATTAGCCCCAGTGTATATTAGTGTATGTTCAGAATTCCATTAATGTCCTCCTGATTTGATATGCTGATTACTTAGTAATGTGTATTTTTTAATTAAAATAGGAAATATTTATTCTCTTTTGAAAATAAGGGCATTTATTCAGGCACCTAACATGAAGATAGAGATCTACATTTGAAAATTTGACCCATATAATCATAGAATCATAAAAACTTAGGGTTGGGAGCAGGGCCATCCCTAGGGGGGCGCGAATCAAGGCGACCGCCTTGGGCTCCGCGCTTTGTGGGGCCCCACGGAGTAGTGGCAGCACGGAGCTGGGCGGAGTGGCAGCTCCACTTCCAGCCGTTCACTCCCCCCCCTACTGGCCACCGCTACTGCCAATGGCCGCGGCAGCTTCTTCAGGTCCAGGATCAGAGCAGGGATGGAGCCCCACATGGACTGGTTTGCCACGGGCCCCGCACCCTTCTCAGATCACCTCTGGTTGGGACGGACCTCAGGAGGCCAGCTAGTCCAACCACGTGCTCAAAGCAGGCCCATCCCCAACTAAATCATCCCAGCCAATGCTTTGCCTAGCCAGGTTTTAAAAACCTCCAAGGATGGAGATTCCACAACCTCTCTGGGTAATGTGTTCCAGTGCTTTACTACCCTCCTAGTGAGAGAGTTTTTCCTAATATCTAACCTAAACTTCCCTTGCTGTGACTTGAGATCATTGCTCCTTATTCTGTCATCTGCCACCACTGAGAACAGTCTAACTCAGTCCTCTTTGAAACCACACTTTAGGTAGTTGAAGGCTGTTATTAGATCCTCCTTAGTCTTCTCTCCTCCAGACAAAATAAGCCAAGTTCCCTCAGCCTCTCCTCAGAAGTCATGTGCCCCAGCCCCCTAACCATTTTTATTGCCTTCCGCTGGACTCTCTCCAATTTGTCCACATCTTTTCTGTAGTGGAGGGCCATAGAATTGACACAGTACTTCAGATGTCCCCTCACCAGTGCCAAATAGAGGGGGATAATCACTTCTCTCTATCTTCTGGCAACACACCTATTAATGCAGCCCAATATGCTGTTAGCTTTCTTTGTAACAAGGGTATGCTGTTGGCTCATACTCAGGTTATAGTCCACTATAACCCCCATATCCTTTTCTGCAGAGTTGCTGCTTAGCCAGTTGTTCCCCAGCCTGTACCTGTGCATGGGATTGTTCCAACCTAAGTGCAGGACTTTGCACTTCTCCTTATTGAATTTCATGGGTGCATCCAGACAAGCACTTGTGTGTTTCCCCCTGGACAAATAGCAATGGGCATATGTATGCTGCTGCTATTTATCCCCAGGGAACACGTGTGCATGCACACTCTGGTGTGTGGCAAATTGCTTCAGTAGTCTTACCTGAGGTCCTGGGGGCCTCCCGGGGCTTCAGTGGTGGCGATCTAGGCATGTGGAGCCTGGCTGGCAGGCAAAGCATGGCTGTGGCTGGCCATGCTACAGTTTTGGGTGGTGCACACTACCTCCATGTGTTCTGCCCTGCTTTTTTTTTTTTGGATTGGGTTTTTTTTGGACACTGGGATATCCCAGTGTCAAAAAAGCCTATTGCACTGCAAATTAGTAGCGCGGCAAATGCCTACATGTGCAGTGAACATGCTTTGTGGAGCCACAGATGGGTCTGCAGTGTCACAGACTATACATGCGCACTTTTCTGGACATGCCCCATGAGTTTTCTTTTGGTCCAATCCCCCAATATGTCTAGGTTTCTCTGAATCCTATCCCTACCCTACAGCATATCTATTTCTCCACCCACTATGATGTTATCTGCAAACTTGCTGAGGGTGCAGTCCATCTCATCTGCCAGGTCACTGATAAAGATATTGAACAAAACTGGTCCCAGGACCAGCCCCTGGGGCACTCCACTGATACCAACTGCCAACTAGACATTAAGCCATTGATCACTACCTTGTGAGCCCAACATTCCAGCTAACTTTCTGTCCACCTTACAGTCCACTCGTCCAACCTACATTTCCTTAGCTTGCTTGTGAGAATGTTGTGGGAAACCATATCAAAGCCTTGCTGAAGTCGAGGTATATCACATCCATTGCTCTCCCCACATCCACGGAGCCAGTCATCTCATCGTCAAAGGTAATCAGGTTGGTCAGGCATGACTCACCTGTGGTGAATCTATGCTTACTGTTCCTAATCACCTTCTTCTCCTCCAAGTGCTTAAATATTGATTCCTTGAGGACCTGCTCCATGATTTTTCCAGGGACTGAGGTAAGGCTGACCAGTCAGTATGCCCTGGATCCTCCTTTTCTTAAAGAGGGGTGCTATATTTGCCCTTTTCCAATCATCTAGACCTCTCCCAACTGCCACAAGTTTTCAAAGATAATGGCCAGCAACTCTGCAATCACATCAGCGAACTCCCTTCGCACGTTCAAGTGCATCCCATCTGGCCCCATAGACTTGCACATGTCCAGTTTTTCTAAATAGTCACTAACCTGTCCTGTCACCACTGTTGGCTGCTCACCTCCTCCCCAAACTACTGCCAGGTGCAGTAGTTTGGGAGCTGACCTTGGTTATGAAGACTGAGGTGAAAAATACATGGAGTACTTCATCCCTTTTCTGCATCATTTGTCACTAGGTTGCTTCCTCCATTTAATAAGGGACCCACACTTCCCTTGTCTCTCTTTTCTTGCTGTTATACTTGTAGAAACCCTTCTACTCACCCTCCATGTTCCTTGCTAGCTGCAACTCCAGTTGCACATTCGCCTTCCTGATTTCATCCCTGCATGCCCAAGCAGTACTCTTGTACTCCTCCCTAGTTGTTTGTCCAAGTTTCCACTTGTAAGCTTCCCTTTTGTGTTTTAGCTCACTAAAGAGTTCCCTGCTAAGCCAAGCTGGTCTTCTGCCATACTTGTTAGTTATCCTGTGCATCAGGATGGTTCATTCCTCTGCCTTCAGTAAGGTTTCTTTAAAATACAACCAGGTCTCCCTGACTCCTTTCCCTCTCAGACTGGCCTCCCAGAGGATCCTGCTCATCAGTTCCCTGAGCCAGCAGAAAAGCAGTTCCCTGCTTTTCTGAAGTCCAGGGTCCTTACTCTGCTGCTACTCTTTTTCCTTCCTTTCCTTGGGACCCTAAACTCAGTCATCTCATGGTCTCTGCAGCCCAAGTTGCCATCTGCTTCTACATTCCCCACCAATTCTTCCTTGTTTGTGAGCAGCAAATCAAGAAGAGCATGACCCCATTGGCAACACTTGCACCAGGAAGTTGTCCCTAAAACTTCCTGGATTGCCTTTGTACTGCTGTATTGCCCTCCCAGCAGATTTCAGGGTGATTGAAGTCTCACATGAGAACCAGGGCCTGTGCACTCAGGAAATTTCCACTAGCGATGTGAAGAAAAGTAGATATATTTATGTAATTATATTAATCCTTTGTTAATAAGCAAATGTACCTTTTTATCCCGAATCTCGTATTGCTTCTTAAAGAAAGAGTACAGTAGAAGCTCTGTTATCTGGCATCCCCCAGGAGTGGGGGATGCGAGATAACAAAATATGCTGGTTAATTGAGTGGCCCCAGCCACTGCTTCTCCCACTGCGTATGAGGCATCCCTCTGCCCTTCCCGCGGCATCGCCATCCCTCCCATCACATTGCTGCATGTCCTGCGGGCCCTGTGGGCAGGCCCTGCAGAGCCCCATACAGCCTGTTATGCCCTTGGGCTGTGGGGGCTCAGCAGCACAGGCTGCTTTGCCCCCGGCCGTGAGGGCTCGGAGAAACCAGAAGTGCCGTGGTGAGCACTTCCAGTTTCATTTTGTCTTACAAGCCAGCATGTTGGTTAGTAGAGCATGCTGGCTTGTAAGATGCCAGATAACGCAGCTTTCACTGTATTATTATACTTTTGGAACTGTAGAATGCTGGAAATAGTCCTCTTAATAAGGATTTAACAGTTATCTAGTAATAAGATCTTCAAAACTTGGTGTCCATGCTATTTATAAGAAAGTGAAGATAAAGGTGAAGAAGAGAAGTAGTTTTTATTGGATACTAGTAAGGGAAACCTTCATAAAGAAGCAAGTACTTTGTACAAATTATTTGTAAAGGGAAAGTAAATATTTTTACAATTTGCCAATGTGATTCATTCCTTAGTGGAGGCTTTTTGTTATTATTTTCATAAGAGTTTTTAAATTGGGAAACAAGACTGTCACATAAGATGTATAATCAGAATCCCGAAGTCTTATTGCAATGAAAGTATCCCCGGTCATTTTCACTAGAACAAGAGCACAAACCCAGATATCAAGGGCAGATTCCACCTTTACAGCTAACATTTTAACCATCCAAATTTCCCCTTAATTTTCTCACTAGATACTGTTTTTCAGTTCCTGTACTGAACTAGTGTGAGATATTACTGTGCTCTGTTAAATACTTGACATAATTTGCCTCAGGGGGTGGCTGTCTTTTCCAGGCGTATATTGAATGCCATCCATCTGTCCTGGAATCCAAAATATGACAGTTTTGATATTTTTAAATGTGTGAGTTAAGTGCCACTGGAAGGAGTTGAATTAATAGCCTGAAGACTCGCATTCCCTGGAACAAGCTCAGTTCCAAAGTGGCTCCAGAGATAACTCCTACCATCAAATATCCTAACCTGACCTGAATAGGTCAACTACCAGAGGTGCTTTTTGGGTATGTGAGGCTTGCTTACTGCCACCTAGGAATTATTTGCACCTTTGAGAAAATAGGAGCATCAAGAGGAAATGTTATATATATTTTTTTCACATTAGTAACAATGTTTACTGTACCAGTAACATACGTTCCCCACACAAAACAGTGGCATTGCAGGATGTGGTATTGATATTTGTCCCAGAAAAGACAGTTTGTTAAATGAGGTAATTTGATACTGATTCCAAGGATGCTATCTGGTATATTAAAGAGAGAAAGAGAACTGGCCATTTATAACTGTACAGATTTCCTGGGACTTTTTAATGCTCATTTTGTTTTTCCTGGATTTCTGATTTGGAGCTACAGCAGTTAGATCATGCATGTCATGCTAAAGGATAGATAGATTGTGTGCTAACATAGGACATCTCAAACATTTTTACAGGATGAACACCTTTTAATATCTAGATGTTATAGGCATTACTTGCCCACCCATATGCAATAGTGCTGCCACTTCCTATATCATTTTCAATCACATAGACAACCCTTTTGCAAACATGTTTCTAGCCAAAGAATAACCAGTAAAGTGGAGAAACAAGAAAAAGGTGGCAGTATTATCCAGGTATAGCCCTAGGAAGAACCTTTATTTTTACAAGAAGAAAGAAACAACCTTGACTTTCAGTTCCAAGATGTATTTGCAGACAGTGAGAAAAAAACACCTTTATACTTTTAAACTCAATACAGTTGATGGGGAAATCTTTGAAAAGTTTAACTATAAATGTAGAAATTGCAGTCCTATCAATGGTAGTGTAAGAATTATAGCTGTTATAGCTGTGATGTCCAGAAATTGTGTGAGAGGTGAGGATTTCTTAGGACAATGTCTTTTATTAGACCAACTGTATAATTGGGATAGAGTTAGACAAGCTTTTGAATGCAAGACATTATTCTTCAGGCCTGACCAGAACAAACGAAGCACAACATAGTAATAAACAGTTTCAGGAGGAGGTGAGAGATCTCCCTAAGAATTCTTTGCCAGTCCTATGGATGGTCTTGCTATCTGACAGGATGGGGTGTGTGGTTATGGCCAGACACAAATGGAAGGAAACTTTTCTTGACATTCATTCAGTGTTATTTCTGAAGTATGATTGGGAGAGAGAGAGGATATTATAAGAGGTAAGGTGTATTTACAGTCTATTTTTCACATCTTTATCAGTTTTATTCTTAAAAAAGGATGTTGAGATCTTGGTCAGTCTGTTAAATCAGTAGTCCTGCTCAGACTATTGCTCAAAAAGGCAGGTGATTACTTTCCTTAAAAGAAGTGCTGACTATCAGTAGAAGGGAAATCTACTTATGATCCTCTCTCACCCCTCTTATACAAGGGTTACTGTACTAAAGTTAAAGTTTGGATAATAGGATAGCAAATCAGTTCCCTAATATATTTTATAGCAGTTGCACTGTATGATCTGTTTAATACATACTTGATTTTTGTCCCATCTTTGTAAGGTGGTTGAGATAACTTTTGTTTTGTTTTGTGTTAATTGGGCCCAGTTCTTCAACAATAGTAATTTTTTTAGCCTTCGCATATCCAATAGTGGAAAATTATTTCATTCTAAAGGAACCTGGTAATACAGGCTTTTTTTTTCCATTTTGGTTAACTCTACTAATCGAATCTGCTGCCTTTTAACTGAAGAGGAATATAAGTATAAAAGTGCCACAGACACCCATATTCAAAGTTTGAAATTGTAGTATAACTTTTTCTCTTTAATTTGTTCCTCATTCACTATAGGTGAATACTGATTTCCTGGACATCACTGAATTTATTGAATGAGTAAATAGAAGTCCAGGAACCTTCACTAGCAACTGTATATGGTGATTCACTGTTTGAATAACATTTAGGATGCAAAGTATATGGCTAAACTTGTGTAGGGATTGTCAACTGGTAGCAGGATGTAAGATGTTAAATTAATGACATTTAAAACAAGATTAGAAAAAGTCACTAGCAAACTTAAATTAGAATTCTGAAATGGCCATTGTGGCTTCAAAAAAATTAGTCTTCTCCAATAGCCATGAATTATCTTTGCTACTCTGTGTATTGATGCAGGGACAAAGGTCACTTTATCATTTGGAGAGAATCACTTCCTAGATACCTGTGATATCTAGTTCTGATAAGATATAAAATCTAAGGTATAATTAGAATGATTCATCTGAAGTTCATGGCCTATACTGAAATGGACCTATGTAACTTCAGAATTTAAACTATGAATTCTTTTTCTATTGAGGAGAAGAATTGAAAGTAATTAGTTAAAAGTAGTTTGAGATAGTTGTAACGGAAATCTAATAATGCTTTAAGAATATTTACTCTGCATTCCCACTTCCCTTCCATTGTACAGTGTAAGCAGTTCACATCGGTCATAATAATGTGAGACATGATTTTAGAACTAATACTACTTCCTTAAATAGTGGATTTTGGAAAACAAAAACAATCAAAATGAAGTAAAACAAAACACCACTTTCTGTTTGATCTCTTGCCCGTACTGTAGGTAATCAATCAGAATTCTGTTTTTTTAAACTCATGTCCTCTGCTGGAATGCAAGGAGGGAATAGAAGAGCAGAAGTTGAATCTGCTTATATCAATCCTCTTCCTAGAGAAAGAGATACCTGTAACTGCACACTGGAGATAGGGTAAAAGGGAACCAAGCATAGTCAGTAGCTGTTTCCTCCCCTTTTCTTAATGGTGCTTTAAAGTACCTCACTGGTAAAGTAAACAGGTGCAGGTGGGGTCCATCCCACAGAGTCTGGTGTTCTGGTATCCAGTGATAAAAGTTCTGCTTGAGTTTTTCCTTTCCCTAGCTTCTCTTTTTTCATCTGATGCCAAAATTCCTTCCTGTAGAATTAATATTTACTCCTACTCTTTTGGCAGCCTGGTGCTTTTTCCTCTTAGTAACCTTCACAAGTTATAAAAAGATGTGTTTATTTGTAGTAATTGTAAGGTAAGATATGCTATGGATATTTTTTTCCTGTCACTGAGTCTCCTTTGGCTAACATGTCATTAGTAGTGCATGGATATGTTTAAGCTCTGGTATGTATTGTACTTGAAACTGTTCCTTCTTCAGGAGAAATTCATTTTAATGAAATGCTACAGTTGAAAAAATGATAGTTATTTGTGTGTGACTTCTTCTGTGTGGTTGAGTAGAGCTTTTAGCTTGTGCTTTTCTCTATAAAAATATATGGGTAAGAAGATTTTGTACAAAGTAAATCCTTTCTTTCAAACAGCTCTTCACACACATTCTCATATGGGTATTCTCAGTCCCAGAGGCTCTGACCAGAGACAGTTTTATCTCAGAAATAGTTATACTCTGTGCTCCAGTATTTCTCCTCTGCCTCCTCCTGCACCAAAGGAACAAATGGTGGAGCACATACTCCTGCCTTCAGTTCATCTTAGTCTTCTAGTTAAGTCAGAGCATTTTCTTTGTCAGTTATTTTATGCAGCCTGTGCTTGCCTAAGTCTCAGGTTGTCAGTTTATTCCTTATAGTTTTTCCTTCCATATTTCAAAATCAATTTCTTAATTTTGTTTTTGTTCTCTTCTCAATAATTTTTGAGGGCTTCAGAATGGATACCCCATATGTTCCCACCCTCACTCTCACTATTTTTTTTTTGCAGCTGTGCCATGCAGCACTCCCATTTTGTATCCTACTTCTTTGGACTTCCTATAAGTGGCCTTCCACAAGCACTTGTAGAGCTGAACACATTAAATCTTCAGGTCTATCCACTCCTGTGGATCAGGGACTCATAATTCCTGTTGAGACTTCCCATAGCAAGAGGTGAAAGAAGTATTTTTGTAAATTGGTGTCATAATCACCTTCAGTACATGGTAACACCATGGGAAGGTGATTACCTTTTAACTCAAGTAGATCTCCATAACACTGATTTGATCCTGGCTGGGCTGTCCTCGGTACCAATGCCATCAGACCATTTGACATGAGACTTACAGACTCCATCATGACTCTTTTTACTATCTATGGCTCTGCCTTGCCCTTCATCCTCAGAATTGCTGGTACCACACTCATGAGTATCATGTTTTCCAGCATCAAGTGTGATCCTAATCTAGTCCCACCCATTCTAGCCTCCTAAGGCTCCTTTTTTACTATCTTCAAGGAAACAACCATATCTGGGTGTAAGGATTTGCTCAGCCTTCTGGGTGCTGAAACCCAGCTGCAGGTTGTCACCAGTTAATAGTCTGCCTGGCTGGAAGGCTGAGATAAAGCTGCAACTGATAACTAGCATATGAGGGTGCAGCCATGGAGAGGGTTGAGAGCCTCAGGAGCAGAGTGCAAAGGGCAAGAAGAAAGGATGTGGGGGTGCTGAGGAAGAAGCAGAGCCTTGGTGTTGCCTCTCAAGGTCTGAAGAAAGACAGTTTTGTTTTCTGTCTGCTCAGTTGCTTGTTTTATTTTCCCTGGGGACAAAGTTGCCCTATGTAAAATAAACTGGCTGGGAGCTGGAAGCCCATACACTGAGGCAAGAGCCACCCAGCTACAGCTTCCCCCACTTCTGGCTGGGTATCTGATGCTTGGCATGCATCCCCATGGTTTCCATGATCTACCTGCTGCCTGGAGTGGTGCAGCAGGGACAGGAGGAGGAGGAGCCACTGGAGGGAGGAGGAGCCAAGCGGTACTTGGGCGGCTGCAGGAGCAGCCCTACTGGCTGGGGCTGGGGCTGGGGCTGGGCCAGGGCCAGGGCAGTGCCACTGGCAGCTGTGGGTGCAGATGCGGGCATGACACAGGCTGCCCCAGGTAGGTGCAAGTGGGGCTTTGTCTCATGCGGAGGACTATGGGGGCAGCCGCAGGCTAGATGCAATCAATTGGCAAGCTATATCTGACCCACGAGGTACATTTGCCAACCCAAGTTAACCAGTTTACCTTGGTTGTCATTGCATGTGGCAGTGGTACAGCCACTAGTAAAGACTTGGCTGTTCCAAGTGAAGACCACAGGCTATCTTCAGTCAAGATAGCTGACGTCTACCACAGCCCATTGTTTGCTATGCAACTTGAGTCAGGGTGCCCTCAAGTTGGCCAAGTTGGGGCCCTATGCTTCAGAAGTAAACTATGAGGTGATGAAGGTACATTGGCATTTTAAGCAGGCTTATCAACATCTCCTTTTTTTCTGTGTTGCTACAAAATGGTTTGATTCACTTGTATGATACTTCTTTCTTATCATTCCTAAAAATATGCTGTAAGATGTTTCAGTTCTATAGCCCATTAAAGTAACTGACATTTTTCTTTTCTCCTCTCCTCAACAGGAGTAACAACTGTACTTACAATGACAACACTGAGCATCAGTGCTCGAAACTCTCTCCCAAAAGTAGCTTATGCAACAGCTATGGATTGGTTTATTGCTGTTTGTTATGCTTTTGTATTCTCTGCATTGATAGAATTTGCCACTGTAAATTACTTCACAAAAAGAGGATGGGCTTGGGATGGAAAAAGTGTAGTCAATGATAAGGTAAGTGATGATAAAACTTCTTTATACACCTACTTATTCTAATTAAACAATAAAAAAGATCAAATTGTGTCAGTGGAAAGAGATGAATAATTTGGAAATGCCAGCAGAAGTTAAACAGTATATAAGGATTTTCTTCCATATCCCTTTGAGATACAAAAATATTATCTCAAGTCTCTCTCCAGATTGTGCAATAGTCTTCTGTGTCTTTTTAAAAGTAAACAAAAAATCTGAATTAATAACACATAGTCGATTCTTTGTGTGAAACTAATACTATCTAGGTAATACTTTTGTGTAAAACAATCTTTAGGCTTAAGAAAAATGGGTATACAATATTTCCATCCATTGTGTTTCAGACCATTGGATATACTATTCCATGCTCCTCTTTTGTTTTTCTTTGTTTTTAGTTAACCTTTTCTCTCTTGTTCTTTACTTCTATTGGTCTTTATATACATAATTGGAACATATGCAGTTTAAATGAATACTCTGCAAACTCCTGGTGGACCAGTGTGTCAGGTAGCACCTCAGTCTGGGCTCAAGAACTATGTCTCTGAAAGCACTGCAAAATGCAAGTACTTATAAATCCTTAACAGTTTAATTTGATAAGATGAGGTTTGCTTGGTTTTGTGAAACTGCCATACTATCTGAAAATTCTTCTTGCATACTAATATCATTTTTGCAATTGTTCAAGCAAATACCTACTTATTGGTATGATTTCTCAGCAAACACAAGTTGGCCTGGTGGTTAGGAAGCTAGTAGGCCTGTGCAAAGGAGCTAGTATTTGCTTTGGATTCAGATTTGGCTGATTTGGGGGACAGTGTTTTGATTTGGTGATTTGAATGACTGTCTCAAATAAATTTGGCTGAATCTGATTCAGAGATCTGGCTGCTGCCAATTTGGCCAAATCTCTGAATCAGCCCCATCCCCCGCCTGCTGTCCCAAATCCCAGCTCTTAAAAAAAAAAAAAAAAGCCCCCACTCACCAGCTGCTTCTAGGCAGGGGGGGCAATCCATGCTGCCCCCCACTGCCCATGCTGCATGGGGAGCTCTGCCATGAGCCCAGAAGCCCTGAGGCTGCTTCAGCATCTGGTGATTCTGGGGCTTTTTTTTTTTTTTTTTAAAGGGCCAGGAGCTGGGGTCAAGCAGGGCAGCCAAGGTGGGGGGAGGGCTGGGAGAGTGGGTGGGGTCGGGGGGCTTGTGACAGCCCCCTACACAGCATGGGGCAGTGAGCAGCAGTGGGGATCACCCCCCCCCCTGCCTGGCAGCAGCCGGTGAATGGGGGCTTTTTTTTTAAAGAGCCAGGAGCTGGGGTTGGAGCTGGGTGGGGCAGTCATGGGGGGGTGCTAGGAGAGCATGTGGCAGTCAGGGGCACTCAGGCTGGTTGGGGGGGCAGGCAGGGGATGGGGCCTGGTGGGGGTTCCCCCATGGTCCCGTCCCCCTTCCTCCAGTCTCCTCTCCCCTGGCCCCTACTTACCATCATGGAGTCCGGGGTCCAGCTCACTGCTGCAGCAAGCGGGGACTGCCCAAATTGCTGAAGCACTCTGAATCTTTTCTGAATCAATTCAGACTTTTTAATTAGTCTCCTGATTCGATTCGGATTTGGAGATTTGGCCACTGAATTGGGCCGAATATCCTCCAAATCAAATTGGCACCCAAAGCTTCGCACAGCCCTAGAAGCTAGCCTTTTCTTAGAGATGCTCTTTTCTTAGAATGTAATGCCAGATTTACTTGCATAATACCTTTTACTGCAAAAATCAGCCCTCTAAAATTGGGGTCTCTCTCAAAGGAGGAAGCTGATTTTTTTGTAGGAATTGAACCATTTCTTTGTAGGAATTGAACCATGCTGCAGTGGCTCCTAGGTCTGTCATTTTCTAGCCAAAGAGGGGCAGGAAGTGCAATCTGTAGCATTTAATTTTAACCCTTTCACAGATGCTGCCAAATTGGCAATAGCTTTTGCTTCAGCAGCACCAGTCAAAATTGAGCCATGTGGTCAGTATCTCATGTGGTCAGGATTCAGCCATGACTGGAAAAATCTTTGTTTTCTTCATTCTGCCTTCCCCAAATAAGGTACAAGTCTTATTTGTGGGTATATGTTACGAGAAAATACAGCATATTTCTTTCAGTGGCTGGCCCTTAAGAACATACTGCTTCAGAGTTTCTTTCAAGTGCAGATCATAAACATAGCCCAAACTGGCAGTAGGAGTGAAGGTCATACAATGCCAGTTCTAGATTCAGTTTTTATATATTGGATTGCATTTAAGCACTTACATTCTCTTCGACATTCTCCAACCCCCTTCCCTCCCTGTCAGTCAGGACGACTTTCTTTCAACGCAGCAGTGCCATGCTTAGTACAGTTCGGCTTTTAACCTTTTGCACATTTGTCTGCACTGCATGTTTTGCACTTCTTTTGACCACTGTTATCAGCATGTGGGGAAAGTCACAAAAAGAGCCAGCCACTTGCTAAGGAGATAGATATTATACAATAATCTTGAATCTGCATTTGAATTGGTTAATATTTAACCAAATAATGTTTCTTAATAAATACTAGCGTTTCTACTTAAAGTGTAGGTGTTACTATTTTGCTGTATTTTCTTCCAAACATCTATTAGTGCTGTACAAATCTTAATAATTTAATATCAGCCTATGCTCACAATTGTGAGATAGCTATACCTAACATGTTACTGTGCTGCAGTCTGCTGTTTCAGCATGCTGCCAAAGAAATATACCCCTTCCACTGGCACTCGCACTAAGGAGCTTGCAAATGGTGTAAATGACTTGGCACAGTCCCTTGCCTTGACACCATACTCTGGCTTCTCAATACAGACTGTCTTGTGATATGAAGAGTGCCTAATCCCTGGACATGCTCTTGAGATGTCACCAGGCCACTTGCACGACAAATTTGATCAGGGAAAAAAGCCATTATGTTCACCTTAGACCCAGGATTTGTAGTTCCTGATTCCCAGTCTCCCTATTCGGTCTTCTTAATTATACTTTGTCCATTAAATTAACTATAACGTCTCTTAGTGTTTAAATAGGTCAGTCTCAAATTCTTCTCCTATACAGTATTCAAAAACAGGGGTCTAAAAAGCAGTGGCAAAGTATGGGTATATACAATTAATTGAATGCATAAAATAAACACAGCAATCTGTCTTGCATGTATAATTACATATTTTACAAATGTGCTAACATATTACAGGCAAAATGTTAGACCTTATTATTGAAAATGTAGCCCTCTGTAATCACATAGTGCAGACTCTTTGTAGCATTTAGGCCCCACCCATTGAAGTCAGTGGAAAGACTCACTCTGACTTCAATGAAAAGTAAGTTGAATTATCTGTATGTTTTATTTCTAGTGCCAAAAAGTGACATTTGGTAAAATAAATATACTGGAGTGTCATGAATTATGTACAGAGCCTTAACAAGACCACATAGTGTAGCCATTTTACTCAGGTATTAATGGCTGAGAGATCATGAGATGCAGGCAAAACAGGAATTTCACTTACGTGAAAATATCAGGATTTAGCTCTTATTTTAAATCTTGAATAAAAACAGACTAACTGATGACAGTGTGGCTCTCCAAGCCTGCTTTCAAATCACCCAGAGTCCACTGTTAAATATATATTTTAAGTGAAATAAATATTTAGTAAAGAACAACTGCATTTCTTACTAGGAGTGTGCGAAATGGGCCCTATTCGATTTGGATTCAAATTTGGCCTGAGCCAGGAACAGTGATTTAATTAGTTGATTTGGATCACTGTCCCTGATTTGATTTGGCTGAATCCAAATCTGAAGATTCGATGCTGATTTGGTGAATCAGTGATTCAGACATAGAAACAACTGTAAATGTTTTTTTCTACATATCTTGAGGTAGCAGGTGTGGCTCATGATCACTGCGATGCTGGGGCTGATGGAGCATCCCGCAGGAGTCCAGGGCGGCCCTCCACATGCTCAGTGGTGAACCTGGAATTAGACCAGAAGTACTTCCAGTGCACTTCCAGATCTGCTGGGGAGCATGCTGCATCTCCCCCCCCCCCCCCCACCACACACACACACCTCCCTAGCTCAGTGATTGGCCACAGGGGGACCCTGGGTGCCCCCCCAGAACCAGGAGGCACCAGTCACTGAGCCAGGGAGGTGCAAGGGCAGGCCCCTGTGCAGTCCCCGGCAGACCCAGAAGTGGATTGGAAGTGCCTGTGGTCCATTTCCAGGTCTACTGCCAAGCACAATGGGGAGCCCCCCATGCTTCTGTGGGCTGTTCCATGTGCCCCAACATTGCAGCATTCACGAGCCCCTGCTACCTAGAGGTATGTAGAAAAAACATTTAAAGCTGTCTCTATGTCCGAATCTTTCCAAGTTTCTCTGAATCGATTCGGAAAGATTAAAGGGTCCTCTGATTCAATTCAGAGATTCGGCCAACGAATCAGGCTGAATCTCTGCTGAAGCGAATCAGGGACCGAAGCTTTGCACAGCCCTGTTTCTTATCCCATCAGACACACTTCAATTTACATTGTTTTTCAAAGAATTTTTTCTCCAGATAATATTGACCAATGAGCTCACCTTAATTTAACCCAATTTAATTAGAGGTCCCAAAGAAATCATAAAATTTGAGGAATTATTTCTATGAAAATGACTGATGATTGAGGATCAGAAATACAATTGGATGATACCCAGCACCTACTCCATTTAAAAACTATATTAGTAATGGACTTCAGTGTATTTGAAAATGGCTCAGAACGCCAAAAGCTTATCCCTGCTTGCCTGTTGGCAGCAGAATTTAAAATTAAATGTAAACTGAGATCAGACAAAATATTGGAGTATGGATGCTTCTTCATATAAATAAGATATATTGATGTCTTAAGTGCACAGACACAAAGAGGCTGCTGAGACTTTCCTGAAAAAACATCATCCTGAAGTTTGAATCCATTGAATAGGTATAGTACATGTAACACAACTGCAGAATCAGGAGTCTAGGAATGAATTCTGCATGTCAAACAAATTAAGCATTTCTGACTGGCACATTGTCACTATAATATAATGATGTAAGAAGACCTTAAGAACTCTCCGATCATCCTTCAGCTGTTTCTCTAAATTAACGTAACAGTGTTGTGGCATGATTTTAAAAGTGGCAGCTGCTTAACAGCTTTAGCATGCCTTCCCTGGAGAGAGGACTATACAAGCCAAATTCTAGTATTCTGGCATCAACAGCTCATCTACTTCAGACTGTCATTCTTCATATGAAAACCCCTTTCCTTATCATGAATTGGTTGATATTTTCTTCATTTTATTTCTTGCAAATCTAAAGTATCCAGTTCTGTTTCCTGTTGTAGTAAATACTATACAATGTGCTCCTCTCAGTATTGGTACTTTACTGCTTTTGAACTATCCATTCTGAAAATAATCTACTTTTATTTCAAAGTCAATTACATATGGTCAGTTGAAAACAATAAGTCTTCTAAGAAACCATATAATAAGTATGATCAATCCACTAACTCTCTTTTTAAATATTTGAAATTTAGTCATTGTATTTGAAACAAAATTAGCTTTTCCATACCAGAATGTTTATAATTTTGAGGTATTTATTTTCATATTCTCTTATATTTTTATCTTCTGAGATTTCAAAGCTAAAGTTTCAACATTCCCAAGAGGACTACAATATTAAAATCACACTTATTGTCATAAAGGAAGGGATTTTGTAGGTTGGCTAGTGTGCCCCTCTCCTCTTTATTTTATTATTTTTTCCCTCTGACTTTATACGTCCATCAATTAGCAGCTAAAGAGCAGTTCATCAGGGCAACAAGAAATAACTGTGTTCACATTCCACTTAGGTTCTTATTTAACCCTGAAGTAGGCATTGGAAATTTTGTATCTTCCAAGAAATATATCCCTGCGGTTATTTTGATTACATGCTTTTACCCTCAAACTCCAAATTGTACAGATGGTCCTGATAACTAGGAAATCCCCACAGATCTTTAGTAAAGGGAATTGGGGGAACTAACTATCTTTCAACCTGAAGTCAGGGGAACTAACCACCACGGGTGCAGACAGAAGTGTAGCTCCCTGCTGTACCTGAGAATGCTTTGCAGCAAGCGTTCTGAGTTGCAATGATCCCTGGGACCAAACAAAAGTTCACTGTTGGTTCCAGGGGGAAAGAGAATATAGCTGCTGGCTGTAAGCCTGCAGCCAGTTTCCATGAGCAATGGCCCTGCGAGGCTGCAAAGATTTCAGAATGGGAAATGCAGTGAGGGTTCAGATATTTGGCTGATCAGCCCTTTTTGAAGCTGTCTGCAATCTTGCATTTGTTTAGTCATGGCTATAGACTGCTTTCTGTGGCCAGATCGGGTGAAAATTGTCACTTCTATCTGTGCCACAATTGAAATGAAACCCCTGCAAAGAGAATTTCACAAAATCTCTTCCCCCCGCCCCCCAGCCCCCAAAAACCAAACCAAAACAGTGGTCACTTATGAACCTCCTAGAATGAGACATCTCTCTGATCATAATGCTGTTTCATCCTATTCTTTGCAGAGAGATGTAAATGAAAACTTTTAAGTTTTATCTATTCCCCTACAGTGTTTTCAAACTAAACAGTACATTATTTTGTTAGCACATGTGAAATGGGGTTAACTGAAAAGAAAGGAAATCAGGCTTTTTAAAATCATGAACCCAGCTGAGTGAATGCAAAAGTACACAAAACAACAGAAACAGGGAAAACAGAAATGGTGATTAGACATTTTAAAACGTGCTTTCTTATATAATCCACAGGTAGATTCTCCAGAGAACAGGAGAAGAAGTGGAAAAGTTTTGTGGACCATGCATGCATGTATAACTTCTAGTCCACATTTTGTGCATATAATAGTACAAGAGAGCTAATCTATACCTCATCTCCATGTAGCTTTGGAATAAGCAGGGAAAAGAAAGGGATGTGGGAGTGGGAATGGCTACTGGCAATCCTCATTGCCTTCAAATGTGAAGCAGGGATAAGATAATGTATAATTAAGGCAGTGATTATAAAGGGCAGTAGTACTGACAATCCTTAGGTATGCACCTTCTTCCATTGCTGGATCTTAACATGTTCAAAAGTATGCACAGACCTATATTTTGTTTTGCCATTTAATGTGCAATCTGTCATTACCTGTCCCATCAAATGGACTGTTTTAGAATGGTCCCCTCGATTTACTAAAGCAAGGACTGTATAGTGGGTCAGTCGGAGTAAGATTGTATTTGTCACTCCTACCTTTTATTCTGGGTTGCCATTTTGTGTTGCTGAGGCACTTTCAACTCCTGTTGGCCTTTTGCCATTAGTTACAGCCATACTTTTACCATTGAGTCAAAAGTAAAGATTGCAGTGCTTTTCAGAGGCCAGCTCTGTCAACCTAGGCAGTAGCTGTTGTTCTAAGATTTCAGACCTGCAAAGATTTCCACAGTACACAAACCCTTATTTCCTGAAGAGTCTCTTTGACTTTAGTGGAACTTCAGGTGATATAAGAGACTCTATTTACAGACCCTTGCATAGGATTGGCATGTGAAACAATACCTTCTCTCTCAGAGAGTGAGGGTTTCTCCTCTACATACTGCTTTCTCATTATAGTACATGCTGATTCTTATTTTACCAACTTATTGTTTGTTTTATGTTTTGTGATGTGGTGGCTTACTGAAACAGGTGTACCAAGTGTATAATGCAATAAATATTTAATTTCATGCTGTCTTCCAATAGAAAAAAGAAAAAGCATCCGTCATTAAGAAAAATAATGCTTATGCAGTGGCTGTTGCCAATTATGCTCCAAATATTACCAAGGACTCGGTTCTACCAACAATCTCCAAGAGTGCTACAACTGCAGAACCCAACAAGGCAAAACCAGAAGCCAAGCCACAGGAAGCAAAGAAAACATTCAACAGTGTTAGCAAAATTGACAGAATGTCCAGAATAGTGTTTCCAGTCTTATTTGGTACTTTTAACCTAGTGTACTGGGCTACATATTTAAATAGAGAACCTGTCCTACTTGGCTTTGCCCCATCAACCTAAAAGCCAAATTGCACTGGGGGTGTATAGCATCATTATAATCAGATAGGTTGGTTTCCTATGTACAGTACGACTAATAACTGCTAATCTGTGAACCAATATGTACAGAATGTATATAGATAGCTTATCTGTGTATCTCCAAAGGAGGCACACTGTTTATTCATGGGATTTGTAAACAGATAGCACCCATGGCAAATATAGCGAGCTCTTTAAAAGTTATACCCAGGGGAGTTCTCTTAACCCAGGTTTCAAATATACAGAAGTATAACCCCTCCCTGCAAGGAAATGAAAATATGGTCCTGCAGAATTATTTAGGAACAGTATTTTTTTAATTTAAAGTTAAAATATTTTTCTATAAAATAACTGATAATAATTTAATGGAAGAACCTATCATTTAAAAAAGTGATTTTTTAAAAAAGATAATTATTTCATATAATAGCAGTGCCCATGTACATATATAGAGTGGTGAGCTCTTGCTGTTCTCTTGTTCACAGCCATTCTGAATACTATTTTTGCTTTTAAAATTGAGTAAAGTTTACTAGAATACTAAGGAAACTAATTATTTAGTTATAGACCTTTGAAATTATTAAAGAATGATTTAAACTCATGTTAATGAGTATATGTTGTTTAGCATCAATCAGTGTCTGCTAGAAAACATTTTGGTTTTCTTTTCAATATTTTTTCAAGTCGCTTAGCTCATTTCCCTGTTCAGCATGGTCAGGAAAGTCTGTTTGCTTGTTTGTTAGTTTTAGTTATGTTTATGTTACACACATAAATATTGGTAATGGACACTCCAAAATGATTCAGGGTTAAGTATATCAGAAATAAAAGATACTCTTTTTTCTGCTTAGTAATAGGGTCAAATCTGCCTTAAATGGCTTCCTTATATCTGCCTACAGAAGCCATTATTTTCAGAGGAAACAACAGTTCATGATTTTAGTCCAAGAAGTTGTCCTAAGGGGCCAGATGTATTGCTGCTTTTGTAAATTGCAACTTTACATTTCACTGACATAACTTTACAATTTGTATACTAAAAATGGTTTTGCTAAGATTTGAATTTTTAATATGCATTTATGCATCATCAGTAATTGTCAACAATTTCATATATGCAAAAATAGCAAAATCAGAGCTGCCATTTGCAATTTTATAGGACTATTTAATACCTATCAGTAAAATTTACTTTTTCTCTGAACCTTTGCAGATGTTCTTTATGCCCCTAAAGGCCTGGTAAATCATAATATAAAAATAATTGTGTACTATATCTAGATTTTAATATACTCGGCCAATCAAAAATATTTTGATTCACATATACATTAGCAGTTATTAGTTGACATTTTAAAAGCGATGCACCCTTACGATGGTGTGTTTATAGTAGAAACATATGTAGTCGTATAGTGTCATTTATTGCAGTTTTGTACAGTACTTGAGTCTAGTGCATAAAATAGGTATGTTCAGAGTTTAACAAAGGTGTACAAATATTTCTAAAAATGAATAAAAGACTTATCTTAATACATGGAAACAATGACAAAATCTGACATTGCTTTTATTTTCTATTTTATTTTCTTGTATTTTTTTGGTTTTTTTATGTGAATCTATTTTGTGCTTTGCATGATAGTATAGACGCCAAGGTCACAAATGCATTTTATTAGTAGAATTTAAAGTAAAGACAGACCTGAACAATAATTAAAAATATATATTCCCTAACACATAAAGGGGAGAAACACTAATGAAATGTGTATTCCCTTAATTCTTCCAATCAAATTATCCTTATTCATCAACATTATTTGAAAAATGAGCACTTTACTTGAAACATTAAAATAGAAATATTCTTATTTTCATATATATTTATATATAAATGTAGATCTTCCATGTAATGAAGAGATGTGTGCAATAGTCTGATAAAGTGTATGAGGTTTGAAGGCAAGCAATAAAAAGTTTTTTTCATAATATATACATTTTTAAAATGTTTTATTTGTAAAGTATAAATGATCCCTTTAATGCCATACTGTCCAGGTATAAATAAATATATAAATATGTATATATGTAAAATATTTGTAAATATTGGTCCTGTAGAGGAATCCTTTCACTTTTATCTCTGTTTTTGGCAAAGGGCTCTGACTGTATAGTTATAGGAGGCCCATGCTTATCTATTCTTGGACTCTGACAAGGTTGATTACTGTTTTTCTGTATCTTATAGCTCTGTCATGCATCCTGATGAGAGCTCTTAATTGCCATTAACTTCAACAAGAGTTAAGGGCTCAGAACTTTCCAGGATTAGGCTGTTAAAGAGTAAGGTCGGTATGCTACCCAGGACTGCAATCCCAGATAGTTTAGCTTTTCACACTTAAGAAGAGTTTAGGTGAATTGTTAACTGTTTGAATACAGTGAAGTCAGGAGAACTGCATCCTTTTAACAGAATAGAGGCCGTGTTAAAAGTGTCTGACTTGCATACTCAAACAAATCACTTCTGTCCTCTGAAAAATAACATGCATAAGTGATAGCTGTACATTAAATACATAAACCATTTACTTAAACTTGTGCAAAGGCTCTGATTCTTTTTTCACCTAAGTCCATGGGAGTTAATGTTACAGGAACAACTACCTAATTCACAGAAAAAAAACACCTTCTAGACATAAGTTATACCCCAGGTAAATCCTATAAACAGCAGCCATAAATCAGTCAGTTAAAATACAGAAAAATAAATTACTCATTATCACTTACGTAAATATGCCTTCAAATATCTGTGTGTACCACCTACTCATGTCAGCCAGCGGGATCTTTCAAGGACATATCTGACAGGCTCAAAATTTCAATTTGTCTGTCTATAATCCATTTAGGCATTTAGAATCAAACTGGGATGCCTGAAAATTAGATTCCTAAATCCATATTTAAGTGCTTTCATGGGTGTTGCACAACTGGGAATTCTGGTCAATCAATAGGCTTCATGGATACTAATTGCTTTCAAACATCAAACTGCTTGTATTTTAACAAACTTTATTGTGGATTTAGAAGCATAAAATTGAGTCTTACTCCCTAACTTCTGTTGTTTCCTAGTTTATTTTCCTCCCTATCCTAGGGTTATGCAAACAATTTCCCTGGCAAAGCATTAATTACATAATCTTAAAAAAAGACAATAATTTCACCTTAAAAAAATGTAATATAAGATTGTGGGAATATTGGACTGGAATCAACATGATTTCAAGCCAGGAGTTCGCTTTCTGATATAGGACTGTATCATGTACTCCTGAATTCACATGGCCAGAAAAGAGCAGTCAACTATGGCTGCGACTACAGCAGACCCTGACTGCACAGTGGCTTGTTATTACTGCGCAGTAGTGTCATGTGACAGGATGCATATAACAAGCTACTGCACAGTAGTAGTAGTAGTAATGAGCTACAGCAGTCAGCATCACCTAAAAGCTGTTTGGCAAGACTATTGCACAGTAACTCTAGTAACTGGAGTTACTGTGCAGTCATTTAGTACTTGTTTATACTTATACAAGTACTAAATGACTGTGTAGTAAGAACTGCACAGTCAGTGTCTCATGTAGACATGGCCTATGAAGAGCAATTTGAAAATAGGGGTAAGGAAACCTGAGGATTACTGGGTTTATCAGCAGTGGCACCCTCTTTTTCATATGGATTTGTTCTAAAATGTTGGCTTTCAAAATTCTTGATATTTTCAAAGTGTAAAGTAGTATCTTTTTATGTATGTCTTGAATTAAGTTGGCCACTCCTGAGCCACTGTCTCATTTTCCTGTTCTCACAATCTTCCACGGCTGTTTTCCTTTTTTGTTTTTTTCTCTTATTCAAATTGGCTACCATCACCTTCCATTATGTTTATGGTCGGAAACTACAGAATGCCTTTATGAAAATTGATTTCTTTATGGACTCTATGTAGTTTGGAAAATGGGTCAAAACTATGAGGGATTGAGTAGATCAGGGTGGCCAATATGTAGTATGCATGCCACAAGGGGCACTGTCAGCCTGTGTGTGTGGCACATGGCAGATTGTGGAGGGATCAGAAAGCAAAGTAGCAGATTTGGCAGGGAGTACAGGGAAGGAAGCATAAAGCAGAGCAGCAGATCAGACAGGCAACACAGGGTAGGGAGCAGAAAGCAGATTAGGCAAGGGAAGGAATCAGTGTCATTTGGGAGTGGTCCAGAGTAAATTTGTGTCACACCTGCCAAAAGTTTGGCCTCCATTTGGAGTAAATAGTCTGGAAACTAAATTGCAGGCAGAAGCAACCATAGGAGACTAAGGAATAATCAGAGGGGGGAGCACTATGGAAAGACAGGGAAAACGTGGGAGCAATTGAACATAGGGGTTAGTAGGAGACTGGAAACATGAAAAGATTGAGGGGAAGAGCAAACTGAGTAATTGGAGGAGAGAAATTGGAAATATGTGGGGAGGGAAGAATGGACGACCGCTCCATTACTTCAGAACTAAGAAGATGGTCAGTGGAGTATTCTGTAAACAGCCAGTGGGGGAAGGTAGACGTGTGTGTGTGTGTGTGTATTTAAGTTTGAATTTAGAGCTTGTAATTAGGACACATGAATTCTACAGAGAGAGTATCCTGTTGATGGTTCAAATGAAAGCCAAAAAAACAAGGAATATTTTTAAAATCTCCACAGCTTTTGTAATCCAGTTCATAAATTTGAAATGTATAGGTTGGCCATGTCACTACCTGGTTCAAAAAAGGAATCTACTTAATATTGGACTTTTTTCTGCCTCTGCAACTCCTGAAAAGAAAAGAAAATTTCAAAAGTGCAATAGAATCCTCTTAATTTCCCCTGTATTTTCCTCAGCTTTTGACATTCTGCCCCTATGCGAAGGATCAGCACAGGTTTTTCAAACAACTTTAGAAGCCTTAAATCAACACTCACTAGTGCACAGGTCTTTTATTGGCCCTTTGCAGAGTAGTAAGTTTCACTTCTTGAGGGGAAAAAAAAAAATCTATTCATCTGTACTTTTAGAAAATGCACTCCCACCTTCAATGCTCGTGTAAAAAGGAATTTCGTGTCTAGATATGACATTTAAATTAAAACAATATAATGGGTAAATATGTGGCGCACACTTCCATAGTTTAGATGAGCACACTGAGCTACAAGGCAAGATACAAGTAGGAAAAAATATCAAATGAGCATTAAAGGCAGAGCCAAGAAAGTTATTCAATTCTTCCTTCAAAAATAGTAGGATAAATATGAAAACATATAAACAAATCTAAATACAGTGCATCATTTTTGCAATGGTACAATTTGATGACGCGCGCACAGAATTCTAAATTTTTGTTTACAAAAAGACTTTTTTTGTAAATGCAGACTTAGTCAGATAAAGTTTCAAAAAATATCAGTAAATATGGTTCCTAATAAGAGAATGTATGAGTTGAAAAGTGTAGTGCATTGTTTTCCCCATAAGCCAATGCATCTTCTCTTGGGACAGTATTCTCAATATAATTGTAAGCATCATTTTACATTATTTCTGATTACTCTATTAAATAAGGTTTTTAGTTGCAAGGAAAATTTAACAATTGGAAAACATTATTTAATATTCTGAATTAGGATTTTTATTTAGGTTCATAAGTATTTGGGACAATCTATGAGACAGTTGGTGTATCATCCAGTTCACTGTTTCATAGCTACAGCCGCAGAGGTCAAACAATGAGAGGCTTTAATTTAGGAATGGCTGGTAGTGTACCTTTCTGAGTATAATTACATATAAAATTCATTTGTTTTAATTTTGTCTTTCACTTTCTTTTCAGATGCCCCCTTTAAAGCAGCTTAGACCCCATTTTTTGCCCTCAGGACCACTTGGATAGAGCTTTGTACTGAAGTGGTTCTCGGTGTGGAAATGGGTCTTTACTTGAAATGTGCTTGGACTTTGAGGGCCTTATCTTGTTTACATTGAGAAAACTCCCATTGACCTTAGCTGAAAGTGAGCAGTCTCTTAAAAACCAGTCCCTGCAGCACTGGAAACGATGGGAGGCCAGGCAGGTCCTCTGTAGGAGAGAGCTGCTCAATTCTTTAGCTTTTCATGCTGAGAAAATGAGCCCTTCAATAGAAAAAGGAAACACATTTGAAATTGGGTCTTGATTGCCTTTGGTTCCTCCAGTACTACCTTGATGTAGATTTAAGAGTACTGTGAGTGTGTCATGGATTATAAACAGGTAATAACACCTGCAGAATGGAATTTGAAATGCATTTTAAAATATGCAAGTTTATTTATGCCCTTTTCCTAGTGCTAGTGTCTACATATACAGACATATACATATTTTTAATGTGTAATGATTTATCACTTAAGCTCTGCTTTGAAATGTTATTTGCTTATGTTACATAACTTTCTGAATTCTTCACACTACCAACTGACCTGGAGCTCATATATATGCATTATAGGCACTCAGAGATTTCACTAACTGATTTTGGAAACTAATGATGAAGGGAGGTGAGCTTCAATGGGCTTTCTGACCATATTTTTTTCCAGTATCGCATATATATTTTAGGCTTTTTGAGATTGATACATATGTAGAATGAGCCAAGATGTTGTTTTAATCCACAGCTTTTGATAATTAATTATTAAATGTTCATTTTGGCTGCATTTTTCAGTTACAAGGCTATTGTATCTCAGCTTCAGCACCAAATGCAACTTAATACTTTACATCTATTTATTATAATAGATTTGTACAATGCACTACACACACACACACACACACACACATACACACCATCAGTTAAACAGCTGCTAAACAAAAAACCCAAATATGTCACTTTATTAAAAATGGTTTGAAGGCACTTTAACCAAAGTAATTACACTAAATATTGACGCACTTGCTTTTAACAAGTAAAATTAGAAAACAAACAAGAGCTGTGATTCAGAGAGAATTGATTACTAGCAATTTCTCAAACAAACTAGAATCATCATACTTGATAGCAAGCTGACTTCAATGTGTCACCTGGGCTTGAAAATGTATGAGAGCTTGAAAATAGATGCTTAATGTATATTGCCAAGTAACAGGGAATAATAAGAATGGAGCTGATGCATTAAAAATATTCACAAATTAATATAAAGCACATGCACAATAAGAAATTGCATGATAAATGTTAGTATACTTAACCTTGAACATCAACATCATATAAAAAACTTCTGGGTGACAATTCACTTATTTAGTAGGTTTCATAGATATAAAAAAAATAAAATAAAGGGATGATAATATTCTGTAATTTGTGACCTTGTTTTAATTGGAAAGAGTTGTTACTTTTTTAAAAGTGTAAACAAAATAACTTGACCTATGTTTGAATGTGTCACTTTGCTTGCTGTAAAAGAATATTTATTAACCACATGCAAAATATTGCTTAACATTATCTTTTTGTACTTCTTATTAAAAGTTAATTTAAATATACTGTACCTTGTTCTGTTGTTTTTGTCTTTACAGTTTAACAAAATAACTTTTGGATACTGTTCATGATTTTGTTTCCCGAACGATGAAAGCATTGCAGCTCCTACAAAGGTCCTTGTTAGAGTTTATAGCAACACATGTTTGTGTTTATGTAATGTATATTATAATATATACTGTAATAATATATAATATTATTATGTATGAATATACAATATACTTATATAATCTATAAAACACATTTTATATATATAATGTGCATTTGTAAACTTTATAATTTATTTCATCTTTTGAAAAAGGATATAAAACCTCATGAAACCAATCACCAACAGGGCAGTATCAGGAAGAAACCCCCAGACAGTCATCTTATTTTAGAAATTAAATGGGTGGTTTAGTGTACCCTCTTCAGGAGTGCATGTTTGGCTACTGTTAGAGATCAGATGCGAGCCAAAGCAGTGCATTATGATTTGATATTGCAATGTCATTGTGTTCTCTGACCCCCACTATTTGCACATATACTTCTTTCCCAACCCATTCTTTTTTTTCTGTTTATTGCATCTCTCTAGATGCAATACATCTAAGTGTGGTGGGCATGGGGGGACAGGCAGAACCTTTACTTCTGGCAGTTGATTGAGTTATGAGACACTTCAGGCCCTGGTGTCATAGCCAAAATGCAGCTAGTGCACAAGATAACAAATATAAATCAAGTACCTTGAGCTTCAGAGTTTTCAGTGGGATGGACTCTAAATGTCTAAGAAGCTGTCCCTTTCTTTTGCCTCTCTGATTGCAATCTATCGAGTTAAACAGTACTTCTCAAGGACACTGAAGATGACTGTGCCTAAAGTGAAATTTGCAATACAAGGAACTAGACTTACCTATATAAAAAGAGAAATTGGCAACCTATGGGCCTGTATGCCAGATCTGGCCTGACAAGCAATTTTATTCGGTACACAAAGCTAGGACATCAGTGGCAATATGGCAGCAGAGGAAGCAGCAGAAATTTGGCTCTGAGGGAAATGGCTGGGTTGAGAGGGAAGGAAGGACAGCTGGGGCAGAAGTCACAGCCCACTTTTGGACCAAGCTTTGTTAATTTAGTCTGCCATTTCAGAAAGGTTGCCATCTTCCAAGTGCTCTCAGAAGTACTCCCCCTCAGGCCCCAGGGGACCCAGGCCTAGGATCAGTGAGGACCTAGTCGGGGAACTTCTGGAGGGACTGGACATATTTAAATTAGCTGGTCCTATGATCTCCACCCCAGAGTGCTGAGGGAATTAGCAGAGGTCATTGAGGGACCACTGGCACAGCTTTACAAGCACTTATGGTGCTCTGGTGTGGTGCCAGAGGACTGGAAAAGGGTCAATGTGGTTCCCATTTTCAAAAAAGGGAGGAAGGAGAACCCAGGAAACTATAGGCCATTTAGTCTTACCTCGATCCTGGGTAAGTTTTTGAGACAATTATCCTGGTACAGGTCTACGAGGGGCCATCAGGGGAGGTTATCCTTAAGGGCAACCAACATGGGTTCATTAGAGGCAAGTCCTGTCAGACCAACCTGGTGGCCTTCTATGATCAGGTCACAAAATCCTTAGATGCAGAGGTAGCAGTGGACGTAGTCTTTCTGGACTTTAGGAAGGCCTTCAACACTCTCTCTCAACCCAATCTCATTAAAAAAACTAGGGGACTGTGGTGTCGACACCTACACAGTCAAATGGGTCGCTAACTGGCTGGAGGGCTGCACCCAGAGAGTGGTGGTGGACGGGTCATTTTCGACCTGGAGGGATGTGGGCAGTGGGGTCCCCCAGGGCTCGGTCCTCGGACCCGCGCTGTTCAACATCTTCATCAGTGACTTGGACGAGGGGGTAAAAAGCACCCTGTTCAAATTCACAGATGACACTAAGATGTGGGGGGATGTGGGCATGCTAGAAGGGAGGAATAGGCTGCAGTTGGACCTAGACAGGTTACAGGGGTGGGCAGATGAGAATAGGATGGGTTTCAACACTGACAAGTGCAAGGTGCTGCACCCGGGGAGGAAGAATCAGCAGCATACCTACAGACTGGGGAACTCCTCGTCAGCGCAGAAAAGGATCTTGGAGTCATCGTTGATGCCACAATGAACATAGGCTGACAGTGTGGGGACGTAGTCTGGAAGGCCAACCACACCTTGTCATGTATACACAGATGCATCTCAAGCAGGTCCAAGGAGGTGATCCTCCCCCTCTGTGTGACACTGGTCAGGCCGCAGTTGGAGTACTGCGTCCAGTTCTGGGCGCCGCACTTCAGGAGGGATGTGGACAACTTGGAGCGGGTCCAGAGGAGGGCCACTCGCATGATCAGGGGGCCAGCAGGTCAGGCCCTACAACGAGAGGCTAAGGGACCTAAATCTGTTCAGCCTCCACAAGAGAAGGCTGAGCGGGGTCTAGTGGCCATTTACCAACTAGTCAGAGGGGACCAGCAGGCACTAGGGGAGTACCTGTTCCCCCGAGCATTACCAGGAGTGACTAGAAATAACGGTCACAAGCTGGCAGAGGGTAGATTCAGACTAGACATCAGGAAGTGCTACTTCACAGTCAGGGTGGCTAGGATCTGGAACCAACTTCCAAGTGAAGTGGTGCTGACTCCTATCCTGGGGGTCTTTAAGAGGAGGTTAGATGAACACCTTGCTGGGGTCATTTGACCCCAGTACCTTTTCCTGCCATGGCAGGGGGTTGGACTTGATGATTTGCTCAGGTCACTTCTGAACCTA